>NW_024041151.1:27059331-27716831 GCF_014851395.1 Micropterus salmoides | reverse complement strand
AAAAGACAGCAAGCAGGCATTTAATCAAATAAATAATTAAATAATTCTTTTGTAGAGATAATGTATGATTAGATTTTTACAGAAAATGTTTTTAATGTTGCATTTATTTTGATGGTTTTTTGACGGTGATTTTGTGGTTTTATTTATATTATTATTTATACTCTTGGATTTTAATCTTTAGTCTTTTTTACACCCTGTATTTTGTCATTTTTATTTTTGTAGACTAATTTGTGAAAATACTGAAAATGTTGGGATGTTCAGATTTTCTTGATGCTGTAGTGAACAGTAATCTGTGTTCACATGGTTTTGTTGCGGATGTGACCTGTGCAGCTGTAAACAGAGCCTCTGTTGTTTGAACGCTGCCACACTAACAGTCATCTTCTGTCTTCTCGGCGGCTGTCGGCTCTCCGGCCTCCATCCGGCCGCCAAGCGCTTCAGCCCCGCGCTGTTGGCCATCCGCTCCGGAGCCTATACTTTTAGCACCCGCTCTCTCCCTGTAGTTTAGGGCCTTCTTTGTATCGTGGCAGCTTCGCCTGAAGCCGGAGTTCTTTAGTTTGGCGATGCCACGGGGGTCGGTGTGGCACCGCTTTGTTTGGCGGCTGGCTGCTAGATGGCACATTGTGCCGACGGTCTTGATCCAATGCCAAGCTCCTTTCCATCTTCACTTTACCCCCCTGTCTCACTCTGTCTGTCTATGTCACAGCTTGCTTACAGCCGCAGTCCACAGGCAGAAAGAGAAAACCCATGAAATAGAGAGTTGCTGTAATGATGTAATGTTGTTTGTCCTCTTGTGTCCTGTTTTTGTTGCTCGTTGGTGGCTTTAGCCGGCTGGGTTTGTGGTGCTTTGGTGATTCTCTGGTTGTGTGAAAGCAGACTCAGGCCGGTCGGTGTGTTATGGAGGCAGAGAAGTGGAGCGAGTGGAAACTGGGGCAGAGTGATCAGGGTTTAAGAGAAGAGACAGAAAGGCTCGGACAGATCTGCTGCTGCTGCTGCTGCAGCAGCAAGCTGCGGCCCGGTGAGACCAAAGAGTGAAGAGGCTGAATTGGAGCTTTGGTTTGGGGAGAGTGTGGGGGAGGGCCGAGGGGGAGAGAGGAGGAGGGTGAGGGCCGAGGCCTGAGCTTCGGTTAGCGGCTGTCGGCTCGCTAACTTAAGCTCCAGCGGCTTAATGAGGCAGCAGAAAGCTCGGCTAAAACAAAAGGCCTCATTTAAAGCTGGCCCGGCCAGCCGGCTATTGTTATGCTAACACAGCATTTGAATATTCAGTAAGTTTTAATTAGGAGAGTCCTGAAGCAGCCTGCCAAAATCCTGCAGTCCTCTCTCAATGTGCAGCTACAGGAAACACACACTTTAAACTGACGATTCTGGGTCTGCAATTTATTTAGTGTCTGCTGCTTTTCTGAGACAAGCGACACATCGAACGTGAGAACATTTTAATTAATTTTTTTATTCATAGGTTTTTAGTTAATATGCTCCAATTATAGTCAGATACAAAGTAATATTTCTTATTCTATCTTTTCAAATTAAAATATATTCATATGTTGATTTAAATGGATTTTCAGTTTCAGTTATTGCTAAGAATTGTACATTTAAATACGTTTATAATTCCACTAGAAAGAGTGTTTTCTTTTAATTTTACATTTAGCTTTTTTAGTGCCGAACAGCAGAGGCTGCAGTTATAAACCACAGCCACTCGAGAGGGGGTCAGAGGTCGAGGTCAAACTGTCTAATAGAATTCCTCTGTTGAATAAGAATATTGATCTCACAATTCATTTCAGTTTTTAAGTTTTTAGAAATGTAGTGTTTTTTATTTATGAAATCTTATTTCATCCTGAGATCAAATCCCACCACTACCCATAAAAGATTCAGAAATAATGTGTTGATGTGTTTCACTGTTTTTAGACACAAGTAGGAAAATTGCAGAAATTATAAATTGATTGCAGTGTTATGTAACGTCACTTTAATGAATCTGCCATCGACTCAGAGACGCAGTTTGAAACCTCTTCTGGTGGAAATATTAAAATGACTAAAACTACAGAGGGAAGCTTTTCATGCCTGCAGCAGTAAATATGCAAATTGACGCGTGTTTGTGTGTTGACACTGTTGTTTAATAGACACAAGGTGCATGAGTTTGATAGTGTGGTCTTTCTCTTTACGTTCCCTTTGTGTACATGCAAGTGTAAAATGAGAATGTGTTTTTCACATGTTCACGTGCACTTAAATACACAGTAAAGGAGAGTTCTAGTGAGTGTTATAGTGAAGTCAGTGTGTGTGGACGTCCTATGTGCTCAGTAGTCTGGAATTAGAGCACAGCGTGTTATGCAATTATAACTTTATAAATAGATGCATTGTGTGTGTGTGTGTGTGTGTGTGTGTGTGTCTGTGTGTGTGCGCAGCCTATGTCTCCATCTGTTTGTGTTATTTGAACAACACAAAAAAGCAGATTTTATTGCGGTATATTTTTTTGTATAAACGCGGCGATTTACATGTCCTTTCTTTGTGACTGATGTTAACCATTGCTATATGAGTGTGTGCGCGTGTGTTTGAATTTGGAAATGTGTGTGTTTGTGTGTCAACGTGCTCCTTTTCTTCATATTTGTGTACATTTTTTACAAACACTGATAACATGTCTCTGTCTGTGATGAGTGTTTGTAGATTACTACGCTCTGTTTTTCAGTTTTAGGGTTGGACCTGTCTCCATACTTAAGGTTAAAATTAAATCAGTCTGAAAACGGATTATGTGTGTATGTTTTATTTTTTTGAATGTGTGTAATGTATGTGTTACTCCGCTCTGTACCGGAGGATAAAAGTCAATGTGTGTTTGTTGTGCGTGTCTGAGTACTTTCATATACTCTCCTAAACCTTTTTTTGTATGAAACGCTAAACACATTCATTGTTTATGCGTGTGTGTGTGTGCATAAAGTGCTGCCCTGACAGTAGGGTCATTCAGTTTTTTCTCCACTGACTTGTGTGTATGTGTGTGTGTGCGTGCGTGTGTGTGTGTGTGTGTGTGTGTGCGTGTGCGCGTGTGTTTTGTCCGGTCGGTGAAAGCCTGACACACCATTCAGGCTTTAACTTAATCCTTCTGCATCAGATTATCTGACACTGATGCCGCTGATATACACACACACACACACACACACACACACACACACACACACTGCAGTCTTAACACAACACTACTTTTTCTTTTAAATAAAAAAGAAGTAAGTAGAAAATGAAATGTTGCGATGTTGTAAATGATGTGCTTACTGACGACCTTTAGGAGGTGTGTGGTGCTTTCAAACGTAACCACAACCATTACTGTCTGTTGTCATCTCTCTCTGAATTATTTTGATATTTATGCAACACAAAATGATTAATTCCCAGTTCTGATAGTAAGTCAGTTACATGAATTATCAGGCTAAAAAGTCTGTTTTCTTTGAATATATTGGATGTTTATTGGAAGCTATGAGACTATGTTAGAAGTCATAAAATATCATTTTAATCTCTGGTAACTGAAATTTTTGACCTAATTATTAAATAATTAATCCAACAAATAACCCAACAGATTAACCGATTATTAAAATAATTTATTGGATTTAGCCGCTAATGAAGAACTGTCACGTTTTCTTCTTTCGGTTTGCTTTTTTGTAAAATTTTGGAAATGTTTGTTTAGCTGACATCCAGACACTAGTGTCAATTACAGTATGTTTTGTGGACGTGTGATGAGACTTCTCTCTTTCATTATTTCTTGTGTGTTTCTGCTCTTCATTACTAATGTAGGGGAAAGGGTAATTAGCAGGTCATTAGTGATGTCATAGTTGTCACATGTTTGAAATATAAATGTCAGGGTGGCTGCTGATGAAGAGCTGATGTGTTGGTGATGAGACGTTTTCTTGTTTAATCTTTCATAAAGCTGTAAGATTACTTTCTTTCATCTATACGTGCTTTGCTTGTACATGCATCGTGTATATGTTTTGTATATTTTGTGTAAATGTAGTTTGGTAGGTTCTGGTTCATTTGCTGCAGCATCAGTGGCAGTTTCTGTATGTTATTAAGAGCTAGTGTTAAATTGAGGTTCATCTTAACTGTTTACTTCCTATTTATGTATTTTTTGATGTGTGGTTTTAGGTCAGGGGTTAATGCAGCTGTGTTGTGTTAAAATGTGGCGGAGAGATTTAAATGATGTGTGATGTTATTGGTTACCTAAAGTCAAAATAAAATGTTTAAATGTGTTTAATGGCACTTTATGTTTATCTGCAATGAAAAGAGATGGGATGAGCTGAGCTGAGAGTAAGGAAGCATGCAGTCTGTAGGATTAAATGTCTGTGCTGCAACATTTCAAACATGTAGTGTTTATATCGTTTGTTCAGGTGCAATAGAACCACCTCAGAATGTCCTTAAATTAATTTGATAAATATCAGACCTTAGAATCAGTCATAAAATTGTCTGGAATTTGCATTTATCAGCATCATCATATGAGATTTTATTGCTCATGTTGTCTGAATTAGTCAAACTCTTAAGCAGCACAATCAGAAGAGACAAACCTTCATCCAAATTAACATAACCTACCTAAAGAGCTCCATATTATATCTATATATTTATATCTTTTCTGCAAGTGGCTTGATTGTCAATTGAGAACAAATCACAGGTGTGACATCACTGACTCTAATGTATTATCACAAGCTACATTATTGTATTGGGAAATATCCAACATATGCATATAATCTAGAACGCATCATTGGAATAAAAATATATTCCATATACACAGCATATATACTTTGTGTTTTACAATAAATATACAATTTCATTCGAAGAGATACACATGTAATCTAAAGTGGATCTTAAAAAATTACAATATTTCACTGCTAGGAAATTCTGCTGGAAAAAAAATGCACGTGGAGCTTGTGATCGCAGGACTGCAAATCGGGCAAGTTTTTGGATGTGTGGTAAATCCTGTCACCTGCTGATTTATGAGTCCGATTTATCAGACTCTATACTCGTGTCATTGTCAGAAAGCAGTCACTCCGCTCTATCTGTCCAAAACTATGTTAAATGTATTTATATTTGGTCTCACATTGAGCTTTCTTAGACCGAGAATGCCAAAAGTATCAGGATGCAACCGGAATTTGGCAAAAATAGTGAATGTAATCGCAGCATCTGCTTTCTTCCATTGCTATTATGCAGGCTGTAACACGGACTCTGGTCAGTTTTTCTCTCGCTCTCTTTATAAACCCTTGACTTTAATGTGCAAGGTCGCAGCTGCCAAATTGATGTGCATGCATATCAATACACACACACATAGTTAAACAGTGAGTCATCCGTGTGTGTGTGTGTGTGTGTGTCCCATAAGGGAAGGTGGACTGTAGCAGAGTAGAATGGCTCGGCATTCTTTGGATAGCTGGGAATTTCCACCCTGACCTGTCCATGGGAAGAGAAGCTCTGTGTCTCTGAGTCGCAGGTTTGATTCCCAGTGTCTGACTGAGTGCCTGCCAGCTTGATCAAACCACTGAACATCAAGGTCAGCTGGCAGACAGGCTGCAGCAGCGGTAGGTGATGGTTCATGTGTCTGGTTGGCTGGCTGTAGATGCACACAGACCATCAGGGTACATAAGCCTTTTAGCTGCACATAGAGTTAGCCCTCTGGCAGCCATATTGGAGGTCTAGAAACTTTCATGTCAGTGACTGTAAGGGACTAATTACTATCCATTACTTATTGGGAACTGATCACTTAATCATTGATCCTACGGACTGATTTGTGTTTAGAAAATGTTAGCTTGTTAGTTACCCCATCTGATTACTAAGCTAGACAATGGTTCTAGTTAAAGCTAATGCTAGCTTCATTTACATATAAGGTAGTGCACTAATCACCAGATGTTAGATTTTTGCCACATATGGCTAGCAGAAGCTAATGCTAACTTCAACTACAAGATACATTAGCTAGTCTGCTAAAAATCCCCCCCCCTCCATCCTCTTTCTGTTTTATGGAGGTAACGTCTTATCAGGGAGCTTCAGACTGTGATTGCTGTGTGACTAATGTTGGATTGTAGTTTGGGTTTAGCTTTGTAGAATTTGTTCAGTAAATCTACAAAATTTAATCTATTCCCTTTTGGTTAAATTTTGGATCAGTTCAGCTGCTGTGGTGATATTTCTGATGCCAACGTTTCCTGCTCTAGGATCGATACTCATATAAAAGGATCGATATCTAAACACAGTCATTTGGAGTGAGTGTGTGTTTTATCGTAAGTATCTTACTGTCACCAGGATGGTCTAATTATAGGCTACTCGGTTGATAGGAACTACTTCTCCTTCCGCCTGTCAAAGTCATGCTTGCGCTACGGCTCTGTGACGGAAATACTTTGGCAACACTGCAAACTTCGTTAAACATCTGAGATTAAGTCTGTCACAATAAGATGATGATGTTATGAAGCGGCAGTTCTGAGCAGGATATTTTCATTATAATTAAAGAATATGATAGAAGTTTGATGTCTTGTCATTATGCAGCTATTATTTTGAATTGGTAAGGCTACAGCCTACTCCTTATTTCTCTAAATACAGAAACGGGAGGGGGGAGGTCACATTAAACTAGAAATAAAATATGTAAAAAGTATTGGTATCGGTATCAGCAATACCAGCCTGGGTATCACTTGGTATTGGATCAGATAGGAATTAATTGGTGTCGCATATCACAAGCGACAAAACATTCTGAATATGACTCAACCCTTTCCACTGTGATCAAGGCTTATGGGTGTTATAGTATTTAAAGTTGACCTTGCAAATTGCTGGAAAAAACAAACAAATGAAGAGGATTCGTTATTGAAACACTGCAAGCAATGGTCTTAATATCAGCCTTTAAATTGCATATCTTGACTACACTGATGTTTGAAAATTTACACCAGTGGCTGGACTGAATTTGTTTCTTTTGAACTGCACTTCAGTCATTCTAGATGCCATTTTGGCTTTGGTTTGAATGAATTCAAAAAAATGGAACATCAGTACTTTTTAACTAAGGCTATAAAACAACATACTAAATATGTGGGGCTACTGTGTGGATGCTGCTGTTTTGTGATTAGGCTGCTGTTATTAAATTTAGGATAAAAGGATAAAAATATTTGAATATTTTTTAAACATCTGATTGTATTGCAAGAAGTAACGACGCGTTTGTAGCACAGGATTTATTCAGTGCTTCAGTTTGAGTTCCTACTCACCCGGCTTCTCTTTCATAAAACATAACAATACCCCAGCTGGGCTTTTATGTCCTGCACTGTTGCAAAACATTGTCTGTACTACATTATCACTTCAGCTCTTATTTCGTTGTGCTGTGATTGTCTCTCCTGTATGATTCTTCTGTGTTCAGGGGTATTTGGTTTCTCTGCCGTGTGGCTGCTGTTGCTCAGACCTTCACTAGGAACAGTGGTGATTTTCAGTGGCTGATTTGATGTTTTCTGTGTGTGTGTGTGTGTGTGTGTGTGTGTGTGTGTGTGTGTGTGTGTGTGCTAAAGCCTGTTCTCATATATACTAAGCACAAGCTTCACAGCAAAGTAAGTAAGTTAACATTTTTGGCAAGACAATAAAGAAAAGCTGTGTGTGTGTGTGTGTGTGTGTGTGTGTGTGTGTGTGTGTGTGTGTGTGTGTGTGCAGTAACACTCCAAAACAGTGCTGACACACTTGTTCACAGTAGAGCCCCTCTGCACAAGGCGAACACACACACATACATAATACCTACCCAGTCTTCATTATCAAAGTGGAAAATGGGGCTGTTGCCGTTTTGTTAAGTGTGTGTGTGTGTGTGTGTGTGTGTGTGTGTGTGTGTGTGTGTGTGTGTGTGTGTTTTAGTGGGTCAGTCATGCTGTGGTGAGCTGTTAAGGAGGCTGCATGGACTCGCTGATAAACACTGGACAGCTGTCACACTTTAAACAACAAGACAACAAAACTGTAACGCAGTGCAGCGGAGTACAGCTGAATGGCAGTTAGCGGTGTGTTTTAGCTCAGACAGCTAACACATATTCTGTTAGCGGTTTAGCTTCGGTGGCCGTGACAGTTTACGTGAGGATCATGCAATTCGGCGCTCAGTGAGAGAGGTGGATGAGCGTTTCATGTGTTTGATGCTGGTGGCCCTTAAATAGTGCCTTAAGGTGCGGCCATGTTTATGAAGTGTCCACTTTAAAGTCACTGATGTAGCATTCATGATTTCATAAGAGGGATTTTGCTGATAGAGCTCAGGATTCTAGAGATAAAAAAATAACAATAGTTTGAAAGCAGCTGACTGATATCTTCAATGTGTGTGTTTTTATGCACTAACCTTAACCAAGTGTAGGTTTAGTTCCCGAACTCATGTCTGCACATCTTCAAAAATGTAAACACTCGTAAATTCCCTTTTATAAATATTGTGTTGTAAACTGTCTTTATTTGAATTTAGAATTGAAGAATTAATAATGCTTCAGTTCTTTTTTTGTTGTTCCTGGTTTCTTTAGCTGCACAATCAGGATTTCTAGATCCAACAAAATATACACCGACCTCATCTAAATCCTACTACTTAGCTGTATCTCGAACTTTAAATAGATGTTGCCTAATCTGCCTAATCTTACCATGCTGTTTGCCAACATCATTCAAAAAATATTGTTTTCGTATTTGGCTTTCACATGTCTACATCTAACTGTCTTACATCTGCAGACACCTTTGTGGTTGAATAATGTTTACAGTGGCTTTAGTGTGATTGATCTGTAATATGTTGAAGGAAAATGTCTTCCCTTCACAGCAAAGTTGTTAAAAAAGAACATTAGTTGTTTGGGCATTCATTTTAGTGTAGGGAACTGAACACACAACCCCTGCAGTGTTTAGCACCTTGCTCCATGTTGGACTGACTGACTTTTGAATAACACAAGAGGAAAACATGACGTATTTTTATTTTTGTGGAGCAAATAACACAATTTATCATGTTGAAGTGGGCTTGTATCTGTGTAGGACAGGATATTTAAAAGGCCTTCATGCACAAACACACACACACAAACACACACTGGGGTACGATCGGCGGCGTGCCACGCTGAGAGGACCGTTGGTTTGATACCCATTTTGTCCTGCGCTGGCACTGCCAGGCTGCATTGAAAATAGGTCAGACACACACACTCAAATACACACACACATAATAACAGAGCCTAAAAAACAGTTTGGGGCTCCATATCCTGCTGTCACCGTATTAATGCTTGACACTGCATCCTCTGAACAAAAATATAAAGCTTTTTAAATCTATCTATCTATCTATCTATAAGAAACGCTTGTACTTGTGATCAAACATCTGGGCAACAGGACACTGCCTGTTTTCACTCTCCATCCATCTAGATTTGTTTTATGCTGCTGTTTGTACTCAAATGCATCTCCAGCCAACAGCACTGCTCTCTCTCACACACAGACACATCCATCAATAACCATGGTGATAGATGCTCACCAGCTTCCATACAGTGCTCGTGTTCAAATAAGTGGCTATACCTGCTCATAGCAAAAAGAAAGAAAGAAAGAAAGAAAGAAAGAAAGAAAGCGGAAGTATGAGTCAAAGACAACAAAGAGAAATAAAGTACATAAAGAAAGAACAAACAGAAAAGAATTCTGCAGCTCTGGAGTGCTGAAGTAATCAGCTCTTTGATCTAGTTCCTTTATTATTCCAGTGTGGGCCAAATAATGCAGTCCTGATTGTGTTGCTGGCAACCAGCGAGCTTCCATATGTTGGCTATTAGAGGCTCTTACCGGCTGCGTCTCCACACTGCTGCTGAAAACGGCTTCTTCTGTGGTGGTTTTTGAGGGGTCACAGGTTCAGGTTGAGGCAGGGGAAATTTTAAATGAATTTATTTTCTTACTGACAGTAGTTCTGCTCTGAAGAGCCATTTTACGTTAAGGGAGACGTAGATAAGGGAAAGGTAAGGTAAAACAATTCTTTTAAAATGCATTCAAACAGAAGGTGTTTTTTGAGTCAATAACACATATGGTGAGTTGTATTCATTGCGTTGTCATCAAAGCAGATAAAATCTCCAAATGCCATTTCTGGGAGTTCAAACTGGAGCTTGGAAATTGTAAAGCTGACTCCCCTCTGTTTGATGATGTCATGTTGAAGACTTTCTGACTGTACCCCCCAGCTGGATGAAGCCAAGTTCAGCTCTCCGTGTCACACTCCATGGTGTGTGAGCTAGCCTTGCACACCCTCTTCAGTCCCTCCACTCCCACTCAACACATTTGGTTGATTTTTGAAAGTGTGTAGGACGCGGGGACAGATTGAAAGTCAGTGTTTTATTTTTTAGAGACTTGGAGAACTTAAGAGATTAGTTTCCCTTCTCTGCGGGTGGATTAAACTTGATGCAAGGAGTTATGGCAGTTTTATGGTAGTCCCATAGTACATATCTACGGAGTAGCACCACCACAACACCAGATCAATGTCTTTCATGCGATCAGCCTCAATTGTGCTTTAACTGTATTCTCCACCATATTTACATTCACTTTGTGAGAGAGCGACAATGGGAAGGTTGGTTTGTCATGACTCATTACTGTAAAGAGGGATGTTGCTGTCTAATCACTGTGTTTATGTCCTTGTGTGTGCTACTTTTACTGTAGCAAACACTTTTAGTTGTGTGTTTGAGAGGGATGCAACGTTTTAATGCCCTTTCTGTAACTCACCTCGGACAAAAGCTTCTGCCAAATGAATGTAATTTAACGCGGTGATCATGGTGAGCAGAAAGTTCGCGGCGGACATGGTTTTGGTAGACTTGCGTTACTGAGCGGATCACTGTGCCTTTCTTCAACTTGCTTAAGGTTGTTTCTCCACCACCCTGAGAAGCTCAGAGTAGAAAACACGAGCAGCCCAAGCTCACCACAGTTCTTGCAGTTTCTCATTTATCTTGATTCCCAATTATTCAATATCTTGACTTTCCTCCTAGTACCACCATCTGGCTGAAAACTAGCTGGCTGGTTGTTGAAATATACTCCTGCTCCTAAGAGGGGGAACCCTTTAAATTAAAATGACCCCAATACCTTTCATCCAGTGCCATCTCCTGGACAAACTTTACATTTTTAGCTTTGCTAAGAATAGCTAATTATCAGTATATTTATGTTTTATCCATTCATTATTTTTTAGCCACAGACAGAAAGAAAAAATGACAGTAGAGGCAGGGGGGCAGTTTTCAGGCCGAGTGGAAACTGAACCAGAGTGCAGTCAGTCAGTCCACACAGGAGGCCGATACTCTAATCCTTATTAGAGTATTTTTATGGATGACCAGGCTGAACGGGATCGGAGTCAGATGTTCAGAGGAACCGTCCGCTTCATTTGAACCAGTCAAGGTGGGCTTGATTTACGCTGCCAGGCTCTTGGAACAACCTCTGAAGCCGTAACATCTCTGGAGAAATAAGAGCAGAGAGCGCTCTGCATCCTCTGGCTTCTATTTACTGATTTCATGTTGCTCTTTTCTGCCACATATTTTCTGCATCAGCTTGAATTTCATTCTTTGTGAATTTGAACTGGGATCAAACAGAAGTACAGTGTTTGAAACTGGTGCATTGTGATAAAGCAAAGGAAAGGATGCACACATTTAGATCAGATAATACAAACAACTTTAGAAAACATTTCCCACAAACAGACTGTCCCATCTGTGGGACTCTGAGGTCTCTGTTTGCATTTGTAACTCCATCTCAGATCATTTTATTGTGGTTAATCCTTTCTTTCTCTTGTTTTTAGCCACCTTAATTAGATTTTAAAGTTACTTGTGCATTTTGTGGATTATAGCTTGAGCGTGACATGCAAAATGAATTTTCATTTGAAAAGAAAGACTTATCTTCCTTAAATTATTCAGCCAAAGTTAATTTATCATAGTTATTTTTTCTAGATATGGTGAGAATGGGCAGACGTCCTTGATCCCTTCCCAAAATCATTAAAAACAACTTTCTCTTGACTTCATACTCATTTAAGTATAACACACTTTCTTCTTTTTTGCCCCACTCACTCCAGTCATAGAAACCTGTTTGTCAGTTCCCTGGTTTATCCAAAACTTCTGGCCTGTCAACACAATAAATCTGAGCTGGAATACTGTACCTTTAAATTCATTCTACATGGACATGGTATGAAGATGGTATAAAGAGATCTGCTGATGTAACACAGTGACTGGGTGCTCTAATGGCTGCACAGCCTCTGTTAGCATGAAGAAGTCAAGGGTTGAAATCCCTGCAAGCAAAAATGACGAATATGAAGGATTAAGTTTGTTAATGCTTGTTGGTGGATTTAGTGCTGTGATGATCTCTTCTAACTGTTGGTGTATTCTGCTTTTACTGTCAAACCATAATGAAGACAAGAAAACAGGAGAACATGTACTTTATAAGCCGGACATGTTTTGATTTAAATGAAAATGACTATGATCCTTCAACTCAACTTTAGAAGTTGAAGCTGACTCTGTTGGATATTTATAACATTATAAATTACAATAGTAACAATTGTTTGATACTGACTGAATTTTAAAGTGTAGTTTTTAAACTACACTTTAGTTTTATCTGATAAAATCTGGTTTTGTTTTTTAACACAGTAAAGATTTGGTTTTATGTAAATGTGTGTTTTTAACTTATACAGTGAAGTTTAGTTTTACCTTCAAACTCTGCTTTAGTTTTATCTAATAAACTACAGATTGGTTTTATTTGTTCTAACTATAATTTGGTGTTAAACAATGAAGGTTAAAATTTAGTTTTTCTTCAGACTCTGAATGATGCAACCTAAAGCAGGTGAACGGTGTTTCTGGTCCTCACTCACACCCCGTGGCAGCCATCTTAGTGTTTGGTTTGGTTTGGTGCATGCTACGGTTGCCATGTTATGTTGCTGTGGTGAATGACACCCGGGCACCCATCGCCAGCTTGCATCACCGTGGCAACGGGATAACTGTGACCCAGCATCCCACCGGCAGCCGTGCTCTCTGCTCCCCACTCTCCGTCTGCACCCTCTTCAATAATTAACATGGCACGGCAGCCATCTTAGCTTTTGGCTCGGTTTAGGTGCCTGCCGGCGTGTTGCCTCGGCAACAGGGTCCCTTCAACCCAGCACTGTGATGTTGGTCGTGTTTTAACACTTCAACTTTCTGAGTTGGAATCCACAAATCTGCTTCAAATGTCATAGCAGCCATCTTAGAAAAGGTGATGGAGACGGTGAAGACAAACCAGGATGAGACGCACACTCACACACGTCAGAGCCGCCTGAAATTTACCCACATATGTTTAGACAACATTTGATCACAAAACTGTCCTGATTTAAGCTAAAATATCAACTTTTTGAAGCCTTTTTGTATTGACTTCAGATAACACAGAGTTTGTTGTTTACAGCAACTTAGCAGGGCCTTGTGAATCCAAGGTGACGCACACATGTTGAGCTCATGAGCTTCATGACTGTGTCATTAGTTTAATTTATTTACACATTGATTATTTATTTATGGAGCTCTAGTTGATTGAAAAGGGTCAGTGTGGATGACAAAGTTAAAAAAAATCATACAGAAAAACTGCATGAAAAAAAACAGAATGGAATAAAACACAGAAATTGCCCTCAAACACAACCAATAAATGTGACCCCCTGCAAAGCTTCAAAGTTCATCCCAGCTGAAATAAAAATCTGCATTAACAAACGTAGGTCAAACGTCAAGTGATTACAGGAATCCAACAAAATTATAAACACCACAGACGAAGAGATGATAATAAATATCATCCTCTCTCTCTCTCTCTCTCTCTCTCTCTCTCTCTCTCTCTGGCCATAAATATTCCCTGAACTTACTAGATGTGTGCACACTTGCTGCCTCCTACACTCTTGTTCTCGCCCTGACAGCTCGGCTGCCGCAGAGAGCAGAGGTCTCATTGGCCGTGTGCCCTGCAACGGGCGTTTTGATTGGCTGTCGGGCCGGCTGCCATCATGACAGCTGAGCGAACACATTTGTGTGTGTGTGTGTGTGTGTGTGTGTGGCGAGTGTGTTTGTCATGGTGGCAGCAAACAACCAATCAAAATGCTCAGCCTTTCTTGGTGTTTGTCTTTCTCTTTTCTTCTTCTACATCTTTGTCACAAGATGATTACCTACAGGTTCTTCTTACTCCACCTTTGTAGAAATTCGATAAACGGCTCTATGAAATCAAACCTGTTTCTGTCTCTTGGAGGCTCCCAACCTTGGGGTCTGGACTCCTCAAGGGGTCTCAAGACAAATCTGAGAGGACACAAGATGATTAGTTATATTCATCTTCTTCTGACTTTTCTTTAATTTGGGCTTTTTCTCACGAAGCATTGAATACTTTTAGCTCTTTAGGCCTCTAAAATCTAATTAATCTAATCAGTGAGTATGCATTGCTTTGTTGTAAGGGACCACAAGCCAAAAAGGTTGTGAACCACTTTTTAAAACGAATGGAACAATGGTCTATCACTGGAGTTATTTATTTTTAGTACAGCGCAAAGAAAAGTCCTCTCCATGTGCATATTTTCACCTTGTTTGGAGATGCTAAGTCGTCAATAAGGAAGACAAAAAGTAACCAGGTCAGTTTAAGGGAAGTTGTAACAGTGCCTGCGGTTTGGTTAGATTTAGGCACATGCACGACTTGGTTTAGGTCAGTGAAAGATAATGGTTTGAGTAAAAAGAAAGAATTGGTTAATGCTAATGCAACAGTTGGTACAGTAATGTTGTCCATAAACCGCAGGGTTGGCAGTTCAGTCCTCAGTCTGTACACATACAAGTGTCTGTGAACAACTGATGGTTTTGCCAGCAGAATGGTAGCAACCGGTGTGTGTGTGTGTGTGTGTGTGTGTGTGTGTGTGTGTGTTTCTAAATGAGAAACAAATTGTAAAGTGCTTTATAAATCTAATCACTATTTAGGGACAAGTACTGCTCTTTCACTTCCCCCACACAGATTTTTTCCGGAGATTGAACTGACAACTTTTCTGTCACAGTACTCTGTGTGTGTGAATGTATGATCGACAGCCCTCTATAAAAAAAGTCCCATAGAACTGTTGGCTTGTGTTTCTCTCTGAAACTTAGAGATTGTTCTTAATTACTTCTTCAGTTGATCATTTATGAAACCGCTTAATGAGCTCCCAGACAGCCGACTGGCTCAACACCAAGTCTTTACCTATGCGGTGTGTTTTTTTTTCTTGTCGTTTTTCTTTCCTGTCGTCTCAGCAGGGTGTGGGTTAGAATTCCTGATTAACCCAGCACCTGCTCTGCCACAGTGCCTTGAGCATGACACTGAATCCATATAAGCTGCAGGTGGTTGACCTTTGACCTCCGACCTCCCAAGGAAAGTGGCTGGAGGAACCGCACAACAAGCGTCCCATAAAAAGGACTCTTTCTCTCTCTCACACACATAAACATAAACTTTCTTGGTGTCCTCATGTGTTTCAGGCCAAACTGGAACAGGCGAAAGAGATGATTTATATGGGACTCTCTTAGTGTGGATGCAGACTTTTTCTTTGTGTGTGTGTGTGTGTGTGTGTGTGTGTGTGTGTGTGTTTCGATGTTGGATAAGACACGGGGTGTGTACAACATGGACTTGCATATCTGTAAGGTCAAAAACTACAAGATAGCAAAAATCCTTCAGATTGGTACCATTTTCTTGTATTTGTAAAAATGCTGTCTCAGGAGGTGTCTAACAGGACAGCGATGCTGTTGGAAACGGATCAAACATACCCACCAACATTACTCATAAATCTGTGCGCGGTAGTGGTAGCTCATGCAAAATGGACAAGATGGTGGACAAACAAGCAGAAATTTGTCTACAAATTAAAAGTTTTTAGTATTTTTTTCGCTTCAATTTTTGAAAAGTTAGCGAGACCTAAACACTGAACTACCATATTAGCCCATGACTGTAACCAACCAAGTGTGTTTGGTGTGATTTCTAAGGCTTCTGTTAGCCATTTGCCTGTTCAATAGCTAGCTAGCTGATGCTAAGGCTAGTGACTGACAGCCAGAAGAGACGCTAGATGGCATGCTGACGTCACACGTTGCCCTAAATGCTTCCCTAAAAGGCTGTTCGAAACTAATGTTCATAGAGATGCCTTCACTCGAAAGGGATGCCTGAGGCAGCGAGGCAACTGCCTTCTGTTTCAAACACTGCCTGTATGTTGTTGGTCATTTGTGCTTTTTATGTGTATTTATATATACACTTATTTTTTCATTTACTTGTATGTGTAACTTGTGTGTTTATTGTTCAGCTTAATTGTTGTTGTTTTTAGCTGTGTTTTTCTCTATCGTCCTCATAAATTGTTTCTAGAACTGCGAATAAAGAGTAATGAAAAACCTGATGTTTAGCTTAGCTAATACTGGAAGCAGGGAGAAGCTAGTAGAAGCTAGCAGGGAGAAGTTAGCCCAACTCTATGAAAAGAGAAAAATGCCACCTTCTTACAGCAATCTGTCTGAATACATGTGGTACCTTGTTTATTGAACAGTGCTAGAAATAGAAATGTAAAAAATATACAGTGATTTTAGCAGCAGTCAGCGCTATTTGTTGTCAAACATCTTCTGGATATATTGCTGCGTTTGGTTTTAGGATAAAGATTAGAATTCACTTTAAATTTTAAAGAACACAGACAGTGAAGGTCTTCATGAGAATAGTAATACAGAGCAGTTTGTGCATTTGTCTTCTTTTTATATCTATGTTTGTGCATAAACAGGCCTCTGTGTGTGTGTCTGTGTGTGAATGTGTCTTAAAGTGTGTTTTTTTATTTTTCTGTATCTTCCCAATTCACCCTGTGTCGGTCGAGGCGGTTCTCTCGCTAACGATTGCTGGCAGTCGGCAGCATGTGGCAGTAATTAAATCAAAGGAAATTCGTGAAAAAGAGAGAGGGGGGAAAAACGTGTGGTGACTTTGCCAGAAAGTCCTGGTGATTGAAAGGAAAATGGGAGGCTAATAAAACGAGTGTGGAAGAGACTCGTAAAGAGCCGTCACCTGTGGAGAAATGTTTTTGTTCTCCGGAATGAAAAGCTGCACACAATCACACACACAGATAGTTTACACAACTTTGTATGTACACACGCGTGACGGTTCTCACGTGTACTGACAGACGTGCACACCGCCTTATTATTCACTTGCACAGATGGGGAAAGCATGCAGACACACACACACACACACGCAGAGGTGAGACTCTGCATAAACACATCCAGAAGATACCTATATTATTATTATTGTTGTTGTTGTTGTTGATAATAATAATAGAGCAGTGTCAGAAAAAATGTATTTTGAAATGTAAAAACAAATGGCACTATCTTTTGGTGAAATTTAAAAAAACAAAAAATAAAATTAGGAGATTAGAATGTTGGAAAATTTTATGAAAGATAATGCTGTCACTAGGAAATGATATGAAAAGATGTAAGGATTCATGGTGAAGAGAATTCACTGGTGTGTGTGTGTGTGTGTGTGTGTGTGTGTGTGTGGGCACGCAGTTATGGAGCCCTCAGTGCTCTGAAAAGCCACAGTGCGATTTGTTATTTCCTTCCTCTGATGGGTATTTCTCGTCTCAGACACACACACACACACTCAGTCCCAGACCTCTGGCTATTTCCTGTGTCAGGGGGAACATTATAAAGCCACATTATGTTCACTATGAGCTTCCATATTCCTCCATCGCTGAAATCATCCTGTGTGTGTGTGTGTGTGTGTGTGAGGAGAGCCTACTCAATTTCCCAAGAAAAGAGATGTGAAAGGCTATGATATTATACACAAACATACACATACACACATACAGTAGATTAGTTTGTTTGTTTTTCAGACTGGATGAAACATTTGAAGAAAGAAATGTGCAGATGAGCTGCAGTATTGATTGTTGATCAGTAAATGATTGATTTATACATCACATTCTGCATCTGGAGGAACTTATCCAACCCATAGAGGTGGCAGGTCAGACTCATATGAATCTTTTCTGATGGCAGTTTTGGAGCGTTACATCAACTCAATTCAAATGTATCCACACATCCCTGAATGGATCATCAGCTCTCTGTTCTTTCATCTGGGTGTTCGTGACGGTTCTTTATAAAAGTCTGGTTTGAGCTGGTCAAATGGAGGAATGTGTTGCTGCTCCTGGGATTTGTTCTGCTGTGTTCATAATCGATTCCAAACCATCTGTCACTGTGAGAATATCCTGCTGTTGGTTCATGAAAATGCTCCAGTCAGGTCCAGAAATGGAATCCAGAATGTTCTGTCCTCTTCACCACATTATTGTGTGTTTTAGTTTTTTATATTGATTGATAGACTGGTTCCAGACCTTCACCTCTTTGTTTGGTTCCTCAGTTCAAACAGATTGCCGAAACGGTCAAACAATCAGAGCAGAGTGTCCAGGATTAAGAATGGGGTGTCATCTTCCCATACAGTTAACTAGCAGCTACCTAGCTACAGTTATGAACAACAAGTAAAATGGCGAATGAGATGGTCCCAGCTGTAAGTCCCCGTACAGAAATAACAACTCTGTTGTTTGGTCAATGTGAAAACCTATAAGTTGACCCCTAGCAACCACTACCGCATCTTCAGTGTAAACGTCACTCTGAATGAATGAAGTCAAACATATAGCAATTCATCCTGATTATCAGGCAGAGTGAGAGCATTAAAAAGACGTTGGTGGACAGTAGAACATTGGTTAAAACACTGGGCCGTACCTTCCTAAATGAATTAAACAGGAGTCAGGAGACAGACAGAGACTGATGGGAGAAAAAGAACATCAAAAGCCAGACAATCTAGTGTGTGTGTGAGAGAGAGAGAGAGAGAGCAGTCCAAGTCAGTGTGGTTCTACCTCGTTCTAGTTGCTCCAGTGTATTAGTCCAGTCCTTTTTTGTGAGGGTGTGTTCAATTTGATGGAGGGGGCGGAGTTAGCTGGGTGGCTGCACATCAGAGTCAGACAGCGTCCGTGCTGTGAAACAAACGCCCCTGTACTGGAATGGATGAAAAACTCAAATTAGTGAAAGTTATTTCACATCTGCACATTTTCACTCCTGCTAAATTCGGTTGAATTTACACACACACACACTATACAGCTACACTAACACGCTTCTATGTTACACTCTCAGACACACTCAATCCACTCTAAAATACATATAGACAAGGGCACAGAAAGCACACATGCATACACACAGTCTTAGAGTTAATTCAGTGTAATTAGTGGTCAATTAAAGCGCAGTGGCTTCCCTGGCTGTCTGACTCTTTGATGTTGTGACTCCTGGCGAGACCAGACGCCATCTTGAATTCATTTACAGGCCGCAGTGTAAACAAGCCACACTACTGGATCGTCTGCTTCTTCTTCTCTTGTGCTGCTTCTTTTCTTTAATTTCATTTTTACTGATTTGTTTATTTTTCTTCAAATTGCAGTTGAACTTTGCTTTTTGCAGATGTGGCTTCTTCTCCTCACTTTCTTTTTTCTTCTTCATTGGTGCATTTTATTTTTAGCACTTTTCACCTGATCTGATTTTGATCTTTCCTCTCTTTATTTTCTTATTTTTCTCTACCTATTATTCTTTCCTTTATATTATATTTTGTTTCATTTATCTTGTTTAATTTCTTTCTTTCTTTCTTCCATTTCCCTAACTCTACCAAATAAGCTGTGGAATGGAAAACATGGCTATATAAAAGTTTAGAAAATGGAAAGATTTCTTCAAATCTATTTTTGATTTTTACTGGTTCTAGACTTGGTCGGCTTCCTACTATTTGTGGTTTGACTTCAGTTTCTTTACTTTTGTGTAAATGCAGTAAAAGTATCTTTGTATTATATCATATTGTACTGTCTATATATTCATTTAATGAGCCTGAAGAACAATTTCCAGCGTTGGTTAGACAAGTAATATTTTTCTATGGTCTTCCATTCTGCTCTTTTCTTCTGTTCTTTGTGGTTCAGGACTGTTGCTAGCTCTATAAAATCGAGTAATTTTAAGATTAGAAGTAAAAAAAAACAAAAAAAAACATACTCTGTGTCTGACTATGTCTTTCCTGGAAACCATCACTAGTAGCACTGATGAAAAACATGAACATCCTTGCAGTTGGTTGTGATGTCGACTGAGCTGAAGCGGATTCAGCAGTTTGACTCACAAACTGAGGTCAGCAGTATGAAAAGGACAGAAATCAATGAGAAACTCTCACATACAACAAGTTACAGCAGGAAAGTGTTTGTGACTGAAGCTGCTAACTAGGTTACTGCTGATGGAGAAAAGCAGTGAATTATAGATAAACAGTCTGCTGCCTGAGAGGAGAGGAGAGGAAGTGAGGGAACAAGAGAGGAGACAAGCGAGTATAGATAAACACATCCTTCATTACAAATTAATGGAAACTTAATTTGTAAAATTAATCTGTAAAAGAAAAGGCATCATGAATGTGTGTGTGTGTGTGTGTGTGTGTGTGTGTGTGTGTGTGTGTGTGCGCGTGTGTGTGCGTGCGTGTGTGTGTGTAAGTCATGAATCACCATTTTCCTCCCTGAAGTATTCTTCTATGCACACACACTCAGACCAATTCATCTTTTTTCCTTTTCTCTGTTACATACTCCTCATTCTTAAGTGTCACACACACACACACACACACACATACACACACACTTTTTTAATGCAAAACAATTCACAGCCGCTCACACTCACTCATGTGTCACACACCTCTCATTTACTCTCTCTCTCTCTTTGCCCGGCCCCCCAGTGTTTTCTGTCTGAGTAACTCGACCCCCCTTCAGTCACAGGTGCACCACGCTATGACACACACACACACCACACACACACACGCACACACACTCACGAACACACATGCTGAGTCCACTTGTCTTCACATAGGGGGCTCTAATCATGCCACAGGAAGCTTGAGCTCCACAGGGAGTGTGTGTGTGTGTGTGTGTGTGTGTGTGTGTGTGTGTGTGTGTGTGTGTGTGTGTGTGTGTTCGGTTGCAAGTGAATTGAAGAATGTGTTTTAGTCCATGAAACTCACTGGGAGTGTGTGAAAGCTCTGCATGTTTTCAATTACACACAAGTATTTTTGCAGATGTGTGTGTCTTTTCTGTCTCTAAATGAGCTGTCTTTTTACCATCGCTTCCTATCACCCTTTTTCTGTCTTTCTGTCTCTTTGTTTTTAATTATTTTAAGTAGTATATTATTTCTTTGTAGTGATTTTTTTGAAAATACAAAATCTATATTCCCCTAGTTTTTTACTTTTTTTCTTTAGTTTTTTAGATTCCTGTATCGTTTGTTGTGAGGTCTGTTTAATTTCTTTTTTTCATTTTTTCTTTGTATTTTATTTTATTTTTCTACGTTCCATGTTATTTTTTGTGTCTCTTTTGGATTTTCTCTACTTTATCATTAAGTATTTTTGAAAACCAAAGTCTCTAATCTTTCATTCTTTTTCTTCCCTCTTTCTTTTTAAATATCAGATTTTCCTGACTATCTCCGATTCTTTTTCATAATCTTTCTCTTTTTATTTCTGTCATTATTTTGTTCTTTTCTTCCCTCTGCTACTCTTTTCTTACTCTTTATTTGTCTTTCTCTCTCTTACCTAATCTACCTCTCTCTCTGCATCATATGGAGTAAATTAGGCAGCCATGCTCAAAACTCTATGTGTGTGTGTGTGTGTGTGTGTGTGTTAGTGTGTGCATCTGGTTCACATTAGAGCAATTGCAGGTTGGTAGAATAAAGGGCTCGGCTCGGAGGTGGTGGGTGGGATTTCCTTCCGCTTTCTCACACACACACACACACACACAGTTTTCCCTCCATGTGTTTTGAATCAGGAACATAATTAACCTTCAGAGGATTCCGAGGCCGCGGCTCAGATCTCCGCTATAAAAATACATCTAAAAAACAGAACCCCCAAAATATGTTTGATCCGTCTGCAGCGCGTTTGATTCACGTTCCCACATCTGCCTCCGGACGGGCTCCAAGCGCAGCAGCGTGAGTGGTAAATGGAGATGAAAAGAGCGTGTCTACAGGTGGAGAGAGGAGGGGAATGAGACAGGAGTAGATAGAGACAGTAGAGGGATAGATGGATGTCGGTAATTGTTTCTGTTGTACTGTAACCGAGAAGCTTGAACCAAAGAGTGTTTGGTATGATAAATGACTTTTCATTTATTCATTATTAAAATTCTTTGTATTGTATTATACGTTGAGTTGTATACTGGTATGTACCTCTCCTCTACTGTTTTTGCTTCCTGTGGTGTTAAACTGTTTGTGTGAAGGTGAATAAAGACAAGATGAAAGTGAAACCAGCCTCTTAGAAATGAGAGAGGCAGAGGACAGAGAGGAGGAGGGGGAGAGTGAAACAAAGAGAGAAAAAAAATTTTGGACAGGCACAGGTGCAGCCGACTGTGTGTGAATATGTGTGTGTGTGTGTGTGTGTGTGTGTGTGTGTGTGTGTGTGTGTGTCAAGAGGTTTCGTGACTGCTCCTTTGAGTGTTCACATTCCAGCACATCTGCTTTGGATGAAGCGTGGTAAACTGTGTGTGTGTGTGTGTGTGTGTGCGTGTGTGTGTGTGCGAGTGAGCAAGAGAGAAGGGGGGAGAGAGAGAGAGAGAGAGAGAGAAGAGAAAAAAAACAGACAGAAAGTCCTTAATTGAGCAAATTGCTGATTAGTTTCTTGCTCCATTTTCTGTCTGGCTGCAGAAGTGTATTTGCAGAGTTGTATTAATAACAAAACTAAAAAGCGAGGCAAAAACAAGACCTGATCCTCAACCTGCAAGTCAAAATTTGAGAGCCATTGAGGACAAAATCATGACTGCACTTGATGTTTGGAGCTCAGAAGAAGTATTGCGTGTGTTGATATTCAGCATGCACTTTCTCTTACATACAAATTTTCTCACCTTCAGGTTAGTCAGTTTGTAGCATGTGGACATTTGGCTCTGCCCTTTCATTACAGAAATGCCAGGCTGCTTCCATGAGCTCTATCATTGCTATAAAAGTTTGTGAGAAAGACAGGGGCCTAACAGCCGGATAGGGGCATATAATGTTGAAGCCTGTTCAGGGCTCAAAGTTAAACTTTTTTGCAACTGGCCCCACAGGGCCGGTGGGTTTGAAACTTACTGGCCCTCCCTCCAAAGGTTATTTATCAGTGTTGCAACAAAACCAAAGACTTAAGTTATGGTATACTGTTATGTTGAATCATTTATTAAATAGGGGTGGTGATGGTGCATAGATAAGATGCTTGCCTTTGGTGTGGGAGACCTGGGTTCAATTCCCACTGTGAGACGTCCACCATTGTGTCCCTGAGCAAGACACTTAACCCCCAGAAGCGTGCGACCTCTGACATGCAGAGCAATTGTAAGTCACTTTGGATAAAAGCGTCAGCTAAATATATATATATATAAAAGAATCTAAATTAAAATGTAATCACAGGTAAAAAATAAAAAGGTTAACAAAAAATTTACTACTTAACAGACTATTCAAAGATGACTTGCCATTTAATAAAATAATGTCTTAAAGAATGCGCTGTTTTCTGGTTTATCTCCCCCTAAATAGGACCAACATTTACTAAATGAACATCATGCTGTGTTGAAGACTTGAAACTCATAAACTCATTATGAAAGGGTTTACTGAGGTAATAATTCAGCTAAGTAGCAACATTTTACCATCATTTCTAATGGGACCGGACTTCTTTTTGCAACCAGCAGACTCATCCCCTGCTGGCCGTTTCAGAATTCAGGTTTAAGTTCCATCTGCAAGGTTTCACTTTCAGACCCAGAGGTTGCTGTTGTGTCATGCCCAGAACGTCCTCCAGTAACTAAACAAAATGACCCAGGCATCAAAACCTACTTGGATATGGTTGGAGGAATTGCTAAGCTTTGCTAAGCCATCCACCCAGACACCCTCAGCCTATACAGGTCCTTGTCTGGAAAATGTGAATGTCAGCCGTTTTGAGACATTTAACATCAAATTATGTAATTGTTAGTCATGCTAGTCGAGTGGCTCTAAGACTGGCTAGGTGTGTCAGTCTGTAGGTCTGCCAATTTGGTTCAGACTGAAAAATCTCAGCAACTATTAGATGGATTCCCATTTGCACTTCGTACAGTGAACTCTATTGGCTTTCCCCTGACTTTTCATCTAGCGCCACTAGCGGTTAACTTATCCTCAACATTTACTAGATGAAGTGGCTCCAAATTTGGTACATTCATTTATGATTTACATTCCTTTTAACTTCCCATCTAGCGCCACCAGCATGTCAAACCTTTAAAGTGTCCATGTGTTACCATGCTAAACATGCTAAACATCAGCTGTTATTAGCATTTAGCTTAAAGCACTGCTATGCCTGAGTATATGTGGCAGAGCTGCTAGCAGGGGCGTAGACTGTTAGTGTTGTTCCTGTAAAGCCAGTCTCGACAGAAATATTGCTGTTTTATAGTCTGTTGTGTCCAGTTACCGCTTTTGCATCACATTTAATTTTTGCATAATGCATCACACTCAGATGAGTTGCTTAGAATCTTTGCAAATTAAGATCTACAATATGCAAACATCTTGTTCCACCACAAAATCAACACAATAATTCCACTTTTCAGTTTTTTTGTGAACAAACTTTTTGTCACAGCAGAGGAGCTGAAGGAGAAGAGAAGAGACAGAGAGGTTGAACAGATGCTTCCCACATTTGGAGACAATAACAGACAGAAGAAGCATCAAACACTAAACAAAGACAAAATGCCTACTTTTTCTTCTTTTCTTTTTTTTCCTCTCTTTTCCATTTTTCTCTCTTTTGTTTCCGTTTACTGTCTTTTTATCCGCATCCAACTTTTTGCATTTCACATTGTTCCATTTATTGTTTTTCCTACATCTTTCCAGTCTCTTTCTAACAAAACCCTTCAGGGCCCAGCAGCGTCGCCGTCTACAAATCATGACTGAAGCTGCAGAGAAAATTGTTTCTTTGTTTCTGTCTCTTTTTTTAGTGTTGCGTTGACTCTACAAAATAAGTCGTACTTTTTTTCCCCTTTTGCTTCCTTTTTTCTCACTTATTGCTGTTATTCACTCATTGTTTTTGCTTTTTCAGTTCCACGACTCGATTGATTAGACTAAAGGAAGCAATGTGTCAGTTTGGGACTAAACGACTGAATTATTCATTTCTTTTCATTAGTTTTTCTACTTATTTCCTATGATGTATTATTTTCTTTTTGAAGATGAATAGAGTGTAGAGCATGAACTTCCAAAGAAACATTTACATTAACATTAACATGAATTGTTTTTTGGAGCTATCAGTTCAGTGTGAGGACTACTAATCTTCTCTCTAATTAAAGTTCAGCTGCTGTTTGTGCTGCGTTCGTACCTGTGGTTCAGGTCAGTGAGTTGCACAGCTGGTTGCTCTGAATACACTTTGTGTGTGTTTTGTTAGCTCCATGAGGAATCAGTTTTCTGTGGAATGTGTCTTTATTCTCTCGTCTCGTTGCCGGGGGCAACACAGAGCGACGCTTTGATGAAACCTGTGATGTTTTGTGTTCTGTGAAGATTTTCTCAATCCGTCAAACATCACGACACAGTGAGCGGTTACACAAGCGCTTCTACTGGATTCTATCAGCATTTCTACTGTTCGACACATGATCATTTTACACAACAGGCTCCACTGGTTTCTATTCCAAGTATCTGTCGTTGTTCTGGAAAACAACAGGTTCAACTGGTTTGTATCAGGGTTCTTTGCCGGGAATTGGTTTTACTGGTTTATATCAGCTTTCTGTTGTAATACAAGAACTGTTTCTACTGGTTTCTAGTGTGTTTCTGTCATTCCACAAAGATAAATTGTTCAACTGGTTTCAATATTGCTCCTACTGTACTGGCTCCGCAGGTTCCATTGTGTGTCTACTGTGGTACAGGACACTCGTTTGGATGTTGTGTGTTCTGTTTCTATTGTGGTGGAGATCATCATTTTACGCCTATCTTTTGTCTCGTGTTTTTGTTACTGAGAAC
Organism: Micropterus salmoides; assembly: GCF_014851395.1. Classification (NCBI taxonomy): domain Eukaryota; kingdom Metazoa; phylum Chordata; class Actinopteri; order Centrarchiformes; family Centrarchidae; genus Micropterus; species Micropterus salmoides. The sequence goes on along the minus strand of NW_024041151.1, from coordinate 27,690,990 downwards.
TAGTTTGACTAGGTTCTGTTGGGTTTCTATTGTGACACAGTAACTATTGTACAGAACTGGTTCCACTGCAATTAACTGTTTTTCTGTTGTAAAATTAGCATTTGTTCTGTTTCTACTTAGTTACAGATCAGATCTTCACAAGTGGTTCCACTGGTTTCTGTTGTTTCTACCATAGAACAGAGGATTTGTTCCACAGGTGTATATTAGGGTTTGATAGTGATACAAAAACTCTTCCATAAAACAAGTTAAACAGTTGTTTGGTTCCGATATTGTAAGAAACTGATTCCACTGATTTAAGTTTTCTATCATGGCAATGACAATATTACAGAATTGCTTTCAGTGGTTTCTATTGTGTCTCTGTTGTGGTACAAAGACCTGGTTTCTGTTGTTCCACTGTGGTACATATCATGGTTTTACAGAACTGGTTTGACTGGTTCAATGATACAGCGATGGTCCACTTGAGTTCTGTTGTGTTTCAGACATTACACAGAGGACTACTTTATCTGGTTTCAATGCAGCTTCTATTATGGAACCAGTTCAGCCAATTCCCATTGTGTTTCTATTGTGGTACAGAGCATAACTTTATACAACTGGTACCACTGGTTATAGGAGAAAAATCCTAATATTTTCAACCCACTGTCCAATGATAATATTCACAGAGTAACAAGGTTTTTGTCATAATGTCCAACTGAGACAAGTTATTTCTAATGTGGTCAGTGAAATGACAACATTGTCCAGGGTTTCTCTGATTGGCTTGAGGTCCGCTTCCTAACTGTGGGAATACTGATACTGCTGTGCGTGTGTGTGTGTGTGTGTGTGTGTGTGTGTGATGCAGACTGCAGGAAGTGAGGTTGTTATTGTGTCTCCCTGCATTCCTCAGACTTGAACACACTCTGCACCTGTTCCTGTCTGTCTCTCTGTAACACACACACACACACACACACACACACACACACGCGCGCACACACCAACACGCACACTCTTACATAAACACATGGACACACACACACTAAATCACAGTCTTTCAACACATTCAATGGGAAAATATGCCTGCACGACATGAGACATGAATCAAAATATTTTCAACAGGAACAACACAAACGTGTGTGTGTGTGTGTGTGTGTGTGTGTGTGTGTGTGCATTTTCTTGTATAGGCTTTGGGTCAATAAATGTGGTTTTATCATCAAACTCAGTTCTCAGAGGGGAAGAGAAGGAGAAGGATGTTATAGGGGATTTTAGTTTGGCTCTAATGACATGTACAGACACAATGTGTGTGTTCGTGTTTGTGTGTGTGTGTGTGTGTGTGTGGTGGTGTTGGGGGGGGGGCTAAAGGATTTGGATCCTTAAATCTCCTGCAATGTGCATTGTGGGAAGTTACCGACCTCTCCCAGCTGATTAGCTTCTCTTAGCATCTTACATCTACTTACAACTATTTAGTAAGTTTGTGTGTCTGCAAGTTTGTGTATGTGTACGTGGTTTGGTTGGTGGGTGTTTCCTGACCTCAACCTTTCATTCCCACAGTTCCCAGTGTCATGTCTTTCCGCGACCAAGCGTTTCAGGAACTAAACACAGTCGACACAAGGCTATGCTCTGGAACCCAGCGTTTCCTTGTCAGATGCGGTGTGTAACAAAACATGGGGTGATTGAAGTCTACAACTGCCTCCAGTGGCAAGGATTAAAGGACCATACCTGTGTGTTTGCCAGTTTTAGGTCCTTCACTACAGCTTATGTATACTTTAGGGGAATATTTCCAGGCGCATGCTGTTTATTTTTACTTTTTGGATGTCTTTTTTGCACCATTCCAGGCAGCTATTGGTTTAAACATGCTGAGACTTACTTAAATTGTGTAATCCATCACATCATGTAATCATGAACATCAAGTCTGCTTTAATTTGTCAGCCCCACTATCATGTATTCGGATAAAGCACGGATTCATTTTAAAAGTTTGCATTACATTACATTTTAATGAGATTCTATTTCTAACAAGACACAGCTGTACTGCAAACCTATAGCCAATGCTGGATGACTTCTGCAAAACCCTGGGTGGTGTTCTTTTTTTATTCATGTTCAGTGCCAACATTTTTAAAATGCTTGCTTTCTACAATATCACACATGGCAACAATGATAAAGGTAAAGGTTAGGTAAAGATCATGGCTATGACAAACAAACTGCGGTTACGGTATGGTTAGGTGGCTAAAACACTTGATGAGGATTAGGAAAGATCATAGTTGGAGTTATTAGAAAGGTGAACAATCTGTGTCCTGCATTTGAGTCAGACTCACTACACACCCACCCACCACCCCGACCTGCACTCTCTTACTTTCAACTTACACAGAGTACACTCCTGCATTGAAATATTGGACGTAAGTCATGAGATACGAAATCCTCCAGTATGAATGTCATACGTGGCTCCTGGGCTGATAAAATGTGATAAGTGAACACGAATGGAAGTAGAGTGGCTCAAACCACTGGTATAGTCATTGAGAGCAAAACATACTCCTAGAGCAAGGTATTGATCAAATGACTTTTTAGATTGGCTAACTGGCAGTACCCGGCAGGTAGTCAGAGTTCCTAGTGTGTTGAATTCCAGCTGTGCCACTTTGATCTAAAGAAAAACTACGCACAGGCTAAAACCTATCCTTGTGTAATCCCTTGTTCCTTACCTGAGAACCACAGAGGGGCTCACTTTTGGATCTTGCAAAGTTAATCGCCAGGAGGCTCATTGAAGCAAAGACATCAAGGCAAAAGCACATGCTAATGTGGAACTGAATGAAGTCACCGCCTATCAGCTTATCTCCCTGCTTTTTCACACCTATGCACAGCTGGCTATTTGCTGCAGAAAAAAAGGTATGGCTGCTGGTTTGTCAGTTTGAAAGTTGCAAGAGTCTCTGAGATTCCTTCTTAGATTCTCTATATGGTCCCACTGTGTCCTGAAGATAGGACTCAGTGGGACACAATTTACCATTGAGAGTACACGACAGTATTGCAAAGGAAATCAGTGCCAGTTTTTCCCCTCAGAAGTAAATGCCAGCCAATCAGCGAGTTTATTGTGATCTGTAAAAAGTCAGGTTTTTGTTTGACAGAAACTGTTTTAGGCTGTTTTCTGTTTTTAATAATTTCCTCCAGGGAGTGTAGAGAGTGATGTTTTTTATAATGCCCCCAAGTGTTTTTTTTTCCATCTTTTTCTTTTGTTTCTTCGGCCTGTGTTTTATCACATCTGTGTTCCATCCATATGCAAATACTCTAAAGTTAACAAAGCAACCCATGTCATTTTTGGGGGGGGTTTGAGGTAGATTATGTGTAGCTGTGGAGTGTTTTTGTGAATCAGTGGGGGAGACAGAGACAGAAATGCGCTTTCAACAGCTGTTCCAGGGTTTGCGTCATGCAACGCAAGCTAGCGTCATGGCTGAGTGTTCGCACGCTATGCACACACACACACACACACACACACACACACACACACACACAGAGGCATGCTGTGGGGACCCCCAGTCGAAGGCATGACCAAACACAGGCATTGTGTTCTCATGCAGCCGCTGTGTTGCTGAGGAAGAACGTCACCTGTTCTGAGTGATGACAGGCTGCTGGTTCTGCGTGCAGTCTCACGTTTTACTGCATGTTTGCTTAAAAAGCATAACATTTTTAAAAATCTAATTATTAAAAAAGAAAAAGTGAAATAATATTATTTGAAATTTTTTGAAAATGTAAAAACAAGCTTAATATACATAGCTATAAAAACTTTTCATGTTTAAACTACATATAGACAAATCTATTACACTTGATAGAAGATATGCCAATATTTCGAAATATTTACATGTATATTAGAAAAATATTCATCCAAAAGAAAATCTGCTTTAAAGTTTTACAGAATACATCAAATTAAAAATTGTAAGCTTTATTATCATTATTATTATTATTAACAATAATTTGTACGCAAAATCTTCTAAACTTAAAATAAGCCTAAAAGTAAAAGCTTTTTTGTTCCTTATTTTTTACTAGATGGTGAATAATAGCAAACTGATTGTAGTGGAAGTATTTTTCCAGTTTGAAAATCGTCAGTAAAGACCACTGGCAGTTCAGGATGTGGTGTGTTCGTCTAGTCAGAGTAGGAAGGGTTCATGTTGATTTGTTTAAAACATTCCACTCAGAACTTCGTTGGGGAGTGTCAGTCGTCTGTTACAGCGTAGTGGAAATGAAATACATCTGAAGCTGATCCCTTTGAGCCTCAAAGAGGGAAATGAGAGAATGGAAGGTTTTGGCAGGTTTAGTTTGGCTGTGAGCTTTTGATGAGAACACGTTGCATGTTGATCAGATTGGTGATTCTGTGTTTGTGTTGCAGGTGTACGCTCCTTCTGCCAGTACAGCCGACTACAACAGGGACTCACCGGGTTATCCATCCTCCAAACCTCCCAGCTCTGGCTTCCCTAGCACATTCTTCATGCCAGGTACTCACACACACACACACACACACACACACACACACACACCATCAAAACTCCCCACAGTGGCTTTCTGAGCTCATTGTGGACACTGGATCACAGACGAAATGAGCTCGAGCTCTCTTAGCTGAAAGAGGTTCTCATACCAAAATCATACATTTTATTAGTTAATGTAACAGAAAGAACACATATGACTTTAACAGACACCTGTCAGCTAATCAAACAAGTGATATCTGTGGACATACAGTACTATAATGTTTGTTTATGTGTGTTCAGACTATACACTGTAAAGGGGGCGTAAAAGAAATGGACATATTCACCATGACGTCACCCATTGGTTCTGTGGACTACTGTTTTGAAGCCTCGAGTTTGGCATTTTGGCCGTCGTCATTTAGATTTTTTGGAACCACACACCAGACGTGACGATATTTGGACCAGTGGGTGGCGCAAGCTAGCTTGGTTAGCAAGGCGCAGCCGTAATTCACATTAACTATGAGAACACCTGGATGCTAATTTTGGCTAGCGAAAAACAGGCTTAAAACAAAATGTACTTTCTGGGAATAAAGAACAGCTGACTCCTAATGAGCTTTTTCAACAGCTCTTGTCAAATGTGCACAGAGCAATGGATACAAAATACCTCTATCCTGATTAAAAGGTCGCCATGGTAGTAACTTGTCAATCATAAGATAGCCCTAAAGCATACCCTGCTTTATCATCTATTTTTCTCTTTAAATTAGTAAATGAACATCATGCTGTGTTGAAGAAGACTTCAAACGATGGCATCGTCTATCGGCTCAACCCTAGGTTCAAAGCACTTACACATTGGCTTCACTTTCCAGACCCGGAGGTTCCCGCTTGGTTGAAACTAGTTTTGATGACATAGATTTAACTGCTGGGGAGTGTTTCCAGTCTATTGACTACCAATAGTGAATGCTTAGACTGATTTAATTACTCGAATTTTTCTCTAGACGGTGTCGTTTTCCCTGTCACCTGGGTGTCTGTCGTGTAAATATACGCAAAACTTTACAGACATTGATAAAGGTACAAATGGTCTCAGAAATCAGGTTTGTCAAGCTCAAATCTGTGTAAAAGGTTATTCTTAAAACTGAAGAAGAAAACCAGGTGTCCTATCTATATGGATTTTAAAAAATCAGGTTACTGCATAGTGTGTTAGATTACTAAACTACATGTAGGTGCACTGAGTGAGTCACAGGAAGGTTTAACAGAGAGAAAGCTCAGTATGTTTGTAGTATCTTATGGCCTGCACAGAGATAAAACTGATCTCAAACCAGCATAGAGCACATCACATGTACCTCTCTCTCCCCCTCTGTGTTTCTCTCTACCAGACGGTCACCACAGTGGCGATCCCTGGAGCAGCAGTAGTGGCAGTATGGGCCAGCAGGGTTACCATGGCAGCATGCTGGGGGGCGGAAACTCGGCCCACGGCCCCGCCCAGAGCTCCTCCTACTGCGGGATTCACCCTCACGACAGATTGGTGAGCAGAGGTGTCAATCACGGTGTACACAATTACCTGTGTCTGTACAGGTTGCGACACAAGTGATACTTTCCTGTTCAACCATCTAAATTATCCGTACTATGAGTGGGTGGGACATATACCATAAGTTGATCAGAAGTTGCTATATTTATAAGAAAACTATTTACAGAACTGCCTCAAAATTAAGCTTTAGAGAAATATAAGAGAAGTTGTTTTATAAATCGCATACTATACCATATTTATTGTTTCATTTGAAAATGGAAGTTGACACATTTTACTAGATAGTACTGGATACTCGTTCCAACCGAGTATTCGTTCAACCCTACTTACATGTACTTTTTTTCAGTTCGGTACTGACTCAGTTTTCCAGATTCTCCCTCATATTCCATGACTTTGCATGATTGTTTTTGTATTTGTTTTTTAATTTAAAAAAGCATGTTTATGGTTTAAACTACACAAAAAAAAAAGCTATCTAAAGTAACACATATGCAAAAACAAGAACACTACAGATCATAGCTACTATGAGGCAGAAGCAAGCTAAGTGGCTGCTTAGAGGCCATTGAGCTCTCTTTGACTTTCAATATTTTTGTCATAATGTAAGTATTTCGTCAAATGAAATATTCTTATGTCTGTACACCTCCTCTTAGAATTCATAATGTTATGGTGTAATCTCTATCATTCCTGGTATACATTTACAGTAGAAGCCATAAATGTCTGTTAAAGCATGACGCATGAAATTTATAAATTTGTACAAATAAGTGAGGCTGTTAATCTGTTGAAGGTCATTTACCCAATGGAGAGGCTTCATGTTTATCACCACTGCCTTTTTATTTTTATCCTGTTTTGATGTAACTTTTCCTATTTTGCGGCAGTTTGTCCCTTTGTTGTTAAAGTTTCATTTTGTGCCGTCCGTCTCTCAGCAGAGCTACCCGTCACACTCGTCTGCAGATATCAGCTCCAGCCTTCCTCCCATGTCTAGCTTCCACCGAGGGGGAGGGAGCGGGGGCGGGGGTAATCACTACAGCACCGCCTCTTGCACCGCCCCCACCAACGGCACAGACAGCATCATGGGTAAGACGCCATTGTGTATTTGGGACTTGAAGCAATGCATATCAAGAAATGATGCAGTTGCCTTTTATAAAGTCATTAAATTATAAAATGCTACTTTTAGAAAATATATGCTTGTTGGCATGACCTACTTCCTGTGAAGATTTAGACCACCTACTATGCTCACTCTGGGGATGAAGCCTGCTGAAAGAGATGTAGAAATGTTCACGCACACAGCTCAACTATCACTTAGAGAAGTTACATCTACATGAGTTGATGGCATCCTTTATGGAAAGTCATCTGCTGTCAATCAGTCGGCGTAGCTAATGACATTAGCTGTTCCTATTTAATTCACTGAAGAAGAAAAGCATCTGTCATATGTGAGTTGCGACATCACAAGATTTACAGTGTTCACAAAGACTTAGAAGAATGTCTCTTTATTCATCTGATTGGAAAGAAAATTAAAAAATATTTTTTTCACTCTAAACTTGAATCTGTTTTAACAAGATGCAAGCAGGTGGAAAATTCCCGTCCTGCAGGAAGCAGGGGAAAGAGTATCGGGTTAATTAAGAAACATTTGTTTTTATTATACTTTCAGCCATGCTAGCAGGCCCTAGGGATGCTAATGTCTGTCTGTCAGTTGGTCGGTCCACCACTTTGTGTCCAGAGTCAAGTATCTCACCAACTATTAAATGAATTGCCATGAACCTTTGTACAAACATTAATGGTCCCTAGAGGATGAATCCTACTGACTTCCCCTGATTGTTCTTCTAGTGCCCCCATGAGGTTGGCATTTATTTGTTTTATAGCAAAATGTCTCGACACCTACAGATTGTCTTGACATTTGATACACACAGTCACTTCACCGCTCAGGATGAATTGTAATAACCTTGGTGATCTCCTGACTTTCTCGGAGATAGAAAGAGCTGCTAGCATGGCTGGAGACTTGCTAATCTGTTGATAGCATGGGATCACTAATGTGAGATGACATATTCATGTGAAGGTGTATTTGGACTTGGACTTCAGTCAGACTTTAGTGACAATAATGACGACTTGGATTTGACAGCCGACTCCTTAAAGACGTGACTTGATGTTCGACCTGAAAGCAAAAGCATTCAAGACCTGAAAGACTTGCAGCTTGACTTGGCAATTTGGAATCTGGACTGCCATCAAAGACTTAACACTTGACTTGGGACTTTTCCTAAGGACTTAAACAAGCTCTGCTGTGTGGAAGCTTCCATTCTTAAACCATCTGCAGCCACTTTTACTTTTTTTTAGTTTAGCGACAAGGATGCACTCACTGTTTGTGTTCTGACTTTGGGAAAATCCACAAACGATCTACTCACAGTGACTACTTGAAAAACAACATTACCGGTCCTTTACTGTCACAAGACAACAATAGCTAGAACACATTTTTATTTACTGCCCCATAACCAGTTATAACTTAAACCACTTAAAAACTAAACTTCAGTGTCAGGGGAAGAAGCAGCGAGTCAGAAACTGAATATAATTGAATTGAGAAAAACAGTTGAACTCCATTTGGGCTGGACCTTGACATCACTGACACACACACACACACACAGAATACCATATGGACCCCTTGCTTTGAGTCCCAGAGAACAAATAGGACAGCAATAAGAAACAGATTGAAAGTTTGTTTTCATGGGAAGACATCTCCTACATTCCACAAAGATATCTCTCACACACACACACACATACACAAGCCAGAGCAGATGAGTGTAAACACAAGATGAACCTAATAAAAAACATGACCCTGTTGTTTAAATATAAACATATGATACACGTGTGTGCACACATGAGCACTTATACAAGGACACACAGTGTTTCCAGACGTTTCTCTGCCTCTGTTTGATTTCATACTACGTAGTAAACAAGTGAGTGAGTTCTCATTGCAGCTGCAGTCACTATGGAGGCATGTCAGTTACAAAGTGATTTTAATAATGAGCCGTGTTCACAATGAACGTATGAAAATGTCTGTAGAAACTTTTCAAACCTCCTGCAGCAAAATTCACTTCATTGTCCATCCATATGTCCCGCAAACTCGTTGGTGTTAATTCCTGTAGTTTAATTACGTCACTCCAGCACATCACTAAAACAGTAACTTTCTCGTTGAACTCATAGAGTCAGCTCTAAATACAATGTAGCAGGTGTGTGGCAGGTGGCACCATTTAATGTGACTAAACCAACACATGTAGCTGCTTGCAAGCTCGACAGTGTTGGGCGAGTCTATATTGGGTGAAAAAGTAAGTGACTGGAACATACTGAAGGACTGGTTGCCAATCAAAGTTTCATTGTAGAGCCGCAACAATTAGTCGATTAATCGATTAGTTGATCAAGAGAACGATCAATCTTTTACGTCAGTGGGAAAAAAAAGAAACTTTTTATGGTTCCAGTTTTTCAAATGTGAGGATGTGCTTTTTTTTCTTGTCTAAGATTATAATAATTTAAATGTCTTTGGGTTTTGGACTTTTGGATGGACAAAACAAGGCATCTGAAGAAGTTTTGATACAGTTTTTCCACCGTGACCATTAAGAGTTTTTTGTAAATTACATGAATCCAGACTGACCACAGCTGCTGTTCTGCATGAGTGTTTCATTCTCAAAAGTGGGTGAACTCCCTCTGAAGTAGCATAACGATGAGATTTAGAATTAAAATGATCACGGTCAGAGACGTTGGATTAAATCTCCAGGTTGGTCCAATGAACACCACTGGTAGGAAGCTGGTTAGGCATCATGCCCTTGTCACCGCACCAGCAACCAGTATTTGAGTAGGTTTTAAGTAAACTCAAAAAAGCAAAATGCTTCATTATTGGGCGGTTGATGGTCCCACAAAGCAACTAATGTGTTATATGGAATTGGGACAAAAAATTGTCAAATGAACAGAAACGAAACAACTAATTAAATAAAACTGTTTAACTTAAAAAAATATATAATACAAAATTAAATTACTCTATTTTTCTCTTTGAAGAGGTGATGGACAGAGACAGAAAAACAAAAACATCAGTTTTATCTTCTGAATGCTCTCCTCCTTTGCAGCTATAAGCTCTCATTTATGAAAAAGATTTTCTCCTGCACATGTTCTAAATTATGCATCAAGTCAGGATAGGAGTGTGTGTGTGTGTGTGTGTGTGTGTGTGTGTGTGTGTGTGTGTGTGTGTGTAAAAGTAATCCCTTGGATGGTTTACTAGACCAATGGTATGGCGTGAGTGAGACATGAGGCTTTAACCCCAAAACATATGCCGCTTCCTGTCTCTCTCTCCCTTCTCTCTCCCACTTCATCTCGCTCTCTCTAACAGCTTAAAGAAGTCCAGTCCTGCCAATTTCTGTAATGGATTCATTTGCCATGAAAGGATGTGTTTTTGCTGTGCTGTGTCTGTGTGGCGTGCGCGTGTCTAACTTGTGTGTGCGAGCGTAAACTTTCCATCTGGGATCTGCTATCAGGAGAGATGAGCTGTGAGCATGTCAGAGTCTCTCTGCCTCAGTGTGTATGTGTTTGTGTGTGTGTGTGTGGGCGCTCATCTGGTCCTGTGAGGTCACTTCCTTCCTCTTTGGCCTCTGTGCTCTTCAAGTGTGTGAAACAGATTTAGTTGTATTGAAGTCCAGTATTTGCACACGCACACACACATAGTTAGTCACTAAAAATGTGAACTGTAAATGTTGAATGTTGGTCTCTTTTGAGTTCTGTCTGTCTCATTACTTGAAAAGGAGCCTGGTCACACCACCATTTACAACAGTTAATATTGGAGCAAATTCAACTCATTTCAAATCATTGAATAATTGATATGTGTAGGTTAATGCATTGGAGCTGAAGTAAATCAACTTTGGTGAACGGTGACACAAGAATATTCCCCACTCAGAATCGTTCTTGGAGAATTCGCATTATTTATTTAACCAAAATGATATAAACTGCTGCACATAAGAAGAAAATGAATTCATGTGCTAACTTCCTTTACGTTGGGTGCTTCTACTTCTCCTTCTCCTTGTTTTATTTCCAGCAATGTAATAAAGAATGAAAAGGAAACCAGGCAAAGCTGCTACAGAGTGTGTGTATCTGTGGACAAGGAAGACAGATTAATTCATGAAAGTAGTGGAACCAGATATTTAGGTGGATCACTATTAATGAATGTGTTGCCGGTTTGAGTGCGAAACGGATGGACTGATAGTGTACAAATAGACAGAATAATTAAAATATGTACTCAACTACATCCTTATTTACAAGAACATGTCCCTGTATTCCCCTGTGTGTGCGTGTGTGTGCAACAGCTAACCGAGCACAGAGCGCAGCAGCCAGCAGCTCTCAAACAGGAGACGCCTTAGGGAAAGCACTCGCATCCGTAAGTGCAGCACATACAAACACACACATAAACATGCACACACATACAGATGTGATAGACCTGTTTAGTATTTTTATTAATGCAAAATGATTTTGTAGCCTATGTTACCTAATTAGTTTTTTTTTCAGACTTTTCACGACTTTTTGTTTTCACAATTCTACATTTTTTTCAGATCTACTCTCCGGACCACACGAACAACAGCTTCTCGTCCAATCCCTCCACTCCAGTAGGCTCCCCGCCCTCCCTCACAGGTAGCACATGAAACTCACCCTCCAATCACAACACACCAGCCAAATACAGCTACAGAACCAACAGCATGAGCAGAGCTGACCCGGACTGGATACCAAATTACTCGAACAATAAAAATGCTGACTTGAAACTTGACTTTAACTTGTTTGATCTAGTCTTAAATGACTTGAGGCTCAGCATGAACTTCTTAGGACTTAAGACTTGACTTGGATTTGTTTCCAATGACTTGAGGCTTGATTTGGACTTGTTTCAAATGACTTGAGGCTTGACTTGGACTTGTTTCAAAGGATTGAGGCTTGACTTGGACTTGTTTCAAAGGATTGAGGCTTGACTTGGCCTTGTTTCAAATGACTTGAGGCTTGACTTGGACTTGTTTCAAAGGATTGAGGCTTGACTTGGACATGTTTCAAAGGATTGAGGCTTGACTTGGACTTGTTTCAAAGGATTGAGGCTTGACTTGGCCTTGTTTCAAATGACTTGAGGCTTGACTTGGACTTGTTTCAAATGACTTGAGGCTTGACTTGGACTTGTTTCAAAGGATTGAGGCTTGACTTGGACTTGTTTCAAATGACTTGAGGCTTGACTTGGCCTTGTTTCAAATGACTTGAGGCTTGACTTGGACTTGTTTCAAAGGATTGAGGCTTGACTTGGACTTGTTTCAAATGACTTGAGGCTTGACTTGGACTTGTTTCAAATGACTTGAGGCTTGACTTGGACTTGTTTCAAAGGATTGAGGCTTGACTTGGCCTTGTTTCAAATGACTTGAGGCTTGACTTGGACTTGTTTCAAATGACTTGAGACTTGACTTGGACCTGTTTCAGATGACTTAACAAACTAAAGCTATACATTTGTATTTAATAATAAATAACATAGGGCGATCTGCTATGTACAGTAAGTGCAATCAGCATAAAACAAGGCCATAAAAACACATTAATAATATCCGTGTCTCCTCTCCATACCCCTCCTCCTCTTATTTCCACCAATTACTCCTCCTCCCGGCTGATGTTGTAAACTCTCCCTGCTCCTTAAAGTGAAAAATTACTTTTCCTAATAATAGTTGTGTAGAATTTGTCTCTAATTGCTGCTACACACAATATTTGATATTTCTGTGCTGCGCCTTGTGACTGATAGCTTTAATTACGAGCACCACTTCGACAAATCGTTCACAAAACCTACCGGCTCTGCAAACACGAGCCCCCTCCCCTCTTTCTTCTCCTCCTCCTCGTCATTATAGCTGCCTGGGATATTGCCTGCTAAACCATAATTGGTGTTTATCATTGTGTCAGAGTTACTCCACTTTTTACAAATTAGAAATGAAGCCTATTAGAGCAAACTACATGCAAATTGATATCCAAGGCTAATTCTGCGAGGGTGTTTTACAGTGTTGGACCCGGAATAATTTACCCTGCCGTTTAATACATATATTTGTATTTGCACATGAATGTACCCAGGTGATTATTCATTAATTAGCATATGGTAATGAGTGTGTACTATGAATAAAGCAGAGGGGAGAGAAAAGACAATTAAAAAAAGAGAAACATGAGCTAATGAGATGAGATCAGAGTTACAAGGGAGAGATCAGTGGTGAAGGCAGAGAAGAGGTAAGAGGAGGAAAGAGAAGGAAAACAAGTATGGAGGGGCAAGAAAAGAGATAAAGGAGGAGAGGGGAGGGAATGAAGCAATAAGAAAAGAAAATGAATGAATAAGAAACAAGCAAGGAAAACAAGAGAGAGGAGCATAAAAGATGACGAAAATGAGGGGGAAAAAAACTACATGGAAAGGATAAAAAATAAGCGATAAAGTGCTCTCCCTACCTTGACAGGTTCTAGCTAGCTGGGATTAAAACGTAATGATCAGACTTCCTTCATATAATCTGATGTAGACTGTCTTAGTTTATGCTTGTGATTTTCAAACTCTCAATAACATGTCGGCTGTTTTTCAAAAACACAATTTTTTTTTTCAAAACTGCCAGAAAAAATATTTGGTGGTGCTTTATTTTCAAATGCATTTTTGAATACTTTTGAGGAGAGAAAGAGGCCATCATACGTAAAGTTACATCTACAACACCAATCAGTGTTAGTTAGGTCCATGAGTTTTGAGTCATGTTATCATTTAAATGTTTGCTGATTGATCGTGATCGGCTGATTGATTGTGAGGCTGCGACATCACATGCTTTTTGTTAGCATTAGCTGTCATTATGGTTGGTCACACATTAGAGAAAATAAATAGTGGCAAAATCAATTAATGAATGAAATGATGCACAATCCTGAGAACAAACTGTCAGGGGAAGTAAACAGAGTACAGAGTACAGAGAGAATAAAACACACCACTACAATGGAGGATAATGGATTTTCATTTGTGATGCTCACTACACTGAAAAATGACTTCACTTAAACAGCAACATCTCTTTGCTGAAACACAGTTATGAACCATCGACAGAACACACCGCAGCCAATTTTATATGTACAATTTATTTGGTGAAAAGTAGTCCCTTCAGTGTGGTTGAGGATTTACACAGAGTAACAGGGACACTGATATGAAAACATGTTGCTTTGGGGCATTTTTCAATTTTTTGAGCACCACAAACTAAACTGAGGGTATCTATCTCTGAAACTTCCATTCACCGCCCCAGTACTGTAAGTCACCACAGAGTACTCAGAGATAGATACCCTCAAAACCTGGACACATAAAACCAAAACTATCTCCGTGACCAGAAACACCCTGGGTAAAAGGCAAAATATGTTTTGAGTGATAAGGGTGAAGTCAGTGCTTGAATTGGGCCAGTGGTACAGATAACCGTCCAGCTGAGAACTGTTGCTTATTAGTTGGCACTGCCACTTTGTAATTATTCATTGTGTACTTATTGTAAGACATGGGTAAGAGATGGGCTCCCTGATCCAGCAAGAAGCAGAACACTTTACAACAGTTTTGTTAGGCACTACATGTGGTCTAGGTTTGTAAGAAAGCAGCTGGATATGAACTCGCACCTGTCAAATGGTCATTACAAAGCCTGGCAGGTATCACTTTGTGCACATAAATTCATATTTTGTATTACGAATTAGTCTTTTGTACCCTTGTATTTGTGTCTTGCTGTACATACATGCTATGCATGCTGTTTTTTTTAAGCACTGGCATCTTTTTTTCCAATTCAAGCACTGTGTGAATTGAAGCTTTAACAGGATTTTGCTATGATTTCTACTTTTTAAAATAAACTGAGTTAGAAACCAAAAATCAAAAATCATCTATAAGCTTGTCTCACTTTTGAAATGCTACTGAAAGGCCTCCATATACCAGCCCATCATCACTGAGGGCCTCATGTCAATGTAAATTCACACAAGTCGCTGTCTCCCCTCTGTCTATCAGCTAATGAGACCTGTCGATTCAGATACGACCCTTCAACGAGTGACAACAAACACAAAAGCAGAAGAGAGCAGAGACACAAAGCTTGTTTATTCTGCAGAGGGCCCATGCTAATCAACCGCTTGTACCTTTTCAAAGACAAAAGCCTTGTATTAGCATTTCTGCTATGAGATATGAGCTGGTTTGTTTTCGTCTTTTTATCCACATCTCTGCGTTTATTCTGTCGGAGTACCATGAGTGGGTACGATGAGAGACTCCTTGCATAAAGACGTTTTGTCTGGCGTTTGGCGCTGTACATCGAGTGGTTTCTTTCTTCAACATATAAAAGGAGAGGAGGGTTTAGCTCTAATCCTCACACAGACATTCATCTATTTTCTGTACACACTTATCCTGTTCAGGGTCACAGGGAGAACCTATCCCAGCATGCTTTAGGTGAAAGACAGGGTTACACCCTGGACTGGTCGGCAGTCTGTCACAGAGCTTACATGCTGCTGAAGGGATGCCAGTTTGAACTAAGCAGAAACGTCTCGACTCCAGTTATTTTCCCAACTCCCAGATCTCCTACTCATAGCTCCCTGTTCTCTGAATCTTGTCGTGCATCTTGCTTTTAATCTGCTACTGACATCCTGTAGTTCCCCATCCCCTCTCCTGACGATGTCTGCTTGTCTCCTGTCTCCTAGCTGCCAGTTCAGCTGTCTGGTCGAGGAACGGCGGACAGGGAGCGTCATCGCCAAACTATGAGGCTCCACTGCACTCTCTGGTATACACACACACCCACACACACACCCACAGTTTGTCCAAAATAGAAAATATTTTTAAGGGGTCAGTTCACCTAAAACCATATCTTCACACTTTCTCCTATTTTCACATTGCAGATAGCAGATAGCAGATTTTTTTTGTTTGCAGATGGTTTGAGATCTCTACACTGAAACAATACTGTGGAGATTAATATGTTTAATATGTTAAGAGCGGTCGATTCACAGTGTTCCTCCAAACTGTTACTTCACCAACAATATGTCAGAATGTCTCTCACCACATTTTTGACAACCCTATACATGTCTGTGGCACATGTCTGTGGTCGTTTTTAGCAAACATTTTTCAAATAGGAGAAATTGTTGCATTGGTGATACTATTTACAGCAGCAGGCTCATGAGTGTAGGATTAAGTCCAAATAGGCCACAGTGTGTGCGTCATGGTAATGAAGGGACATATCACCCAGTGCAACAGTGTGGCTCACTGCTGTGTTTTTAATAGCCTTTAATGGGAGTTATTAACAATAAGAATAATATATTCTTGTTCACATGGACCTGTGGTATCTGGTAACTGAGTCTCTGTCACCTGTCTTCTGTCTGTCTTCTGTATTTTGATAATTAGTTAAAGATGAGCTAAAGATCCAGTCACAATCTGTATAATCTTTCTGAAGCATCTGAGTCAGAGCTGTGTCTACAGACAAAGATAAGAAAGAACACTTCAACTGTGTCCCTTCGTTCTGCAGCAAAGTCGTATCGAGGACCGCCTGGAGCGTTTGGATGACGCCATCCACGTACTGCGGAGCCACGCGGTGGGACCATCAACGGCAATGACCAGCGGGCACGGGGACATGCACAGCCTCATCGGGGCCGCACATTCGCACAACGGCGCTATGGGCGCTCTGGGCAGCGGGTATGGGACAGGACTGCTGTCGGCCAACAGACACTCCCTCATGGTATGTACCTGAGAGCATGTTTCTATACTGTATTAATGAGTGTGAGGGTTATGCCATCAGTAGGAGGAGCAGCACAGAAGTCCCATTAATGAAGTCTAATTCATTTAAGCTGATGGAGTTCCAAACACTGAAAAGGAATCTCCTCCGAGACTTTTACATGGATGAATCTAAATTTACTGTTACATAAGATATTGGAGCACTGAATGAAGTTTGTTAAAACAGCTCAACATGAAGAGACTTCAAACACTCAAATATGTCAACCTCAATATGTCGTAAAAGTCTTAAAATTTTAGTTTAAAAGTGAGTTAGACTGGCAACAATATACAAAATAGACAGGATACACAATAGAAAAAATGACAATATTTTATTTGAAGAATTATTTACTTGTAAGCAAGATTATTTATGTGGTTAATTAATAATAACAATAAGAAAATTCCACTCACTATTAAATGAAATGAGTTGTTAAATGCCGGTGGTGTGAGCAAAAATAAACAGATTCCTAAAAGAATCACAGAAATTTGGCCGCAACAAAACTCTGTCTGACCATAAAGCTAATCAAAGTTGAAGATCAACTTAAGGCTGTAGCTGAAAATAGACTGAATATCTTACAAAGGAAATTCATGGCCAGTTACATTAAAACATGTTCTGCGTGTGTTGCTTGACAAGATTATTTGTCTTGGGGGAAAAAGGCAGAATCGACTTAAAAGAAAGTGGATTTAAATTGACAAATGAGACTTGACTTATGTCTTCCCACAGCTGGAAAACATGAGGTGGGGAGTCACTGAAAACCCAGTCCCACACATGGTCAAACAAACGTTTAAGTACTGTATTGTATTAATAGAGGTGCAGATGAATTAGTAAAAGAAGAGGAGAGAAGAGCAAACAAGGGTAGAGGAGGATGAATTGAAAATATGAGGTAAGGCAGCAGTAATGTTTTCCATGTTTAATTTAGGCTTTTTTTTTGTCAACTTGAAACAATAAACATAAAGAACCAAACAGCTGTGTAAGAGATGTAGAAGGGCGAGGGAGGGACAGAGAGAGAGAGAGAGGGAGAGAGAGAGCATTAGAAAACACTGCCAGCATAAACACATTCAGATGCCCGAACATCTTCGGTCAGACCTACTTTGTTTATTTGTGTTTAACGATTGTGCATATTCACATGTGCACTAGTACACACGCACCAGATGTTAATGCAAACTAACACACAGAACACTCTGCATGCTGTCACCACCTTTTCAACACCTCTCTCTCTCTCTCTCTCTCTCTCTCTGTACAAAAACCTGGCCACAGCCTCTGTGGCGTCATCCGTCAGGGTTCTGAAGGGACATTTTGTCTTTTGATCTGTCCAACTCTTCTGTATTGTGGCTGGAATGAACACTGCAGCCTTTAGGGGGCGCTAGCGGCAGCATTACGCCATCCTCACCACAGTAGTTCAGGAGCTTTGTCTCTCTCTGGTCTTTGTTAAAGTATTTACTTTGAAGTGGTGTTTTCTAAATGGAGAGCACCTGTGGCAGAGGTGTGTGTGTGTGTGTGTGTGTGTGTGTGTGTGTGTGTGTCTGTGTGAGCGCATGCTGGTCAGCTCCCACAGAGATTATCTTCTTCTCACGCATATCTATCCAGCTGTCTCTCTCTCTCTCTCTCTCTCTCTCTCTCTCTCTCTCTCTCTCTCTGCCTGCATCTTTCCCTCTCACCTTTGTCCATCTCCCCTTGTATTTGTGTGTTTTTGTTGTATTTCCTGCTTCTTCAGCCCTAAATTTTGAATCAATAATGAGGGAACTCTAAAATGAATGGTGTGAGTCATACAGTCCTGAACCCACAGAAATGAACGTTTCAGTCTCACCGCTCTCATTAATGCTGTTTCCAGCAGCAGCAGGCAGCTGTTTTCTGCAAACAAGCTCTGATAAACCCGCTGTACTCTACTCATCAAGCACCAAATGGCAGACAGACAAAGTTAGAGACTCGCTAGTGAAGAAAGTGGAAGAACTAGCATGCTAAAGGGAGGATTTTCTTGGAAATTGGTAGAGACCAAACCAGAGCTACAGGGACAGTAAATATTGGACTTAAATTCAACTTTATAGGGTGATCATATTCAAGTCTGTTATTTAACTTGTCGTGAAGTGTTGCCCCCAAAAAATGATTAATGCAGCACTAAGATAGTGAAGAAAGAAGTATTAGGCATCCGGTTCAGAAACGTAAGATATTAGGACATTTCATTTTTGGGAAGATATTAGTTTTACGTCATTTATTTCACCTTTTACGATTTTGTTGAAGTTGAGTAGATTGATAAGACATAACTGCTTTTTAAGGGAGGAAAGAAAGCTGTGTGGTGTGATTTGAACGTTACACTAAATCAAATATGGCGATGGGATCTAAATAACATCAACAACACAGTTTTTTATTAAGTTAAGTTTCATCAAAGGTTGTGTTTTTCAGACTGTGTATATATAGAACTCCTGGTTTTATCAATTAATTACTAAGATGTGAGAAACATGTGTTAAGATGATTTAACACTTTTTAACACAGATATGACAAAGTGGAAGGAAGAGAACAGAGAGTGTTTGGATTCATGATGTAATTTTGAGTTTGTGGTAAAGAAATGCTTAAACTCAATGGGAAATACTTGCAAACTACTTTTCACTTTTATTTGGCGGTACTTTTAAACACTTCTCTGCTCTCTGGACATCCCCAGAGACAGATTTGGAGTTTAGCTTTATGAGGTGGTGTGCGGCTTAGCCCAAGAAAACATTAAACGTGAGCTTCTTGTTAAGGGTAAGATTTGTACAAACTACTTTTCAGTTTAATCTTTAATCTCGTTTCAGATAAATTTTTTTGTATGCATCCAGTGCAAATACTGTTTACTTCTGGATTCTTCAAAACACACAGACACAGAAGCTCACAAAAGGCTTATTGTGTTGTCATAAGGGTGTGTGTTGATTCAGGCTCTGGATTATTGGCTGATAGAAAAACAGACTCATTAAGGCTGAAACACAGCAGCTCTATAAAAGGTTTTTCCATGGGCCCGGGTCAGCCCTCTTTAGCCGTGCCGTGCCGAGCTAAACCATGATGACATGCCCTTCCACAGGGCCGACCATATCCGTGGCGGTCTCCTTCTCTAGCCGTGTCCTCAGCAGCTAAACTCATGTGTGTCTGTACTGCAGACTAGACATAAACTGATTTTAAGCCTTATTAGAGCTGTTAGGTTGCTGCTGATGAAAAGTGAACCTTTTCTGCTGTTGCAAAAGCTTTCCACTGGGGTGTGGGATATTTTTAGCGTGAAGAAGTTTCGGGAAATGCAATGTGTCTGTGGTGCTTCAGGTCTACAGGTCTAATCAAGCAGATAGGGACATATTTTAGCTTTTTGGTCAGCGGATCAGTTTTAAAGATTGCAGGAAGGAGCAGTACAAACAGGACCAGCCTCAGTGAGATGAGAAGGGCTGCAGGCCACAGGCTCTTACTGTAGTTTGTGACCAGAACATGTCATCAAAGTAAACATGACATTAGAAGGTAAACAACTTTACCTTACTATGCGGTGCAGTAGAAAAACACTCACACTGTTCACGGCATGGCTACCCACCCCTTCTATGACAAAAAAAAACAACTACACACACACACACTGCTATATAATTATCCCGGGCAAGTGCAAGTGCTGGTTAACATCACACTGGCGAGACTCAAACCTGACAGCCCACTGACATTGTGGGGACCCACCTCTATAGCGTATTTTAATTGGAGGAGCAGCTGGTACCAGAAGTCTTTTTCCTCACTGTAAATTCTCATCTTTTTGATCATTTTACAGTATTTTAGCTTTATGTTATGACCAGCAGAAAGAAATGAGTTTTTTTTTCTGTCCGCTTGGCATGGCTGATGGCTCAAATCAGAGTCATCTGTATTTCTGTACTAGGTCTGATACAATACCTAAGCAATAGGTTTCGCTAACAATACCAAAACTGGACATTTTTCTCAACTCTACAATAGAGAGCCTAAGTCCCTCCTCTTCCGGTGGACCACCATGGGACCTTACTTTGGAATAAAAATGTACGGTAGTCAATGGCTAAAAAACGACTAATTAATTTTTTGATCCCGTTTGAATTGTGCTCTGAATTACACATATGATGATGGTCAATTTAAAATATACATTTAAAAGTCAAGAAAGTCACAGTTTGATGTAAAATTGTTGAGGTATAAGACTGTAAAAATACATAATTACAAAGACTACAAACCCAAAAGTCGCATATGTCACATTGTAACATTTTCTCTGAATGACTGAAGCTAACGGTACTGAAGAAGCTAACGTCAAACAACTCCATGTGTAGATGATGTGATAAAAGGACAGTCATTGGATTAAACACATCAGGTGAGAGATATTTCTGTGTGGAACATAGCTGAGTTACATAGCTAGCAGCAACCAAGCAATGAACGTTAGCTAGCATTACCGCGCTAACATGGTGGTGATGTATATTGTGCGAGACGAGAGCTGTAGTTCATTGAACGGTTTTCACATAGAACAACATGTAACTTCACTGATTTACGACAAAGTGCAACTTTCTTTTAAACTGACAGTTCAAACAGGATCAAAAAATGTCTCTCGCCATTGACTACCATACATATTTTTTCCGAAATAAGGTGCCATGGGCCAGAAGCGGAAGCGAGTGACTTAGGCTCTCTATGTAAGACAATTCTGCAAAACCCTGGATTATGTTTTCTTTACAATGATTTTCTGTCCATTGTCAACGCTTTAAAAAATCTTTCTTTCTAAGGTAACTTTGGCAACTACAGCATAGTTAACATTACAGAAAGATTTTGGTCATGGTAAGTAAACTATGGGTAAGACACAGTTATGCAACTTAAACACTTGGTTAATGTTAGGTTCAATGTAAAAACATTGATTTAAGTCAGTTATTGTCTGAGAATAATTAAGCACCATTATGAATCTGACATTCTGACATTCACTGCCCACTCCATTTTGTGGACACATTTCAATTCAAAGTATTGAGGTTTACTTCCCAGGTCTAGGTATAGTCTGTGTAGCATGTACAGTATGTACTTAGTACATCACACACACACACACACACACACACACACACACACACACACAACCACACACAGCATAAACAGGAAGTTTGAACCAAAACAAAAGAACAAGACTCAATAGAAATACTGGGGGGAAAAAATGAGTGGCAAATAGAAATAATAAAGTCAGAGGAAAGGGTGAGGTCATCTCTGAAATGAAGCCATTGTGTTTGCTCTGAGACTGTTTTCTGGTTTTCTCATACATACATTCACTCTCTCTCTCTCCTAGTTTTCTGTCACTCTATGTCTCTTACTCATGTTTTTTTTTTAAATCATCATCCCCATCCCCTCTTTCCTGTCTTTCACTACTCTCTTTCCTTCTCCTTCCATTCATTTTGTCATTTTTATCTTTTTTCACTTTCCTCTCTTCCTTTTCCAATCCACCCCTATTATTTTTTCTTTCTTATCTTTTTTCAACCTCTATTTCTGTCTCTGTCCGGCAGTTATTTCATTGTTACGCTCACTCACACACACACATACACATTTTCTCTCTTACTGACACATTTTATCACATATTTACATAATTACATATTTTGTCACTTTTGTTTCCATCTTCCTGTCTTGATGTACTTATTTTATCTTTTATCTTTCTCTGTGTCCCAATCCTTTCATATGCACACACATGTGCGGACACACACACACACATGCACACGCGCGCACACACACACACACATGCACACGCGCGCGCACACACACACACACACACACACACACACACACACACACAGCTGTATGTAGTTTGGCAGTGTTAGGCAGAGACGCCTGCAGGCTGAGGTCATAGCTCTGGGAAAACAGGTGGTAGACTGATGCGGGGGAGAGAGAGGACGAGAGACATATACATAGACATGATTGCATACATAGACACACTCAAATACATAAACGTATTACTGTAATGCATATGTAGATAAACACATATGTCCTGACATTTAACATTTATTTCAAATAGGTTTCTTTCTCTTTAACCTCAAATCATTACAGACAGTTTTTATATTATGTAAAACACAAAATCCAAACCACATTAGAAAAGCAGAAAATATCTTTGTAAATGTTAAGTTATTGTCATGCTGTCAAGATGACATCTTGGAATCTGTACTGCTGTCTGTTACCCTGTGCTGTCTGCCTCTGATGATGGGTTTCCGTCATACTTGTTATTTTACTGCATTGCAGCCCAGTTCGTAGGGTGACTCTGGAACAGTTAAGGGAGAGAAGAGTCTCTCTCTCCATTAAGAAGTGTTATAGTAAGTGAAATGCATCGTAATCTGCACCACTTTGCTGGGAAACACACTAATGCTTTTTAATACTCTGCATCTCCTCTCTTTTCTCTGTCACTAAATTTATTCCTATAAGCTGATGGAGATCCAGAGTTGCCCATTTACTTCTAGTACAATAATAATAATAATAATAATAATAATAATAAACTGTTTTTTTTGACATACTTCTTAAACTGTATGACCAAAAATATGTGGATACCCCAAACATATGTGTACTTACTGTATGTTCTGAGGCTGGTTGTCCTTGTTTGGGCTTGGCCCTATTGGTCCAATGAAGGTAAATCTTAATGCTACAACACAAAGTTATATTTTAGACAATCGTGTGCTTCCAATCCTGCGTCCAGGTTTGAAAATATTTTGGAAAACCCTACCAAAAGACTTAAAACTGTTATAGCAGCAGATTATTTCCCACGGTTTTCACTTCACATATGGCTGTAATGCACGGGTGTCCACATACTCCTGGCCGTGTAGCACAATACCTGATGGGAAACAAACAGCAGGCTGTTAATGACCAGTTTCTTTGCATTTCTTATATATACTGAATTTATTTGTTATACAGCACACAGTGTGATAGGTTCAGTCTACTGATTCAGGTTTTTGTGGTAATTTATTCAGTGATGTAATGCTAGAAGTTTAAACACTGAGCTTCATCATCCACAAAGATCAAGATAAATAAAGTCGACCTCAAAATTGGTTAATGCAACATGGTTTTGAGTCTCAGGCCAAGCAACAAAAATGCCGAAATGTTTCTCAACCCTGTTTACTTGGAGAACCAACTGTGTGATCTGAAGGTCCTCTTACTGCAGCAGTATCTTACATTCTTCATCAGAAGATGTAGTTTTGCCTTGGGGTGTTGTTGAAAACTCAGGAGAAGGCCAGTAATGGGACCTTGAGTTGAGTTTTTATTTTTTAATGACCTGAATGAAGCTTCACACTCAACTATTTAGAGTATTTAACAGTACATCTGTATAAAAAGGAATGATTTCAACTTAGTCTTATAATTAATTTCAGAATGTAAAATGTAAAAATTATTTTATAAAACATGAACACACATTTAAAAAAGTGCTTTCGCTAAAACATGAATTATACATTTACACATCAAAATGTTAATATGATCCATACATACATAAAGATAATTAGTTTAATGTGGGGCGGGACCGTTGGCAAATACCAATTTAAATACCATATTTGGCTGTTTATAGGCCTATATGGTTTTAAATTTACTGACAAACTGTTATATTTTTAATTTTTAATAAGCTCAAAAGAGACAAATTATCGTCTCTTTTTCACTCAGTATTAAGAGATCATCCAGATGCGTTTTGCTCAGAAGTCATTTACCTCACGACATTTTTCCAAATGACATATTCCCAGGGCATCCCACTCTCTCGCCCCTCTCTCCCCTTTTCCCTGTTTCATTTCTCACTTTTTATTGACATTTATTTTGACAGAAGAGTCTGTCATCCTTCAGTCTGTTCCTCACACGGGGGAAAAAAAACATACATATCACGCCACTGGAAAATGTTGCTGTACTTTTCCTCCCATGGAAGCCCAGCCTCAACACAGAGCGCTGTGTGTGTGTGTGTGTGTGTGTGTGTGTGTGTGTGTGTTGACGTTGCTACAGCAGGTGCTTTCTGTCAGGTGTTCAGTTTGCACAGAGTAGAGACTGTACAGTTTTACAGTTTTCCACTGCATGTGTGTGTGTGTGTGTTGGTGTGTTAATGTAGACTCCATACCAGTTTGTTTGCAGTTTAATAGCCAATGTACAGTATATTGCATCTAATAAATAAATCTTACAATTTATACATTTTGAAGGGAACAATGAATCTTTTAACCTTTACAAATGTCAGGGAACGGAAACTCTGCTCCCCCACTGGTTTATAATCAATGATTTTGCAGAACCATACCCTCTAGCGCCACCTTCAGGAAAAAAATGTTGCACAAATACATAGGAAATATCAAGATCTAATGGTCATATTTTCAGGAATTTATCTGATCACATTCCTGCTCCCCTGAGGATGAACCCTTTAGATCTTAATGACCTTTCTTCTAGTGTCACAACCAGGACGAACTGCACATTTAAATATTATGATTTCTTTTTCATGTAGTAAGTTGCACTGTGGTAAATGAGCTCTCTAGAGTTATAAAGCTGTCATGTGATGTATTTGTGTCTGGTAAAATTTCAAACTGGACTTCCTGCTTCATATTACATCTCCTCCTTTTTTCTCCTCCTCTGCAGAGGTGTTTTTTTCCGAATACAACAATAACTGAAAACGACAAATGGAAATTGCAGAAATCCGTCTAATACTGGGTGAAATATTACAATTTATGGAGTTAGTAAATTGACAGAGTTTATTCTTCTCTCAGACATGTTACTGCAGCAGCAGAGACAGACTTGTCCCTACTGTTTACAACTGCATGACAAATCTGTGTGTGTGTGTGTGTGTGTGTGTGTGTGTGTGTGTGTGTGTGTGTGTGTGTGTGTGTGTGTGTGTGTGCCATCTCTTGACCCAAAAACTCCCTTCTTCTTCTTTTTCTTCTTCTTCGTCTTCCTCTGTAATCAGTGCTCTCACACTCACACACATAATAAATGAACACCCTTCTCAGTGATCACCAACATTGCTGATGACATCTACTCAGCACCTCTTTCTCTGTCTTTGTCTTTTTTTACTTCAATCTGCTGTATTGAAATTACTTTTAGATAGAATCTAAATCTGTTAAGTATCCATTAGAATAAAATATATGAATAATTTATATCTCCTGTCATGTAGCATTATGTGTCTATAGTATTGAGCATTGAAAATTGTAAAGTGCAAATGTCGGGACAGATTTTTAGTCTTGTTTGAAAAGATATTTCTGATTTAGGAAACAATTACATTATTTATCAGTGATACACTCATGTATTGAAGCAGATTCAAAAATAAAGGAAGGACTTGCTGCACATAAAAAGAAAACTCCTTAAAACATTCTGTTATTTACAAACATTATCTGCAAGTGGTGGGCCTACAGTGAGTTTTGCACAAGTAACCCTGATGAAACACATGGGAAATCTGTTACTTGTTCTTCTACTCATACTTGCCAACCCTCCTGATTTTCCCAGGAGACGGGTCACAATTCTCCCATAATCCTTCAAATTTATGACAAATGTCCACACCTTTTTGTTTTTTATTCATTACCACAACCTCTTTCTGCCACTGTACAGCAGGTATAAGCTCTACAACTCTAGATAGACCACCCGGACAACAATACAGCTACACCAAATGTCATTTCTGACATGCACGTGATGCGGAACAAATCTGCTCACTCCATGTTATTTTTTATCCCCACCAGATTTTCGTCAACTCTCACTTGACGCACACCAGCTTTGCGTCAAGTCCTGGCCCCTACTTTGACTTTGATTGGCTAACTCTAATCCTAACAATGACAAACCTAACCAGCGGAGGGAGGGAGTTACGCAAAATTACGCATAATGAAAGTGCTAAGAGAAAGAAATACTCAAGCAAATTTCAGAAGTCCTGGTAAGACCTTTACCAGAGGGTTCAGTTATTCTCTTTTCTGAGAATTAAAAGCATTTAACATAAAAATGCAGTTGCAGTGTACTTATTAGCTATTTTCATTCTTTAAAAGTCACCAGAAAACAAGAAACAATGATTCCCAACAACAGTTTCAGTTCATTTCTATAAAAATCATTTTAAGATTTGTATCAACCTAGCCTATATATAATATTAGGTTTTGTCAAGGTTACATTATGATCATGTGATAATACAAGAAGCTAAAAGGCTCCTTGGTGCTGCAATCAGAAAGCTCAGACATCCTAAATGTATGTATTGAGCTACTGTATGTCACACAGGATGTCATGAAAGGAGTCATGAATTTTAGCAGTCTGGTGTGCAGCAACCAGCTGTCAGATTGTGGAAGGTCCTTGAACGCTCCAACAGAGAGATTGCCCAAAACACTTTGTATTGTTGTGATGTGATAATGCAGTTTTTTTGCAGTCAGTGACTGTTTTGGAAAACTCCCCCTGTTGGTGCATTCAAGGACACTCCCACATCTGGGAGAGTTGGCTGCTTAACAGCTACTTCTTTTTTTTAAAAATCAAAATATTCTCCTCATCTCTTCACAGTAACCATGTGTGCGTCTCAGCCGTTATCTGGGTTTCATTTTCAGACACGGCGTCTCAAGTATCTGACGCTTTCCAGCTGTCAAAAACCAAGTCACAGATGTCCGAGTGTCCTTGAATGCAACTCTGACAACAATCTGAACAAAACAAAACAAATGTGAACCCTTTGACGAGATTATCTTAACTCAAGATCTACTTGTGAGCTTTTTCCGCAGCTTTCAACTGCTTTCGGTCATGGTTAAGTTTACTCGTTATGGTAAAATCAAAACATGTCACTGATGCTTCGTTATTCTTATTGGCTATATGATTGAGTTTATCTGTCATCCAATCAGACGTCTTGGACCTGAGGGACGTTCGGTAAGTGGGCGTGGCTGTGGTTCGTGGTGACTGAGCTACACCAGAGGCAGATCAGTTTATGTGTAATTTATTTATATTTTTCTGCTCCGTCTGTCTCCTCGTCTTCCCTACTCATTGAACTAAATTAAGCAAGAGAGAAGGAAGGCTCGTTAAAATATAAAAGCTCTCCATTAAAAATGTACGCCACCCTCTATGTCTGCCTCTCTGCTGCCATTTTACATTTGGGAATCCAGGCAGTGATGAAAGGCAGAGAACGGAAAGAAAAGACAGAGGCAAGTAATAAATAAGAGAGCAAAGAGACGTATGGACGGAGAACGCTCAGTGCACATGCATGTGAACAAGCCAGTCGACATTTTGTGATATTTGCATGGGGCGAGAGGGGAGTTTGGCATGTGGTGGGCAAGACCTCGCTGACAGCCAGCTGGATTAGCAGACAGACAGAGGGATTTGATTTTCAAAACAACTTTATTTACACTATGGTTATCATACAGTACATCAAAGGAGACAGTAGTGATCATGTATTTCAGCTGAAGCTAACACTGAACATTACGTTCCATCCGGAGCAGAGCAGATCGGAATAACACCACTGTTGGATAATAAAATCGGTGACATATTTCATAGCTTTGCTACACATGTAGCCGTCTGCGAAGAGAACAGACTGAAAACATGTTGACCATCCTTGTTTTCCATCTAATTCTCCCTGTTTTTACAAACTACCAGTCTTTTCACCTCTAGTGCATAATCTACTGTTATAATCTGCTCCAAAAGTGAGCATAGTTTGGGACAGTTTTTTCATTGAATACCCTGAAAACATTTGCTAAGTTCTCAAGAATGAAACGCCTCAATCCTTATACACTGCCCAAGAACTCTCAGTCACCAAGGGGCCCCCACTCTCAGTTGGTTTTAGTAACCTGATCAATTGCAAATTTGTTGGGGAATTTGCACCAATGTCAAGTACAGCCATTTCTGTACCAGCTGATTTAGTTGCCCTGTCTTGTTAACGTCAACGTCTAGTTTAAAGACCTTTGCTCACGTGGTATATATTCCATCGTAGAGCTGGGCATATTCAAATGAACCCAAGCTGACGCAGAGAAATCCTGGGGCCAAGCAGTTTTATTCTAGTTGATGTTGAGCTTATTGGAGGGTGTTTCCCAAGGTTGGAAAAGCAGTCAAGCCAATCAGAGCTTTGTAGGCGGAACCCCGCCTGTTTTATTTTTTTTTAAGTCTGTTTTACAGGTGTGGGGCGCATGTGAAAATGCAGAAACTAATACATTGCCTCAAGTGATGTGTCACTTGTCACTGAAGATTACAAGTTTGAAAATGAAGAATGAGTGCGTCATCTCACTATGCCAGAGGGTGCTGTAAGATGATTTACAGAACTAATAACTCTTAAATCAACATTTATTTGTTGGACGTGAGTTAAGTGCTCCTTTCAACCCCTGCCACATCTTCTGTTTTGACAGAAAATGAAATGAAAATGACAATGGCTGAATGGATTCGTTACGCACTGCTAATTGGTCAGGGTAAAATACCCCCCCCAAACAGAAAATAGCATACATGAGCGCCATGTCAGGCTAAATAATGCTTTCAAATGAAATGGCAATTCAGTCTGTTTTTCACACAAATAAAGACCCTCCACACTGTGTCCACACGGCCATTCAGCTTACTATTTACTACTACTTTATTACTACTATACTTTACACAACATTAATATACCACCTAACCATTCACGATATCCAGATCAAAATATCTATCATGATTCAAATCTGTCCTTGCTTATATGGAAAGTAAAAAGCTCAGGAAAAGGAGGGTGAGAGAGAGACTATTTTGAACCACAGGATGCCACAAGAAAGCTGGCATCACACACACACACACACACACACATATAAAGAGAGCCCATCTCGTGCCAAAACAGTGAGTCCCTGCTGGAAGCTGCTCGGTGCGCTGGGAATTAGAAATCCCACAATTAAACATATGGGCATTAAGATAATTGTCAGTTGTTGTGCTGTCGTGTGTACATGTTTGTGTGTGTGTGTGCGTGTGTGTGTGTGTGCGTGTGTGTGTGTGTGGCAAACAGATGGATAGGACTCAGCCAAGCACACACACACGCACACACAGTATTACCCTGAAAACACAAGTAAAAAACAAGAAGACACACTCTAGTAGAAAAAGAAAAACTGTAAATATACATGTCAGACATGCAGATATGAACCTGGAGTGAGACACACACAGACTCACACAAGCACAGTTTGTCTACCTGAGTTGTACTGTAGTCGAATCAGGCGGGATGGTGTGTGTTTGTGTGTGTGTGTGTTTGAGAGAGAGATGGAGATCTTCGGCGTCTTAGAAAGGCTGAGGATGCCCTCAGCAGGCCAATTATAGAACTACAACATGTGGAGGTGAAGGACAGAAAAGCATTTTACTTTTATTAATTAAGTGTTAGATTTGTTTTACAGTGGTTATTTTTATGTCCATCTCAGTATCCAGTTGTTTTGCAATGTTGGAAGACGTGGCATTTTTCTTCCTCAATCAATCAAATTATTGTAGCCATATTTTCATTTTCATAATACAAATTAAAACCAAGATATATAAATAAATGATTCACAATTTAAGTAATTATGGGACTAAATTGGATTAATAAAATAATCAATAAAACATGCTGCTACTGAGGGCAGTATATAAGTCTATTGTTTTTATATAGCACAAAACGACAATTTAGTCTCAGAGGCCCTTACAATCTGAACCACATGTTCATGTTTGTTTATTTTTTTGCACAGTACCAACAGAGAGAATTCCAATGGGTTAAATCACTAGAATAAAAACACAAGTTAACAGTAGATAAGCAGGCAGAGCCTAAATGCAGATAGGTTGTACGTGTACTGGAGGGGAGCAAAATAATTACAGACAACAGCATAAAATCATCTGATCAACATCAGTACAGTACTGTTATAGATGCAAATCACAACAAAAAGGTACTTGCAATTAGCAGTAGAACATTTTATAAATCATTTTTTAAAAACCACTGGGGACAATTTACAAAATCAGTTGGTTTTGAATTCCAGATTCTCAGAGCTCACTGAGAAACATTTTTTCATTTCTTGAAAAAGGTTTGAGATATTCTACATTTTTTCTTTCTGTAAACAGATCCCATGAAAATAAAAACCGGCAATGAACTGATTCAAATAACAATTATTGTCGTGTTACTAAGTTACAGAGCTTTGTTGTCCTCCAAAAACTATTAAAAAACATGAATGAGCAACACTGTCACACTGGTGACATGTTCCTTCATCACACACGCTGTAGTTTATTATGACTGTTTAGTATTATTGGCTTTTTGATGCATCCTCCAATTAGTACATCGCTACATATGATAATAAGCTTGCTACAGTGTGCTGGCGGTCAGCACTGCATAAAATGACAGTAACACTAATATTATAGCCTACCTACCATAAAGGGCAGAATTGCGGTCTCTCCTTGATGGCAACTTTGTTGCAATATTGCAGCCATCTAGAGCAATGATTTCTCTCTCTCTTTCTCTCTCTCTCTCTCCTTAATATTTAGTTATTTATTCATCTCCACCGGTAACGTTAGTTAGTGTATTAGAGACCCCCACAAAGCTCAGATTATAACCCTGGCTGTTAGAGTAACGTTTACTGAAAACTACAGTGCCCCGATGTGTCACAAAATCATTTAGCCTTTTTTTATAAAACAATTTTTAGTGTTTATGTTTAAGTTTTGGCCTTTTCATGGGATTTGTTAAGCATCATCCTTTAAAGACAGAGGTTAATGGCTGATAACATAATGAGAAAAGTAAACGATGCATGTTAATGGGCTCTGATTTAAAAAAATAAAAACCAACAAAATGATAATAGATTTAACACAACCTAGAAGTGCAAGGGAGCCCAAATAAGCCTGAAACCGTCAGCTCAGACTTAAAACAGGTTCATACTACATCTGGACTTTAGAAGTTGTGCCTCGGTTGTGTTTGCATCAACTGCAGAATCAGAGCAGCTGTTTGTTCAAATTTAAATCCCTCTCACCATCTTTTGCTCTCTCCTCTCTCTGATTTCCAGGTGGGCTCTCACAGAGAAGACGGCAGCAGCGTGGGCAGTTTGCGTGGGGGGCATTCAATGGCGGGTCAGGTGCCAGGGCCTCAGCTCCCCGTTCAGTCGGCCACCTCGCCGGACCTCAGTCAGCCCGACCCGTACCGCGGTAAGACCAACATCAGTTATATCGATATAACTGAGCGTCCGACAGTGTTCCCAAATCCTAAATTTGTATTCTGCCAGGAATGTTACGTTGTTACTTTGTATAGACATTTCTGCTTAATTATTCACAAAACTCTTTTGTATTTTAATGACTTCTACTGAAACTTATACAGAAGATATACAAGTACCAGCATTCATGTTCAGGCACTTGTATTCCATCATGCAAATAAACTCAACAAATGAACTTTTCAAACCCCAAATAATAATAATAATAATAATAATAATAATTCTAATAATAATAATTAATTTGAAAACGGCGGCACAGTGGTCCAGTGGATAGCACTGGGGCCTCACAGCTAGAAGGTCGTCCCGGCCTTTCTGTTCTCCCCGTGTCTGCGTGGGTTTCCTCCTGGTGCTCCGGCTTCCCCCACCATCAAAAATAATGTTAGGTTCTCCAGTCAGTGCTATTGACCAGACACTGATAAACATCTGGAGTTGGTCCCCGGGCGCTGCACAGCGGCTGCCCACTGCTCCCTTGAGGGATGGGTTAAATGCAGAGAATGAATTTCGCAACATGTAGTATCTTCTTAAAGAAGCTTTGGAGGAGATGGAGGAGCACAAAAGACAAAAAACGACAAAAAATTCATAAATAGCAGAAAAAGATCAGACTGAAAATGCATGAGAAGAAAAAGATGAAAAGGCAGAGAAAGACATCAAAGATATGATGACTAAAGACAGTTGGAGAAAAAAAAAGCAAATTAAGTGGGAAGACAAAAAAAGAAGAAAAATATTCAAAAGCCAAAAGAAGAAGATGAGTAAGAACAACACAATATAGATATGGACCGTGGTGCAGTGGTGATCTGGCCTCTCTGGCCTCTCTGGCTTCCTCCCACTGTCCAAAGACTTGCAGGTTAGCGCACGACTCTAAATTGCCCATACTGGGTGTGACTAAATGATTGTTTGTCTCTATGTCTCAGCACTATGATTGACCGGCAACCTGTCCAGGCTGTACCCTGATGCCTACTGGGATTAGCCCCAGCTCCCCCTTGACCCTCTAAGAATTAACAGTATAGATAATTTATAGATGTAGAAGAAAGAAAGTAAGTGAAATGAAAACATTGTAGAGGACAGACAAGAGAAAATGGGGAGGAGGAATAAATGGCAAACAAAGCAGATGAGACTGAATAGAGGGGGAAAAGTTGTAAGTCAAATATGGGCTATCCAGGCGATCCCAGGCGCACATGTGGAGTTAGACCTCAGCAAGCCTCGACTTCACTGCCCAAGTGGTAAAAAATGAGCAGCGTAAATAAATATAGAGTATGAAGGATATGAATATGGAGGAGGAAACGTGTATATTAGCGTGCTGTGGAGCAAATTAGCCCTGTGCTCATTTTTAAAGGCTGAAAATGAGTCTGCTGGCAGCAAAGTTCAGCCAGCTGCAGCCAGAGCCAAGTGTGTAATGAGGTGAGAAAGAGAAACACACACACTCAGGCAGAATAAGAAGTTCCTTACTCTCACACATGCACACACACACACACACACACACACAGAGTTGAGGCTGTAAATAGAGGGTATTAAAATGTTTTTGGCAGCTAATACTTCAAACTCAGTAGCAGAGCTGTGGTTTCCTCCTCTCTCTCTCTCTCTCTCGCTCTCTCTCGCTCTTGGAGATTTATATTATATTGATGGTTTATTATGTTTATATTTATAATTCATTTATATACTTCATATACTGTCTTTCTCCCTTTTTTAATTACCTAAATAAACAAAAAATAGCAATACAAGGGGGAAAAAAAATATTTAAACAAATGAAGGAGGGCTAAACCATTTAGGGTGTCTTATATGTAATCTCTATAAACAGATTGGTACTGAAAGAGTTCTGGTTCCCATTTGTAGTCCATAAGTCCATGAGTACTATTGACCAAAAACAGCCAGGATGCATGGGCCAAAATGTAATCTTGGAACCCATGAGTTATCACATGATGACAATTTAACTTTTCTTTATCATTCTCAGTATTAGGATGGATTAGCTGTTTATTAGCTTTTTTAAAAATGTGTCTGCAAACTGTTGTGAAGCGCTAGCCAATGGGTTCTGAGATTGCTAATCGGACCGTAACAATGACAAGCGCATTGAAAAAGGGAGTCTTTGCCCGTTATCCGGCTACCCGCTGGCTACATCCGGAGCCCTGAAACATTGGCCGTTGCCCCTAGAGGCTGAATCATTGTCAGATGATAGCAGATGGGCCACCCCCCCACCACCACCCATTTTGTGTTCAGTCTCCTCAGTGTCAGTTTGTGTCTGTCTGGGTTCAATCAGGCATTTAGAAGCACAAAGTCACTTTTCACAGTTTCAAGCTTTTTTAAATACAGCTATTTATGCACAAACACAGTGATTGTATGACACAAACAAAACCCAGGCCGTCACTCAAAGCTGCACACAAAATGCCTCCAGTCAGGCAGACGGAGATTCAAAATGGCCGACAGTTGGTTGTGTGTGTGTGGGAACAGAGTGGAGTGTTTTGTGTTGACTGAGAAGTTGGCAGCGTCCCAGCGACGGATCCATGCAGCCGTCAAATAAAGACTGCGCTGTTCAGCTGAGGAGAGAGGCAGATAGAGGGTACAGAGGCTTTACGTTTGCATCACAGCTCTCCCATGCCGCCATCTTGGAGGTCGACTGGAGAATTAGTCGTGTTCAGACAGGGCTGCTGCTGCATTCACACTACGTCAGCAGTATGGGAAGAACGGGCTTACATATTCTGTCTTTAGAAGGTTGTTATAATTTTATTTGTAGAGGTTAACCAACAAATGACACAGATTCAAACAGTGTGTAGCTCATTTTTTCTTACATTAGTGTTAATAATAGATTCTATGTAGATGTAGCTGACAGTGATGGAGGCTTTGCAGCTATATTGCCACCGTTTTGTTACTACTGATGTGGTTCCTGAGTGGGAGATGTTGTCAGAAATTATTGATAAGTCTGACCTGGAATTACCTCTAGAAACTGATGTGCACTACGCAACATAATGTTCACACGTCAACAAACCAGTCTGCCCCTTTTTAATGAACCAAGAAGTGTGACTTTAGTAAGGTATTCCTACATCTAGAAGTACCCCATTTCATAGTCACACAAAATAAGTAATTTGTCAGTTGCTTCTGAAAAAACCCATGTATGAGTGTTTTTTTATATGTCTCTGCTACTGGATGGCTGAGGTTTGGTTAAGTTTGGCCACTTGGTTAAGGTTAGGAAAAGATTGTGGTCATGGTTGAAAGAAACCAACATTGACTGGTGGAAGTGGATGTGAACAGTGGTCATCTTGTCAAAGTTCCTCAACCATCCATCCAAACAAACATCCTCTCTAGACTGTTTTCTGACTGCCTAAAAATGTCACGCTACTTGCTTACACTTAACACATGTTGCTTGGGGAGCACAGTTATCCTTCGTCAACTCAGTTCTCACCACCTAGACTAAACACAACTGAAGAGGTTTCATGGTGCTGTAAGTCATGCTACTTGTGCCTTTACTACTGAGAGCAAGTCATTTGGACAACTTTTACGTCAATTTAAAGTGGGTGTAAATGTCAAATTGTTTGATGCATTTCAGGATTCAAAATAGGCAACCTCTCTGTCACAAGTCTGCATCCATGGTCTTTAGGCTATAATCTGCACATGAAGGGCAGCTAAATCAAATACATATTGTATTTGTACCAAAATACACGTTTTCTTTCAGCCAATGGAGTTGGCCCAGGTTTCATCACGTGACCTAAGTCAAGATGCCATAAATTGTATTTATCTGTGTGCATCTTCTAATCCCTCCTCTCCTTTCTCCCCCCACTCCTCCATCCTCCCGCAGCCCTGTCCGGAGGCCTTCAGGGCCAGAGCACCTCCTCCGTCAGCTCGGAGATCAAGTCTGAGGACGAGGGGGACGAGAACCTCCTGCAGGACACAAAACCCCTGGACTCCAAGAAGGAGGATCCCGACAGCAAGGACCTCAAAGCTCTTGATAGGTCAAGATCTAGGTAACCCCGCCTACCCACAGACGTTCGCTTCCATCAAAAATCTAAGCTGGGCTGGTACTTGCGTTTCCCCAAAACACCTACATGCTCAGAGATCTTCCTTGTTCAAAATGTCATTGATAAAAAAAAACTCTCCAGGAGACTCTTACACTTGAATTGGATTTTTTATAAACTGAAGTGACAATCTGTTTGATCAACATTTGATCATTCAGCATCTTCATAGGATAGAACATGAATTTAAAACGAGACATGTGAGATTTACCACTTTACCATGAGGCAGGACTTTTTTACACTGTGGCATCACTACTGAAAGTAAAATACTTTTTCCACCACTGGGCAGCAACCATAAAAACAAAACTCAGTGTTCAGTTGAGATCAGAAACATGAGCTTGTTTTTTGGAGAGAAGGTAGACAAGGAAGGACTTTAAGCTGAGAGTGTTTTGGGAACCAGCCTCTTGACTTTGATGAAGTGACCAAGTGTGATGAGAAGCAGCTAAATACATCAGCTAATACAGAGACTTCTTGTACGCTAAATGTCCGTGTCCACCAGGCATCGCTCTTTTTTAACACGGCTGCTGTTGATGTTTCTGAGCAAAGAAAGCACCGTAAAGACGAAGAGACATTCCTGGTGGACGTGCAGCTCACGGTTGATTCCGTCAGTCTCTCCATGGTTTTGGGCCTGGTTTTAACTGTTTCTCACACAACAGAGTAGAGCCCACAGTCAATATTCTCAAAGAAGTGCCGCCTCACATTCAGAGCTGGGAAATCAGCACCAACAGAAACATTGAAAATGAACATTCTTGCTGTTGACGAGAAACTACAAGCCTTCAGCTAGATTTGAATCAATAAAAGATCAAAAGTGTTAGTTTTGGTAATTTCCCATCCTGGATGTGAGCAGTCTTCACCCCTCCAACGACATTTTTCACCTGGAGGACAACTCAAATCAGAAACATTTGGATTCCAAACCCAGAGATTTGTATATCATGGTGGCGGTCATGATGATGATAATAATGACGATGATGATGGTGATGATGATGATGATGAAGATAAAAAAAACGATGAAAAATGTTACCCATGCTGTGTTACAGGGTTTGGGAACTTACTGTCATGTGATCCAACAAAGTCGTTGGCAGCTGGTTGTCTGCACTTCATTGTGCTTCTGGTCACCTTTGGCCTCATGTGGATGCCCATTTTTGCATTGGTGTGGAGTTAGAAAGAAACTTATGAGACCTCTAAAGCCTGCTCCTCATCTCTGCTTGAGGCTTGCAGCTCGAGGCTACATTAGCCCTTACTAGCATAACACACCCAATCCCCAGCTGATGTCCATTTGCTATTAAATGTCCATAAATACATTTAAAAATTTTCCTGAGAATTATCAGGTTCTCAGGTTTTCTTCAGTAGTGATAGTTGATGCAGTAATAGTTAATTTGCCTTACTGCCCTAACCCTACCTGTATCTTACATTACATGGCATAAATTTTTGTTTATTTAAAAAAAATATTTTGCCTATATTTTCCCAGGCAGGTCAGTTAAGAACCCATTCTTATTTACAATGACGGCCTGGTCAGAGGTTAAAATGCCTCCAATAGGGAAGGGGTGTAAGGATTAAATCAAAAAAGAAGTGTGCCATATATCAACAACAAAATACTAACAAGCATCAAATAAGCCTTAGCAAAACATCTTAGACTTACACCATTTTCACAAAAACAAATGTCCAATTTCACAGTGAGCTGACTGAAAAAGAAAAAAGAAAGAAGCTTTAAGATCCATTTTAAAATACAAGGACATCGCTCCAGGTGGGATTTGAATAACACGAGGACCAGCCAACTCCCTTAAAACCTGTAGGCAGCTGTAATTATTACTTGGGTGGGCGTGAGAAATTACCCACAAACGCGCTGTGGACGGGATTAAAATCACTGACCAGGGCAGTTAATGTTAAAATCATCCCACCTGACCTTGAGAAATGAATCCAGTCCGAATGGGACTCATTACCTAATTCTTCTTGTAACTTCTATACTAAAAGATATACATAAAGTTTCAGTTATTGAAACATCCATCTTCAAATGGCTTTGTTTCATCCTGGCGCCATGTCTTCCGTACTGCGCCAGTTTGTGTAGAGTGGATCCTCCTCTTCTGGTTGTTCACTGTACATTTTCAGTCAAAAATCTCAGATGTAAACATGCAGTTGCTGCTGACATCTGTGGCAGACTTGGAATACCCAGAATGCAGCACAACATGATGTCTGTTCCCAAGCCCTGTTCCTTGTTATCGTGTCACTCAGTGAATCATCTTGTAAAGCTTGCGCTTTCATCTTCAAATCCTCCCCTTCCTCCTCCACGTCCCCTGCTTTCTCTTGCCTGGCTCCTCCTCACGCTCATCATTGGTCACCATAGCAACAACGACGACGAGGACCTGTCTCCGGAGCAGAAGATGGAGAGAGAGAGGGAACGGAGGATGGCCAACAACGCACGGGAGCGTCTGCGCGTCCGTGACATCAACGAGGCATTCAAGGAGCTGGGCAGGATGGTCCAGCTGCACCTGAAGAGCGATAAACCTCAGACCAAGTTACTGATCCTGCACCAGGCCGTGGCTGTCATCCTCAGTCTGGAGCAACAAGTCCGAGGTCAGTTTCATTAAACAACACATGACCTTTGACCTCAGTAACTAACATTATAAACCACAGACAACTACTGCACCAGATTGCTTTGCTTTTATCCTCCTTTTTTTTATTTGTTCGTTTGTTTGTTGTTGTGTCTACACAGGTTGTCCATTATAATTATAGAAAAAACACAAACTCCCCAGTTATGATCATATCACCAATGGACATTTTATATTCATGTATTATATACAATTATGAACCTGCTAGTGACCAAGTTCTAGATTAAACAAATTTGATTTAAAGTTCATTTGAGTTAACTTTATCCCTAAAGTCCACCTTTTTTTTTTTGGTGACTGATCTTGAATCTTTTTGTCTACAGTCATTATCCTTGGCTGGTCTGAAAGGAAACTCTTTCAAACTAACCAAGCAAAAACAGTGCCCAGCTGTTTTAGGAAATTGGGGTTTTTTTTGTTTTTTTTAATCGGATTTGGTAACAGAAAAATGTAGAGTAATGCAAAGTTACAGATAGAATCAACTATATGTTATACTATAGTTTGTCAAGGTTGAGTGAGGGTTCAACCAGATGCCATCACTAATAAGGTGAAATTATTCACACATTATCTCCCGAACCACAGGTGGCTTTACCTTTTATAAACGCATGCTGTGCAGCCAAGCTTTGTTCAAACTCACAGAACTTTATTTTAAATCGTAGGGGAGGTTTTGAAGTTTCTGCAAATATGTCAGGTTAATTTTGGGCAAATGCGTGTGATATTATTACGATATGTAAAAATAAATAGAAGAAAATCTGTCTTTATTCTAACTTTAAAGATGCTTTAATGGAAATGTAAGGTGGAAATCAGGGTTCAAGAGGTTAAACATGATACTTTCTAGC
The DNA here is from genome assembly GCF_014851395.1 of Micropterus salmoides. Lineage (NCBI taxonomy): Eukaryota > Metazoa > Chordata > Actinopteri > Centrarchiformes > Centrarchidae > Micropterus > Micropterus salmoides. The sequence continues at coordinate 27,651,815 of NW_024041151.1, read as the reverse complement.
GCATGTAGTGCTCCAGGAGCTCCAGGAGAGGGCAGCAGTGGAACCTGTTGATTGTGTTCAACCTGGCTGAAGGTTTTGCCTTCTTCAAATATCAGAAATCAGAAACAGCTTTATTGCCAAGTAGTTTTTACACATACAGGGAATTTGCTCTGGTGACTAGGTGCGTAACGGTCTTCAGTCTAATTAGTTTGTCTAATTTAGTTTTTTTACTAGTAATGAGACACAAAACACTGTCAGGACACTTTTTTACAGACAGAAAACAACAGAATTAATGACAGTCTCTCCTCTCTCTCTCCCTCTGTCCAGAGCGAAACCTGAACCCCAAGGCGGCCTGTCTGAAGCGTCGTGAGGAGGAGAAGGTCACCGTGACATCGGACGGAGCTCCCCTTTCATTGGCCGCCGTGCACCACGCCGCCGCTGCCATGGGCGACGGGTCAAACCCCTTGGGACAAATGTAAAACGCAGCAACATCTCCTCCCCCCCTGAATGGTCAGATTTCACTTATAAACTAATCTGCTGTTGTACCTTTAATTCAAACCAAAGAATTGGAATTCAGAAACCAGTCCAGAAACTTCAAGCAATCATTTTATAAATCCCATCACTTAAAATTTAAAATATATGGCAAGCTAAACACACCTCAAATGAAAATAAGTCGAAGTGACCAGTATATAGGTTTTTGGTGTTTTTTATATATATATATATATATATTTGGCTTTCAATGAGGAAATGGGAAATCCTTTTTTCAGGATCAAAAGTTATCTGAGAAGATGGACAAGTAATGATTTGTCCATCAGTTGTCTGATGTCCATTCGTGCAGTGTCTGTGTACTTTGAAACCATTTGTTTCCTGCAGAATAGAATTATATTAACCAAAACAAAAATTTGACTTGAAAGACAAAATTTGATATCTCAATCTTTTTTATAAAGACTTTTAAAGACCTATACAGATATGTAATGTGTATGTAGTTTGGGATTTCAAAGAATAATGAATCACTACATTGGGGTGATTTGTTTGTATTTATGTTAGTCTTTGGTAATACAAAAGGGGTGCTTATTGTTTAAAAATGTGTTGTTTAAAATTTAGATTGGTCATTTCTCTAGAGACAAAGTACAGTAACTCCAAGATGTAGCTTAGTTTACCTTGAGATACTATACCAAAATGTACCATTAGAAATTCAGTAGTAGGGTCCCAATGCAGTTTAAGGCAGAATATGCTGGTATCCGGCATCACAGTAGTATTGTTAGCTTTAAGTTAATAACTATTTAAATAAATGTGCTAATTGGTTACCAGTCTGAACTTTATATATACTGTTGAAAAATTATTTATTTATTTATTTTTTGCCTTTAAACCAAACGAGCAGAATTAACATTTTGTTCTGCAGTTGTATTGTCTTTTTACTGTCACCCTAATGTAGGAAAGAAAGGTTAAATTGTACACAGACAATGTTGACCAAATGCCGCTTAGGTAGCATTTCTTTATTTGAATGAATTTGTAGAAGTGCATTGTTCAATTGTCTGGCAGAGCTGATATTTCAGCTGGCTAAAAACAGAAGCCAGAACTTGAGTTTCTGTCTGGTCTGGGTACATTTTAACAACAGATTGGCAGTAAGTGTGATTTTTATGTGTGACTGTGTGTGTATTGTTTCTGTTCTTTCCTCTACAACTTTGTTTTCTGTAAAAACAATTTAATTGCATTTCTGTTTGCACAGACGCCCACAAGTAATTTTGAGACTTGACTTTTCAAGTCTTCGGTCACAAGTCCAAGTCACGTCTCAAGTCTCTTATGGTTGTAATGAGAGTTGTGTCATCTGCTGCATGCCATGCCGGTCTGCCTAGAATACTACTGTATATCTAATGCAAAGCATGTACTGGATTATCATCACTCTTATGTTACTTAGGGTAACAGGAAAATTTTGCTAACATTATTAGGCATGCAACAACAACTGTAAAATATTTTTCAATAACCACTAGAGTACAACCGTATTGCATAATTACACTGTGTCTAAAACTAATGACAGCTTATAATCTACTATTAATAAACACATCCCTCTGGCCTATCGAACCTAATAAGCCTATAACGTTTTGTGGTAAACAAAACGTGTAACCTGCTTGTAGCCGACTTTAATAATTTAGCTGGATTCTTGCAAATAGTATTTGGAGCATTAGGAGAAGCCAGAGGAACCAAATTTTTTTTTAGAAATTATGTAAAAAATATGGTCTTTTATTTTATTACTCTACATAGATTTTGAGATTTGTCCTTCTTCTGACATAATCATTATAGCCGGGTAAAGTCTGTCTTTGTTGTGACCACTCCTGACAGTGATGTAGCTGTTACACTAATAGTGCAATGCTATATCACATACTTCACATTTCTGCTAATCATTTATTGATTTCTTCTTTTGAGGCTGCCACTGGTTGGGGGGGGTTGCATCTGCAGTCTTTATGTCAAAGGTGCGGTATGCCAGTCATGTAATTAATCAGATGGTCCCAGAGCCAGCACACCAACTCCAGACACACCAACTCCAGAAAGCAATACTTACAACTCTTCTGCTGCTATAATGGAATAGTGTTGTGTGGCCCAGTCCAAGCCACTTTGTTTCCCATTTACAGAGCCAGGGCTGTGTACAAACATTGGATTTTTTTGGATTGTATTGGATTAGAATCGCATACCCCACCTTAAAGTATAATAATAATCATCTTTATTTGTAGAGCACTTTTCAAAAACAAGTTACAAAGTGCTTCAACAAGTGCAAAGACAACAATACAATACCCAAAAGACAACAATACAAGCAAGAAAACATTGAAAAGACCAAAATACACGTTTAAGATAAATATAAAATAAGTAAAATAAAAGGGATAAAATAAAGTCAAATATGATCAGGAAAGGCTCTCCTATAAAAGTATGTTTTAAGAAGGGACTTAAAAGAGTTCACTGACTCAGCCGACCTGATTTCCTCGGGCAGGCTGTTCCAGAGCCTCGGGGCCCTGACAGCAAACGCTCTGTCCCCTTTAGTTTTCAGTCGAGACTGGAACAGACAACAGACCTCTGCCCGAGGATCTCAAGGTACGTGCTGGTGCGTATGGGACTAAAAGGTCAGAAATAAAACAAGGTGAGAGGCCATGAAGAGCTTTAAAAGTGATCAATTCTAAAACACACTGGGAGCCAGTGTAATGAAGCTAAAATAGGAGTAATGTGGTCATATTTCTTTGTTCTGGTTAAAAGCCTGGCAGCTGAGTTCTGGACAGTCTGGAGTCGATCAATAGATTTTTGGGTTAAACAGGTGAAAAGGCTGTTGCAATAATCCAGGCGTGATGAGACGAAGGCGTGTAAAATGGTCTTGGTGTCCTTAAAAGTTAACATAGACCAAATTTGAGCTATATTTCTAAGTTGATAAAAACGTGATTGAACAAGCTTTGTGGTGTGCTGCTTGAAATTTAAATTACTTTCAAACCAAACACCAAGGTTCTTTGCCACATGCTTAATGTGATTTACTAGGGAACCAGCAGATGGCAGCATTTGATTTGCCATCTGCTGAGACCCGATGACCAGGATTTCTGTTTTGTCTGAGTTCAGCTGGAGGAAATTATTTGACATCCATTTTTTAACTTCACAAAGGCAGTTGTTAAGTGAACTCAGCATTCCAGGGTCTGTGGATCTGACGGGCAAGTATATTTGTGTCATCAGCATAAATATGAAAATAAATGCCATGTTTATGGATAATATGTCCAAGGGGAAGCAGATACAAGGAAAACAAAATGGGTCCTAAGACCGACCCCTGATGCACACCATATTTAACTGGACAGAACGAGGAGACATAGTTGTTTTCAGACACGCAAAACTTCCTATTTGACAGGTAGGATGAAAACCATTCTAGGGCAGTACCAGAGATCCCCACCCAGTGCCTCAGTCTGTCTAACATGATGTTGTGATCAATGGTGTCAAAAGCAGCGCTAAGGTCCAGGAGTACAAGGACTGAGCACATACCTTCATCAGCAGACATTAAAAGGTCATTGGTGACTTTAAGCAGGGCAGTCTCAGTGCTGTGGTACTTCCTGAAACCAAATGAAGCTTTTCAAATAATTTGTTATTTTCCAGTACAGTGAGCAGCTGTTTGGACACAATTCTTTCTAGAATCATTGCAATAAAAGGCAGTTTTGAAATTGGTCTAAAATTATGTGGGAGGGAGGGATCTAAACCAGGTTTCTTTAAAAGTGGGTTCACGCAAGCCGTTTTAAAATAATCAGGGACACAACCAGTAGATAGGGAGCTGTTAAAAACAGAGAACAAATGGGGCCCAACAGAATCTATTACTTTCAGTAAAAACTTTGTAGGTATTACATCAAGTGGGCCGGAGGACACTCTCATTTGTGATACTGGTTAAAACTATCTTGTTGCTGGTGAAGGACCTCGGAGTAAGAGGCCGTAGGGGTAATAGATGCTCTGATTGACACCACCTTATTGGTAAAATAAGATAAAAACAATTCACAGTCATCATTACTTCTAGCTGAGGCACAAGGAGGGGTTGGGTTTACCAGCTGATCCACAGTCTTAAACAGAAACCTGGGATTGTGTTTATGTGTAGTAATGAGTTCAGAAAAATAGTGTGTTCTCGCATCCTTAACCATGTTATTGTAGTTAATTAATAAATCCTTCAGACTGAGGTAATGGATTTGGAGAATGGATTTTTTCCATCTGTGCTCTGCTTTCCTGCATTCCCTTTTTAGGCTGCGAATGCTGTCATTTATATGCATTGAAGTGATCGACCAGATTGTTGGTGTTGGAATCAGACAGGTGTTGGCTTTGGCTCTGAAAGAATGTGCAAAACTTTGAAACACTTTGTTCATTAAAGATGCGAGAACACACGGAGCACACGGAAAACAATACATCTGTGGTCAGATATGGTCATGTCCACTAATTCCACAGAGGAAATGCTGACACCCAGGGTAAAAACCAAGTCCAGTGTATGACCACGGTTATGTGTTTGCCCTTTGACATGTTGTTTGAAGTTAAAAGAAGTGGCCATATTTAAAAAGTCAGTTGCATTAACATTGGTGGGGTCATCAACATGAATATTAAAATCGCCACAAAGAACAATTCTGTCATAATTTAAAACCAGAGAAGATAAAAATTCAGGAAGGTCTGATAAAAATCCTCCAGGCGGTTTTGGGGGGCAATAAATTATAACAAATAAGAGTGAGAACTTCAAAGGAGTTAAATTCATCACAGCGTACTTGATGACATTTAAAATTTTTCCTATACACGCTCACTAGCCCACCACCATGACCACTGACCCTCGGTTGACTAAAGCAATCATATTGAGGCGGACACAGTTCAGATAGCTGGCTATAGTCATTCATTTGCAACCATGATTCAGTTAAAAACATAAAATCTAGATTTGCAGACAAGATAAAATCATTTAAGATAAAAGTCTTACTTGAAAGTGATCTCACATTGAAGAGAGCCATTTTAAATGTGTTCTGGGTGCTGGGGTTGGTGCAGTTCCTAATCCTGATAAGATTACTATTATTTCTGTGTGGGATGTGCACATTTCGGTTTACTGGTCTATGCGTGATGATGACAGGAATAGAAGTCTTTGGAACAGCGCTGGGAGCAGACGGCTTTACATGCCAGCAGGTGGAGACAGTTGTTTGTGGCAGTGAGGCAGAGATCTGTTCAGTGACCAGTGGTGTGTCCAGGTGTGCTGCATGAATGATTAGTCATTCACGTAAGTCATGTGTGGACCGTGTGTGGAAGTACTATTGGCCTCAGTAGCCTCGATTGCCATGGATTTTATTGAGCACATTCATCCTCCCCAGACAGGGCAAAATTAACTATTGTGGTGGGTTGAAGGACATAAAGCTACCACTAGGCTTTACAATTAAAGAGAACACATTTTTTTTCTCTGTGGGTGTTTGTGTGTACAATGTTCTGTGAAAACTTCCTTCCAAATCCTCCCTTCCTGTATTTTTTTCTCTTTGTCTCTCCAGGTCTAAGGTGCCAGAGTTCATCAAGATGATGAGTGACCACTTCCTCTGACGACATTTCCATGACAACCCAGCAATCGATCAAACCTGTTGTTGCTTCAGCCTGACCAATCAGATTCTCTGGAACTTCAGCTTGACCAATCAGATCAGCCTCTTTCTCTCCTCTTGTCTGTCGTCTCTGATCCTCCTCCTCACCTTCGTCTCCGTTCTGTCGAGGACATGAACTGCAGAGTCACATTAGTTGCTTTCGTCACTTTACATCTCCAGCTGAAGTGAACTGGAAGCTACTTTGTGGAGACGTTAAAACAGCCACTGTAACGTGGCTGCTACGGGGTGGCAGTTTGTGGGAGCTTTTGACACAAAGTGACGGCAATGGGCAAAAGTCTTTGGTATCACATTATCCAATAAATTCTACTTCTTGTACTACTTGTTTTATCAGCATTCCCAGTTTTGAAGAACAAAAGGGAGATATATATATATATATACATATATATATCTCCCTTTTGTCACCTTGTTAAAAAAGTGCAACTGGATGTGGGCAATGATGGGTTGGGGAGTTGTTCAGAACGCAGCAAAACATATCATAAAGTGTTTAAAGAGATTTTTTTTAAGCAACATTGCGCAGCTGTTGTTGAATGCAGCTTCAGCGCGTCTCTGACTGAATGGCAATCTTACGCCACACTGTGGATGAAGCTGTGCCTGATCTCCTCTTGGATGCAAACCTGTCAGATAGATACACATGTAGAAGCAAAGCAAATAAATCTAAAAACAAAAGGAATCATCACTAAAAAACAAGTTTCTTCTCATACATCCTCTCATAAACCCCACATTTTCACAGATTAAAGAATAAATGAACATGCTATTAGGTATATGTTGTGACCCTACTGCTTTCCGGAGGTGCTTGATATGCCGAGTGATCTGAACGAAATTGAGTTTGCTACGCTTTTTGACTATCATAGATGCCTAGAAAGGAGTGGGGATAAACAAGAAAAACGGGGGAAACTCGTACTTCCCCTTCTAATGCATTCCTTCATAACTGCAAACATTTACAGTAGATTGTCAGTGTAAAAAAAAATCTAAATATGTTTATGTATTTTATTAGTGTTTTATGCTAATAGCCACGATAGCCACGTTTGTTGACTTTGTTAACAGCAACAAAACTGTACACACTGCTAATGTTTTTGTGTGAAGACAAATACAAATGGACAGTTGTACCCAAAATGGCCTGTGTGTATCTACTGATGGGAAAAGAATACCTAGAGAATCAATCGTTGAATTAGTTATTCAATCAATCAGTGAGTGTCTCCAGAGGGACTGAGGTGTTTAAAGCATCGAAGGTAGAGGAATTAAAGAAGAAAGACAGCTGTAGTGTACTTCTAAACATGGCAGGAAGGACAGACTATTCTTGACTATTCTTCATTTGAGATTGTTTTTGTGGGTTTGTAAATGACGACAGAAAGGAAGAGCTCTAGCAAACTTCCCAAATCAGAGTCAGTGTCAGATATTCATCAGCATAGGCAGAACAGGCGGATTTTGAAATGGTGTCCAGGACTTTGCCGAAATTGAAGGATTACTGGGCAGATGGTTGAGAGGACTGACGATAGCAAATGATAGTGGATGGATGAATGGGTGGATGAGAGGGCAGAGGGCTGGACTGAGCACTGAAGTAAATTCATTTTCACATTCAGCACATTCCCTGAACCCCAATCACTCTACTCGAATCGAGTGCTCCCGATTTCCTGAAGAAAAACTATGAGAGTTTCTGAAGTCATGGAAGGGTAAGGAGAAAAGAAAAGACTGAAGTGGGCCAACCTCCTGAGCAGCTAGCGAGCAGGATAAACAGAGAATCCAGAGGTCTAAATGACAATGCAGGGGAAGCAAGGGAACAATCATCAGAGTGAGGGGTATATAATTTTCTTAAGGACCAAGCTGCAGTGGTCAAAGCATTCCTGTGTTGGATTCATTAGATATCCTTCATTTTCTCATTTCATATCTAGCTTACCCCAACCTTAGACTTCTTTCCTGAGTACCAAACTTGGGGGACTTTCTGATTGACATTTGCTGTCTAAAAAAATAACAGACAAGTTTATTGTTGTTGAGGTGTCTTTTGCTCGGACCATTATTTGCCTCAGATTTTATTGTCCTTGCAATCCTTTGCTTGGTATAGAGATTAGTCAGGAATTCTGCAGTCCCAGTGGTATTCCTGTTATAGCAGAGTGGTGTCTGTACTGGTTGGGACAGGAAAACCAAACAGTAGTAGAGAGGAAATTGTTTTAAATGCGGCCCACTATCCGGGAACAGTCACGTTGTGACCCAATGCAACTTTTCCCAGGTAGCTATATGAGCTACGGTTGCAGCTGAGTGAAGTCATAATTTCGGTTATTGTGCTAGAGGACCAAATGTGAGTAGACTGTGACTCATATACTGTATGACTGCCAGACAACGCTAGTTTCCGATTTTGGCTGATTTGGCCTTAGCATCAGCTGCAGCACTGAGATGCTTTGGGCCAGTGTTAGCAACCAGAATAAAATCTGTGTATTCTTGTGTCATGAGTTATGAGTCTGGTATGAGTCCAGTAACCAGGTATGCCTGACGTAGAGCCCAGAAATTTTGAATAATATACATGCAATCAAAACATTTGTTAAAATAGGTATATTTGAATCAGTTGAAACCAGATCAGTCATCTGGGATTGGTCCAATCCCGGAGCCTAACCACTAATACAATACATTACTTAAGAATTTCAAAGAGTTGCCTCTTGTACTTACACTTGGCCAGGTTTCTTGGCTAGAAGTTCTGGAGAAGTCAACACTGATTTGGGAGTGATACAGGATTGGGAAAGAAAATTACGAAAAGGATCTGGACAGGGTTGGACTGGCAGTGACAAAAGTCATGACCCTGATCAGGTGATAGTGGGAATAAAATAAATCAGAACGGGCCAGGTCAGGAAGGAAACTTAAATTTGTATTGCATTGCTATGCATCACGGTGTACTATCTGGATATTCAAACCCTAACCTTACCACTAACCCTAACAGATGAAGGTAATAAGACTATCTCGAAGAGCATCCACTGTTTAATGGTGTCAATCTGAAAGTCTCCTTTCACTCGTGCCCCAGTTTGAACCATCCTCAGGCCTATGTTTAATCCCCAGTTCCAGTGCTGTCTTTTCTGCTGACCCTAGCCTTATGAGCCCTAAACCAGAGCCCTAGCCCTTCTACCCAGCCTCATGCCCCACCTAAGCAGTCCCACAGATGCAATTTGAACATTCACACTTCTACCAATGTGCCTTTTTAGAGTTCATATCATTCAAGTTGCCAGAGGAGGACATTTACCTGGTCTTTTAATAGGATGCAAGCTTAGGGAAACCTGTTCTTAGTCGTTAGGTTCTATGCAGTCAGGTTTTTTACCAGACCTGGGAATTTAAAAAAAGCTAAAAAGGAAAAAAAAGTATTTTTTGGATAAAAAAAACGAAACTGTATTTAATGTACTGTACGCTTATATGTAAGTAGACAGCGTGTTCTGGCTTCGATCCAATGAGACAGACGCTTGATTTAGCAAAATGAATCCCCGTACCCGTCCTTTTCGTCGCCCCAAGTCCTCCTTAACCCCCAAACCCTTCCTGTTCCAAGCCCCAGCCCTGTTTTCATGGTGAACAACGCGTCTCTTCTTGTATTATAGCTTATCAGCTTTTTATCAATATTTGATCGGCTTGTCCATAAGCCAATGTAGTCTTCAGTACAAAGTGTGTGGTTGTATGTTGTAAAACAGATTTTCTTTTTTTCTCTTTTTTAAGAAGAATCTTTTCTCTTATTACTTTTTCTTTGTCTGTTCTGGTTTACATGTCTATTATAGAAAATGTAAAAAAACAAAACAAAAACAAATACAAAAAAACAACACAATTCTCTATCTGACAGCATTGTTCTCTGTCGGTAGTCATTTTGACACAGTTAAAATCCTACCCAATCAACAGGATGGCACGGAAACTGGAAAAGAATCTATTTGAATAAATCAATCTATATATAAATGTACAAAAAATATATACGATATATAAGGAGGGTGCCATTTTCTGTTATTTTTTTATTTTCTGTTGCAAAGGAGTGTTTGCTTGGGGAGGAGTTATTTTCTCTAAGACTGAACTGGCAGAAGTTGGCGAGGCCCCTCAGTGTTATAAATTTTCAACTGACTTTGTTGTTATCTCTGTTGTTGCCACAACGCCCTCTGACTAGTACGACACCCTGCGCAGGACAAAATGGGACCGGAGTTCCATCAGCTCTATTCACTGCTATCTATCCAAGGCAACAACACACAGACGTTTGTAAATTGTATGCAACAAAATGGCAAACTTTACCATTATTTTGAAATTGTGTATGTAAAAGTTATATTTTTACATGTAGACTGTTGTTATTTTGTGTTTTAGGACTATGTTGTATCGGTTTTTTTGTTAAAAGATGAAAAAGTAAAATTCAGTATGTGTTGAAAAAAATGTGTCACATTGAAAATGTAGTGAGGTCAAAAGTTCTGAATCATTTCTTTTTTTCAACATTATGTTTATATCTGTGGGGAACATTTTTGATGGTTCATGGAAGGAATCAGAAATCATAAAAGATATAAGATATTTGTTTATTTCTCCATTCCTCATTACATTGCCATTTTTAATTGTATTTTTTGTAAATACTCATAAAACGTTTTCTGTGGGGTTTCTGTATGGTGAGGACTTGCCAGTGAGAGGTGATGATGATGAACTTGTATTGATTTTTAGTATGGTTGTATTTGTCTGATTACGGTAGCCAGGTGCCAACTTTTAGTCAGTCAGTGGTGCTCTGTACTGTATGTGGTTTTGGTTACCAACCATCTGAAGTGTAAGTCAAATTATTAGCTTTGCTTAAACAAAGAATCACTCGTGTCAGAGCTGGCATGAGCCATTTTATGCACCATTTGAAGAATTAGTTTTGACTTTGATTTTCAAAAAAAAAATAACCTAGTGAAACTGGTAAAACTAATACCCACTCTGTAACATGCTATTAGTAGTGAAAGTGCGAATGCAAAAATTCATAAAAACACATGATGTCATAACTCAGAAATTGTTATGTACATGCAAAATTTATTTTGATAATCCCAAATTTTTGCTATTATAAAGCTGTTATAATAATTGTTTGTGAAAACACCTTTTCAGAAAATGTTATAAGGGGGTTTAACAAATTCAAAGATTTTATGTTTAATTAAAATTATGATAAAAACGTAACTTAGGTACTCAAATTAACTTTGGTTCTACCTGGTGGCTTTGGGCCGGCTCTGACTCCTGTGCATTTATTTTCTTCAAGGTGGGTTGTAAATGTTGATTAAATGAAAGACCCTCAGCACCTGATTCAAGTTTAATATATGAAAATTTTGTTTGGAGATTGGAGTGTTGCTAATATAAAAAAGCAGGTTATCTGCAAACAATCTTATCAGCTATTTGGCCAAAAAGATATCAGATCATGTGCAAGACAGTTTCAGTCATTTGTTTTTAGTGTTTACCATTAAAATTGAGCTTTTTATAAACAGGAAAAGCTGCTTTGAATCGGACCTAGGTTAAACACTAGGATTGAATCTGTCGGTGTAAATGCTAAATGTATTTTTTAAGTAATGTTATTTTTGCAGTGCTTCATTTCATATTTTCTTTGATGTATAACCAAGTCATCTCCCGAACAGTATCATTTTTATGTTACCCTGATGTTTCTAATAGCCAAAATGTTTTTCTTTTCCCTCCTTCCCTTGTTGTACATACACACCTCATTTCTCTTTTTTCAGTGACTGTGCCATGAGCTTTGTAATCTGTTACTCTGTACCAGTTTTACTGCAATAATGAGTTGAATTCAAAATGGCCACTCCTGTCCTTTCTTTACCCAGCAATGTCAGAAACAGGAAACATTTCTCTCTTTTCTCATGATAGCTGACCCCATTTAATTAACAAATACACTCGTATACTGCATACATGAGCACTAACCAACATCAGTAGCACAACAAATCTGAAATTTGGTACATTTATATAATACTGATTTTAATTTGTATTTTTTCCATACAAAAAAAATTGAAAGACAATTTAAACATTTTATACAAATGACCATATGGATGTTAACATGGCACTTCTTTTCCAGAAAATTACTATAATTCCTGTGAAAGAAAATGACAAAATGAACAATCAAAGCAGCCTGTTTTCATGTCTTGAACTTCTATATAACACCAAGTACAAATGTCCACTGCCAGAAAACTATTTAAAACTCCTGCCAGTATTTTAAATTTCTTATTATTTAATTGAAGGCATTGAATATTTTTTCCAGTTTGATATCCATAAATCACCAGAAATTATTTAAACTGCAAAAAAAAAGCATATATCTTACTTTCTTGGAAAAGAAGTTTATTAAACCACCCCAGTATTTTAGTTTGTATGAAGTTGTGCTGACAAAGGTGAGTTCACAATTGAGGTAGTTAAAGAACCCAAAGGGAGCTGTGAGATGTAAAGAAAATAACAGAAATAAAACTTTTGGCAAAAAGATTTTGTCATTTTTGAGAGATATGAAATTTCACAAACCATGTGCGATTAGTGTTCATGAAAGCCACAGTAAATCACTTTTTGACATTTTACATTTCAGAAAATTATGGGTGAAGTGTAAAGTGCCATAGTTTTTCAATTGGTTGTTCCTACCAAACAGTCTCACCCAGAGTCAGTTTAGAAGATGCATATCATTTTCATCTCTGTACATCAATTGGAGAGGTCCAGGATATATGTAGCCTAGCTTAGCACAAAGACTGCAAGCAGGGGCAAAATGCTAGCCTAACTCCATCAAAAGAGAAAAAATACTCAAACTCTTTTCTCTTTTGTTGACAGTAGAGTTAGGAAAGAGCTCCAGCCTAGCAACTCAAAAATGAGGACTGGACTTTTGATATGCTATGTGCAGTCACTGCACCCAGTTGTTTTTGGCCAACAAATAGGGCCAACACTAAATGCTGCTAAAACCATAATGTATTCTTTCATCATTTCTATATGTACAGCTATTCAATATTTTCAAACATGTAAACCAGATAGACCTGGATGTGATACTGAGTTTCAGGTTTCAACACAAACACGCTACTTGGAATATACAGGAATGTTTATTTGTGCTTTTGGTGAACTGACCATATAAGATGAGCTGAGGATGAGAAAAGTTCATAGTTTTATAAATGTGAATTTAAGAGTTGTAATTAACAACAACCTGCACATCTGCATCCATCTGATCCATGCTTGCCACCATTCTTTCATCACAAGAAGATAACATCTGCATTGTTAATCCCACCTTCACAGCTCTGATTGGTTGATTGTTTCCCCAACTAACTAAAACAACCATCAAAGAGAACTACAACAAAACTGACTGAATCGGTGAACAAATCAGATGTGGGCAGAACTTCAGAGGTCAGGAAGCAGGATATTATTTAGCAATTGGAGGCCCCAAAATTCTAATGTAAATACAAATTATTAATACCAGGGAACAATTCATTAAAACATTTAAAAATAAAAATTGAAAAAATTCCCCATAGCACATTGTACTCTGTAGTTTCCAACAACAAGCACAAATTAGTTGACTGAGATGAAGTCGACTCACCTGCTTTTTCAGTTCATCATGTTCTCTCTGTAAGTATTATTAATAGTCTGGAAGAACATGCTTCATTTTTCAGTATTATAATCATGTGAAGGTGAAAATATATGACACGTGGCCTTTTTTCTTTCGTCTTGTTCCTAGTGATGCAAATCAGTGAAGAGATGGAAAACAAAAAAATACCCTGTTATCAGTGCCTGGGCTTTTTGTTAAAGCTTCCTTTGTCTAGTGCTCTTTTGCTATGAGTAGACTTAGTGCACCCTATTATAAACCCCAAATTTTACCTAAATCAATCATTAATTTAAATTCAAATATATTTGGCTTACTTTTTGGTAGGGGCAATACTTTTATACCGTAACTATTGAGAATAATAAGTAAAGACAAAATGCTAGATTACTGTATGACTGAAACAGAGTAACAACAATAAAATATTCCACTTTGTAATTTTAAAATTATTTTCTAATATTTTATCTGACCTACGTGTTACTGAAGACGAGCCTGTGAGGCTTCTTTGTGTGATGGGTCATGGTTAGAGGCCACGGTTGGGAACGTCCCATCTCAGCAACAAATAACGAAACAAAATATCAGAAAAAAATTCAAATAATAAAAACTTACAAAAATACAGCAGTTACATTTTTCCCCCAGTGTGTGGCTGAGTGCCTCTTTATTTCATTGTATTTTTTGGTGTACATGTTCTTTTCTACACTTCCATTTTCTTAATTATTTCTGGTTAATGTTGTATTCTTTAAATTTGTTTTTTATGTTATATAATTATTATTGTCCTTATGGTTGCTGTTATTGTTGATGTTGTTATTATTACACTTTGTTTTTATTCCAGATCAGTGGAGATGTTGGGAAACAGGTTCTTTTTGATTTCTGTGCTGAGGGTTTTATTCTTCCTCGTACTAGCCCAACAGTTGCCTGTTGGTTCTCATCTTGTAGTGATTCAATGAGGTTCATGTTCATGACCGTTCTGTAGCAATAAATGTGCCATTTTTATAATGCAGCACTTTGAACTCCTCTTTCTTTTTATTCTTTACAGCATTGATGGAAAATGACATGCAGTGCAAGTCGATGGATGTTTGGGTAAATCTTTGATGTTGCTCAGATCAACAAAAGCAAAAAAAGAAAATCTCAGACACCGTTAAAGGAATAGTTCATCATTTGGGAAATGGGCCTTTGCTTATTTTCCCGGAGTGAACTTAACAGAATTCAATTCTTCAAAATAATGGGGAAGCAGAAAGGGCTGTGTGGAAGGAGAAACCTCTCCTGTATAAGAGGAGGATCCACATAAGGCCCTCATAGCTTACAGGGCTATCTCCTTGTCACATGGATCACCCCCTCTACAACTGTTGATGGGTTGAAATATCAGGATGCCCTTGCCTTTCAGTCAAGATAAGGTCCTGTCTAGGTGGCCTGACCGCTAGGCTTTCAAAAGGAAGGATCAGGACATGAAGGAGAAACAAACATCCTGGTTCAACTCAAGGCACGAAACAAATAAAAGACAAGAGCTCAGATCAGGACGTCTGGGTGAAAAACACAAACCAGGATGGACCCATCAAATGGGAGGACATTGACCTACCCACTGGAAGTATATGGGGAAATAGATCCCACACCAGGGTGTGGACCCAATCAGAATGGGTATATATATTATAATTATCAGTCTCGTAGATAGAAAGCTGTGTATACAGGGGAGTCCACCCTGATCCCAAGGCAGAGAAAGATGTCTGACTCCTTCATTTTGTTTGAAGAATGTCAAACATTACACAATTAAGTTGGTCTCAAAGGTTTATAGGTTGAAGGCAAATGTTATCTTCATAAGTCTGATAACATACACTCCTAAGTCAAAAATGTAGAAGAAAGAAAGTACAGGAAATGCAAAGATAGTTCTCTAAAAGGGAGATGTAGTGATAGTATGAGCTTGTGTATATATGGAGGTATGGAGGAAGATATAGTATTGAGATAGATGTATATAATGATATATACGTACGTGTGTGTGTGGAAAAATGCAGGACCCCACAAGTTTTGTGTGTGTGTGTGTGTTTCACTAGCAACTGAATGTAGTGAGGAACAATCTAACTGTATTATATTTTTCTGAGTACAGTCTATAACTGCTCCATATGAATAGAACAGAACACCTTCAACTACAATGCCTAACATTGTTGCTGCTTGCTGCATAATGCACAATGTTTGTTTGTTCAGGAATGCGTTGAGGAACACCACGAGTTCAGGATGTTGACTTGGCCTCCAAATTCCCCAAATAAAGGATTAGCACACGCAGGTAGCAGGGATTGTCAGAGCTGCAGAGAGAGCAGGAGGGGAGTAAAGAGTGTTTTGCAGTGAAAAAGTAGCTGCCCGCTCTGCCAGCTGCCTGCTCTCATTGGCTGGATGTGGATGTCGAGTCGGCGGCAAAAGGGGGACCTACACAATGTTAGACGGGTGGTCATAATTTTACGGCTGATCTGTGCATATGACTCATACAGAGCAGCTTCTGATTAGTCACAATACTAATATTGTTTATTTGTGGACTAAACAAATATAAAATGAATGGCAAACATTCATGTCTGTCTGTAGAGAATAGGCAAAATATACAATATAACCTAGAAAACAATATATACAGTAACAGTAAAACTGACACGTACCACCAAAAGGATGGCAAAAATAGCTTTTTTTGTGAACAGTGTATATAAATAAAATTGTGCAGTTGGGAAGTAGGGCTTTTCTCAGAGGTCAGTAAAAGTAGGGTTCTGTCTCTGGTCTGGTGTCCTGACTATTTGTTGGAGTCAAGAAGAGTAATGGCCTGAAGAATGACCATCTCCTGTACTTCTGCTGCTCTAACAACCAAAGCTCTCGTTGAAGTCCTTGTCCATCTCACTGAAGAGGTCCCTCATCTCAGCAGATAGCTTTTCAGGACGTGTCTAGTTCCTCCCCCCCTTCTTCGATGGATAAAGACACTACAACTCAAGCAACAAGAACGCCATTAGTTTAACAGTAATTACTCTAAGTAAGCTAGCATTGTTAGACATTATACATTACTTTTGTAGCGTGCTTAAAACCAGTGGCGTCTCAGGGAAACTCAAGGTGAAAAGCGTCTCTGGGCTTCTTGAGTTGGAGTCTCCATACTCCCAACCAAAGCCACTGGCTTGATCGAGTGACTTGAATGACATAGCCTTGCACAAACTAAAATAACACCAGGTGTCCACTCCAGCCATTGTGGTCAACGACCTGATGGTACTGCATTTTTGTAATTTGGGCATGAACAAACTAGTCTCTTGCTTTTCCTTGAAATTGCCTGCCGATTTTTGCATATGCCCTTACTGACATAAGTTCCCTAATCTTGTCTCTCCAGTTGGCAGACATTTCCGTTGGCGTCTTTGTGTAACTGACACTTCTTCGTCCTTGGATGTTTGTATTCCTTTGATTTTGCACCACTTGTATGGTTCACCCACTTGTTGGCTGTGAATTCTCCGGACAGTTACCTGCTCTATTCATACATGGTGTGAATTAATTATCCACATTACAGAGACTTTGTATTACTGTACCTACAGATGGGGAGAAATTTTACTGTAATTAAATTCTTGTACAAAAATAAACAATTTATACAATTTTACAGGAAATGCGTAGTTGTAGAGAATGTACACAGTTCTTCACTGACCTGAGATAAATCTCTAGTAACAAAAAAAACTTTAAAAAAAAACATATTGTAACAAAATATGTACATTAGTAGACACAGTAATTACGCATACAGAAAATAATCAGCCATTATATAGCAAGTAAATAGCTTAGTGTATAAACAAGCAACTGTTTCCTAACACATCAGCAAAAGCACTCTTTGTAATGTTACAGTTACTACAAAATAGCTTTAGCTCTGTAAACTCTTACACAAATCACCAAAGTGCATGAAACATCTCAACAATAGTGCAAAATATACCACAGTGAGCGTACATGTGTATTCCCAGTTGACACAAAATGGCGACACACTCAGCTCAGCTACGGGTCGGTCAGTGCTATTTAGCCGGGAGCTAGCTAACACACACGCTTTGATACACGCAGCAAAATATAGTTCTAACTTACTCAAAATGTCACACAAACATACTTGAAATCTCTTTGACATGTTAGCGGACCATTACAATCATGCTAGCTCTGTTTAACAACGACAAAATACCTGGAAATGGGGAGGAATAATCGCAAGTGTGAAAAGAGATGTTTCCTCAGCGAGAACTTTTACTCTAATGAGGAAAATACCGCGACATCCCCAGGGCATGTGGACGGAGACAGAAGGTGTCGGTCTCCGGATTCTAGTTCAAGATCACCTCGTAGATTGTAAATTAACACTTTTTAATCGCAAATTACACACTCAAGAACAAAATAAACAATGTAAGATAAACCACTTTTTAGCGTTTTAACCCTTTTTAAATCAGATGACATATTTTGACTACATTACCCAGTTTTAGGCAAGTCTTATGAACTTCTGCAAATTAATGGAATTACCGTTTTTTAACATCAGCACACATTTTAACATCACAGACCATGTATTTCCTATACTTAATTAACTTATATTCGGATTATTGTTATGTTCTATCATAACTTGTCACAAAGTCAGTACAATTTGAAGCCCAATTGATTCCAACATTTGTGTTCTCACATACGTTTCCTCCAAGTAATGTCTGGTTGCAGTGTGTGTGTGAAAGACGCAATAGTGAGACAGTTATTCCTTTTTGATGACATTTTTAACGTGGTTTGGTGTGTTCACTTCATATTTGTGGTTGTGCATGATTAGGTCATTTGTGACACTGGATAAGCACATCAGAAAGAAGAAAAATTATTTCAACTTAATTTAACCCCTTTAAATCTCTATTTTGAAGGTTTCATATTAGGAAATGAAAACCTTGATCTTCTTCAATCTTCCTTTTCATCTCCAATCTCCTTTATTTTGTAACAGCAACACACCCTATCTTGACTTATACAGCTTTTTCTGCTGCTCTGCTGATTTCTGTTTAATTCACAGAGTAAATGAAGTCCTTACTTGACACTAATCCCATATGCTTACAGGTTTTATGTTACCAGCCTGCTGTAACAAGCACACATCACGTCATTCGTTTGGAAAAAATGGTTCTTCTGTTGAAGGGATTGCCTCCTGAGCTGATGATGCCTCTGCAGTAAACTGTCTATTCAGCAGAGGATGACTCTTCATTGTGACTCATTGAGGTGGTTTAATCTGCAGGCAACAGGGAGTGACATCCGTTTACAAATATTTTCATGATATATTTTTATGAGCCGATTGTGTTGTCACTTCCACATGTTCGTCATGCAATTGCCAACACCTCCAGCTTGAAGTACACACAGAAAAGTGTTTTTTTGACAACAACCTTCATTTGCACCATCAGGTCTGCTGTCCAATCTATGTTATTATGCTTAATATCTTTTACTTCGTGAACAGCACTCTGCAAAGAACTCCTCCCACTCTCTTGTCAGAGATGGCTTCTTTGTGGTGTTGTCACAGTTAACAGGCAGAAATGTATCATTGAGGTATCTCGGTATCTGGACACAATGAGACACAGTCAGGCGGGAAATCTCAAAAACTACTGAACAGCTTTCAATCAAAATTTACGGCTATACATAAAAATAGAAAAAGTGATTTTTTTTTCAGTGCAGAAAGTGATTCCTGACATAAGGCACTTTTCATTTTCAAGATTTTTTTCAAAGTTCGGATGACCCCGATAAAAGTTATTAATTGTTGTAAAAGTTGTATTTTGTTACATAGTTGTTAATTAATGAACACATGATAATAAGTGCGCTCTTTTGGATAAATAGATATGATTACATTTTAAAACCGAATTTCCAAACAAAATGTTGATTTGGGCAATTCTGTTAATTGTTAGAAAATTAACAATTCATCTCTGCATACAGTAAGTCCAATTAAGGAACTACTATATAATATACTATATAACTTCAATTGATGTTTCAGTCACGTCATGATTCATTTCGTAAGTCTGTTTCCATTGCACTCCACTTTTTTTTTAAACAGATTGATGGACACTTCTTTCACATATGTAAATCATCTGATGTGAATTTCTGCTTTGCTACTGATTACTGAACATAAGTTGTTTTAAGCCATTTGGACAAAATACCAACACTTAGATACTCTAATTACTCTAGATTTGACAGTAGAGGTAAGATAGCAGATGTACAGTACCATTAGCAGCATAAGCTGTAGTAAATGGATGAATCAGTTGTATGAAAAATCAGCAAGATGAGTAAGAAAAATCAGGCCCTACCTCACTCAGTATGCCACACAGCTTCTGGTTCAGGCCATGGTTTTCTCTCACCTTGACTATTGCAATGCCCTTCTAGTGAGTGTTCCTTCTTGTGCGGTGAACTCCCTACAAACGGTTCAGAACGTGTAGCGAATCAAATTCACTAGTGTTTGCAATCAGAGTAACTACTGGGTCTGCACCCTCTGCAAGCTCTTGAAAAATAATTTCTTCTGAAAACACTTTCTCTTGTAACACCTCTAACCTCTAACACGCACTTTCCGTGCTCTTCTTCTTCTATCTCCTGACAATTCTCTTGTTTTGATTGCACTATTCATTAACTCACTTCTTCACCTAGGTATTTAACCTATTGATGCTGTACACACAAATATCTGTTACTAGTATTTATTGCTGCTGTTACTGGTATCTACTGTCACTCGCAGATCTCTTGATGTATTGATGTTTTTTTGATGTTTGTATGTTGTTTGCCTAAATGTAAATGTAGTTGTAGCATTTCATTCACTATTAGTGCTGATATTAGGCAAAGAACCACAATTTATATAAAAAATAATAATTATCTAATGTAACACAACCAATGTATCTGCTGGGTCTGTGTGAAGTACAACATCAGTGTCTTTGGTGTGACACTGAGAGTTTCTGTGAAGTCACCTGCAGATAAGAATAAACCCAGAACAAGTCATCACTCTGCCCCTGATTGTTTACATCACGCTTGACTCTTATTTGTTTTTGATGCCATTTTTGTCTTCTTAGTATTTCTGCAACATTCATGTTTTAGCATTATGCTTGTTTGTCTTTCATCATTCCTGTAAAATCTGTTTTCATCCGAGCCATCCGGTTAAATAAAGGTTGAAGACAGAACATCCCTGCACACAGGGGTCAGTTTCAGTTTAAATGTTTTTATCCATGTGGCTCCAGGGATGGCAATTGGTCTGTTGATAGGTTCACCACTTTAGACCAGACTGAAATATCTCAACCACTATTAAATGGATTGCTATGAAACGTTGTACAGACATTCATTGTCCCCAGGGGAGGAATTATAATAAGAACACAATGAAGCGAGAGTGTTGAAGGTGAGGCAAAGATACCAGGGACTATCTTTATCTGTACCTGTTCAACAAATTAAGTTTTCTGTATCTATATCCATACTCTGAATGAGCAGGGCTTAACCGGGGCATGGACTAACAGTTGATATTTAAGCCTGAAATTCTTATGGGTATGGGCTATTTACAGAGCAGCCTCTGAATTGAGCTTCAGAGCAATGTTTTGCAAAGGTTCCTATACTAGTAGTTTATTAGAAAACAGATAAAGACACATTTTACTGTGTTGATACTTGTAGTCGTAAAAAGTATATTATCTGCTTCAACCATAAAATATACCACATGAATTGTGTGAATTTCAATCAAAATCATACTCCCTGTCACAGGGTCCGGCTCAAATTAAACTAAAATTAGTTTTTTTCCTGGTAAGCCATCGTCAGAGCCAGAAAAAGAAAAAACAATGCAAAAAAACTACATAAGCTGCAGCTCACGGAGGTGATGACGAGAGGACGTAGGTACTGTATGTCATGTATAGATCTTTAGTGAGCTTGCATAATTGGAATGTGAAACCCAAACCAGCTGGAACAAATGTATATATTATAACATAAATGCAGACCTTGGTTCGGACTTCCAGTTGTTAAAAGAGCCTTACGCTTCCTGACAATATTATTACCTTTGATGTTTCTCTGCAGAGACTTGACATCTTTGGATATTCTCCTTTGTGGGATAAAAAAAACGGTAAAAAATATGCAGCAACATGGAAGAAAATTCAAATGAAAGATTATGCTGATATAATAAATTCGAAAAAGAAACTTGAACAAGAGAAATAACTAATTATACAAAAGCAAAAAAGGAAACAGTTTTGAGAATAATGTTGATTTATAGTTTAGCTGCATGAGAAAGTGCATCACCTCGGATGTGTTATATAAGTTATTGCAGCAGTGTGAATTATTGTGTGAGTAAAGGTTGTGTCACCGGGACGCTCCCATCTGCAGCACATTTCTTTGAACTGCAGTCACACCCTGAACGACCAGGTGACACAAAACACGACATGTACAGCTCCTTGCTGGGTGATTCACAACCATGGAAGAGAAAACAGATGTGTGAGAAGATGAAACGATGAAACAGCATCTCTCTCTTTCATTTCCCCCTCAGCAGCTTTAACCTTGGAAATATCCTGTTATTCCACACTGTCTGACAGCATCCCATAATATTCTGGATTATGTTGTTCCAGCTCTTCAATGAAGTTGTATGATTGTTACAATGAGTGAAATATTCAAACACAAGACCCATATTTGTTGCGGCTGCACCATTCTATCAAATGGGAATATTCTAAATGTAATGTGCATCATTTTAGACACATATACATACAGTATATACATATGTATAAATGTATACATATATAGTATATATTTATGATTTGTGTATGAATGTGAATGTTAGTTTCTGTTTGAGCACTTAGGCTCAGTGTATAAATGTGAGTGAATGGTGAATGCAGATGTAGTGTAAAAGCGCTTGGAGTGGTCACAATGACTGGAAAGGCGCTATACAAATACGGAGAATTTACATTTGCATTTGGCAAGTTTGGAAACCTGGGATCTCAACTAGAGTTTAGAATAATGTTCCGTGGATTTAAATTACATTTACATTTATCTGATGCTTTTATCCAAAGCAACTTACAATTGCTATACATGTCAGAGGTCGCACGCCTCTGGAGCAACTAGGGGTTCAGTGTCTTGCTCAGGGACACAATGGTGGATGGGTCACAGTGGGAATTGAACCCGGGTCTCTCACACCAAAGGAATTTGTCCATTGCGCCATCGCCACCCAAATTAAATCTGGTTGCACAGCATGCCTTTGTAATGACTGCCACACTAACAGGTCAGTGAAACTTTTATTCTTCATATAGAGTATAGCTAATGAATGGATGAATAGATGTGTTTAATATCATGTAACAATCAAACATAATATATTTAAAATTGCTTGCTCTTTGCTCTGACTTTTAGTCTTTACTTTGTCACAAACTGTTGCGCAAGGACACTTTAACAGTCAGTCATATAGTCACAGTGATGTGAAAAAAAATGTTTTCTCCATAAACTTCACAAAATTCACTTTTTTATTGCCTTGTATTCAGAAGTGGAATACAGTTACAAGTACTGTGCTTGAGTATAATTTTGAGGTACTTTACTTTCCATCTTCTGCTCCACTATAGTTCAGTGGGAAATATTGTACTTTTTACTCCACCACATTAATTATTAATACAAAATATATCAATATAACAAATAAATTAATGTGTAATTGTACAGATTCAACCAACCAGCTACATCCATCCATCAATCCATCCATCCATCGTCAACCGCTTATCCTGCGTACAGGGTCACGGGGGGCTGGAGCCAATCCCAGCTGACATCGGGCGCAAGGCGGGGTACAGGTCGCCAGTCCATCGCAGGGCCCCAACCAGCTACAAAAAAAAAGAAAAGAAAAGATTTTGGAAAAAAGTGAAATCACAGAAACTACTTTATTAAAGCTATCAAAGGGGAAAAGATCAAACAGTCAAAGTATGGAAAATCAGCATAATGTGCAAACATAAATAAATATTTATACCATATATAGGTGAGGTATATTAGGTGTAGATTTTGTCTCAATCCACACCTAACAAGTTTGTGTCAAGCAGGCGTGTGCACTGGTTTACACATGATAAAGTGTCACATGCTGCACTTTTATCAGTTCAGATTGAGACAAAGATTTCCTTAAGTGAGTGTGGCCTGCAACCTAACGCTGAGACTTTCAGACAGAATTAATTATATTCAAATATATATATTCATTGAAGTCTTTTTATAGCAACAGAACAAAAGATAAAGGGGATTTGCTCAGTGCCATTTGAATGCATCTTTACATTTTAGTGTGTGTGTGTTTGAGAGTCCATAGTATCATCAACTGAATGGGTGTTCTCTCAGCTCCAGCACAGAGGAATGTGAGGTGTGTTTGTCAGTGTTGCCCAACACAAAGCATTTCAGTTTGACACCTATAGCAACATGTAGCTATTTAACAAACAGAGAGTCATCTTAACAGGAGACTCTAAACATCAACTGTAAGAGGTCAGTGTGTGTCTGTATCACAGAGTGTCAGACCTCTGGAAAAAAGTGGTTCTTCAAAGTTGATTCATTTTTTTATTTATCATGTTCAGATATCACATCAATCCTTAACAAAAACTGACAGCAATGATCATTTTTAAAGTCCTCCTTTACTCAAATATGTGTTTTACTTATTAATATTCCACTTGGATGTTTGAGCATCTCAATGCTAAATGATGTACAATATGTGTTTGATACTAGAAAACATTTTTCACATTTATTCATCTGCTGAGTTTCTCTCACTATAATTGCATCACAATTAAAAGTTTTTTAAAAAGTTCAGTTAAACGCAATACCAAGAAGGGCAGAATAATAGAGGTAAATCTATATGTATATATAGAAGTAAGATTAAAAAGATACGTAAAGATAAATACACAAAAAGATTTAAAATAATAATAATACAATGACAATAAGGCCGTGGCCTTTAGGTAAAAGTGCTTGAGAACAATATGAGGCAGTGGTTTTAGCACTGTGCTGCATGATCACTAAAAAGCTGCTTCCCCTTGTTCAGATTTTGCCCTGGGCACCACTAGCAGTCCACTCCCCAGTGATCTAAGATATTATATACATAATAAGGAATGGAAATAATGACAAAATCCTTTCTCTCTACTTTCTTTTCTACTTTGCTAATACATGTGAACACAATACTGCAAAATAACAACACCAAAGAGTCAAACATCTTTTTCTATTTGTTAGTCTTTGCTTTGCTTTTGCTGCATTTCCACTAATCCTGTTAATGTACACACCAGCAGACAGACAGACAGACGGATAGAAAACTTAAAGAGAGCACCAGAAGACAGTCCATCAGAAAATGATTCTGCCTTTTTAGCTCCTGTTTTCCAGTGACACTGATGAGTGACATCAGAGAGGAGAACATGGAAACCAAAATGCATCACAAGAGGCGAACATTCCTGAAATAGTTACAATAGTTGCATTCTGGTGAGAGACTGGTACACTAGATCTCCAAAAATGGTGTGTGAGTGTGAGAGAGAGAGAGGTTCACACGCTTTTCAAAACATGTTCCCTAACTTCAGCCGGAGAACTGAATCTTTGCCCTCACATCAGCGTCCCTCCTCTCTTCCCTCTTGTTAATCAGTGGCGCGGGCGGCCAGGTAAAGCTGCAACTATTCTGCGTGTTTCGACGACGCTCGTTACGCACATGTGCGCCAGGTGTAGTCCTGGTCCCGCCCACAAGGAAAACCCCTGTCAGCCACAAACAGCAACCTGTCAGTCGGAAACAGAGCACCGTAGAGGGAGCAGTAACAGGTAAGAGGCTTTCATTCACCGGGACGCTTGTTGGATTTTTACCTGACTGATCGCTTCCTGTGCAGTTGTTGCTGACTCTGAGCTCAGTGCTGCCAGAAATCCTGCATTTCAGTTACTTCATTGTGTTCATGGCAAGTTTCCTGGAGATTAGTTGATTGTGGGCAAAAGTCTTTAGTCTTGCTGAAATGTTGGGAGGGACAGCAGCTGAACAGACACCTGCAGGGAATTACAGAACTACTTGAGATTAAAACTATCAAAGGGACATAAGAGCAAAGTGCAACAAGGATAGTATCTCATCAAAATTCATTGTATTTTGTTAATATATTAGCACTAGGCTTACTAATGGAGATACTAACTACATCAAACCTATAAAGTAGGATATAGTCCACATCAGTGTTATTATTCAAATACAGCCAGCTAGATGTCTATGTACAGTATGTAGGCAATATATGCCAGTATATATACCTGATGAAACAATACTAAAAAGTATTTTTTACTAAACAACATTTAAAGTCTTATAAATATTGTATCATATTTAGTTGAGCTTCAAATACATGTCAGACAAGTGCCAAATATAGAATAAAGCCAGTGTTCACATTACTAGAGTGCTAGTTGGTGTAGGCGGTATTTATTTTTTCATACCTTCATAACTTTCGTAGGGGTGTATCCCGTATACAATGTTAAAAAAACAAAGTAAAAGTAGTGAAAGCTGAGATGCTGGTGATAAAAGTCACTGCAGCATGCATGACATTGTCTAGCAGTGCTGTGTGTCTAATATGTAATTAGCCTACTTAGACAAGTTTTGCTAGGTTTAAACACATGTGTCAATAGAATAATGGACAGACAGTGAATAAGGGTCTTATTCCATAGATTCATGCTGGACACTTACACCAGATACTGACATATCAGGACATCAGGACAACCCAAAATACTCCCAAACAAGGGCAGAGGCATTTTTCTTATTTACCAGTCCTGTAATTTGATCCCATGTTGTGAGGCGTAGTGAGTGTGTGGTTGAGCGAAAAGTGAGCTTTGTCAGTGAAAAAAGGCTGCAGCTAAAGCTCCTGTGTGTGCGTGGTTTTACCTGCTGCTGGAAAAGTGAAGGGGGTTATTGCGTTGTAGATGATCAGGCAGTTTCACGCAGCACCGCCCACCAACATTTAGGGTGTACACTATAACAGGATAAGCGGATGATGATGGATGGATGGATGGACTATAACAAAGTCTTATAAGTCTTAACAAAGGTCAGGAGGATCTGTTCATGGTTTGGGCCACTTAGTTCAAATGAAGGGACATTTTAATGCTACAGGATACAATCATATTTTAGACAATAATGTGCTTCCAACAGACAGGGAAAGGCCCTTTCCTGTCCCCCGTGCACAAAGCCAGGTCCAGAAATGCTTTTCCAGTGTGGCGTGGAAGAACTTGACAGGCCTGTGCAGAGCCCTGACCTCAACCCCCTCCAACACCTTCAGGAGGAACTGGAAAATCTTATAGAAAGCCTCCTATCAAGAGTGCAGATTGTAATAGCAGCACAGGAACTTGCAGCGTTTTTTGCAGCGATGATCATCTGTCAGTTATGGCTTAAATGTTGGAGCGTCCACATCTTTTACGCTGTAGGAACATCATAGGAATCTTATGGTCATTTTATAGGAGAAAAAATGAACTAAGAATATGTTGTTTTGTCTTGTCATTTTTACACATGTGTTTTAGTGGAGTTGTTTCCACTCACATTAACTTGAGCTATAAACTACATCTGACTGAAAATCTGTGCAGGACCAAACTTGTGGCAATTAAACAACCACTGACGATGAAACACCCATTTGTCACGAAAATTGTTTTGTGTTTGTGCCACTGTTGTGTTAAAGTTAAAGGGCGAGTGACTGTACTCCGATAACAAATCTGCAGAAAGGCGACGTTATCTTTATTTCAGCTGTGCAGAGGGCGTGAATGTCACTCACACCAGCTCCACGTGGAGCCACAGTGTCAGGTATAAGTTAATGAATGACAACAACAATAACGCCACCTGACCAGACTACAGCTGGACCATGGCAGGGTTACAGCCTTCACGTGTTTGGACAAAACAGGAAGTTGGGTAATTGTTCAGTGATGGTGACACTTTGCGTCCTCTGGCAGTGACATCTGGTAATAGAAGAGATTATGTTTTCAGCCTGTAGCTGTCTTTCTGTCTGTCCCATCAATATTCAAACAGATCATTGGAGATAATATGTCAGCTGGTTGTAGAGTAGCTGTCCTAATCACTGCAAACAGAGGAGTCAGTCAGCGTGTGAAAATGTTTTGCCTGAGGAATGCTAAAAGCCCGACTAATTTTTGCTGTTAGTATCTCTGACTTCGGCCTACGCCTCTTTTCAGTCTGTCTCTTTCTATGTTACTCCTCCTTATCTTATTGTCCATCTTTTTCTGCTGTAATTGGCTTTATCTCCCCCTTTCATATAACTTTAGTAAAACATAGGCAACACAGTTCTTTGTGTTCTAGCATATCCCTCCCTTGATTCTCACTTTTTCTGTTCTTCACTGTTTTGTCTCTCCTCTGTTGCTCCTCGTTCACTTTCACTTTCCACCTTTTCACCTTATTTCCACTCTTCTCATATTTTTTCCAAATCTCTCTGTAATTCTGAAACCACAAGGCCTCAGTGACGATTTAGATTTTACTTCTTTTTTTGTAGATCTTTTTATGTGTGTTATTTTATTTTGTCATAGTGACTTCAATCTTGTCTTCTGTCGCTGTCTTTTAAATTCAACTTATCTTTGTCTGCAGTAGTAGCGCTCTCTCTCTCTCTCTCATGTGTTTTAATAGGACTACATTCTTTCTCTTGACTCCGGCCCAGTTAACCAACCAGACCAACAAGAAAACACAACTGCTCTCTCTCACAGTTGGGCCCAGCACACACCCACCCCAGTCTCTCTCTCTCTGTTTCTCTCTCCCTATCACTTCCTCACTTCTCACACACACTTGCCAAGAAGGAGTCCAGAAAGAGAGACCTGTTAAAAACCCACCAGGGTTTCCTGATTTCTACTGAACTGTCATTTTTAAGTAAGTGATAATGCATGATAATGAACAAATGTATATACCACTGCCAATACCATTCTTAAGTTTCAATACTGTTACTAAATCAATACTTTTTGAAACCATACTTTGAGAAATAAGGGGCAACTCCACTGGTTGCAAAAAAAAGTCTAAATGCATTTACTACATCAGTAAACACTTTCCTATTAAGTTAATTGTCTCAATCTCTAGTTTCATGGCTGATTCAATACAGCATGATGTTTATTTTGTTGAAGGCCCCATTTAGAGGAAAGTAGATGATAAAGCAGGGTATGATTTAGGGTGTGTCTACCTTGTGATTTGCATTTGTAACATTTTAGTTGCCTAAAAAGGTCTTGTTTAACTAAGACACTTTAAGTTGTTGTCTGTTCATTTTTTTCAGTAAGTACATTTTGCTTTAATACGTTTTTTTGCTAGCCAAAATAATTGGCTAATTAATATCATTGTTCATGTAAATTACGGATGCACCTTGCTAACAACTTGGCTAGCTCTGCTCTCTCATCCAAATATGGTCACATCTCCATGTTTCCAAAAAACTCAAGATGGCGATGGCCGAACTCGAGGCTTTCAATCAGAAGTCCACAAACCAATGAGTGACGTCATGGTGGATACATCCATTTGTTTTTTTACAGTCTATGGTCTTTACTGTGAAATTTACTTTCCCCTAGAAAAGTTCTGAAAACGGTACATAACGGTACAGGCATTGTCTGCGGTAAATCTCTTCTCTTGTGAAACCAAAAGCGGATCTTTTCTCACCCACCATTGTTGCAGTGATTGTTTTCTGCTGTCCAGCCACAGGGGACAGTAATGAGCCCAATATGGTTTGTCGCACTAGAATGAGATAATAAAGACATCACACTCAAAACGTTTCTTAAAAAAACAAGCTGCACAAAGATGAGATTTATGCTTTGTCATCCGTGTTTTCTAACACCATGTATTACATATTTCCCACACAGTGGATGAGAATGTCTCAGCTGGTGCGGGGCCAAGGGCTTGGCATTATGGAATTTATTAGACATGTCAATAAAGCTCTTCATAAGTTCAGTACCTATCTGTTTGTGTGTGAGAGAGTGAGATGGAGAGAAATTTTAATAAGGTATGAGATGATAGATGATGTCATTGTTTTTTTTAGATGGGGGGTGTGTGTGTGTGTGTGTGTGTGTGTGTGTGTGTGTGTGCGCTCACATTCACCGAAACCTCCATTACCGTAGAATTTAGCTATGTCATAAAATCAAAGTGAGGATCTCAGACTTCAAAACAGATGTCTTGATGTCCATACTGTGGTGAAAGGTTGCGACTTGCCACATCACCTCATCAATAAGGATGTACAGTGATGTACCCTACAGTATATATATTTTCATCTTTTGTGGCTTTTTGGAAACAAGGCTGTTTTCCTCTGAACAATGAAGATCCTCACACCCTTCAAACATTCCTTAAATATTCCTTTACCCTATGCACATCTGAATCTGACAACAGCAACACCCACGCAACCCATACACACTTTATGTAAACAAGTTTACTGAACAAGCTATTGGCTCAATGGCACTGTATCTAGCTAAATCTACATCTGTCCACTGCTGATGTACTATCAACAACCTGGAGGAGTAACTAGTATAAATGAGTGTATTAGTATAATATTATAACATTAAATAAAATGAATAATGTTCATTTAATATTTTACTGTGAGTATAATATTAATACAGTAATTATATGATGTTAATATATATTTTTAAATTTCATATAATAGTATACTATACAGATTATTAAATCCAGTTGGACAATTTCATTTTGTGTGTTGCTCATGTGGCCCACAAAGCGACCGGCCCACCAGGATTTCTCCCGGTGCTGCCGGTGGCCACTCCAATTATGTTTGAACGAGAAGCAGGGCGGAGGGTGGTTGTAGATTACGGTAGGTTGTAGTCTTTACTATGTTTGTAAATAACTTTTCCGCATTGCACATGTCTATTTTTAGGGGCGTATGCTAGTGAAATACTCGTACTGTTGAGCTCTGTATATATTCTACAGCATTCTTCCATAGCTGTGTGGTGGTTTTTCAATGTGTTGCCTCTGTGACAGCTGTCAGGATGGTTGAAAAGGAGAACAGTATGTCTGTTTGCCTTCATTCTCTTCATTCTCTTCCTTTGTTGTTTGTAAAAGTGATCACACATCCCAAGGCATACACTAGATACCTGTATCGTGAAAACCATTAGATCTGTTGTTTGTGAGCTCTTGACTTGAGGAAGAATTTTAAAAATCATGTACAAAAATGATTACATGTTCTAAAATCCCTTTTCATGTGAAATCCAAAAAAATAATAATTAAGCCACCAATTTATTTTCTCAAAGGAAGTGATATCCTAAATCTTCAAATTGAGTTGCTCTACAAAAAATCTCTGACACAAAAAATAAAGTTCTTAATGAGCATTAACAGATCTAAATTCCTCACCTTAATGTAAATGTTTACCCCTGCCAGCTGGTTTGATGGAAGCACAGGACAGTAGTGCTACAAATTACATGATTCAATTTATTAATGATAAAAATATATATTCCTGTCTGCTACTGATCAACTGCAGTAGGTATTCAGTATTCGGGTGTGGCTGTGTAGGCAGGCATGGCACGCCTGATCCACTTCCTCTGCCTGTCTAACTATGTAGCTTTGCTGCCCCAAAGGTTTGCTAAGCAAACTGTCTATTGTGTGCGACATTCATTTCTATTATAATACAAAGTCGTCTGGTATGAGGAACACCCCGAGGTGGCATCTGTCACCCATTAATCATTAACGCAATGGAATTCATGTATATAGCAGGAGAAACTTCCCTAAACCTCGCTGTGCGGTTCATTAGAGACTTCGCTCTGTGTTACAACTCTGTCAAGCTACTGTTTTATTTTGTACAGGGACAATTGTCAAAGTCAGTGTGAGATCTTTTTCTTTGCTTACTGTTTGCCAGCTTGCTGGCATTAATAAAAAGTTAATTGAAGAGGCTACATTTATGCTAATGTATGTTAACTAACTGTACTACTAAAGGTACATGAACCAATTTAGATCAAAACAGTTCTGCTAAAAATGCAACATTTAGGGATCAATCTTTGTAGCAATGCAATCAAATATATTAAAATAACTTTTTGTGCACTGTGAGGAAGTAGCCTTAGTTTTACAGACATGCTGAGTCCATATTACAGTAAAGATAAAGCAATAGTGTATGCTTTGCTGTCACAGTGTATGCTAAAGACTTTCTCTTCTCAGAAGGAGGACTGAGTGTGATAAAAACATGATCTGTTACACATGTTGATTTTTATTATTGGCCACAGATCCTATCTGAATGTGACATTATGTCACAAACTGCAATGCAACAGTGACTCATGGGAAAGGAGGAAAGTGGATGGAGATGGCAGGTATGTTAGGAATGAGGGCGTGGGCCGCGAATGGAACGAATGGTAGGCTAACATACATATGCATAATTGGTATTTTAACATCACAACATTTCTGTTATTTTACTCAAATAGCACAAGCAGGGAGGGAGGATGATGGTATGTCCAATCTAGTATACATACCTGTCTGGCAGAAACCCAACTGTCTCTGATATTCCTCTTGCATGGATAGGCATTGCTGTGAGATAATGTCTTTTGCCTTCCTAGAAGCAGTATTCTTTTTTTGAGCTGCTCAAAGACATTTTCAACCTGAAATGAGGTTTCACATATGCAGTACGATAACAGCATTCTTACAGGTTCACTGCATAACACTGTGTGAGGTGTGTGAGTCCAATAAAAACACAGTCTCTATCAAAGAGAAATCAGAGTGTGTGACGGATGACTGGTGAAAATATGAATAGGGAAAGAATGCAAGTAGAGACAGGTCATCAACTTGCATCATCCATTTGTGCTGCTCCCATGTCTTACTTAATTCAAATTAAATGAATCACCAAAGCTGTTAACCAGCAGAGTGTGGGTGTGTCTCACAGAGTGATCTAGGTCCACAGATTTCACCACGTTTCTGTAATAGAATTGCATAGTGTACTGTAAATGGGTTATAGCTACCATAGCTGAAGAACAGAATAACAGTGCAGACCACTAGGTTTGATTGATATGTGATCTCTGAGCAGCTTGGCAACAAAAGTGGAGACTAAATAAACATACAAGCAGATTTTACAAGCTGCTTTCACACTGCCTTGTTTTCCGGGAGTTTTGCTGTGGTGTGGGAAAGGTACAGAGCCAGAAAGGGGGGTCAGATTTCATCCGCATCTGAGCAGGAAACGTTGGAAATGACAGAGACGGAACGATGTTTTTGTGAAAAGCCAATACCAGCATGCCAGTGTTGTGTAACACATAATGTGCTATGTGAAAGCACAGTTTGTTTAGTATGAATGAGCAAATGTGGCGTATTGGCGGATTTTCATTCCCAGTTTTCTTGCAGGATCTCCGTATGAAAGCGGCTACAGATTACCACCATAACACACATTAGAGGTCTTCTCGGTTCCTCGTAACTGACACCCGAGTAGGGTTGTTATTGCCACAAGTTTACAGTCTATGTGACAAGTGGATCTATTCTAAGCAGATTCTCTGACACCCCTTACACAAAGCTTTAAAATGGGTCTCGTGTACAGATTGTATCTAGATGTGATACATTTACCCCTGGTATTAATATGTGTCTCCAGAGTCCACAATGAGATCCGATCTGTCCAGCTCAAACAACCGGACATCACATCCTCCTCTTGTTCGAGTGGGCCCAAAAAAAATCCTCTATAACTATAGACTGTATAAAAACTATTTGAGCCGGCTTTCCACTGTGATTTGTTTTCCTTCATGGACTACACCCATGTTTTCTGTGGTTGATTTAACTGATAGATTAACCCCTAGATAAGATCTTTCATGGTCTGAAAAAAACTCAATGTTGCGTAACACAGAAATGAGAGTGAAGGAAAAATTCCAGGAGAGAACACTAACATCAAGCTGTTGATGATGTAACATACTTTTCTAAATCAGAAGCCGGAGCATGCGTACATGAAATAACTCCTGCATTGAACTTTTTATGGTACTTTATATAACTCGATCTAAATCTAAGTATTCTCGTCAAAAGACTGAAGGCGCTGAGACGTTTCCCAGAATACCCATGATTCACCTGGGCACTCTGATTCATGGAAATATTCTGGTTAAGGGTTTCTGACCTTACCACTGATGTGGTGGTGATATCAGAAATAAGCATATAAACTAGGGCTGTCAGCATTAACGCGCTAATCGCGATGAGATTAAGGACCGATCATAACGTGTTTTTAATTATGTTAATCGCATGTGTCAAATATTCTTATTTTACACCGTCACTGGTGCTGTTACCAAAGAATCTTTGCTAAAAAGATCTTTGGCTGCTATTATTTTGACCCTTCGATGCACCCTTACTTGTTGTCCTGCTGCCACAGACACTTCCAACCTCCTGCTGCAGCCATGGAGATGAACAACAACACAGTCCCAGACGGCTCCGTTGACAAGTCAAAATTAAAATATTAGCAAAGCACTTCGAGCTTAAGCTAACGTTACCATCAACGAGCTGAGCATACTGCTAGTACAGCTAATCGGGTTGATGCTAGCAGACTGACGCAAAGCACTGTTTTGGAGAGTGCAAATTATATACATTATCGTCACGGGGGACAATTGTTGCACGCATACATAGCCTGTATGAAACAGAGAAAGCAGTCAAACTCCTACTTAAAGCAAGTGCTGTCTCATTGGTTTCAACTGAATTCAAAAATAATGTCGCTATGGAGTATTTTATATGTTATGCACTTTATAATAATGTGTGTACATTTTGTACATGCACTTTTGCTGTAGGATTTTTGAAAGCAAGTTTAAGGAAGACTATATTTCATTTTAAATTGTTTTACCTCAGTCTCGGTGCACATATTTTGATTTGAAATAATCAAATAAATCTTAAAGTCAAGTTCAAAAACTAACTTTTTTGCATTACTCTGCACACTGGCAAGAATTGTTATCATTGTTAATACAGACCTGAAACAGTTAAGATATATAATAATAATAAAAACAATAATAATAGAATTTCAATGTGATAAAAATGCGATTAATTGCGACTAACTATTGAAATTCAGCGATTAATAAAAAATTAATTGTTTGACAACCCTAATATAAACCCAAAACTTGAACTATTCCCTTTAGGGCCGTACATAAATCAGGATTGCGGTGCTGACTGTAGTTATGATTTACAGTAGGTCACAAATGTGGGACCAGCTCTGTTCCTGTCTGGTCCAGTGGATGTTGACAGGTTGATTTGTCGGGTTGCAGTGCTGTCCCATTTTGTTCCCCTTTTTTGTGCAAACTGCAGTACAAATGATCAAGGGAAACATTTTTTGATTTGTATGTTCCTTTCTCTTTTAGTATAAGAACACATGATAATTCATGGGATGTAGGGGAATTGCTTGCAGGTTTGAAATGCATGTGTGACAATATGGTGATATGTTTTTGTTGTCAGCTGATTTTAACAAGATGTTGTGACATGCATTTTTGACATACACAGAATATAGAGGCAAAAATATATAATGCAGGGGAAACGGTGAAATTGAACACATTTATCTGTTTTATTTTGTCACATTTTGCCTCGTCACTAACCATTTATCCTGTTTTACGGCCCTTAAAATCTCTTTTCACATGCACTTATTCCTGACTTCATCTGCAAACAGACATATGGTCTCACTGAACTCATCTGAATGCTTCTCAACATGTTTCTGCACTGAAAGCCTCACTTGTTTGCCTTTTCATAAAATTTCTTCAGCCTTTCCAAAGCTCATATTACTCACCTTACCATAATGTTCGGGGCAAGCGGTTTAGATTTTAGGGTCATGATTGTGTTTTGGAGCCCATTTTCTACATCTTGTAATTTCTCCTGCTAATGGAGGCCTGAGAGTCCTAATTATTCATCTCAGTCATTTAAAAACTGCCAGCGAGCTACTCCTGGAATGCATCTTAGTGCATTTTTGCATTTTATAGCTCCTTGTTTTTTCCTCCAAGTTTTAATGAGTGTTGTTTTGCATTTTGCAGTACCTCAAGGCTTCAATTTGGCATCTGGGAAAATTGGCTTAACTCCAAGACTGTGGTCACCCAGTGCTTATTACCCATTAAGCCTCATCGGAGGGCCAAGTGGGTGCAGGCTGGGTGGGTGCTGGGAAGGTGCTGCAGTACTTGGAAAATAGATGTTGTTGTTGTTGTTGTCGTCGATGTTCTAGTTATGGAAGTGAACTAAAAGATAAAAAAGTGAAAGAGTTTAAAAGTGTTCTTCACCTGCACATCTTTCTACTCCGCTATCTGTCTGTCTACATGCACACATGTTGTTTTTGTATACGTTAGGGCTCGAGTATCTTTGGAATTATTATAAGGATAGTGGTGATTGCTTCTACAATAAAACTTACAATTTTACATTTTGCTTAAGACTTCCTGCCTAGTGTCGGTGCATATAGATTCATTAATCTGAAGAGATATTGTAGTTTTTTAAGATACCACTATCGCAACTATTCATCCCAAAGATGCATGAATAGTTGTGATAGAATTGCAATGTGCGTAACCCCCCTGGGGGTCCCATGGGGGTCACGAAAATGGTACTATAGACACAAAACTAGGAGAAAAAATAACTACACGGACTATAGTTGTGAATGGAATCACTTTGGGTGAACACTGTAAATATTTTGCACTGTTTATTCCAGTAAGAGGCGGTAATGCCAACCGCTATAAAATGCCAAAGAACAATAAGAATTTAAAAAAGGCAATGTTAAACTAGCTAGCTAACGTTGATCCCACTTAGTGAGTAGGATGGAGGAGGATATGGCTGTGTGTGAGGTGAGGTGGTTGCAAAATTTTGTCAACCTCAAACCAGATTATTTGACAATGACAACATTTGTCATTGTTTTTCAGTTCAATATTCCTAGGTTTATCCGCCATCAACCCTTATGCCACGTTCATGCCATATGGCCATCAGGCAACTCATGATGGTTGTGTGATGGCGGAGTGAGTCATCTGAGGGTTAACAGTACAGCCAGGGTCATAATATACATACCTTTGCTTTTAATTACCTTGAACTGCAGATTTTGGCTGATGATGATAGTGAGGAATCCACACTTTTTGTCATTTCCAAATTAAAAATTTGTGAGTCGAATATCGGACCGCTCAGAGAAATCTGTCAGTATTACAACTTGGATGTTGATGTGGATAGTATTTACAGTTTCAAAGCTGGTAATTACCATAGCATTTCCATTGGCTTAAACCATCCAATATGGCGATTCCAAACAATCTAAACAGGCCAAACCGGCCAGTGGTCAAAGAGTTTCTCATTTTTCAATTTCTAACGTCTTATGGAATGCTCTCTGTGTGTCTGTCAGACTGGGCCAAACTAATACTTTCAATATTGCGGGACAGAACTTGGACAGATCCTCGTTTTTGCTGAAACCTTGGCTCAACTGTGCTGACCAAAGGAGTTTACTTTCTCTCAGTTTTGTGTGACTTGTGTAACAGAGTATGTAGTGTAATTTGGCAAAAAGAAATAAAGAGGAAAAAGAAATGGGTGGTGCTGCAAAATATAACAGTAAGGAAGAAAAAAATGTTGGCACAAGTGGCAGCTAA
This sequence comes from Micropterus salmoides, assembly GCF_014851395.1. Classification (NCBI taxonomy): domain Eukaryota; kingdom Metazoa; phylum Chordata; class Actinopteri; order Centrarchiformes; family Centrarchidae; genus Micropterus; species Micropterus salmoides. Next base: position 27,614,828 of record NW_024041151.1, on the reverse strand, counting down.
ATGCGCCAAATTAATTAAGGAGAATGGAACCAGAAAAAGAAACAGTGACAGGTATATTGGCAGTGTGCAGAGCTGGGTAGGCAATCATATTATGCATAGGTAGAATTAGCAAATGGATTATTGTTAGTCAGATATATTTCTGATGTTCTACTCATGCATATGTAGTTGTACTGTACAATCAGTACAAACAGGGGCAGGGTCCAGTACAGGGGATGCCCTGCCAGGGAGAGTTGAAGGTGAGTCCTTTGAGTATGCGCTATTATGCTCTAGTTTATGGGACTGCATTGTAGTTTGAGAATATTTTTAAAAACATTGTGTATCTGAGTGCTATTTTAGCACTCTGGCTGACTGTACACATGACATGTTGGTAGTTAGAAGTATACTGTGACTTAAGTGTTCCAGCTCAGGCTTGCCTGACCTGGTCTTGACCAGTGACCAGTGCTGTGATGACTTGTTTATACAAACTGAGGAGGCAGGTGTCCTTCTAAGGTTTCTTGAAGGTCTTTAGCAGAATCTGATTCCCTTAATACCATAAAAACACTACTGGTATTAAAGAAACTGCAAAAAATATTTCTGCTCGTGCCAGAAGGTCTCTCAATCCCAGAGTCCCAGGCTTAATTTCAGTCCCAGTACATCCGTTATGACTGCACTTACAGACACATTCATGTATGCAGGCACCCAACATAGTACAGAACAGAACCACAATCTCAACAAAGAGCTATTTTGTGACTGACTGCAGCATATCCAACCCTTTAAAGGTTTAGTAGTGCTATAATGTCACGCCACTTCTACCTTCACTTAAGTCATTATTTGCATGACCACAAACATAAGCAGGTCATTGGAGCTTTTTTTGGTGAAGACAGACAGTGTAGACAATGTGCATTGTGTTTGGCCATAACGATGCAGATCTACAGTATGTGACTCTATCTATCCCTCTGCATGTTTGGTTGCTCACATGGCTAAATGCTCTGTCTTTGTGTTATTCTACCATAGTAGTAGTCTCCTTTCCTGTCTGAGAGTTCAGAGACATTGTTTCTTCTTTTTGGATTAGTCTTTGGGAGGAGCTCATTTGTAAGTAGGTTGCCACCCAGCCCTACACACCTGTGTATGTGTGTTGGGATGTGGTTGGGTGGTGGCGAGAGCTGTGTTATGTCAAACCTAAAATAACCTGTGGTAATACCTGTATGCAGTGAAAACATGCCATTAATCAGTCTAGTGTACACGGTACGCAGGGGACAGAGAGACGTGTCCAAAACACTTTTTTTTTTTTTTTTTATACAATTTATTGTAAGTCAAATGGTTGTATATAATATGTTCCATGTCTGTGATGGTGCAAAAATTATATTCTGTTTTACACATATAATGATAGTGGCTAAAGTGAAAGAGATGTGATCTTCAACTCCTGTGATTGTTAAATGCAGAGGAACTGGTTCAACTCCGCTTCAATTAACACGGGAGGAGACAAGAAGGAGAGAGTAAATACAGGAGAGGTCATATGTTGCTGGTTCACCACATCATTGAGTACAAACTGGTTCTACTGTTTTATATACAGCTGGCATGTTTATAGAGAGAAGGATAGAGACAGCTACATGCCATGGCCTTGGATTAACTAACACAGCAGGACAAACCTGCCATGTAAATGTTGGGTTCATTTGTAGAAACTCATGTGAACAGTATTTTATTTAAAATTCTAGTGGGGATCTCAAAGTTTCCAAAGAGACCTGACCTCAACCCCACCTAACACCTTTGGGATGAACTGGAAAGCTGACTGTGTGCCAGGCCTAAAAATGATATTTGTTAGATATTCCAGCCAGGTCAAGATCCACTGAATTCACAAACAAGTAGGGCAAGTACTCACATTTTTCACTTTTTCACTTCTCTTTTTATAAAAAAAAATGCAAGAAGAGAATTGGTAATTTTTTGAGAGTGTTAATGAGGTCAGAGGTTAGTTGTTAAAAGCTGTTTCCATCATGATAAAACATTCCTGGTCAGTATATGAGCCTTCAGGGCGTCTCCTCCTCTTTACTCCCAGGTTAAAGTTGCTGCTGGTTCAAAGTACACCAGCACATAACGTGAAATACCACAGCTGTGAGTCATGAGCAAGGCATGCTGGGTAGTAAAGACTACTTGCCCACACACAGATTTGAGTGACGTGTTATTATCATGACAGTGCAGGTCCACAGACTGGACCTCTGGCTTTACTAGTTAAATTAGAAACAGAATCTAATGTCCATAATAGTTTGGATTTTATATTTCTAACCCTTTGTAGAAAGTGTTGCCCATTTCTTATGTTTTTTTCTGAATAATCTGCCCATGCATTATGAATGCGTGTCTATAAAATACTGTAAATTAACATAGATAGACAATAAGCTAATGAAATGTGAACTGAGATTTAAAAAACATGAACAAAAGATTAAAGATAAAAATGAAGCCTGGCTCTGTTGCAAGGACCCGGTACAGTCTGTATTATATAATCTGTAAGAAAAATAGTGATTCATTCAGAAATTATCCATTCATAACTTCCTGCAGGTGGAGAATCAGCCTCACCTGGGAGAGTCTGCAGTGTCTCATCTGAGAAGAATGGGACACTGCTGTAGATTTACTTGCACTAATCACTATTTTCCTATGAAAAAACTGGTCAACTGAGTCTGTCTAGTGTGCAAAGGGTCACTCGTAGTAACTGTTGAACAGAGAATTATCATAATGGGCTTTGTTATCCTCTTATCACATGGTTTTGGCTTTATAACACGTTTACTGCATGGTTCAGTCTCATCGGTAGCAGCAAGCAGCTGTTTTCAGCAAACAAGCTGTACACTACCTGCCCAGGATCAAGCAGCAGACAAAGTTAGCAACTGGCTGATAAAGAACATTTAGCAGCTGAAGAGCCATTTTTTTCCCTCAGGAGTTGGTGGAAACTAAACAGAGCTAAAAAAAGAGAGAGTGTGAGTATTGGACTTCAGGTGGACACAAACAGGTGGACTAAATGATGTTGCACTGTGTCTGCTTGACGTGGAAGTAGGCAGCCACTTGCTGACATATTAGCCAGAGCAACTTTTTTAAGATGAAATATATCAAACGTGTCTGGGAATGCACAGCCTGTTGTGGAGGGTTTCCCAGAAAACTGATTAATGCAGCTTTAAGTAGTTTTCAACTAAAGTAATCTCAACTCAACTTGAATAATATTTAATCTACAGGGCTTCAACTTGAATAGTAAATTTGAGAGAATGCTTATTAGACATCACCAATGCTTCAGTCCACAGAAAGTTATGTTCCATGAATTAAGATTTGATGATGATAAATTAATGACAATCAGACTTTTTGCACAACATATTTTAACATGTTGTGTGCCTCTTGGACTGATCTCATTCTTGCTCCCCAAAAGATGAACTCTTTAGATTTTAATGTCACCCTCAGGACAAACTTTGCATTTTTTTTTATCACCACTGGTAAGGCTCTAAGAATAGCTATATCAATGGTGTGTTGTTTGTTCTGTCTAATACTTTTTGTATTTTGGAGTGTAATGACCGTCGAATGCACACTAACCCATGGGGACTCGTGTCACTATAGGGACAAAAATCGAGGTCCTAACTAGAGCCCAAACGATATGGGATTTTTAAGACTGATATCGATTTTGAAATTTGAAGATTTTAAAATCCAATATTCCGATATATTGGCCATTATTCAAATTTTTTCCTTCATTTAGAAACACATAGCATGTTGCCAACAGGGGAGTTGCAGAGTGCCCTCTGGTGGACAAACTATGCAACAACACTCATAACATGATTGAATGATCCGTCTTCTCTCTCTCCTTCTCTTTTTTAATTGTTTATCCACTGTTCTAAACACAGATACTGATTTATCTGCAATTAGCTCATTTTGGCCGATAATTTCGGCACAGCGGTTTATCGGTCAGGCTCAAGTCTCCACCGGTAAAGACACTTTTTGAAGGTTAAGATTTGGTTTTAGGGTTCAGGTTACATTTGGGTTAAGGTTAGAATTAGGGTAAGGGTTAAAGTTCGGCATGTTGTTGTGATGGCTAAGGGTAAGGTAAGGGGCTAGGGAATGCATTACGTCAATGAGATGTCCCCATGGGGATAGAGGAACAAACCTGGTTGCATGTTTGTGTGAAAAAGTGACAGAAACAATGCCTGAAAATCACAAAGTCAGCAAATGGGGCGAGCTACTGCACCTGCTCCACCCTCCTGATACCTGCCAGCTTATCAAGGTGTGTCTGACTTGGCGACCTGCCACAGTCATCAGGCCCCACCCAGCCATAGCCCGGGGTGGTGTGGGGGCTAACAACTGGAACCCTATGATCCAACCCGTCCTCAAGGATGATAATATTTTTTCTTAGCGCTGACTTGACTGGACTTGATGACTGAGTTCCCATAACAAGAAGGTTATTTTTTTTCTTAGTTTGTTTATATGGACTTTTGTATTTTATTTAACACTTAGAGTTAAAGATTTTCTTTTTACAGCCTTAATATTGGACAAATAGTTGATGATGATGATTATTGATGTAAGAAATGTAGATTTTCGTCATACAAATCATAAACAGTATTTACTATAATAATAGAGTAGTTTTTGATGTTAAAATATAAAAACAATGAATTTACTGTTTTTCACTTATAGGACAATATGGAATAAGTGTATCAACAGACATCATTCAAACAGTAACAACTTTGGAATGTTACTGACAATTAATTTTCACTTTCCAGAGAAAGAAACATTTTTTTTATTCAAAGCCATTTTGTTGTTGTTGTTGTTGTTGTTTATACAATTTTCCTAGAGCTCACTACCATCCACAAGTTAGTTGCAAAGGTAGTTGCAATGCAATGCACTGGATTGTTGGGTAATAATAATCAAGGGCATTTTAGTGAGTATACTTCATTTTGTCCTTTTGAACAAACTACATACTTAAAACCTTCCTTGAATTTGAATGTAGTCTGGAATTGAGATTCATTATTTGTCCAAATGTTTAGTTCATCCTGGGGTCTTAAGTTTGAGGTTCCTGTAGTTTGGTCCAGGTTTGTGGAACGCTTCTGAACAAATCAAATTTAAGCAACGTAGAAGTGTATAACTCCTCCCTTCATGCATAGCTTTTTTTTCTCTCATTCAATTCAATTCAAATTACCTTTACTGCCATGAATTCACTCACTCACTATCTCTCTCACACACACACACACACACACACACACACACACACACACACACACACACACACACACACACAAATGAGAGGTTGAGTAAACAGATCAATCAGGCACAGAAACCTGAAAAAGTCTGGTCTAATATTAACTAACAAACTCCCATTGTCTTTCTCCCAATCATTCTCTCTCTCGCTCTCTCTCTCTCCCCCCATTCTGGTCAGTAGGGAGGTTGTAGTTAGGGTCATCTCTATGTACACAGGAGTGCTGCCCACCCACCCCCACACACACACCCAGAGAAAGAGGGACACCCTCTGTGGTCTGAGCTCAGTAAGGAAATTAGTTTTTTCTGTCATCATGAACACTTCTCTCTCTCCAAGTCCTGCAGTGAGTATTTTAGAAACATTTTACAGCTCAAGAGATATTAAAAAGCATCAGAACAGTGAGATAAAGTGTGTCTTTAAAACTTTACTGGTGAAACATTTGGCTAGGTTACAAAAATTTGGACTGTTAGCTAAAGGTGGCCTTTAAGCAGCTCCTGTTAAAGTCTTAGTATTGAAGAAGTTTGCTAAACTTAATTTGCCTGTTTAAGGTTTTTGTGTTGAAGAGTTTTTGTTGAAGTTTACCTAATTTCACCATTTGGAATGATTTAGAAAAGTTAGTAACAGTTACTAAAGGTTAAAGCCTAAAAAACTGAGTGACTTAGCTAAAGAATAGCGTACAGCCTTTGCTCCCCTCTGTCCTGCTGGTATTATAGACTTGTCTGAGCTAACCATGAACCCCCTCGACTTGCATCTTTTGTCGAGCTATGATGTTTAGCCTGCAAAGGTTTAGGCTTTTTGGTTACCAACATTTAGAGAACTGGTAAAGCAGATAGTAGCATTTATAATGGTACCGGAATGTTTTAGTTTGAGTTTAATTTAAAACTTTAAAAAATGTCAGGTTATGTTATTCTGAAAGTACATACCTGTCTCCTAGAAATTACGCATTTATACTACTAATTTGGTTTCCCAATTACGTTTTGCTGGGAAAAGTAATTAGGAAAACAAATTAGCAGCACATAAACATAATTTAAAGGGGACAGGGTTGTACAGTAACTTGCAGAGAATTACAGCATCCCACATTCACCAGGCACTATTTTACTTTATAATGAGGTTTTTTGAAAATAAATAGCTTTGTTGGGTCCACTGAATGTCACATGCTACCTGAATACTGTATATTGAGACTTTTTTCCATTATCCTCTTATCAACTATAAATTCCTCTCTGCTCCCTCAAGCTCCTGTCTATGCATGTAATGGTTCTTAGGGGGATTATAACACAATGGATTTGCATTGATTGCATTTAATCAGACTCACTGTGTCATGAACACCCAGCCCACTCATGTTGTGAATGCATTCACTCATATGGTGAGTAAGGGAATTAATTGCCTGCTGTCCATTTGTAGTTTTTATATATATATATATGAAGATTGATTTCCTCCTTTGAAGATAAAAACATACATATGAGCCACCGGGGTTGGCTGCTTCAGAACAGGTGGTGGGTTTCAAACAGTGGTGGGTGGGAAGCTTCTACCAGCTGAGAGTCTGTTCAGTAAGCAGCACTTGTATTGTGTCTATCAATGCCGCAAATTTATAATCCTCGTCTTCAGAACAATACTGAATATTTCTTATGTTATACCATGGAGCACTTTGACACTTAACTGCTGAAACCAACTTAAAGATGTAAAAGACATTCTTCACTTTCGCTTTAAAAAGAGGGGGAATTAAGGTTTTGTAGTTTTCCCGTTTCACTTTTGCTTTCTTGCTTTTTTTCTTTTTTGAAAAAAGTCGTCCCAGTCGTTGGAGATTTCAGACTTTGTGTTTCTACCTCATTTGCTGTCGCTCATTCTGCTTCAGAACAATGACTCCCACAGGGCAAGGTTATCTATCACAGTAAACACTAGCCGAGCATAATGCTTTTACATGACTGCCTGCTTCCTGTCACTGACCTGACATGCTGACAGGTAGAAATGGATGTCTCCTAGAACGCCGTGTCTCTAAAGAACATGTCATATGACAAACTGCGCCGCCTGTTAGTCTGGACATGAGTTTATTGAAAGCTAGGTGTAACGGTTGGGGTGGACTTTTGGTATCTTACTATATTGGCTTTTTAATCTAAAAACAATGGCAAATGATAAAAGATATAATCAGGTGTGCTTTGTTATATAATCATTGATCACGCAACGCAGTACATTCTTAGCCTAGTGTGGATGTTTTGATGTTTCATTATTTTAGGGGCCCTCACCCAATTTAACACATGTAGGTCAGTTTACTTGTTACCAGGAGTTACTAGAAAACAGTTGTATAATGTCTTCTGTGGCTCTGGAGGAGCTTCCTAAAGTCTAACAAAAGTTACCCATCTTGGATTTTATTAACATAACGTCCGTGTTATAATCTCGGGTGCGGGGTTGGAAAGACATGGGGGTTTAACAGGCTGGGAAGGCCTGATGAAAGGTGATAAGTTGCATGATGGGAAATCTAGATCCGAGTGTTTCTGGACTTTTACCTATATGATGTATTAAAGTCAAGATATCTGCTGTTTCCATTCTGACCAATCTTTTTTTAATCTGTCTTTCGTGAGTCCCCCAATTAAATTGAAGCTATTTAATCAATCAAAGCACATTCTCTGAATCCAGCTCCTCGATTTGATGCTTGTTTTGTCTTGCTTTATGTCATTAGAAATTGTATATCTTAAACAACAAAACAAGACATTCAAAGACTTCGCCTTTAGCTCTAATAACTTGTGATGGCCATTTATCACATGTTCTCATATGTTTTACACATCTTAAAGACTCAATTAATTGATTAATTTGTATAAAAAAAATTAAACCAAATGAATTTATAATGAAAAGTTGCATTCTTTGAAAGACATTTAATCCCAACAAAAATACAACACAAGGCATTAAACAAACAATATCATAGTCATATCAATACAAAAAATTCAATTTCTAAAATTTTACATTTCAGTCAAATGTTTAGCGTCTTTTATTACATAATAATAATAATAATAATAATAATAATAATAATCTTTATTTATAGAACCACTTTTCAAAACAATGTTATAAAGTGCTTTCACAAGAGCAAAGACAATAAAACACAAATAAATAACAAGATACACAGTAAAAAAGTAGCATAGCCATGTTGCATCCAATCATGTTAAGTCAATTTTATTTATATAACCCAAAATATTATTTTACTCCTTCAAACTTTCCAGACTTTCTTTAGTCCAATCAGATTTCTCAGTCTGTCTGATTCTGACTGCAGGTTAACAGATAAACAAAGATCAAGATTCACTGTGTTTTATATCGCTAAAGGTATGCACTTGTGTGCTGGTATTTAGGACGTCCTCTCTGTGCTCCAGTGAGTCTGGAGGGCAAGATTCACCACATTTCAGCCTTTCTCTCCCATCGCTCCTGTTTCTCTCCATTCCACACCAGTGCAAAGGTTTGTAAAAGAATCAGAGGAGGAAGTTTTGCCAGTTGGGTGTTGCCTTAATTCTGGTTGACGATGGCATTTAGACTCTAAGGGAAAACTATTTGCATAATGTCCTTCAGATGAAACACATTCTACAATCAGTGCACATTTAGAATGGAGATAGAGTTTTTTAAAAGATGCTTTCACCACATCAGCGGCCAATAGGATCAGACTCCCAGAGGTGTTTGGTTGCTGCCAAAACTGGTGGTTGAGAAACATAAGGCAGATTTACTGGACGAGGGTTACTGTGATTAAAGTTAATAACGATAAAATAATGAAAATACTCTGTCTGTCTCTCCTTAAAGTCTCCAGAGTTCCAAAGAAAGAGAGAGGACTTCCCTGCTTCGCTTGGAAAACTACGGCAGCTGATAGAAGACAAAGTTCACATCCTACAATCCCCCATCACTGAGCAACAGGTAACTGACTGACAGGAAAGATTATTATAAACTTAAGTGTATGAAAACCCTAATGTGAGGGAATTGATCAAGTAGAACTTGTACCGAGGGCAAATAGCAAATGACTGTGCAAAGATGAAATGAAAAAGCAGTGTACAAGTTTCTATGTTATAAATTTATAATTAAGTAATGGCCTTTTTTATACAGTCTATGGTAATGGGGGGGGAAACTGTACAGAAACATACATTTAAATTACAGTGTTACAAATGTTACAAATTCCAAGATACTGGGTTGGCCACTGATTGGAAGTTGTCTGTTTGATCCTCCGGCTCCTTCAGTTTGCATGTCGAAGCAGCTTTGAGCAGCTTTACTTAACTGGAATCTGAAACATGACACCTCCAGTGAAAACAGTTAGATGATTATCTCCAGTGTAGGAGAGGCATCAAGTGTCATTTTGTCTTTGCTGACACTTGATGGTTTTAAAACATGAATATGTGCTAGAGGGGGCAGGGCTAATTGCTCAACACTCCCATAACTGCACACCTCCTAATAGTCTATGCCGGGATTTGTTTTTATTGGTACTTTCTTTATGCAATTCAATTGCTTTTTCTCTCCATTCCTCTAAGGTTATTACTGTCTGTCTCTCTTTCTCCCTTTCCTTTCCCTTGTTGTTGATCTCTCCTGAGGCAATGTTCAGAAAGGCATCTCAATCCTGATGTACTCCCCTACCCTTTTAAATAAGTGTAATTTCTCTTAAGCCCTAAAATAATTTAAAAAAATCAAATTAAACCTATAAGTGCCAGTCATTTGGGTTTAATGACACTCCCCTCAGGTGACCTGTGTTTGAATTCTCTAAAAGGTTTGTGAAGTGAGCATGATGTCTGGAAAAGCTGTATGCTCTAAGTGACAGTCCCTATTTGGAATTTGCATTCTTGCAACTGCAAGGATTAACACAAGTTTGTGAGATCTTACTTTTTTCACCTCCCCAAAGTTTTTTTAATTTTTTTATAAATATTAAGATGCATCTTTTTGGGCTGAAGTCAATAAAATTCTAGCCTACACAAAGGTTTATGGAGCTTTTTGGCAATGACATGTGATAGAGAGCACTAGGACACCCTCCCAACAGGAATGCCAACAACAGGGTGATCCAAGAATATAAAATATTCCCAAACTCATTTTGCCCTTACTGGAACATATTATGATTAAAAGTAAGTGTTTTAAAAAGTTGCATTTTCAGAATGTATTTTGAAGTATTACCACTAGAGGCCGGCCGATATTAGCTCATTGCAGATAGATCGGTGTCAGCTGAAATATTTATTTATTTATATTATGGGTTGTGTAAAGAAATATACATTTTTTTTAAATCTGAAATATAATCACAACAGTTCTTTGCACAATGATGTAGAAATGGTTGTGTGTGTGTGTGTGTGTGTGTGTGTGTGTGCGCATTCTGCGCTCGTTGAAAATTCAATCATCACAAAAAACCTTGATTCTGGAGGCCTTGAAAAGTCAAAGGAATCTGGAAAATGTGTGTTTTCAGTGTGGACTAAAGATCCTAATTTTGAAAAACAAATCCTATTTGGCTGCTGTGTGAACATAGTGCCAGTTTGTCTCTCAGACTGAGTCACATAGACACAAACAGACAGACAGACAGAAGATAGGCAAGGGTGAGGGTGATCATCATGTTCTGCCAGAATGACTCAATCGGTCTGTTGTCTTTCAGCCCACAGCCGCTCACTGAAAAACTCCATCAGCTCAACAAGTTCAGACTCACAGCCAGATTAGATGTCACCCACTCCACTCCAACTTTATCTATACATGTCACATCCTCGAGAGTCTCTTTTTGTTTTTTCCTCTCGTCTGTCTGTCTACCCTCACTCTCTGCCTTCAGCTGGTGATTCATCACTCTCTTCTATTTTACTCAACATGTTGCTATGTCTAATAAATGGAGACAGCAGACTACTGAGAGTTGAACAGTTATATGGGTATATTCTCATAATGAATACTCTCCAGACTAAATATTTTATAATGACTTATGGAGCGTCTGGTATGTGTTTTCACCACACATTTGTTTTCGCTCTGAGAGTCAGTATCTTCCCTTTTACCATGGTAAATAAAAGGATGTGTTGTTCTGAGACAGAACTATAGTTATAAATCCAGCCTGAAGATATGGCACTGTCTTATTTCCCAGCAATAAACGCGGTCAGTGTGCAGAAACTTTTTTTGCTCCCTGAATTTGGCCAAGGCCAGTTTCTGTATCTTGACTTCTACTATCTCAACAGCTTATCCAGTGTGTGCTATCAGCGTCAGATGATGGACATATTTTGCTTTTCAGATTAGTAGAGATGCACTTAATAAAACGGTAACCCAGTGTCCATTATTCTCCAACAAAACTAATAGTCTAGAGCCATGCTAGTGACTCTGTAAAGCTGTACTTTGGCACTGTAGTGCTTTGAGGTAAATGCTAATGCCAATCTTGCAACATGCTCAGAATAGTAATGTTATATGTTGATGTTTAGTTGTTTGCCTTGATCGCCAGTGTATTAGCATACTAATCTTTGCTAATTAGCACTAAACACAAATTAAAATTGAGGGTGGCAGGGATATTAGCTTGTCATAAACAAAGTACTGGACAAATGACAATTTTGACCTAATGATGGCGCTGGAGGAAAAGTCACTGATTACCACATAGTTATTTGGCCTACAGTCCATCCTGATGGGGGCATGAATGGGTGTACCAAATTTCATGGCAATCCATCTAATAGTTGTTGATATATTACATTCAAAACCAGAAAACTCTATGGCAGCACTAGAGGAAAAGTCTGGGGATCCCCAAAGATATACTATGTTTCATATACAGTTTATGGTTTCAACATGTCCACCCCAACCACCTCTTTACTCTGATTTTACTGTTATATATCCTTTAGCGTTCAAATGTGATGCTAAAGTGCGTGCACTGAACTATGACACTAATGGGCGCCCCCCTACAAGCTGATGCTGACAGGTCTTGACTGTGCGTCCATATGTGACGACTCGGGAGTTAGAATGTGTTGGCTACAGCACTTCTGTAACTTCTGTCTCTTCTCTGGTGATCAGGGTTTGGTGTGTGAGGAGAACACAGGTAGAGGACTGTGGAGGTTTGCCGTTTTGAGTGAGCAGCTGACCTTTCACCTCCAGCAACTGCAGAGACAGACAGAGCAGGAGCTCAGCAGCATACACACACAGTGAGTCAATGACATGTTATGTATGTGAAACAAGGGAGCTACTGTATGAGAGGGCACACAAAGCCTTAATTTCTTTGCACAGAGGATATTTTCTGTGGGTTGGATGATTGCTGAGGATTGAGGACCTGACTTGTGTTTGAAGGACAGTTTCCTTGCATATTACTCAACCCTGGGGCCCAGTACACACTCTTAAATCTGTTGAATATAAAAAAGTTAAGTAAGAAAAAGTTGGTAATCCTGTTACTACAAAAACTATAATATATGATCCTGTTTACTAAAGAAATTCTTAAAAGGTTGTTCATAAAATTGCATGTTTCAGGTCATAAGAATGACCTTGTGATTCTCAAAATACAGATTTTGTAAGTAATAGTAGAGTAGAATAGAATAGAGTTATATAGATGTATGTTGCATTTTGGCAATATCCTTACTTCTTTTTTCTGTAACTGGACTCTCCTCTTTATAGAAAGGACCATGTCATGTAGTATTTAAACATGCGAGTAGGAGGCAGCTCTGTGTTGGTTTGTGGGGTTTTGTCACAGAGCTGAAACAAGAATGTGGGAGTTTCTCTGTATCTCATAACAGCAGCAGGTTCTGCTCCACTGGAGAAAACAACAGAATCCTGCGTGTGTGTGTGTGTGTGTGTGTGTGTGTGTGTGTGTGTGTGTGTGTGTGTCGCTGAGACAGGGAGAGACGGGAAAAGACAGAAAACCAATGGAAATTGTTCTTTCACACATTTGTTTGCATGCGAGCTCCTGTAAATCAAATCAAATTGTGTCCTTAATTTTACATTCACGTGTTACATATACTCTTCGCAAAGTCGGTGCTCAAATCTCTTCTTATCTTTATTTTACATTTCTCTTTCCTTGTTTGGTTGCATGAAACAGTTGTACTGTACTGAGAACTAATCTCATTTCCATGACCATTCTTTTGCCAAATTTATAATCTGTAACTCTCTGATTGGAACTATGTAAAGTAATGCAAAACTGTAACTACACATCACTCCTTTACTATAACAACATCCTCTTAGGCTTTTTCAAATTTCAATTAGATTATTAAGAAGATTATTTCAATTGTGTCATTACAGTACATCAATATCATAATGACAGACACACCATCATGCTCAACTGTCCTCTGTGTCCATTCAACTGCGTCTCTTCACCAAACCACCTGTGCCTGCCTCTGTCGTTTTTTTCCCAACACAAACCAAAATAAAAAACGTTACTTTGTGACAATCTTTGTAACTTTCTGGAACTGACAATCTGACAGCCGTGCACACTCCATTCAGAGGTGTGTGGAGGTGAGAGAGTAAGCAGGGTTTGAACATCTGTCATTCTTCACCCAAGTACCTCTGTCACATTTTGCGTCCAACACCTTGAATGCCTTCTAGTATTGACTTTCCGAAATGGTGCTGCGTTATCCCCATTAGAAGGACGTGTCTCGAGTCTAGTATCATAGTGGTGTGTAATATCAGCATGAGCTTTATGCAGCCATATTTACTTACCACAGCAAATGATCATAATGTCAGTACTGACACTGATAGGTAGGTAGGTACATTTATTGTCACAATGAAATATATATATAATATATAATGAAGCTACTGTAACTCCTCTGCTCTGCTATTTCTGCTACATAGCAGACAATATACATTAATACAGAAGCAATTATAAAAATGGTAAACTTTTCAATAATCACTGGAGCAGTGCTGAGGATGCCGTGCACATCCCATGCCAGTTTGTGATGTTTCCAGTCAGGATGCTTTCTATTGTTCCTCTGTAAAAGCTGACAAGAGCTTGGCGTGGGAATTTGGCCCTTTTTTTGGAATTTGGTCGTTTCTGAGCTTTCTTTACCAGCGTGGAGATGTGAGACGACCATGTCAGGTTCTCTGTGATGCTGATTCCCAGGAACCTCAAACTGTTCACTTGCTCCACCTTAGCTCCACTGATGTAGACAGAAGTGTTTGTCTTTGTCTCCTTCTTCCTGAAATCAACGATCAGCTCCTTAGTTTTGCTGACGTTGAGCAGCAGGTTGTTCTCTGAGCACCACTCTGCAAGATGATCAATTTCCTCCCGATATGAAGTCTCATTGTTGTTAGAAATCCGGCCGATGATTGCGGTGGCGCCTGCAAACTTCACAACAGAGTTCTCTCCATATCGGGGGATGCAGTCGTGGGTGTACAGCGTGAACAGGAGGGGGCTGAGCACACAGCCCTGAGGGGCTCCGGTGTTGAGTGGAGGAGGCGAGTCCGCCAATCCGAACTGACTGGGGTCTGTTTGTTAGGAAGTCCAACATCCAGTTGCAGAGTGTTGTATTTAAACCCAAAGTGCTGAGTTTGCTGATAACAACCAAAGGGATCAACCAACCAATCAAAGGTCTGTGTGTGACATCACAGATGCTACAACCATATTTATTTCTGTCTACCATTCTATCCTGGACATCAGGCCTGCTGGTAAAAGTGAAAGTAGAAGTGTCTAAAAAGTTAGAAACTGTTTGTAGTCCTGGGTAAATGAATCTATAAAAACTGTGAGAAAGTGAAAGTTGCTGGGGAATTTTCCGATTTTGTTACCACTTGTGGTGTGTTGACAGTAAGTGTTCAGATGGTAGTAGGTGGCTGCTGCCTCACCCTGCTCGCTTGTACTCTCTGTACTCCTGCCATGACGAACAGTTTGGCAGAACAACGCTTCAACTGGTCTCACTTCTGTCAGACAAGACAAGCGAAAACACATCTCAGAATTCAAGGTGTGCCAGCAGACACACACCCACCCGCACACACTTGTATACACACACACACACACACACACATTATTCTGATGATTTTCCAGGAAATCTCTTAATTTCTCTGCAACATTGTGGTTCTCATCGCCAAGACTGATCCCGTCACAGCTCGGATCAAAGGCTTAATTAAAGGAGATGAATAGGTTCTCAATAAATAGTGTTACATGTCTCTATCACGTTGCCCTGCCCAACATGATATCCACTTCTCATATCCACTTGGCTTACTGGAGCAAGACATCACCCTGCTTTCATTTTACTGGGGTTTTCCTTGGTTTTACGGGGGGCTTATACAGTAACGTCAGTGCCAAGACTGGCTTTGTACAGGAAAAGAGGACAGAGCTACAATCCTGAACATTCAGGAAAGGAGATAAGGCGAGATCCTTCTTTTTTTTTTAAATGGACCTTTAACAGGATCCAAGGAGGCAAGCAGCTTTAACACTGAGAACTTCTGGAACAGTTGTTTAAAAGTCTGCTTTACTTCAGTTTCTTTGTGATAATGATGCGTTTTAAACCAGTGCTCTGCTACTGTTTGTCCCAACCTTCATGCCTCTGTGGTGAAGCTAAAGCAGTCTTAACAGTCTACAAAACTTTTCTCACGCTAAGGGAGGTAGAGTGTAGGATAAAGAGCATTATATACATCATTACCATCCTACAAAGCAGCAAACATGGAAACTACAGACTAAATTACAACGGAAACAGTCACAATAGTTTTTCTTTTTCTATGCTCTTTACTTGATAATCCATTACACCAATTGCTTCCCAAGAAATCAAATAAAATGGCAGTAACAAAAAAAGGAAGAAAAATAAAATAAAAGATTGATTTGACTTATGAACATCTTGCTTCTTGTACCGACTGGCTATTGCCTTATTAACTATGAGATCTCAGTAGTAAATCCTCTGCGTGTGTTGTGGCTGTTTTAGTTCACACTGAAATCTGAAGTGACACTATTCAGAACAGAAAAGGAGAGCCAAGACGTAAGTCTGCCATGTTCAGATAAAATTATGGAAACTGAAATTAGACTTTTTTTCAGTTGACAAGCTGCTTGTGAGTCTTAAGACTTGTTTCATTAAGCTGTTTTATTTGTAACGGAGTGGCGTGAATTGAAAACAAACGGTCGATATACGGATATGGCACACTAAACATTTACTGTCCTGTTTTCTTTGTCTTTGTTTTTAGATTTTCAATTAACACTATTTAAAAAGCTTAGAATGCTCTTTTGACTGTACCATCTCACACGGCTGATCCTCAGTTAACAGGGCCGAGTAGAACTACAAGGATTTGAGTCCCTGTTCTCTCCGCTGTTAACATGTTGACAGGGCCCGCTATCAACCGCTTTTACCAGAGTTTGCAGCGTGGACAATCTGGATTTACAGTGACGACTGTATCTAAAGAAGGGTTAGAGTCCCCTCAGGGTTAGAGTCCCTTAGTGTTAAAGGGTTAGAGTCTTAGAGTCCCCAAGTGTTAAAGGGTTAGAGTCCCTTATTGTTGAAAAAAAAAAAAAGGAGTAAAATAAACAAAGGTGAGAGACCTGCATGTTTTTATTTTCTATTGAACTCTTTTAAAACTTTTTTATTTTTCCCTGTTGCTTTTAAATGTTTTTCTGTAAAGCACTTCGAATGACCTTGTTGTTGAAATGTGCATACAAATAAACTTGCCTTGCCTTGCTTAATTATGGCTGACATTCCTTTTCTTGTATTCTTTTCCTGCTTTCTCAGAAACTATTTTATAAATACACTTTGTGTTTTTATTACTGGAAGCACCCAGGGCAGGCCGTGATGTCAGAGCTGTTCTTCACTTCTTCACATTGTGTTGATTATGTTAATTTTTTTTTAATATTTTAAACTAAAATTCTGGCCACATGTTTGGCATTGTACATTTAAAAAGTACTTCTTTATTGTCTACAGCAGTGCATGATGGCCTGAAAGCTCATACACAGACACACAGCAGTCCAACATGGTCTCAGCAGCAGCACACGGTGGAGGAGTAGATGAATTCTGGTTGGGATGGATTTGGTGTGTTGTTTTCGGTGGTATTTTCCCATAGATAGACAGACAGCCTTTAGTCTGGTTACGCAAGGCGAGTTCAGCTTGTTGCCAAGACTAACAGGCAGACTGGTGGTTTGGAAAACAGCCAGCTGAACTCTGTCAACCCTCTCCTCGTCTTCATCTTCTTCTTCTCTGAAGGATAATCTGTTCATTCGTCTTCATATCTTCAAATTCTTCTGATATCGACCACGAGATTGTTTAACAAGGTGGAAAGGCTCAGATTCCGCAGTGATTTATCCTTTTAAATTAGTTTTCTTTTTTTTATCCAAATAAAAAATTCATATCCTTCTGTAGGACACCATGAAGGTCAGAGGTCACAGTGACCTGAAAACAGAGGATGATCATTTATAGTCAAAAATTACTGTTCAGAACAGCATTTTGACTTTGAACGTGTGTGCAGGGGAATGCGTAACATTGTCTTTTTCCTGAAGAACATGCTGTAATGGTACCCCTAAGTAATGCACTGAATCTTTAACTGCTGCTGGAACTGAGCAGTGGCCTCCCAACAGGAAGTAAGCGTTTGCAGTCATTTGAGGCCTTTTTTTCTTTAAATTCTATCTTTCTGTTTTTCTTTTTGATTGAAGAACACGCAGCAGGGTTGTGTAACAGAACATAACTAAACATGATTTTTGTTTTTCTTTACTCCATCTTCTTCATCGGTATCTGTCAAAAAAGGTTTGCCTTTTAAAAAAATTGTTACGGTTTGATGACTAGAATCAATTGTCCAAACTGTTGCCAATTAATTCTCTGTTGGTCAGCTAGAATTGTTTCAATATTTAAACTGTAACTTATATACTCACAGTTTTAGTTCTAATTGCTAATATACATGTAGAAAATGTGCAATATGAAGTAAAAGTAGAATCATACATGAACACTGGTGTTCCTTTACATATAGCATCGCTCATCTTTGGCCATGATAGAAACACTTTGTGAAGGGGATTTTAATCACCAAAATGTATGTTTTTGTGCTATAAATACTCACACAGTGTATGTATCCTGTGTATCCTTGACTCAGTGACAGGCTGCAAGTGGTGAGATATATTAATGTAAAAAACACCCACACATTTTTCACCTGCTATTATGGAGTGAAATGTGTTTGTCACATACATTCAAGCAATTATGAAGCCCTATTTACGCTTTTCTGTATGTAAGCACCTAATCAGAACACAGAGCAGCTGGCACGGTGTGTGTGTGTGTGTGTGTGTGTGTGTGTGTGTGTGTGTGTGTGTGTGATTTTCAAATTGTAAACTAAACACACAGATATTCATAGGTAATTACTGTTGATAGATGATGTTCCTCGTTCAACACGCTGCGCTTTACTTTAATGAAGCCATTTCATTGGTTAAGATCAGTTTTGATTGACAGGTGACAAAGTAGATAATTTGCATGAAGCTTCAAAGTCTTGCTGGTGGTACCAGAAACACCACCAGTAGATTTCTGAGTGGAAGTTAAAATACTAGAAGATTTCCCACGATTGATCAGGAATAGGCCTGTGGTAGGCTACATACAGGTTGCCATGATAAGGCTGTTACTGTTCTGGTGAATCACATCTTTATTTCTACCCAAGGCTGTTATTGCTGTTAGTGTTTTTATAGCATGGTTATTTGACAATTAAATGTATTTTAAACAATAACAAAAAATTACAAACAGTAGAAAAAACAGGTCCTGAAAGCTTAAATGATTATTTTCTATGTAAACTAAAATAACTAAATTACAAACTAACGTGCAGGGGAAGAAATAGAATTATACATCTGCTCACTGTTGCTAAATGTCGGGGCAAATATTTATACATTTACTTACGTTTACTTTTTCTTTGATGAGATATTTCCTAAAACTTCATGTAAACTAGACATCGTTTGGGACTGAATATCTAACATTGTTGAAAGATAACTAGCCCTAAAACCTCAGACTTCAGAAAAGACACCGGTCAGTAGTGAACACGATGGAAAAACATCTGCTGAGTTTATTTCATTTTAGGCAAACAAAATTCCGAAAACTGTGTAACTTAACTGTCATGCATCCTTTTAGAGCAGACGACGGCATTTAATCTATATTACAATATCATGACAATAATAAATGATCTTTAACATAAATTACTTTATTCTACAAATCAGAGATCATTGACGTCGTTTAGGTTTACTTCCGATTTCTGTCGTCCTCATAACAGTCCTCATAACACACACAGTGGAGTCAGGAGGCCTCCTTGAAAATCTCATTAACAGAATGTTAATATATTTCCCAGAGGGCCTTTGTGGTTTTGTGCTGTTCTTTGTGTCGTTTCTACTTATTTGTCTTTCTCTACGTGTTGATGTCACTTCTTCAGTTAGTTCATCAAAGGCTTGCTTCAGATGAGACTCCTCTTCTACCTCACAAACAAAGCACTTCTGTGCCTCTTGTCGCCTGCTGTCCTAACACCCTGCTACAGGGGGTTAGTGCCTCCCAGTGGACAGACGGTCCACTACACTGAGCCTTCATTTCTGGCTGTATAGATATAGAAAGATTCTTTATTTCCCCTCTCAGTACTACTACCACAGTTATCATGTTGCAGCTTCTACTACTGCTACTACACTGACTACACACCTGTTCAAAGGAGGAGGACAATTTTCAGAAAACAATAGTATTAGCAGTACTGATACTACACTGCTGCTACCAGTATTAGCAGCAGTAGGCTACTAATACCACCTCAGCTATACTATAGCTATTACTATTGCTAATACTGGTCTTACTATTTATATCACTACTGTGCTGTGGCTACTAAAGCTGGTGCTGCTACGTCTACTACCAGTAGTGACTACTTATTCTGCCAGTAGCAGTATGAACAGTACAACTACTAGCGCTAGGGCTACAACTACAGTACCGTTCCACTGCTGCAGCTACTAGAAATAGTAGTACTACAGCTAACAACTAATACTATAGTCATTACTATTACTTCTACACTCACAAGTAATACTATTGCGACTATGGCTGCTACTACTGCACTGATTCTCCTGGCAGTATTACTAATACTTGTAGGCTAATACCACTATAAGTAGTAATCATTACACTGCTGCTGCTACTGCTAATACTTCTATAGTTATTAACAATCCTGCACGATACTTACTATATATTATTACTGCCAACCCTACAGATACTACTGTCCCTATTTCTTGTGGTATCACTATTGGTACTACTACTGTTGGTACTACTAATTAGTACGATAATTAATGCTACTACTGCAAGAAGTACTTCTTCTAAAGTAACGGTACCACTACAACAGCCTCTGCTGCTATGGTAGTGCAGTAGCTATTACGACTACAACTACCACTTCTACTACACTGCTGCCAGTAATAGTACTGTTGCTTCTAGTATTACTCAAACTGCTGCTGTTACTAATTCACTCTGACTGATAGTGCTGCTGTTGCAATTACTTCTGTAGTACTGCGACAATTCTATACTGTTATATAACAGTTTTAAGTGACATCACATTTCAGTAGATAACAATAGTGAGTCATGGAGTGTAATGCTGATATAAACAAGAGTACATGGTGGTGCGTCTCCTGAGTGTTGGTGTTGAATATTTGGCTGCTGTTGACTTTAAACATGGAGCATTAATCACTAACTCTGCATCAGCTGTACAGCGCTGTGTATTTATGAAAACTGTTGTTTGTTCAAGGAAGGAACAGTTTCAACAAATATTTAATGTGGGAATGTTGCTGGTTAGGGTTTTCACTTCTTTTCATCTTGATGTTTGCATGAACAGTCCTTTTTACACATTTAGCTAGTAATGATTTTCTGCCAATTTATACTTCTAAAATACTCTTCTAAAATCCACGATATTTGCAGTGATGCATGGTTAGTCCAAAATTGAGGTGTAAAGGATAAAAGTAGGACTGGAAATAAATCAGATGTGTTAAATAACAAATATTATGAATCTCTTACTGACCTGTGAGTCTCATATTCTCAATGAATAAATTACCTGAATCACATATAATTAAGCTGCTGATAGCTCCAAAGGCTGATGTTATCTACCCAAAAATCCAAACAGCCCATTCAGAAATTCTAGACATTTGTTATACTGTAATTAATTAGCATGAATTCATGCCCTGATATATTAAAAAAGATGTTGTTCCATTTATTGTAATCAAGATGAATATGACAGTTTATTGCAATATAGATTTTAGGTCATGTTGGCCAGCCTTATATAAGTATTTGTTTAATTATAGTAGATTTTAGCTGTCAAACCTGACACAGTGTGAACTCTACTTGAACAGCTTAGGTGGGAGTTTAAGTGTATTTTGTAAACTAAATGTTTTTGTATTTGTGTCTTGTCAGAATCTTGCAGATTAAAGGCCGTCAACAGCTGCTGAACAGTGAGATTCTTAATCTTCAGGAGAAGAAGAAACAGACCGAACAAGAGTCAAAGAGAAACTCCAGCCTTCAGAGGTCCACTGTAGGTGACCTCAGCAGGAAACTGATTTCATACACACTGGTCAGACAGGGGGTTAAAAAAAAATGTTATCATGTCAAAAAGTATGTTAATGCATATAAACCTTAGGCATTGCCAAAATGTGATATTTGGTGATAATAACCTAATAATAATAATAATAATAATCCTGCTACCACTACTTTTACTTCTACTAAAGATAATAGTAGTAGTAATCTTAATTTATATAGCACCTTTCTTAACAATGTTACAAAGTGCTTCTTTAAAAGAGCACACAAACATGCAAGTAAAAGAAGCACACATAAATGATCATGTGAAAAGCTTTAATAAAAATAGAATATGTTTTTTTTTCAGCTCCTTAAGTGTTACCAGAGCTTTTAACAGCATTGTATAATCTTTATTTGCTGATTAAGACCAAGAGAGAAAAAAAGCTAGTTAGTAGATCTTTAGTTAAGGTCATTTTGTTACACAGTCTGATCCAAAGTTCAGGTATTAACATGCATGCTTGAGCATGCTGTGCATTGTAACATTGCTGATGAAGAATGTTTTCAAAAGCTGGTCATAAGTCAAGGCAGAACAAGAAGAGATAAGACTAGAAACGACAATAAGCTGTGATTGATCGCGTCTGGAGGAGTCAGAACCTGCAAGAGAGAAGTCATGAGTGTTTAAGTAAACCATTGCCATCACTGTGTTTGCTCAGAGCAGCTCCTGTTAAGCCTCTTAGTATAACTTGTTTGTCCATTATTTTCCTATTCAGTTTCAGCTGTGTGCTTGTCGGGAGCTTCAGAGCGCCATCACTGAGCATTTGATCCAATCAGAGAGGCTGGTGTTCCAGGAGGAGGCACTGAGCGCACTCCATAACCTGCTGACCCAAGACCTGCAGAGGTATCAGGAAGAGACGCAGAGACTCACCTGTTTCACGCAGAAAATACTCAGACAATCCCACAGGTAGCCGTTTAAAAAATGTTTAATTAAACTTTGATTGACTTTACATTATTTCAAAACCTGTTGTTTAAAATTTAAATGACGTTTAAAATCACATTTTGTACTTCAAACTTTTTTTTTTCAAACGTTTACTTTAGCTTATTGTAGTGAAAGGCCCTGTTTAATTGAGATCACTTTCTAAGACAAAAACTGTGACTTGACATCCCCATCTAAAGACGTTCATTATTTAAACATTTCACTTTTATATTTTTCCTTCAGCTCAGACAGAGAGGAAACGTGCACCAGCAGAGAGAGAGACCGCAGCATGCAGGGAAAGACCGAGACAGAACAAGAAAACAACATGGTAAAGTCAAACTCAGCGTCCACAGCTCCTCTCTGACCGGTTGTCTCACCTCGCTTTGGGAGTTTTAAACTTGTCTTGCATCCTTGGCACCGTCAAACTTATCAAAAACAATGCCTAACGGTATTTATTGTTTGTTTGTGGGTGGGTTTTTGGTCTCACACCTAATTCATCATCATTCTGTAGCATTAGGGTTCATCAGCACAGTAAAGCTCACATTGATGTTTCGATATTTTTCAATTCCGCTTTCTGACCCAATCAGAATGCACCTTGACTTCAATTACAAGGAACAGGAAGGAAGGGGTAATTCCACACTGCATAAGATGGTCTCATGCTATTTTGCCTGATAACGGTTTTGGTGTGAGAATTCTGCCGTAATATTTCTCACTGCAGGTGTTGAAATTGTGGAGGAGTCGTTTTATCCTCCTTTTCCTGGGAATATTATCCTCACTCGGATTGGACAGATGAATTCATATCTCAACCCCTGACATGGCAGGGAGACCTCTTCTCTGCATGATGTATCTGTACGACTTCTTTCTCTGGCACAATCACAAATGTAATGATATCCAACGAGGAGAGATCTGGGCCATACTATTCCAAAGTAGTTGGGTTCAGGCCCAATTATGAGTGTATTATTTGTGTCCTTCTAAAGAGTCACATTCTTTCACAGATCGGACAGTGAATTCTTTCTGAATTGAGGTTTCCGTGTCCAATGTTTCATTAATCCCACATTCCAAATATGTTATAGTCTCACTACAGCTGATGGCAGTGGTGTGAATGGTGACTATAATCTGACTGCGCTTGCAGTTGGGCAGCAGAGATCTCCGCTTGTAATATCGCTGATAAAAGTTTTATTCAGGGGTCAGTCACTGCACAAATGTGTTCCTTCATGTCACACATGTTTTCTTTCAAGTCCACAAATGTGTCGAGGACAATGGTTGCATGCTGCCATTTCAACATGGCAGCATTTCAGGCTGAAGCTCTTTTGTGGAGGACTTGGGCGTGACATTTGGTATTTCCTACAAATTCTTCCTTCCGTCCTGATAAAATGATGTCTGAGCAGTACTGATGACATTGAGCAAAGAAGCAGTCAAATGTGAGTGGCATCGAATAGAACTGTGATACAATGTTGTGAGAACTTCACAAACTACAAACCTAACTCTGAATGGTTCACTAGCATCCCCAGCCAAAAGTCCATAATTGATATGTTAATTATTAATGAAAATAATAATTGGTTGCAGCACCAGCCACCCAAATTACGGAACCATGTTTCATTTAATTTCTGTAACAGGAGTTTTCATCATCTAAACCAGTGGTTTCCAACCTTTGTGTCTAAGAACAAGCAAATATCTGCTGGCAGTCCTCACATTATTTCATCTGAATAATTTTAAAACAAAGATGTAAAACTGTCCGTCATATAACAAGTTTGTAAGAGAACTTTTAGGGAAAAACTTCTACAAAAATCAGCTGCGAGAAAATAACTGAATCAAAAATATTTTGTTTCAACAAGGTGAAGTCTAAATATAGTGGACAAGAAATAACCAAAAAAGCAAACATCCACCTCGAAAAGAAACCTCTCAGTAAAACTGTGTCTTTGTCTACCTGTGTGTGTGTGTGTGTGTGTGTGTGTGTGTGCGTGCGTGTGTACACGCGGCCATGCGCGTGTGTGTGTGTGTCTGGCATTGGTCCAGCTGTTGTCAGTCTTTCTCAGACAGTCGGAGTGGAGACAGAGGAAACATCTGCTTGCTCATCTGGCTCTGTCTGTCACACACACAAATGCAGACCTACAGATACACACACATTCTTTTACCATCATTCCCTAAAAGAAAACCCATAATAGACTGACACGGTTGTGACGGGAAACGATGAGGGAAGAAACCTGGTTTGGAGTCTTATTATAACAGGAAACCTGTCAAAGTGTCATCACAGTTTAACTCGTGAAGCTTAAACACAAACAGAAGACAGGCCGGCTGCCAACATACTGCATCTCCTGCACAGAAGTACAACATGCAGTCGTATGGTTTTCAGTTCAGACGCATTTTCAGTGAGAAATACCAGACTTTTCCCCTAAAAGTGAAACTGCTTCCCAAATGCATCATTTGAGTAGATTTTAAGAGTTGGCAGTTTGTAGTCTGCTTCTTCACACCATCTGAATTCATATAGTATCAGTTAGTATAAATGTCAGTGGATCATGAGTGTCATTTGGGGACATGTCCCCACCACTTTTTAACGAACAAATGAAAATGAGAAATGTTTATTGGCACAATAAGAAAACGTGCAATGCAATTAAAATATAGAAGAAATAAATGTGCATTGTCATTCTGTTATATTTTTATATTTGTCACCTGCCAGCTGAATTTTTTTTGTTTCAATCTATATAAATGCCATCATAAATTGGAGCATAAAATGTCTCCAGACTGCAGGAAATTAAGTGTTAAATGCTCCAATTTTGTTGCTGCGGTCAAAGTCAAACTCCTAATCGCGCTACAAAATTCATGGTTTGTAATTGCCCCCTTTGAACGACACATGTAAGTGTTTTCTGATCTGAAATAGGACAACATCATTTGACTCCCTGCCTTTTCCGAATACATTTTCTCTTTCTGACACCGTTATTAAGACTGGATTAGGGTACGACGATGAAGCCAGTGTTGACTGTTGGAAACGGGAAGCGAACATCAATCTCCTCCACTTAAGTCATATTTTGTACAGCTGCTTGGAGGTCTTTGTCACTTGAACATAAAAATATGTTGTTATTAGGTATTTGCTGAAATGACTGGTGCTACTCTTGGAAGGAGAGTCTTGGTTATTAAGCACTGACTGCATTATTTCTGTATGTACAACGTGAAAGTTGTGCTAAGGCCGTCAATTGATGCAATGCTCCACAATGCATGTTTACAGCACGTGAATTTTTGCCGGGAAACAAGGGCTTCACTCGCTTCTGAACATTAATCAAACTTGTTTTAAGCTGTTTGATCAGATGAACAATGTGGTTTTAGAGGACCATGTCTTGATACAGCCAGGTACCTTCTCAAGGATAGATAAGCACAACACAAACACCCCTCCCTTTATTTGTACAAATTACTTATTGCAAACTGTCCTGATTTTACCAGGAGAGCCTCTGGTGTTGCCCCACACTTACTTTTTTTTTATTACTCAGTAAGTTTGAAGTTAGTTTGTATTTTTGTTTCTGTACTGTGTGCCAAAATATTAACGTTACAGGACAGAAACATTGTTATTTAGGCCAAATTTGTAAAACTAATATTAATAAGACATTGAGAGTTTGACGAAAATATACATCTGTCACCTAGTCATTGATTTGATGCCCTGACAGCTGAAGACATTTCTGAAGTGGATTTAAATGGAAATAGGTCAACTCAGTACAAAACTGGATTTTACAGCTGACAGAATTTACGGAAGTTGGCTTGTGACACTTTATAACCCCAATGCCTAAAAAAGCAAGAGGCAAATGACTTCATGTTGTTTCTGTTGGGGGAGTGGGGGGGATTCAAACCCTCGACACCTTCAGCTCCGCGGTCTCATGCTTTGTCCTGCTAATCTAGGCGAGCCATTCTGCCCTAAAAGAGGCTCAGTAACATTTCTATCAGATAATTTGTGGTTAATCTGTCAGGAAATGAGCCAGGATTTGTATAATCACACATAATTTTGATTAGATATAAATCTAATATATTTAGATTGGATTTATTAAAGATGTTTTTGTAGATCCAGCGATCCATCCTGGACTAAACAACTTTTGGAGAAAAATCAGTGTGAAATGAACCTTGCACAGTCTGCTGAAAGCGAGCTCTGTATGTCCTATCAATATATTTATATTAACATTTATGAATGCATTTATTAAACTGAAACATCCTCAGTCTCAAAAAGTACCCATAATTAGAGGTTAAGGCCTCAGGTGCACAACATACTGTAGAACAGCATTGTGAGTAAGAATGATATAACAACAAATCGGCCTAGAGTTTCACCCAACAGACTTATAATAATGTATTTCATTATAAAGAGCTGAAGTAATAACTATAAATGTGTACATCACTGTGTAGAACAGGTATTGTCTTCATGGATTTTGAGAGGAGGAGCTGGATGAGCTAAACTGTCCCTATTCCTTCAGAATGCACTCAGAGACAGAAATTATCAAAAACATATAAATCCCTCTGAATACTCCAAAAAAGAAAAAATATTCTATAAAACATAGGACACAGGTGCAATTAGTCATCAGATGAGGACATCTGAGGTGTAAAAAAGCCTCCATAGCACTTTATGCTCATGGGGAAATGTTTGCAAAAAATACATTTTGTAAAGATTAGTGTGGGATGGGAGGTACTGGTTTTTGTTTTAGTGTAGTTGTAGTTTAGCAGTTTTAGTGTAGGACAGATGCAGGACTGAGATCCTGAAGTGCATTAAAAAACTATTTCAAAAAAGTCAACAAACTGAAACATTATGATAAAGTGACTGGCTACAAGCTGTACTGAATAATTTTGTCAGAGTAGCTTCTTTTTACTGTTCTTCTTATTTCACGAATCTCTCTTGATTCATTGTTTTTTTTTTTCAGATTTTATTGACAATTGACTACTGTAAGTAATCTGTAATCTGCAGATTATTTTCTTGGTTAGTTGTTTAGTGTGCAAGTACATGAAAATAGGGAAATAAAGTGAAATTTAGTGAAACAATTAGCAAAAGCCCAAGGTGATTCCTTAAAATTTGTTTTGCCCAAAACCCAAAAATGTACTCTCAACTATCAAATAAGAAATAGAAAAGCAGCGAACGTGTACAAGTGAGAAGCTGGGATATATTCAGTGGGTTTATCTGTCCATTCATTTTCTGTAAATCAATTTTCCAGTTCTACAAGATATATCATATTTATTTGTATTGCTTGTAAAAAGCATATACAGTATATTTCACATTTTGTTTTACTTGAGAATAAATTTGAACAGTTTCCACTGTTGCTTTGTGCATTATACAGTCTGCGGACAACGTGTGGGACCCTTACTAAGCTGTTTATTTTCCATATTTAACATATCGCTAATAGATTTTTCATATTTGATAGGCTTACTCAAAAAAGGACCC
Organism: Micropterus salmoides; assembly: GCF_014851395.1. Classification (NCBI taxonomy): domain Eukaryota; kingdom Metazoa; phylum Chordata; class Actinopteri; order Centrarchiformes; family Centrarchidae; genus Micropterus; species Micropterus salmoides. The sequence goes on along the minus strand of NW_024041151.1, from coordinate 27,586,944 downwards.
AGCGATCGTACATCTGTGAACTCATTTTTGTTATTCCCACTGTAAGAGACATACATCCAGGATTAGTTTCACCAGAATTCAGCCTGATTTGTAACAAATATTCCTGTTGAAGGGATAATTGTCACTAAGAAAAGTGTGAACACGGTCAGGCCTTAGGGCTCGGACAGAGCTCCGGTTGGTTGATTAATCCCTGTTATTTACAGCCATGGAGAGGGAAGGAGCAGTGGGCAACAACAACAACACAGGAACATATTGCCAAGCAGATTGCCTTGGGCTGAACGTAGCTCCACGTTTTGCTCTCTGTGAGACACGTACGTGTCCAACACAAGACTGCTGCCACTAATTGGTTATTTATTTTATTTTTTATTATGCTGTTGTTTTCTCTCTCTCTCTGGTGCAGTGACAGTTTTGCTTTGGTGTAGCGTTTGAGTGCATCTGCTAGTTTACATCTGTGTCGCACCTAAAACTTGGACAACAGTTGAAGAAGCACTGAGGGTAAAAGTCATGTTTGAGAGACTCTCAAAATACAGTTTAAATTGAAGACTACACACACACTACATACACGGACTACATGTGATAGTAGCAGGAATGTTAACAATCACCGTAATTATCTTTTCTCAGCTGCAGAAAGCATTCTATAATAAATATATTCCAAGACGAACTACAAAATAATAAAAAGAAATTTGAAAACGACCAGGAGAAACTACAAAACAATCTGAGAAAGCTAGACTACTACCTAAAAAGCCAGAAAGCTACCATAAGCAATCATGAAAAGACAAAACACAGCCTAAAGTGACTAGAAAATAACATAAGGAGCTTGAAACCAATAAGGGAGAATCTAGAAAAACAATCCAGAGGACACCAAAAAGCTATGACACTTTACAACAAGCTAGAAGAACAATTTAAAGCTTGACCAGAACATAGAGGACAACCCTAAAGAAGCTAGATAACACTCAAAGGAGAAGCTAGAAACAGTTGGAAACAACCATGAATAACTGAAAGCAGCAGAAGCTAATACACAGAAGCTAGAAAGCAACATTACTTCCCAAAGATTAGTACTTCTCTTATGTGAGATGTTTTATTTTGCTAAAACTGACCAAAAATCTTTGACATCATCCTCAGAGCTGTTAAGTGGCCATAAACACATATGTATATAATAATGAAATGTTTGACCTTCTCTCTAAAAATTGAGAAGAGGCAGGACTGGTCCTGATAGTTGATCAAATCTATGTTGTTTTCTGCTTGAAAAGTTCTTGTTTTTTTCTATTGTTTGGTGTGCAGATGGCCAAGAGCTGAACGTCTGTGTGACCTCTAGATAAACCAGCCTGTCCGTTGGAGAAGTCCATGTAAACTCACTTCCAACACCTTCTACACCAAATTAGATTTTCTTTTTAATATCTAGGAGATGGAGCCACAGCAGTGTGCAGTTAAAGAAGAACTAGTCAAGAATAGTATTACTCAGCCAGTTGTATAATGTCTTCTGTGGCTCTGGAGGAGCTTCGCCAAGTCTGAGAAAGTGACCCTGATGACATCACTATATCAGGGTTATCAGCAGGGGCTTGGCGTCCACAACATTTAGCTGAAAGGTTGCATTTTCAAACTGGAGGTGTGGAGGTTTGTAACATGTTGATAACAGGCAGGGAGAATGTAACAAAAAACTATGGTGAGTTGCATTATGGGCAATGTAGTGGAACAGGGTTTTTGGAGCTTGCTATAGCCCAACTAAAATAAGCCTCTGTTGGTTCGATTTTGACAATTATATTGTTAATGTGCCTCACAAAAGTCGCTCCAATTTTATGGAAGTGTAATACTAAATCAGTGGAGTGCCCCTTTAATAGATGTAGATAAATGTAAGGTTTCACTTATCAAAAATCAAAAACACAGACTTTTCTTGCCTAAAAAACAGATGTTTAGATCAGGCTGTTCAGAACGGGTTTTAATTGATCATGCCAGGTGTGTTTTTAAAAAAAACTTGAAATGACAGTTGTCTTTGTCGGATTTATGCCGAGAAGATGAAATGTTTTCTCTTGCAAGTAGAGGAATTTTGTTCCTTGTTCCTTTGTTCCTAAAGTCTTCAGCCTGTAATTAGGATCTTTCATGCTCATCAACATTGTGTGTTCACTTTTAAAAAAAATAAATAAATAAATCAGAGCAGCACATCATCATTTCAAAACAGAATAACTGAGTCTGGAGAAAAGTTCAGTCACTGTGCTCACCACCTCTCTCACCTTTTATTCCGGGGCCAAACCCCTGAGCACTTCTGCAAAAAACATCAGTGAGGCATTCAGTGCTTTTCCCAGGATACATTGCTGTCACATATCTGGGTCAGATGGTGTACAGCTCTACGCCATATGTCTGTACTGTAGTGAGGCCACAGGGAATGGAGCCCCAATAGTGTATGTGTGTGTCCAGGACTTGTGGGAATATGGACCCGGTTTTCCTGAATGAGGCCGTCTCTGCATGTCTGTCTGTGTGATTGTTCTGTTTTGAGGATTTTTTTTTTTTCTCAATCTCCCAAGTTCTTTACCTAAAATTACATTTATTATGTCGTTTTAAAGAACAAGACAAGACAAATGAAAATGATTTTAATTATTCCTTATTCCTGACATTTCCTTCATCTTATATACATTTCTACATCGATCACTCTAACTTACATTTAATGGCAGCCTGTTCTTAGTGGTGAAGTGTAAGGACCACACCAGCATCTAACCGGACCCAAGTGACATTTGCAGGTAGTTGCAGCATCAGAATTATGAATTGTGTAAAATATATTTAATAATGGGGCAAGGGTGGCTCGGTTGGTAGAGCACGCGCCTCATGTACAAGGCTGAGTCCTTACTGCAGTGTCCTGGGTTCGAATCCAGCCTGCGGCCCTTTGTTGCATGTTGCCCACTCTCATTCTCAATCTCTCATCCTCATTTCATTGCTATCCACTGTCTTATCAAAATAAAAAGGCAAATATCTTAAAAAAAAACATCTCTCTCTCTCTCTCTCTCTCTCTCTCTCTCTCTCCATAAATATATTAACTAATATTAATTATTAGGCTTAGAAATATAATATACACACATTTCATCACCAATGAGTGTGTCCCTGTCTCCTCATTCCAAGAGGCTCAGGGCAAAAATAATAACATTAAAAATCATCAGCTCAGACCTAATCCCACCACGGCCTGTAAACATTTTAATACCATGGTGATTAGCAGTGATCCTAAACCCCAGACACCCACCCTCCCTTTCAGTCCTCCCTGGCCCCTGCTCCTCTCCCACCCCAGTTTTGGCTCACCGTCCCTGGGGGAGGCGGTCAGGCGAGTCCCTGGATTAAGGCCACTCGGTGCTTTGGACCCTCGAGCCCAGAAAGTTAAACCCCTGGACATTCGCCACTTCATTTCTCTAAGTGGCATCGGCCTCCTTGTTATGATTGTTAATTAAAGTTGGATTTAATCAAGTGGCTTTCTGGCAAAAAATGTAAAATGCTGCCATTTTCCTCTTATTTGGTGCCCTTTTTTTGCGTTTTGGAATCTCCATGTGTATCTATCTGTCCTTTTTATTTCTACGTGAGAAAGTGGGATGTTGTGTTTTGGGGGAGGGTGGTGATTTTTCAGACTAGGGAGCAGATGTTGCACTTTCTCAAGAGGGATTTATGTCAGGATAGGAGCGCACACACACACACACACACACATTGGTGTTCATGTCATTATGTATGCAAAAGTCAACAATATCTATACACTGTAAAAACAGGCGACAGATACGGATAGATAAACAAACTATTAATGTGCTGCTTTCAAGGAATAATTTAAAGTTCAAATTAAAGTGATGTTTGTGTAAACTAACTGCTTTCAAGGTGTAACATCTGTAAGAAGTAACACAATCTTCCTCTCCTGCTTATTCAGCCTTAGTTGGTCTGGTTAAAGTAAAATAGGAAGGAAGCGCAACATACCATACCAGGACACATGTCTGTTGTCTCCTGCATGTGGTCCCATTCCGCTTAATCTCAGTGCTACACTGATTTAGCATTGCACTCCTATATGTTAGTGGACAATGGACAGTTTTTAAGTATAAAAATTGATGCCGCAGAACCAGAGATATCATCTTCTTTATGATATACATATGCAGTAGTACTTCCCATCACCTGTAAAAAGACACTGATGTGTGAAATTATCCTGTAATTACCACTGGTAGCCACATTGGTTGGTCTTTTTCAAAAACTTTTGTTTAAGTAAACTGTTCTTTAGTTTCTTCCTCTCTTCTTTTCTGTGGAAGTATATATCATCTGGTAAAAGAGGGAAATAATCATAAAATCCTCTTTGGAATTTTATATTGCGCTATCGAGAGAGCTATATAAGTCAAGAATCTTCATCACATTTATGGAAAATTCATACTGAATACAGCATTGCCATTAACAGATCTCCTCATTGATTTGCAACATTGCCCTCAATAATCAAATGCACTCAGAAATTGTAAAGAGTTAGCTACTGTGGTCTAACCTGGATGGTAAATTTATCTTTTCTGTATCTCACCGCTAACCTTGTACATCTGCTGCTCAGAGTCCCAGTTAACAGTTTTTTGGGGATCTGTTATTGTCTTCACCTCTTTCAGCACGCACCCGAGTCCTCTTCATCCCAGTCACCACTTAGTCCTCAACAGACCGACAGGAAAGAAGAGGCAGAGCAGACCTCGAGAGCCAGTCACAAGAAACCATCTCCAGGCCTGTCCGGCAGGTCAAACCTGCACCGAACCGGCAGCATCAAGGATCTGATCAATAAATTCTCTGGTCAAGATCACCCGCAGAGCCCCTACTCCGGAACAAGACAAGTCCGAAAGTCTGCTTCTGCAGAGGCCCTTGTGACTCCAAAATCCAAGTCGAGTCAGTCCACACCAAGCAGCTTCGGACAAGACGAAAGTGCACTTCCCAGCATCACTGTGACCCCTCCATTAAGGGAAACCAGTCAGAACGGGACTGAAACAGCACAGAGAGGCACCAAAATCAGTAAGATCACTGCAAGAATCGATTGTCCAGTAGGAAGCAGCACTGAGAAGCCTAATTCACAGCCAAGGAAGAAAACACAAATCACAGACTCTGGTAGAGAGTCAGTGGCTGACTCTGGCATGGGATCGGTAAGCAAAGAAATACCCCTGACACATTCCGATGTCCTTGCATGAAACGAAAAGCTCTGCATCCTTTCTGCATGAAGACGGCCCAGCAGCATGGCACTGCAAGTTTTTAAACGCATCTCCTTGCATGATTACAGCGCCGTTCTCAATCAACGTGGCAACTCAACAGCTTGAAACCACAACGAGATTCTAAAGCAAGTGCTCTTTAATCGTACTAATCAAAATGGCCTCAAGACAGATTTAACGCTGATTCTTTCCCTGCGAATGAGCTTCACGTGTTGCCATTTTTGTCTTTGGTCTAAAATAATAACTTTTACGCTATGACTGTGTTGATTTTTGCTGCATGAACCTTTTGTCCATTTTTGCAATAAGTTTGCTTGAGTTTCTGTCTGTTAATTTGCTTCCAGCAGCTTTTTGTGGCATATTATCTACAGTATGGGCAAAGGTAGGACAAAGTTTTTGTTTTGGAAGCCCAAGAAAACCATGGCTATGAAGTCCCAAGTCAAGACTGACAAGTTCCAAGCTAAGCTCAAGTACTAAACTATCAAGTCTTAAATAAGTATATTATCTGTCTGTCTGCACTACCAAAGCTTTCCGTCCTCATCAAGCAACGTGATTGGCTGCTGTCGCATTGATTCAAACTATGTTGTCAAGAAGAAGAGTTGATTCTCTGCACACTTATCTTTGGGGAGAATATTTTAAGAGAATATTATAAGTCATTCCAAGTAAGAATGGAAAAAATAACCCCTTTTTTTTAATTTTTGTACCATATATTCATTTTCACTCTGTTGTCAGTCACTAACAGCATCCGCACATGCTCAGTAGATTCACCCTTATCACTTGTACATGTTTGTAGGTTATCACCCCTTCAGCAGATGTCGTCATCCAGGTTTATTTCATCCCTCTTTTGCCCTTCTCCTCCAGGAGTCTGAATTTGATTCAAACAAGCACCTAGACAGCCCGTCAGAGGAGGAGCCCACCACACCCCGAATTATGACGACCAGCCAGAACCCGAAATATCAGCTGTACCTCAGCAACGAGATGAAGACCAACGGGGTGAGTGGCAGGGATGCAGATGGTCTAGGAGGCACCGGGTCAGTGGGGGAGAATGGCCCCAAGCTGGCCCGATGGGAGACCACCCGGCTGGGACTGAACCACTACAGGGGGTCCCTGGAGTCCCTGGCCTCACGGGACTGGGACAATTCGTCTGACAGGGTGGGTGAGGCAGACCGTGGACTTATGTTTGTGTGATTCAGATCAGGGAGATTAGAGACAGTTTTTATGATAATCAGATGCTGTTTTACTGCTGGATATCTGTGAATCCAGAAACACAGAACCAATTATTAAACAGTGCCATCTCCTGGACAAAACCTAATATTAATGTTGAAACCTAAGACTTAATTTCTTGAAACAAATTGCTTGTGCAATAACTTTTTGAATTGTAATTTTACTTTTTATTCTAGTGCAGAAATCTTATTCTGTCTTATTTGAAAATCTTCAAAATGACTTTTTGGAAAATGTTAACACCTGTTTTTCACTGTTGTCTGGTCTTCTGCACCCTTTTTAGATCTCAAAATTATCAAGACCCCCACCGATTAGTGGTCAAGTTTCATGTTAATGTTTCATGTTAATTTAAGATGTTTTATTCATATATTTATGTTTATCTTTAATTAAATCCACTCTTTTTAAAAGATGGCACTTCATAAAGCACATCAAAATGACATGGTTAACAGACAGTAATACGGTAAATGACAAGCATGTATTTCCATCTACTGACTACTTCTGCAATCGTTTAACACACACACACACACACATATATACAGTATATATATACACACACATACATAAGACAAGTGCTACATGTCTTATGTAGCATTAGTATCATCCTATATTTCCTTTCCAGTTAATGAACCACGTCTGCCTGTTACCACAATTATAACAGTTTCTAAACTTCTTCTGGATTTGTTTTTGGATCCAAAATTCTAATTAAATGATGGTTGAGAAAGTCTGAATTATACAAAGACAAAAGTCTTTTATCCTGCATCAAATTGAATCCAATCAGTATCTGAACCTTTCATGCAAAATTGCAATATGACTTGTTTTACTGTACTTAATAATAATACAGTATTTACTGTCTGCTACAATAAATAAACTGACTCACCCAACAGTAATTTGCCACATGGTTCATTTGTAATTAACAGCCAATTATACAGTCAACCTTTTTAAATAATAAATTGCAAACTCTCTCTCTTTTGATATTGATTGGTCATTTTGTTTGTTTGTTTGTTCACAGTATGGTGTGGTTGACAGCCCTCCAAGGGTGTTCAACAGTCCGTACAGCACGGCCACCTCCATGGAATACAACCCCATGTACCGAATGTCTGAGTTCAAGGTTTGTAATTTGGATGGAAAAACTGAAACACTGTCTTATTTCTGTATCTTGTTTGTTTTTGTTCCTTTTCCACATACATTGACAAATGTAGGAGACTAAACCCCCCCCCCACACACCTCCAGGTTCAGGGTGGAATTTCTCCCACCACCTCAGAGATGAACCTGTACAGCTACAACAGTCGGAGCTCCAGTCCAGTGGGCCTGCCCTCGCAAACACTCCTCTCCTCCCGCACCCGATTCTCCACCTACGACTCTCTGAGGAGGAGGACCGAACTCAACAACACAGTACGTTTACTCACACACAGATAAGACGCACTCTATCATCATGTCCACATTATATGCTTACATATATTTTTTTGTTGCTACAGGTGGTACCCACCCACTACAGCATGCGCTCTGCCACTCTGCCCAATAAAAAAGACTACATAGAGGAGTTGACCAAACAGTTAGACGCCTGCCAGAAGGTAGGCCTAATCTCATTACTTTAGGAATTCAAACGCATGTTCAGCTGTAAGGATGTGGTTTCCTACTACAAGTAAGAATTGACAGATGTCAGATAGATGCCAGACAGAAAGTCCTGGAGCTTTGAAAAAGATGGGATTGAAGCTAATCATGTGACCCGTGGTGATATCCTGATCAAGTCTTCTTATTTTTAAACAACTGCAATATTACCATTACTATTTTAGCAGACCTACTGTAGAAGAAGTCTCAGGGCCAGATTGACCGCTAGATGGTGCTGCAGTTAATCGTTATATTGTGTGTGTTCCCTCCAGCGTAACCAGTTCCTGGAGGCAGAGAGTGTGGAGATGGAGAAGGAGAGGAACCAGATAAGGTCGGACATTATGTTATATTTCTTTCTGTCTTCTTATTTTCCTGTTTGCTTTCCTACTTTCTGATTGCTGTCTTTCCTGCTGTCCTTCCCCAGTGGTCATAATTTCTCTTTTTTATGAAACTGTCTTTAACAACCTCCACTTGTCGAATTTGTCCCCTTGCTGCAGTGAAAGTGGGTGCTGCAGGGTGTGGTCGGTACACTGTGACTTCACTGGTGGGTGTGGTTTTGTGTGTGTGACGGACTGGACACCTTTAACCCAGTGGTTCTCAACCGTTTCATTCATCCAAGCTCCTGCTTAAATAATCTGTACTGAGTTTGTGCCACTCAAGTTTTTCTTAGAGAAGACTATTATAACACTGAGCTGAAAAGCTTTGTTTGACTGTTTTGCCTCTTTGCACCTGTAACCACACCCACAAGTGATGTAACAGTGTGCTGACCACGGCCCCAGTATGTTTCTACTTCACTTCATCCTTCAAAACAGGATTCTAAGCTGGTTTTAAGTTACTCTTCACTCCTCTCTGTCATCTCAATGTAAACCCCGAGTCTGACACATTTCCATTTGATGACTGTCTTCCTGTGAAGGTTTGAGATGCGCGGCCTGCTTGTGAACAAAGAGGACCTGCTGAGGACCAACACTCAGTTTACCAACGAGATAAAGAGGATGAGAGAGCAGATGATAGAGATGGAGAGAGAGAAGCAATCCATGGACGAGAGATACAGAGAGATGGAGGTGTGAGCGGACGGCTGGCTGGATGGAATGATCCTGTAGTTATCCATGTGTTTGCACGATTGACTCTTCTCTTGTACTGTGCAGATGGAGGTGAAGACGGCCCGGGAAATGATGGTGGAAGCCAATGCTCAGGAGTATGCCTTCAATTTTCTCCAGCAGTCCCTCCAAAACAAGATCCAGGATGCTGAGGTACTCACCAGCAACTAAAAATATAAAGATGAAAAATGCACTTTCATGTGTGAAAAGGCTGATTTGGATTCCTACATCTATATATGTCTATATTATAGAGGATCCTTTAAATCCTTATGATCATGTGGAACACTTAGTCATTTCAGTGTGTAGCCGTCTTATTTGTATGTTTTAGCTATTGAACACAAACTTACACTTCAGACTTAAGGTCAGATTACACAACGCCTGTGTCTTTGTACCTTGTGGTTTAAGACGCGCACCACGTACCAGATGGTCGTTGCCTGTCATCCCCCTCTCATTCTCTTCCACCACATTTCCTGTCATTGTCACTGTCAAAAACCTGCAAATGTAGCCTGTTGCACCTTTAATGAAATATGATAATAAACAAGCGTGTGTTGACTGTTTTTTTGCAGATTACTGTGGATACAGAAACAATAGTCACAGCCAAAACCATGTATTTTCAAAATGCTGGGCTAAGCTAAACAGCCCTTTGCAGCCCTTGCAGACAATGCAGTGGGTTTTTAGATGTTGAAATGAGTGAAAATCCATAAATAATCCACTGCAGTCAATATGATGTTTTATTTGGCAACATGGGAATGCAGTTGTGAACATGGGCTGTCATCAGAACTCTTATTTGAGCACTCAGGTGTTGAGATATGAGAGCTATCTCTCTGACAGTCACAGACACACGGTATATGAGAAAGCAGAGCTCTGAACTATGTGTGTGTGTGTGTGTGTGTTGTGTTCAGGAGAACCTGGAGAAGCAGACGCAGCATGCCCAGACTCTGGCTGAGAAGTTGTGGCTAGCAGAGAGACAGCTGGAGGAGCTGGGGGTTGATAAAGACACAAGAGACAAGAGGACGTCCAACCTCAACGACACCGTCATCAGACTGGAGGCAGAGGTACAATGACAGTTTCTTTTGAAAACAAGTTAATAATAAAAATTTTATTTTATAGGTTGGTGGTACATGATACTATAACTGTAGCCTGTTACATTCCTGCAAATTAACAAAGATCAAAACTTTATTGGTGATGATGATTTACAAGTAAATTCTCTTATAAAGGAAGGAAGTTTGCGTTTTTCTTTCCCCAAACTTTTTTTGGTTCTAATTGGTTCAATGTTCCAATTTTCCTTTTTCTGCAGGGATTTGTTTACACCATAGTAATTGTGTTTGCAAAATTAGAACTCCAAACTCAAACATTCAAGGTGGTAATCAGCTTCATTACTTATGTCAAAACTGCCTCTGGTCATCGAAAAGATCATCCAAAATATCGTAGTGCTTCTACAAAGGATGCCTTCAGTGACACTTCAGAGTATTTAGAGCTACCCTGTCTTTTTCCAGCTGGAGGAGGCCCTGCAGGCGTCCACGCAGGCAACAGCAGAGCTGAACCTGCAGCAGAAGCTGCGAGAGGACAGCCAGCTGAGGGAGGAAGAGCTTGAGGAGTCTCTGCTGGAGAAGGAGCAGGAGCTGCAGCGATTGCAGGCCCTCGTCAGCAAACTGCAGGGGGAGGTATTCCCACTTGTCCAGTACTTTTAGTTCATACTTTGAGTACTTCTATACTTACATATTACATACAACACACTCTACTAAGCACAAGCCTGTTAACATTCATGTCACATTTTCTAGCATACTTTGGTGTCACCTGGGTTTTATGTTGTTGGATAAATGAAAGAAACTCAAAAGATATGAAGCTGCTGATTTTTAATGATAGCTGAGAACACATTTTGGTAGAAATGCAGCCTCAGGATCTGTATGTTTCTGTGTGTGTGTGTGCGTGCAGGTCTCTGGTAAGCTGATTGATAAGGAGCGGACCCTGGAGGAAGAGATCCAGCTGAGAGAGAGGGTACAGCTGCAGTGTAAGCAAGCAGAGAGGAAGGTGGACGACCTCCACATGGAGCTGCACAGCACCAACCAGGCCAAAGATGACCTGGTCAAACAACTTAAGCAGGCTCAGGTACTGGTTTAAATCATTTGATAGTCAAATAGTTTCAATGGCAAGGCAAGTACTTCACATGCAATTTCAAAGTGTATAACATGAATATGTTGTAGAAGAAAAAAAATCCATGACAGGGGACTTGGGGTGTTCTGGTGACCTGGTGATTTAAGAAACTATTAATTTCCTAAAACAGTTGGACACGAAGAATATTTGCTAAAAACTACAAGAGTGAATAGAGCATTTATTAGGGACTATTTCCAGTAATGGATTAATTAATACACAGTACATTCATTGTTGGTTTGTGTCTCTTCATGGGATTTGTTGACTATATGAAAAAATACAGTATAGAATTTCACTAGACGTCGTAGAGACAAGATTAATTATAATAGAAACACAAAAATATATATTTGCATCAACCTGTATGGGATTTCAGACTGCTAACCAAGCTGGCGATGACAAAAAAACAATTTGGGATGATATAAAAAAAAAAAAATTTGATTTCCTGAAGGTTTCATCCTTGAAGTGAACTCATAGTTCCAGCTGGAGATCAGACAGTATCCACAGTGTGTTTGCATACATGACCAATGATTCAAGCAGAGATGTCCACTTTAATTAATCAACCATTTAAACCATCAGAGTTTGGGGTTAATGAGGTATTAATTATGCAAATCATGTTTAGCAATCAACATGCTAATTCCATAATCCCAAATATTCATCATGTTGCTATTTCCGAAGATACTTAATCCGTCCCATTTCTAAATAACCTGAGTGTGTTCTGCTGATGAGACAACAGACTGTTGACATCATGAAGAGTGACCTCAGATCAGAGGCTGACTGAAAAAAGTTTACTTTAGTTGTTTGGATGATGACTTATTCTTTTTTGACTCTTCTTCTCATATTGTGCATAACTACCTTTGCACTGCATGTCAGATAATGTACACGTCTCAATCAGTAATGCTGCACTGGACGATGATGATATGTGGGTTTTTTTTATTTATTATGAAATGTTTTTTATCATAAATGTTTCCTAAACATAGATTTAATGGGCCTCTGCTAAGTCCCCTCAGGGGTACATAAAGTGTTTTGAAATTGAAATTGATTCTTTCAGGAGAAGATGATTGACCTGGAGAGCGATCTGGAGGAGCTGCATGAGAGCGAGCAAAGATGGGCCGCCAAACACAAGAGAGCTATCGAACAGGTAAACACACTGGTGACAGGAAGTGAGTTAAGTAAAATATTCTGTCATTCAAAGGATTAAAAAAATGCTGATTGATCATGACTGATTTTATTTGACTGGTTATTAAGACATTTCTGTGTTTGCTGTCAGACTGAGCAGCTGCAGCTGAAGCTGATTCAGCAGAAAGATCTGAACGACCTACTGGAAACTGATAAGGCCGCCATGGAGAGACAGGTACTGTGTGTTAGTGTGTGTGTGTGTGTGTGTGTGTGTGTGTGTGTGTATGTGGTTTCACTTCCCCTTTTAGTCTGCATTGAACACAGTTAAACCATCTTTGTCAATACCTCACTCATTCTCTCTAATTCAAATTCATTAGACCTATACTGGATTTTATAATAATAATAACTTCTATTTTTATAGCGCCTTTCAAGGGACTCAAGGACACTTTACACATAACCACTGAGACACAAAAAACAACAGAACAACAAAAGGAGGTCAGATTATATGCCATGGTAAAGAGGTGGTTTTTTTTAGCAGATTTTTAAAAGTGTCCAAGGAGGGAGCATTGTGGATGTCTGTGGGAATGGAGTTCCAGAGGGTGGGGGCTGCGATGCTCAAGGCTCCATCCCCAAAAGTCAGCAGTGTGGCGTGGGGGACAGAGAGCAAGCCCTTGTCGGTGGATCACAGGTTCCGTGAGGGTGTGGAGAAGGTCCAGTAGGTACAAGGGGGCAGTGGCGTGGAGAGATTTTAGATGAGTAGGATTTTGTAAGTGATGCGGAATTTGCCCGGGAGCCAGTAAAGCTGAGGATTGGGGTGACGTGCTGCCACGGCCTAGTGTGTGTGAGAACCCTGGCAGCAGACTTCTGGACATATTGCAGCCTGTCCAGGACCTTGCTGGGTACCCCATACAGGACACCATTACAGTAGTCTAAGCAGGAGGTGGTGGAGGCACAGAGTCTGAGAGTGATCAAAGTCTGGAGATATTTTTATGGTGGTAGAAAGCAGATTAGGTAATGAGTTTGACATGTGACTGGAAGGAAAGGGTGGAGTCCAAAATGACACCAAGTTTACAGACTTCGTGGGATGGAGTAACCATCCACTTTAAGGAGTAAATCACCTACCCTCTGGAGCAGCGGCTTGGGAGCCACTACTATTAGCTCTGTTTTGCTGCTGTTTAGCTCGAGTAGATTGGATGACATCCAGGTTTTTATGTCATTCAGACAGTGTCAACAAGTGACAGAGGGGGAAGCCGAGTGGATGGTTTGGTGCTGATATACAGCTGTGTGTCATCAGCATAGCAGTGGAAACTGAGACCATGGTGACGTATTATCTGACCGAGGGGGAGCATGTAAATGGTGAAAAGGAGGGGTCCAAGCTCTGAGCCTTGAGACACATCTTGTTTGACTGGGGCCGGGGGGGGGGGGGCTATACTCTCTAAAGGTGATAAACCTGTTCCCTATTGGAGAGAGATGACTGGAGCCAGGAGACTGCTGAACCGGTGAGGCCAACACATTCAAATAGATGGCTGAGAAGGACAGTGAGAAACTGTCAAAGGCTGCTGAGAGATCTAGAAGAATGAGGATACTATGTCCAGAATCAGCAGCAATGAGAAGGTCATTATTGATTTTGATGAGGGCGGTCTCAGTGCACTGGTGTGCTCTGAACTGATTATGATATTTAAGAGTTGTTGTTTTTTTTAAGGAAAAGATTTTTTGGAGGAGGATCCTGTAAATGGGATTATTAAGGAATTCTGATGGGGTAACATACTCTTTGGTGGACAAATTCTAAACAGATTATAATGGAGATACAGTAGGTTACTGTCAAATTACAGTCAAGAACATGGTTTAAAGATACTGTACATTCAAGTAGTAAGTAATTAACAATACAGGAACAAAAGAAAAGTGAGCAAAGTGCTAGTAATACCTTATCTCTAATGAAAATATTTCTCGCTCTCCCGGCCTATAGCTGCGTGAGCTGCGTCTGGAGGTGGAGGAGCTTCACAGTTCCAGAGTTCAGGAGGATGTCATCTCCAGGACGGAGAGCAGAGTCAAAGAGCTGGAGAACGCTCTGAGGACCGAGGAGAGGTCAGTCAAATCACTTTTTAAACAAAGTGTATTTTGTCACCAAGCATTTTTTCTCAGAATTTCTGAAAACCTGAGGTTTTCTGTCAGTATTCTAAGGTCACTTTCAGATCATTTGGTCTGGCAAAAATTATTTAGTTCTGGAACTGCTAAAATACACAAAGTAGGACACAGACTCAACATAAACACAAGAGCTGCTTTTCAATTATGAAAAAATTCCCACACTGATGCACTTAGGTGTTACAATGGTTACCAAATGATATGTTGCATAGATATAGCCTATACATTGCTTTTACAGATGGATTAAAAAGTCGTTCAGTACTTGAATTCATGCATTCAGTCATTCATCTATTCTGAGAAAATTCTGTGGTTGGTCCGCTTGGCATTTTACAACATATTACAAGGCAAACCAATACAATTCAAATAGGCAAGAAACTGATATAACCAGAGGTGATTTTACCCACATTTTAGTCCAGGAGGGTTAAACTGGCTGCTTTGTTTCTGCAGATTTTAGCTCTGTAACTACAAATCATGTATACTTTTACATTGTTGTTGATCACTTTCAAATGCTAGCTGTACAGCAGATTTGACATTTTGGTTTGTAGCTTTCCGTTTCCAAGCAGCCACTAGTTTCCCTTCAGTTCTGTACAATATGAAAATGAATAAGCAGACTATTGAAACTTGCCTAAGTTGTGTAATAATTTAGAGCCAACATCAATCAGCACTTGAACTACTTTACCGAACACCACACATACAATAATGTAATATTGTGGAGTGCGATGGATTAGTAAATTTCAAAGGTCTGCTAATTGGTTTTAATTTCTAATTGCACAGAGTGGCTGCCGAGAATGGTAGAAAAACACATCCAAATGTGCAAAACACAGCAGTGTAGTTTAGCTGTGATATAAACCATATGTACCTGTAGCTGTAAGCAGTGGATTTGCTGAAACATGCTACAGTATCAATCTAATTCTGGTCCTGTTGCTGTATCTAGTTGTTGGCTAATGTGTTTGTGTTCTGTGTAGGAACAAGTCAGTTCTGGCAAACACCATCAGTAAACTGGAGAGGAAGATCAACGAGCTGAGTGATCAGATGGAAGAGGAACACAGGATAGCTACTGAACAGAAAGAACTGGTAACAAACACTCACACACATACACAAACGCACGCAGTGCCTATATATTAGCGTAGTAGTGGACATATTTGACAGTTAAAGATACTACATGTTATATTTTTCTTTTTTAATATAATACTTTGGAACAGATGTGATATTTTTGACATTTGTTATTCATGCCAACCAATGAGATTTAAAATATTAAGTTCCTCTGAGAGCCCAGGTCTCTTTTCTCTTTCAAGGAAATTCCTTTTTGTTTTGGACATTATCTGTTTTTGTATAGTCGTCTGCTCTTTTTAGTAAACATCTGTCCTATAAAAACATGGCCAGTGTCTTTAGTACAAAAGCAAATAGGGTGTTCATTTGTCAGCAACCACCTTAGTGGTTTTTATGTCTCAGTCGCTACTGTTAATAATATTATAATAATTGTTTAGTCCTGTCTGTCCAAACTAACAGCTCTGTAATATGTCCTCCAGATGAACCAGAGGATCCGCTCTCTGAAGCGTCAGCTGAATGAAGCAGAGGAGGAGGCGAGCAGGAAGGACACGCAGTACCGCCACACCCAGAGAGAGCTGGCAGAGGAGAGGGAGACGAGCGGCCGGCTGCAGAAGCAGCTGCTCGACCAACACATGCAGACAAAGTACATACTCTAATATACACACACACACACACATCCTTATAGACATAATGCATTCCCTGGACCCTTACATTAAACTTAACTATCACAAATACAATACTAATCCTAACCCTTACCCTAAACCTAATTCTGACCCAACCTTTAAAACCAAGTCTTAACATTCAAACAGCCCTTTTAAGTTGTGAAGACCGACCAAAATGTCCTCATTCTGTTGGTTAAAATCTTGTTACACCCACACATTCATCTTACCAACAGGTGTTAAAGTAGCTGTGAACATATGCTTATTTTGGATACTCAGTGGTTTTGTTTTAGTGATGTATCATTTGGTGACATGGCGTGAATCATTAGTGTGATTACTAGGGTTAACAGTGGTTTAACAGTTGTTTAAATGTCCAGACACCTGCCAACCTCTCTGAAACTTGCGTTTTTACAGTATGTCACAGTGATGTTGTTGTTTTCATGGCACAAAATAAAACCCCATGTCTTTCTTGTCACTGCCTCTCTAACAGGCGTAAGGAGACTCTGGCGATTCGTCAGACTCTGGACAACCTGAAGTATGACCTGAGTGACGAAGATGACGATCGGCTGCTGCAGCAACGACCAAACAACTTCACCAAAGTCTAAATCATCGCACTCCACATTCTCTCATTACAAAACAAGTGTGTATATGTACATTTTTAAAAGCATAAAACCGGCTACATCTTTACACTAGGGTGTGTTGACGTGACATGTTTTCAACCTGCCCTGCCACTTTATCACAGTAGGCAGGAGGCATCTGCAGGGTGCACAACACAAAGTCCAGTCTTCTAAGAAAAAAAAAAAATATGACCAAACCCACCAGGATCTTGGTTCAAATGTTTCTTCCCACTTTTCACAGATCTTGTTATTCCCTTATAATCTCCTAGAAGGTGATCTGAAAAGAACAATGCAGTCTGGTACTAATTATAGGGAAAATAGAGATTTTCTCTATTTAAACTCAAGGCTAAATTCATTATGCATTTATTATTGGAAACTTAATTTCATATGTTGAATAGTAAGCCTGCTTGTCGACAAATTTGGATTGTTTGCATGTTTAGCAGACCTCCTATACACTGACTAAAAAAGTGCAATGAATTGAAATGAATTGGAAGTGTACCAATTGAAGTCCAAGAAACGCCCTCTCCTGGTGACCAGCATGAATTTCAAAAGGTACCTACATAACAAATCACAGAGCTCTGTAGAGAGATGCTCCTGGTAGATGTACAGCATCGCTGTCAGCGTGACAGACTCAACAGATCGAAACACCTTTCAACAATGAAGTCATATTCCCCTTTTCTCCTTTTCTATTACACAGAATAACATGGTTTGCTTGTTTGCCAAATAAATTAAATGTACATGAGTTTGCTATAGAGCGATGTTGATATACATAAAGGGAAAACTTAATAGTGACAATAATGAGGTAACAAGGATCCGCCTTGTAGTTTGTAATCACTTCTTATAGTTGCTACAACAGCTGGCGTCTGTTCAAATGAGCTTTAAACAGCCAGAAGTAGATTTTAGAGTGTCCATTTTATATATCATGCAGTTTCACAAAAGCTTTATGGCCTTAAAGTCTAAACGCACACTTTGAACTTTGAAAGAAAGCGCAAACTCAAAGAATCACTGGTTCCTCCTAAATTTGACAAGCTTTGACAAGTTTTTTATTATCAGAGTGAGCTTTGCTGACAGTTCTTTAATAAGGAGGCATCACAACACATTCATCTACAGTGTTTGTAATATGTCAGCAACCACTATGGAATATGTTTAGAGTAATGACACACAACATGGTTTAACTGCGGAGCAGGGATCTTTGGATGTGCTTGTAGCAAATGTTTTGATTCACACAATTACTAGATTATTTATACTGAAACCTTTTTGTGTTTGTTGTTTTTATGATTTGCAGATTACCAAATTTTATTTAGAGAATGTAATTTTGCATGATTTATGTTTTTCAGGGGGTTTGCTCCCTAAAAAAAACTAGACACTTGGCGTTAATCTGCTTCTTGTTAAATGTATTTTATTCAAATTCACTCAAACCAGACAAAAAAGGACAGCTGAGACGTTTTAGCTCTCAGAAGTAAAATAAATGTCTAAATACAGTTCAGATCCAAAATATGTGTTCATGCAAAGTATGGAAGAGGCAGACAAAAACATGTCTGATGTTCTGTATGCTCATATTTTGGAGGAAATAACTTTTTTGTTTTTCAAAAGAAAACTAAGTGCACAGACTGGAGCAAACACGGCTGGGTTGTTCAAATAATCTGTAGAATATTCACTGGTTTGATTCTCAAATATTAACTATGACCAAAGTTCATCAATACTTAAGGAAATCTCACTTCCTTCTATTGATTGAGTTGTGATTAAATTGAACCCAGCCATGTTACAACATATGCAGTTTGGATTCTCTGTTTACATTTGTTGGTGTATTTTGCTTTTTTTGGAAACAAGAGCATAAGGTTTTGTCCATGAAAGAGTTTCCTATTTCAGCTGTGCCACTGTGTATTTTGGTTTATCTTTTCTCATAACAAAAGAAAGAGATGGCGCCTACATATATGTAAAAAGAAATAGAATACACTGACTTATTTTTGTAACTACACATTCTACTGGTTCTGCTGTTCTCGGGTATTTATTTTTGTTTTTCATATTCTCTCTTTTGGTGAGAAGTTCCTACAATACGCAAATAAATTCTTCTATAATGTGAATTCTGTGTGTCTTGTGTGTGTTTTTTGTGAGGAAAATTAATTTTACAAACAAATACTTAAAACTACTATTACTATTACTATTACACTATTATGCCTTCATGTTAATATTTAGATTTTCTGTTGAGATGAGATGGCGTGCAGGACATGTTTACTCACAGAAAATGATTTGAAATGATTTAGGGCAAGAAAATGTTACATGTTACTAATTGAATTTCTTAACTGTCCAGTAGATTTCTTTCTCTTCTCTCTCTCCTTCTGTCACTTTCTGCAGGTGTTTCTGCCTCCAGAGGTTTAGAGTCTGGATCTGTGGTTGTGGGCCACCTGCCTTCCCTGTTCCGTACTCGACACCAGCTGCTACAATTATTATTATATTATTACTCCTATTTTTATCATTAATATCACCATCATTATTTGTACTATTATTCATTTTCATTGATGTCTGTACCACTACCACCTTTACTGTTGTTTTTACATTTAGCACACTTTTATTCAGTGACTTACAATTGCTATACATGTCAGAGATCGCACGCCTCTGGAGCAACAAGGGGTTATGTGTCTTGCTCAGGGACACATTGGTGGATGTGTCACGGTGGGAAGTTGAACCTGGGTCTCTCACACCAAAGGCATGCGTCTTATCCACTGCACCAACAGAAAATTGCTGCTCATTTTGTGACTCAAAGGCAATCATCATGGTGTTTATGTTTCTAATTACAACCAGTGTAAACTCGCTCGCCAGGCTGGGGATATTCAAGTTCTGACTTAGAGGAACACTAAACGCGGTGTTCAGGACAAGACTTGAGCTAAACAACTATTTATTTCAACCAATGTGACTAACCAGCTGTGTTCACACACAAAGAGTGAAAGGGTGAAGAACAAATACAACTGATTCCAAAGTTATTGTAGTACTAAGTCATCTTTAAGCAACTGTCCGGTCCCACAATGATAAATTTACTATAAAAGTGCAAACACCTAACTCTACAAGTAGTAGAAGCTGAATCTACATTTTAAGCAATTTTCCAAATACTTCAATGGTTCATTTGATCCCACATTCAGCAGGTGCCAGATTGTCGGGGGGTTGCTGTCAGAACATTTTGATTAAGGTCCTGACAAACAGTGACTTGACTATTTATTTTTCCTCAAAGCAGCAAGGTTTCCAGGCATTTTTAAGACACCCTGACTGCTAGCTAACATGTTAATACAATATGTATTAAATCTATGACTATTTCTATAAAACATTAGCTGTGTAATGTTTGTTTAAATGTTAGGATATAAGCCCTCTAATCATGCATGTTTTGGTAAGCCACGGTACCGTTGCACAGAAACGACTGGGCGCCCAGGCCCACAGACATCCCCACTGAGATCTGGAGGAGGACACACAGGGGTTGCAGAGGAGGAACAAAACAGCGTGGAAAGAGAGTGGTTTAGTGTATTTTAATGTGCTTCACGGAGACTTGGCTACATTTGGATATTCCTGACCACAACGTCAGACTGTTTGGGCCGACAGAGACTGCACCGAGAGCGGTAAGCGTAAAGGTGGGGGGCTTGCCGTTCTAGTTAACAACAGATGATGTAATCCTGGTCACATTACGGTGAAACAGCGTATCTGTAGCCCTAGCTCTGCTTGCTGTGGGACTCCGGCCATATCATCTGCCACGGGAAATTTCACATGCCATCGCTGTAGCTGTTCACATTCCGCCCTCTGCCAACCCGACGTCGGTGTGTAACTTCATCCACACCGCCATTGCTGAACTCCAGACTCCAACACCCGAGTTCCCTCATAGTGATCTTGGGTGACTTCAACCACGTCACCATGACCACCACACTTACTAACTTCACCCAGTATGTGAGCTGCCATACTAGAGAGGAGAGGACCATGGACCTGCTGTATGCTAACGTTAAGGATGCATACAGCTCTTCCCCCCTCCCCCCACTGGGCAGGTCAGACCACAACCTGGTTCACATCAATCCCTGCTATGTGCCTCTGGTGAAAAGGCAGCCTGCGATCACAAGGACAGTGAGGAGATGGTCGGAGGAGGCCTATGAGACACTTCAGGGATGTTTTGAAGTGATAGACTGGGATACACTCTGTGAGCCACATGGAGAGGACATAGATGGGTTTACTGAAAGCATCTCAGATTACATCAACTTCTGTGTGGACTGCACTGTCCCAGCAAAGACTGTCCATTGTTACCCAAACATCAGCAGAACAACATGAGGGAGGTCTGGAGCGGCATGAGGAACATCACTGGCTTCAGACCGACTGGCAGCAGAGGAGTTGAAGGCAGCTTGGACAGGGCCAACAAACTTAATCTGTTCTTTAACAGATTTGACTCAATGGCTCCCGCCCATTCCCCCACTAACTCAGCTGCTGTCTCACCTCAAACACCTCCAACCCCACCCTCCTCCTCCTCACTATCCCCCACTCTCCTGTGAGACACCAACCTCCCCCTCCTCTGGCTCTCAGGTTAACAGCTCTCACCAGCCTGACGACTCCTCCTCTCCCCCCCCCCCACCTGTAACCTCTGTGTGCCTCACTGCTGACCAGGTGAGAAGACAGATGAGGAGACTCTACTCTGACAAGGCTGCAGGCCCTGACGGTCCCAGGGTGCTCAAAGCCTGTGCCCCCCAGCTATGTGGAGTCCTTCAACACATCTTCAACCTGAGCCTGAGTGTCCGTAGGGTCCCTGTGCTGTGGAAGACATCTTGCCTCGTTCCTGTGCCAAAGACGCCACATCCCAGTGACTCCAAGGAGTACAGACCCGTGGCACTGACCTCCCACATCATGAAGACCCTGGAGAGACAGGTTCTGGATCAGCTGCGGCCCATGGTCGGCCCTTTTCTGGACCCACTACAGTTCGCCTACCAGCACCGACTGGGACTTGAGGACGCCATCATCTTCCTGCTCAACTGCATCTACGCCCACCTGGACAAGCCGACGAGCACTGTGAGGGTCATGTTTTTTGACTTCTCCAGTGCTTTCAACACCATCCGGCCGGCCCTGCTGGGTAAGAAGCTGACAGCGATGCAGGTGGATGCCCCCCTCGTGTCCTGGATTGTTGACTACCTGACTGGCAGACCACAGTATGTGCACCTGCAACACTGTATCAGACAGCATGGTCAGCAACACCAGGGCCCCGCAGGGGACTGTCCTCTCTCCCTTCCTCTTCACCATCTACACCACAGACTTCAACTACCACACAGAGTCCTGCCAAGTTTTCTGATGACGCTGCTGTGGTTGGATGTATTAGCAAGGGTGACGAGGCTGAGTACAGAGCTGTGGTGGGAGACTTTGTCACATGGTGTGAGCAGAACCATCTGCAGCTCAACGTGACAAAGACTAAAGAGCTGGTTGTGGATCTAAGGAGAGCCAAGACACCAGTGACCCCTGTTTACATCCAGGGGGTCCCTGTTGACATTGTGGAGGATTACAAATACCTGGGAGAACACTGAGGCCCTCAACAGGAAGGGCCGAAGCTGTCTCTATTTTCTGAGGAGGCTGAGGTCCTTCAACATCTGCAGGACGATGCTGAGGATGTTTTATGAGTCTGTGGTGGCCAGTGCTATCCAGTTTGCTGTTGCATGCTGGGGCAACAGGTTGAGGGTAGCGGATGCTAACAGACTCAACAAACTGATCCGCAAAGCCAGTCACGTTGTGGGGGTGGAGCTAGATTCTCTGTCGGTGATGTCAAAGAGGAGGACGCTGTCCAAGCTACATGTCATCTTGGACAATGTCTCCCACCCACTCCATGACTTGCTGCTCAAACACAGGAGCACTTTCAGTGCAAGACTCATTCCCCCAAAATGCACCACAGAGCGCCACAGGAAGTCATTCCTGCCTGTGGCCATCAAACTTTATAACTCCTCCCTTTAAGTGTCTGACACTTAGTCAGTTACTAAACTAGACCACATTATCTATTTTCTGTCCAATATTACCTGTTTAATAATTATGTGCAATATTCTCTGCTGCTATTTATTCACTAGTCCTTTTTGGTTCACCATAATAATTCTTAATAATATAAATATTGTACATACTATACATACATTATTGTACAATATATACATATTTGTCTTATACTTGTTATACTATTATATTTATGTACTCTACCTATGACAAGTGCAATTGTGACAAAAGAATTTCCCCTTGGGGATCAATAAAGTATTTCTGATTCTGATTCCCTGTCAAAGGAGACCTATTATACTGCATTTCCAGTCCTATATTGTTGTTCTGTGACTTCTGTATGGCAGCTTTGCGTGATTTAAAGTTCAAAAAAATAATTTTCTATCTTATACTGGCTCTTCGTGTAGGTCTTCATTTCAGCCTCTGTCTGAAACAAGCAATAGATGCTCCTGTCTCTTTAAGGCCCCTCCTCTGTCTTCTGATTGGCCAAGACCTGCACATTACCAGGCTGTTGATGCTGCTGAGTGCTGCTGTTCGGAGTAAATGACCGTATTTGTAATACCGACTCCGTGTAGCTCCATGTGTCATAGAACGGAGCCGTTGGTAGAAAAAGCTGTTCAAAACCGAACGTTAAGAACAGGAGGAAATCTGAGGTTTTGGCTTACAGGGGTTTCTTTTAAATACTTTTACCTCATTATTCGAAGGTTTGGCAATGTTTAATGTAGTGGATCAGCCAGTGTTCAATTATTTAATTATTTCATGGAACCAGTGTCCCCCAAGAGGACAAACTAAGTATTACATGCCATCGTTCTGAAATGCTGCTTCTGCTGTATAATTGCATTACTCTGTACTTATTTGTTCGTAATCTGATGCCATGTTCGTGTAACTGGCTTATATTCTCTAAGTAAGAATGTGTAACAGCCAATATTATCCAGGAAATATTGAGTTAAGACTCTTTCATTCTGAAATCCTGAAAATGTGTTTAACTGGTAACCATTCTAATATTACAACAATTAAGTAACTTTCCTTTCCCTTTTATCAAATGCTTAAAACTAAGAACGGTATAACTGTTTGACATTAAAGGTTTGATTGTGGGAAGATATTTGATTAAAATACTCGTATATAGTCTTTAGGACCATATTAAAAATGAATACACCGAAGCCTCCTCCTTTGTCGCTCGCTCTCTTCTCTTGTAAGCTACTTCGGTTCTTCAGCAGCTCTCGGCACGCGCTCAGCGTTTTCCCATCTCCTAGAAACCGTGGCGCCATGATTTCTAAAGTTCTGTTTGTCTTCCAGCAAACTTTCGTTGAATTTATCATGTTCTTTTGTTTGTAAAGTCATCTTATTTTCTTTTGTTGAGTGTTAAGTCACGCAATTTTATTCAAGAATGACCAAGTTCTTTTTAAGCTTTGTTTCGTTATTATGTCACTCCTCCCCACGACAATGAAGTCGGGAGGCCAGCCACGTGGTTAGTTACGCGAGCAGTATCAAAGGACAATCAAACCGACTACCCAAGCCAAGGTTAGCAGCCTATCCCTGCAAGTTTTCTTCAATAAGCCGACCAAGGGGGACCTCCCGGAGCAATTCCCTGGCAGAGGAAGCGACCGGCCGACGGCCTGTTAAGCCGTC
The DNA here is from genome assembly GCF_014851395.1 of Micropterus salmoides. NCBI lineage: Eukaryota > Metazoa > Chordata > Actinopteri > Centrarchiformes > Centrarchidae > Micropterus > Micropterus salmoides. The sequence continues at coordinate 27,562,498 of NW_024041151.1, read as the reverse complement.
TCAACCGAGAACGCACGAAACTCAGCCAGCGTGAGGCCGCCGACCATCATCCCGGCTGAGAGAAACAACAAGCAGTAAGAAACAAACGGCATTTGTGCTTGAGTTGATGTCCAATAGTCTTTTAATCCATTAGCTTTAATCCTTAATCATTCCAGCCTAAAACTGCTAGACAAATTTAACCGAGTTAGTGTCATATAATGTGCGCTTATTAGTTCTCTTTCTCCCTATGAATCAAATTCTCCCCACAATAGAACAACTCAGTTTACATTGAACTCCACAACATTCTCATTGTTTGCATTCTGTCTGTTTAGCCATTGTTTACTTCTTTGATGTATATTTAACCACATTTATATCCACCCTTTAGTTAGCTAATAAATTTCTCCTAAATAAAAGGAACTGTGTGTGTATTGTTTAACTCCAGGTCACTGTGAACAATATGAGATTGACTGATTTTATTAAAATGATTAAGCAATTACTACTTACTGATCACTAGGAATAATTGTGTAGTTATTAAACCCATAACATTACCAGGGAGTCCTTGGGCGAAATATTAATATTCATAATTTGGATTAAAAATCATACATAGAAATGCTACATTAACATAAACATCAAACATTGTAACATTGTAGATAAGGAAAATCATATGGAAAAGCATAATAGGTCTCCTTTAAGCAATTTAATTTTACCAAAACCAAAGCAGACACTTCTGGAAGTAAAATAAACCCACAGCATAAAACAAACACATAGATTTATTTGCAGCTCTGACATCAGAAACATTAAACGCATCACAGGTCATTTCATTCTCATTGTGTCAAACATGCTGACAGTGCAACAAACCCAACAAACACACAGCCATTGATACACACGGTGAAAACTGAAGAAACGTGTACAAACCGCAGGCATCAGAGAGAATTCACACACAGAGGATTTCCAAAAATAAAAGCTCTTAGAGGTACTTGGATTAAATAATTGTTTTGATATATCGGGCACAAAAACAACATCATGACTTCTGGTCGCTTATGCCTCTGCTTTGTAATCTATAATCAATAATGCTTTGAAATATTAAGTAGCTCACAAACTTTACAGAGGATCAGACAGAAAAGTTAATAACAGGCACAACATGACTCTTCAAACAGTGTAAACTTTGAAAGTGAATTAAAAAACTAGCAAAACCATTTAAGACTTATGAAAGAGAAGCTTGAAGAAAACATGATGCAAAAGGGCACAAGAAGACAAAAATATTCTTAAAATTTCAATAACATTTGTTTGCTCTTGGTGGGAACTGTTTGGCTTCTGTAAATATCATCACAGAGTACGGTCTAGACCTGCTCTTTTATGAAAAGCGCTCTGAGATAACTTATGTTGTGATTTGGCACTATATAAACAAAATTGAAATTTTACATAGAAAATATGAGCAACTTAAGAAGAAAGGTTCAGATAAAAGCTGACAAAATGGTTCTGAAGATTGTCATAATTAAAAGCAATTGGTTCTACGTGTGAAGGAAAAAGGTTGTCCATCTAGAGGTGAGGCAATCTGGAATCTGGACTCAAATACTCAACACAACCACCTGTTGATTCTTTTTATGAGCAAAGTTTTTCATCTTGCTTTATTTGATCTGGAGTGTTAGGTCGATCTTAAATATTAATTTCCGTGTTTAATCTTTTTGTGTCAATGCAAAATCAATAAATTAAGATTAAAATAGAATCAAATTAAAATAAAAAAACATTTTGCAGCAATTGAATCCAAATTTGTTTTCTGTGATCAATAAAGGTGCATTACAGAGAAATCAAAGCCATAATTGAAATGTTTCACCAAACATTTACCAAAAACATGTAGATTTTTCGAGAACTGAGAAAAAGTTATACACTTGATTATTGGCTTTAACGAAATGAACACTTGGTAAACTTTTTAAAAGACTTTTAGAGACATTTTAAAGCTGCTCTATCTTTATAGTAACAATCTATTGTGTAATATGAACGGTGACACTCCTTGTGAACCCACAGAGAATTATGCAGCACAATACAGAGCATTTTAGCCTCTTTTAGCATATTGATTTGGTTTTTTGGCACATTTAGTGTATGATTAAGTTCTTCAACCCCCTTTCCAGCAGCAGCAGGCAGCTGGGTTTTTTCTTTTCAGCAAACAAGCTTTCATAAACTCACTGTACACCACCTGTCCAGCACCAGACAACAGACAGACAAAGAATGGAACATCTAGCAGCTAGGGAGTTGGTGGAGACCAAAGCAGAACTAAAATGATAGTAAATATCGTAATTAGATTTTTCAGATTGACACAAACAAAATGTTACTGTGTCTGCAGCGGTTTACTTTCACGTTCAACAATTTTATAAGGTGTCAGCTTGTTCCACTGTCCCCAAGTGGTCAAAAAAGTTCAGTTACTGCAGTGTTAACTATCTTTAAAGGTCTTAAAGATACAATTCCGCTGAAATATCACTTGCTTAACAGTAACAGGACATTAACGAAAGTTAGAACAAAGGAAATACACAAAATAAAAATAATCCCTTTGTTAAGAGGATTTCAGTAGGCTGCTTCTGTAAGTGTTTGGAAATATGTAAACCGTACATTATCATTACATGATATACTATTAGACCAAAATTAATTACAGATTGGACCAAAAGTAGTAAGCAGATGATCAGCTGCAACAAATCTATAGAGATACAGTGTTTTCTGGGAACATTATCACAATAATGCAGCCAGGGGAGTAACCAGGGGAGAATGTTACAATGTGAGCCATCTCCTTATGTCTTTATAATCCCCAAATAAATGTTCTGATAAATTAAAACAGCAATGGGTGTTTAATATGGCACTGAGATCAGCTGTTGGCAGACGACTCTGCTTGGCTTTTGAACAAATTAAGAACACACAAAATAAAAACACATTCTGTGTGTGTGTATGTGAAGGCAGTTGTTTTCTGAGTGAACAGCAGAATGAGGTTTACGTTTAAAAACAAACAGTTGTTTGTGACATTTCCTTTTTTTATTTGGCAAACTGGCATATTTAATATACTGTAGGTGACAACAAGGTGATGCCAAAGCTCTATGACCATTTAACTACGGATTTTTAATGGAGCACAACAACAAATAATTTGGCAGCCACAGGTTTCACTTATACTTTGAAAACCAACCTGCAGTAATCCTAAAATTATGCAGCTGTGAGTTGGGACTGCTATGTAAACCCTCCCCTTGGCTCACTGAAGGATGAAGTAAGGACTTAGCTGCCAGCAGGTGGCAAGCAAATAGACAATTTCACTTGTTTCTGGTGCACCTCAACTGGGCTAAAGAAAAAGTAAGGCAGATCAAGGTGTTACTTGATGTTAGGAAAATTATTGAGTTGCACTTTAAACAAAAGAGTTCATCTCAGAAGATCATCTGATTTTTGACATTGAAATAGACTGTTAGTAAGTTTATGTCTAAAAGACTTCGAAATACAGATGTTTCTTGTTGTGCTCACGCATAGCATCGTGGTACATATCACACAGCACTCAGTTGACTTCAGTTTCATTAAAACATGATTTCATTAGGTTTTCTGCACCAGCAACTTTTTAAATGGTCAGTTATCCAATGAAAAAAAATTGTTAAGCAACAAAACACAACAAAAAGTTGATCCACAGTATCTTCAAGTGTTGAACTAAAAAAGTCAAGTTCATAACAAAGGTAAAAAAGCCTTAAACAACTTCTACTATTCCTCTTCAAGCGCTTATAATAGTGTGTTTTCTTTATGTTAAAGACGCATTGTGTTGCTAGAGTTGTAATTTTTGGGTTAATTTGACAAGTAAGAGCACTACTGCAATAAAAAATGCAAATGCAGTTGAGACAATTTTCTCTTGACAGACCTGAAACTTAAAAAAAGAAGGTGTATGACATATAAAGAATATAACAAAAATATGACAACAGAAATAATAATCATGTTTTACATTTCTTTTAATATAAATAATTGGTCTAACAACATTGGTCATGTATGGGGCCTTAAAGCAATATTTCACTTTGCCTGATAATCTGTTATAAAGAGATAAGAGGTCAACATCTGAAAGCTGCCCCGAAAAACTGACGTCACCTAACTGACATTTGGAGTTTTTTCCGATCTTAAGGTTAGGGCAAATAATGATGCTGATTAGATATAATTATCCTCTCCACTCACAAATTAATTTAACTTTTTAAATGCATTTATACTGACTTAAAACCAGTGTTTGTTCTATTTCTAAAACAGCCATTGTCTTTTTTAGGCTATTGATTAGCATCATTTCATTTTCTGTAAATATTAGCAAATTGCGGTGACATTGCATCCTCTTATCTCTGACTTATCTCAAACTCCCACAGAGATTAAACTCTGTTCCACTACAGTGGAATAAAGCTTTAAAAGCCAAGGCAGTAGATCAGTGTGGACCAATACATCTATCCTGATCTGGGACACTCTACTAATGATGTACAATGTAGGCTTTTTTTCTCCATTGCACATGTGTCATGCTGTACCCATATTTGTCCTACAATATGAATGGTATATTATATGCAAATCTGTAGTCAGCCAAGTCTGGCACCATTATGGAGGACTAATGAGAGTCAGCTGTACAATAGCAAAGTATAAAAAAACTGGGCTTCTAACAGAAAGCTAGCTGAAGCACTGTTGTGTCTGCTAATCTGTTCAGTCCAAAGTAGAACTGGGAAATAAAAACAGTATATATACTTAGCAAAATTACAATCACAATTCAGTGTTACTACCGTAATGTAAAAGTATCCAGATTATTCAAACAATGTTACTCCTAATCAATCACATGGCAGTCTAAACAGCAAAAAAAGGACAGCATGGTAGGTTACGTTAGCTTAACTTACCGCATGCTTTTGTTTTGGAATCAAAGGTCAGATAGAAAGACAGAATTCAGAGAAAATTTTAAAGTAGGTGAGGACTGATACTACGAGGTATAGGCTACTGATATGTTTTTCTCAATTTGAGTTGTTTACATATAAAAGCTACTGAAACACTGCAATTTTTCTTTACTCCAAAAAACTCATCAGCCGCTTTTGTTAATATTAGCACATTTAGCCACTGCTAAAGATGGAAGGTTGCTACACGTTCTCCTAATATCAAGGCAGTCTCACCACAAATCTTACATTTATCAAGGTTGTTGATCCAAAATATGAATACTCTCTATCAGGTGGCCATAAGCAGAATAATCTACCCTGACCTGTTTTTAGTTACGAAAAATAATGTACTCCGCCTTGGGTTGGTTTGTTTATTGTTAGGAATATAAAGTTTAATATAGGTCCAATATTTATCTGCCCAGCTCATTGTGGATTAAGCTATTATTCCATATCCTAAAATTAGCTATAGAAGCTAAAAAGCTGACATTGGCTTGACAATAAAAATCAATCACTGATTAATCTGAATCAGAAAGAGATACCATGGTAGACCTCCAACAACTACAACACAATTTGTTGCATTTCTAGCAAAATTCCAAACAAAACAGCTTCAAACACTGAAAAATCACCATATGTGGCCAATAAGGATACAGCATCAAAAACAGTGTGAAACGGGGGGGGGGGGGGGGGGGGGGGGGGGGGAAGAAAAAAGCGGTCACGCAGTTGCTCAGCCCGGCCCTGGAGGAAAAGTTTCAGGAGAGGAGATGACTTAATTTACACAGACACAGCCTGGTGTTAAACTCTTAATGGCCCCGAATAGGCTGTCATCCAGTGACAGCCTAAACAGGAAGCAAAATCTTTCCCTTGTGTTCAAAGTGATAAACAAATCATACTTTAAAGAGTAAAAATGTAACATCTCTTTTTGTCTGTTTAGATCTATTCAAATTATTCAAACCACTTGCAAGTGGAGAAATTGGGAGTGTTCAGAGCTTTATTCCCAGGCTGCATGTTTTAAACGAGGCACATTATTTGTCTGACAGTGGTGAAACTGTCCCCTCCTGTTTTAATTTCCTCAAAGGTTGACACGTTGACACTGTAATACCTTAAATATCCACCAGAGGGGGACAGGGTTGTTTAATTGCCAAAGTGGCAGACCCTTTGGGAGGAGAAGGAAGCATAAAGGGAGGAAGAGAATGAAAAGAGGAGCCGAAGGTAGTTAAAGGTTACTCTTGAAGAGAAGAGTGTGAACAGAAGTAGATTAAGAAACATGCAATCAAAGATGACAGAGAAGGTAAAAGAAGGAGGGAATGTGCTGAGTAGAAAGGACAGACGACTGAGGTCGTTTCCTGAATCGCCTTGTGATCTAGCATGCACATTTCTTCTCATTGAGCTGCGCGTCGGCAAGCTTTGTGGCCCCGTTCCCATTGGCTGGCTCGGCGGGCGGTTTGTCAACGCACTGCTCCATCCTTTTCATGACCAGGTCCAACAACGTTATCACCGCCTTGTCCACCTCCACTCCTGTCGCTGCACTTGTCTCAAAGTACGGGATCCTGTGAGCAGCAACAACAGTAGAATGTTTTAGCAAATTACACTAAGACTGTTTTGCAAATAATTCCATCAATTTTTAGATGAATTTCAATTGGACTCGGTGAATCACTTGCTTATAGAGCCAGTCGGGCCACTGTCTAACCTCCCACACCTTTAATTCTGAAGATCAGAGCTGTATCTTTCACCGTTAACACATCCTGAGCGCTCCTCCACATTTTCCCCCCTTAATCTGTGAACAAAGACTGCCACATTGATCCCTTCCATTTACTCAGTTGAGCAATTAGCCCGCACAGATTTCCAAATCAATATTTTGTGTGCGGCTGAAGAAGCTTTGTCTAGCAAGGACTAGCAAGGACTAGCAGGTTTAGGGTTCTCGTCAATGAGATAACAGTGAGTTTTCTAAACATTCTCTGCTCATGCACATGATTTTAATGTAGCTATGATAATTAACTTTTTTAAATTTGACTAACTGAGGTCACAGCACACTGAAATAATCTTTACTGAAACCAATGGCTGCCTGCGAGTCAGAAAATCTATTTACAGTATAAACTGATGGATGGTTTGGAAAATGATCAGCAATAGTGCATGCAATCCATGTTTGTTGAAGCATTGACAAGCATTATGTTCACTCCTTCCAATATTCTTAATATTCCAGTAATCCCGACTCCAAATAAAATACATGCACTGAATACTGTACATGAAATTCAAACTTACCCGTATTTATCAGCCAGCTCCTTGGCCTGTTTCTCCTGAACCTCCCGCTGGTCGGCCAGGTCCGCCTTGTTTCCTACCAACACAATATCTGGATTCTCACAGTAGGCATTGGCCTGTAGTTGGCCTGAAAATGAATACAAATAAAAAAACAAATGAGAAAAGCGAATGTAATAAAGAAAAACTGTCTCTTTGCATACGTGAATGTGTGACAGGGACAGAGAAAAATTGTTTAGCCCACTGCGTTTTATTTCATGCTTTTTTCAGATAAACTTCATTGGGCATAAAAATATTCATTTATGTGCAAATATAATAAACTTGTCCCTTGTACAGTTTTTGGCCACTGGTGGCACTGTAGAGTAATTTTTGATAGCATAATCAGAAGATGAAGGCTAAAAGAACACAATGTGTAAAGAAAATGTGACGTTAACAACATACTCATCCAGTTTCTGACGTTGAGGAAGCTCTGCTGGCTGGTGAGATCAAACATCAGCAGGAACCCCATGGCGTCCCTGAAGAATGCCGTGGTCAGGCTGCGGAACCTGGAACACACCGCAGAAAAAGCTGAGTGTCTGAAGTTGCAGTTCCTCTAATGGTGCTGCAGGAAAACTCACAATATAGAAGCAAAGAAAAGAAAAACAACTAATTTTTCTGTAGGAATATGAAATTAATTTATTATTTCTACTAGAGGGTCTGGTCAGAATAGTTCACTTCTTATAATGATTTTCCAAGTGATGATTTTGAACATGAGGATATTAAGGCAGAAAGGCCACAAACAACGGTATGTTAGAGATGGCAGAGATTTCAGCTCTTCACTTGACGATGATTGGACCATGATTGGCTTCCAAACTGATGTCACAAAATCATTGTTGCACTCAGATTTAAGGTGATCGCAGGAAACTTTCTACCTTCAGTAGATGAATGTGAAAACAGTCCATAAAGAGTAAAGAATCATTATTAGAGAGTCATTATTCTGCACAGTAAAGCTCAACATCTAAGTAAAGTAACGATCAGCGATAATTGGAGGGGGACTACTTTTCAGCTTAAAGCTGCAATAATAATAATAGTTTTATAATAAAAATGACATATTTTCATGTGTTTGTGAACAGGCTCACTCATAGTGAGGAACCCACAGAGAATTACACTGCTCAAAAAAATAAAGGGAATACTTAAACAACACAATGTAACTCCAAGTCAATCACACTCCTGTGAAATCAAACTGTCCACTTAGGAAGCAACACTGATTGACAATCAATTTCACACGCTGTTGTGCAAATGGAATAGACAACAGGTGGAAATTATAGGCAATTAGCAAGACACCCCCAATAAAGGAGTGGTTCTGCAGGTGGTGACCACAGACCACTTCTCAGTTCCTATGCTTCCTGGCTGATGTTTTGGTCACTTTTGAATGCTGGCGGTGCTTTCACTCTAGTGGTAACATGAGATAGAGTCTACAACCCACACAAGTGGCTCAGGTAGTGCAGCTCATCCAGGATGGCACATCAATGTGACAGGCCAGTACATCAGGAGACGTGGAGGAGGCCGTAGGAGGGCAACAACCCAGCAGCAGGACCGCTACCTCCGCCTTTGTGCAAGGAGGAACAGGAGGAGCACTGCCAGAGCCCTGCAAAATGACCTCCAGCAGGCCACAAACGGTCAGAAAACGACTCCATGAGGGTGGTATGAGGGCCCGACGTCCACAGGTGGGGGTTGTGCTTACAGCCCAACACCGTGCAGGATGAGAACACCAAGATTGGCAAATTCGCCACTGGCGCCCTGTGCTCTTCACAGATGAAAGCAGGTTCACACTGAGCACATGTGACAGATGTGACAGAGTCTGGAGACGCTGTGGAGAACGTTCTGCTGCCTGCAACATCCTCCAGCATGATCGGTTTGGCGGTGGGTCAGTAATGGTGTGGGGTGGCATTTCTTTGGGGGGCCGCACAGCCCTCCATGTGCTCGCCAGAGGTAGCCTGACTGCCATTAGGTACCGAGATGAGATCCTCAGACCCCTTGTGAGACCATATGCTGGTGCGGTTGGCCCTGGGTTCCTCTTAATGCAACACAATGCTAGACCTCATGTGGCTGGAGTGTGTCAGCAGTTCCTGCAAGAGGAAGGCATTGATGCTGTCCAGGAGTTGGCGGATGCTTTAGTCCAGGTCTGGGAGGAGATCCCTCAGGAGACCATCCGCCACCTCATCAGGAGCATGCCCAGGCGTTGTAGGGAGGTCATACAGGCACGTGGAGGCCACACACACTACTGAGCCTCATTTTGACTTGTTTTAAGGACATTACATCAAAGCTGGATCGGCCTGTAGTGTGGTTTTCCACTTTGATTTTGAGTGTGACTCCAAATCCAGACCTCCATGGGTTGATAAATTTGATTTCCCATGATAGTTTTTGTGTGACTTTGTTGTAAGCACATTCAACTATGTAAAGAAAGGAGTATTTAATGAGATTATTTCATTCATTCAGATCTAGGATGTGTTATTTTAGTGTTCCCTTTATTTTTTTGAACAGAGTATCATCCGACTGCAGTTTCGCAAGAGTTGTTTCCAGCAGGCTACTATTTCCAGAGAAAAGCTCTAAAAAAACCCACTGCATGCTACCTGCTCAGCACCACCCAGCAGACAGACACAGTTAAGACACCAGAGGCTAACACAGTGGAGCATTAATCATCTGAAGATGTAGATATTTTTCTCAGAAGTTAGTGGTGACACCAAAACAGAGCTAAAAGGAGGGAACATTGGACTCATAGACACAGCATTCAGAAACACAACAAAATGAATAACAATGTTGCTCTGTGTTTACAGGATTTGTACATTGGCAACTGTTGTCATAACAAGTTTGCCACATAAACAAAAAATCTGTATTGTGTTTATAGCTTGTTTCCACCCGCCCGAAGTGTAATCTGTTACTGTATGTTTAAAAGACCTTCCTATGTTTTACAGACAGAGAAACTATGACTATGGTTCTATGCAGAACAGTGTCTGCTTATTATACCTGCTTTTTGTATGACTGATAAAACTGAATTCTCTCACAAAGAGAATAATGCTTAGCTGTGACTGGCTACAAAGGGTACATGTTGTGTGCTGCCATTTGAATGCACAACAGTTAGTAATGGGAGTTCCCCAGTTAATTTGTATTTTCTGTGGCATGCTGGGCTTCTGGGTGTGATAGCAGCGAGGAACATAATTCTGTGTAAACATTACTGATGAAGCTTGATGAGCAAATATGTAACATGCAAACAATCAGGATAAAGCATCAGCTATCAAAGGTGTATCTAGAGCAAACAGTGTGACAAACTGATCACACAGGTGGAATGATGACTGGGTGCTCGACTAAATCACAAAGATCAGTTTGTGAAAATAGAAATTGTTCCGTGACGCTGAGCTGAAAAAAATGAAGTTAAAATGATGTAACAAACACTGACTCATCCTGCAGTGAGTCACCAGATCGAGGCAAGGTCCATTTAAAGACCACACAAACACTGACACATACAGTACTGACATGACTGACACATACTGTGTATACAGGCAAGAAGGCACATAGACACACATACACACACACAATCAGAGATACTGTTCTGTTGTTTCTCCCTCGAACCATCCAGTGTAATGATACCTGCTCAATTTCAGCAATGAGCTTTATCACATTAAAGTCTTTAAGAATGAAGTGAAAGGCATCTTCTACTTAGTTTCAAGCTAAATCCAACAAGTCAAGACGCTTTACAGCACAAGCAAGACACAATGTGGGACGAGTCAGGAGTGTTGGATTTCCACCTCATGGACGGCGGTGATATCATCATCATCTTCCCATTCCTGGACCCTTCCATCGGCAACCATACCGAGGAACATCTGCACTTCGTCAATTGCCGTGGTTTTGTGGTCTTGCAAAATGGCAGGTTTGTGCAGGATGTCCCTCAGGTGACGAGTCTAGTGACCACTCCCTCTGACCAGTAAGTGGTGTGCAGTATTTTAACTCCAGCAAACTGAGGCTTTTTGAAGACCCTTTTCTTTCTCTCTCTTGCCCGTCATTCACCGGTCTTGTGCAGAGTTTTGCATGTATTCCGTGCTGCCGACAACTTCACGCAAGCCGCAGTTCCTCGTGTCTATTTCAAGTAGCCGGCTATTGAAAAACCATAAAATATTCTTTGTGTGGCTTATCAACAGTGATAAATGATCTGAAATCCCGCGAGATGCGGACACCTCGGCACAACACCAGTGAAGCCGGGGCTTTGTCTCTTCACCAAGTGTTCCTCTTCTGCAACACGCTACGCCTACATATGCGCACTGACAACCCAGGGTTAGGGTTTAGCACTTTAAAAACATTTATTTTAACATTTAACATTTTATTCTTTTTACATGTTTATTTACAGCATTAAATGTTGAAATTTATATTGTAATAGGCTGTATATTAACTTATTGGGAGACAACTGGTAGTTCTATTTAAAATCAGACAAAATCTTGGACAACATCTAGTGGTCATTAGGAGAGGATATTAGCAAGAAATGTGTGTAATAAAAAACTGTCTGACTGGGAGAAGCAGCGCACCTCTCCTGTCCAGCTGTGTCCCACAACTGAAGGTGAACCTTGAAGGTTTTCCCTGCGGTCGTGCCATTGGGGTTGGATGCGGTGTACACCTGAGGAGGAAGAAACACTAGTTTAGTTTTTATCCATCAGATACAATAAACACATCTGTGTTGATGACTCCTCAATGGAGGAAGACCCATTTTAGACTTAAAACCAGCAAAAAACTATTAAATCCTATTAACTCTTTGCACAAAAACCTATACCTTGTACAATCAAAGAGGAAAATGTCTGAAGAATGCACATTGTGAAACAAGTTGTATGACCAGGCAAGGGCGAAGACCCGTGTTAACATCGGCAAGGTGTTTCAATGCTCGACAGTTCAGCAATGTTAGCATTGCTGTTTCACACAAACGATAGGTCAGTACTGTCTTATCCGTTTGCTAAGGTTTGTGATAGCTGATACCAACTGGTTAGCTTTGTTAGCTTTGCCGCAGCATTACTGGCTAAGAGTAGTTACATTATTTGCTTTGTGTTTGTTTTATGACAGTATTTGTCCGTGAAGACCTAAAAATACAAGTTATGTAATGTTGCGAAATGTTACCGGAGGCATTAAGTTCCTTGTTTGCTTTGCATCTGATACAAACATATTGTGACTCGTCAGTCACTGTGCTTTTGTAAAAACAATTTCAAATAACTCTCGCTAGTTTTTTACTGATGATGTTTGTTTAATGTTCGTTACTGTTGAAGTTACTAGCGGTAATCCTACCACAACATACAATATATTTCATGGCTTAGACTTTGGCTAAGAAAAGTATTTTGCTTCAATACATACTATATTTAAATATTGACAGGCTTGTTGTCACACTTTCTACAGTTCTGCAAAAAACATGCCACCTTATTAAGGCTAACTTGCCCTGACCAGCAGACATGCAAGTCTAGTCTATCCTACCTGCTGGGTGACTAATGCTAAAAAATCCAGCTGTCTGCAGATATCAGGCTGATGAAACACAAACAGCAAAAGCAGATGAATCATATTGCCCAGCCCTAAAAGCAAAGACACTTTCCTGGTAAATTGTAATTGTAAGGTGAATGGTGTAATTCAACTCTTTCCCTGGCGACGAAGATTGTTCGTGTGAGTTTCCACAGTTGTAAAATCCTTCTACATAGTATTAAACAGCTGTGTAGCATTTTAGCGTCTTCTAAGCCTTAAAAGTCAAGGATGTGTTACTGACATTGACCAGGATCATATTTCATCATCTCCGTATATGTACATACTTAGCCAATAAAGCTGATTGTTATTCTGATCTCACTTGTATCTTAAGTGACACACCACCACCACGGCTCCTTGTGTTTTTTAACACAATGCTGTTTTCAGACGGAATGCCCGTATGTCCATTTCTCACCTCTCCACTGCTTTACTGTAATATCTCAGCATGGTCTAACCAACAGACTAACAGTGATCCTGTCTCTGTTATGATGAACTCTTGTGTGCTGCAGCTGCTTGGGTCTCAGGTGTCATTCACACCTCTTACTCTCCCAGATGAGACACTTTCTCTGACACTGGTTTCAGGCGTAGTTCACACCAATCATAGTCATATAGCAGGTAGTTTGAATTCTAGCATGGTTTCAAGGTGATAACTGAGTTTCACGTCAGGTGCCAAATTATGACACTTGAACATTTGACAGTACCGGTCGTCTCTAGCGAGACCTGTGGTGCAGTTTGTTATTGGATTGGATTTCTGGATTGTGTCATAAATGCCACTAAATATGCCCTTAAATAATATGATTCAACAAAAATCTGTAAATTTTTCACTCACTGTACTGCAACTGTAACACTGAAACCCGCTTCAAATGAGTCTAAAAACAAATTAGTTTACAGTTTACATGAGCAGTATGCTGGAGAATGTAATGCTAAACCTGAGTGGAGCACTTTCCCAAATGCAGCCCTCAGCAATCTTATTCCCAGCCCAGATGGGATGGGAGATGAGATGTGCCCACAGATAGCAAGGTCCTTGTAGAAGCACGGTAGGTGTTTGCAGAAAACTGTGCTTGAGAGTGAAATTTTTTTAGGAATTGATTATTCCTTTGGTATCAGAATTTTGGAACTAGTTTTCGATGCCCATCCCACAGTCTTAAAAACAGCCAGCCTCATAGAGAGAGAGAGAGAGAGAGAGAGAGAGAGAGAGAGAGAGAGAGAGAGAGAGAGAGAGAGAGAGAGAGAGAGAGATTACTGTGCGCCCATGCAAGTTGTGAAAAGTGCCCACTGTGGCCACAAATGGTAATTACAACACAATGGTGTGTGCTATATCATTGGCTAATAATAGCTACAGCTGCACGATTTGGAGAAAAAGTCATATTGCGATTGATTTAATGATTTGCTGTAGTACATCAAACTTTTTATTATGTCCCGGCCCATCCAGGCTGATTGGTCAGTTGACGAGAAGTGACTGACATCGGCTTTATAGATTTATGAAAAGTTGAAAAACAAAAGGCAGCAACACAGCTAACGTTAACTGACCAGCGATCCAAAGCCAAACTTTTTTTATCTTATCCCTCTCTTCTTCGGTCTTACCGCTTTAGCTGCCGACGACACGTAACATTACTGTAACTGTCTCTGTCTCAATTTACCACCATTGATGAACCCCACGAAGGATATTATAGCGTTTAAAAGCAGTAGCAGAGTTTTGCATGCAATTCTTCGCAGGCATGCAAAACTCGGCATAACACCGGTGTGTCTGACGATCTATGCTGCCTTGTCGAAAAATTCTATCTATCTAGTCTATCGAGTCACTCTGCCTTATCGAAAAATGCTACCTTATGTGTTCCCTTTTCCAATCCCATAAAGTTATAATTGTCACAGCATTATGACATATTCTGTTTTTTGATTATATTATAACATAATTTCATGGGTAGCGTATTCTGATAATATGACTAATATCCCCTATCAAATAATGCTCACATTACAGAATCATTTTATATTGCACCACTACTCACTCCATGTGTACTGTACAGAGATGGGGAGCATGTTGAAATACTATATTATGACATCTTTATTTAAGATATCAGGGGTAGCGTATTCTGATAGACTAATAATGATTTTTGATGTTACTGATGATCAGCCACTTTCCACGCTTGTGGGTCATACGCATGCGCAGAACAGCTATGTAGCACATCTCAATAGGTAGCATAAATCGACACCGGCCCACCGGCGAGTCCGGATATATTTTGAACCATTAGCGGCCGGGCGGAGAGGGGAGGGGTTTGGTAGGTTGTTGTCTTAACGTTACTCGCTCACTGCCCATTAATTACTTTTTGTGGTTCAAACTTATCTGTTTTAGGGGGACATGCAAGAGCCCGGTGTGGGCGGAGATAATGAGCAGACCGCAGTGCAAACTGAGAGGAGAGTCTCACACAAATAGCACACTTTCTGCTTAAATCACACACTTTTTGCTGTTATGAAATCGCACATGACAACATCGCGATTGCAATTTAAAATTAAATCGGGCAGCCCTAATAGTAGCGTAAGCAAAGAGAAGTCAATGAAGTCGGGTGAATTGACTCAGTAATGTGAGTTACACAACAGTTAGCGATTTAAATGTTGCTAACATTAGCGACAATAAGCTATAGGTATTTATGCTGGTAAAACCCAACAGAACAAACTAAGCATGGTCGTTTTCACAGTTTTTTCACGCGTGAGCACCAAAAAACAGAGACTTGACTTCACCACATCTTACCAAAACTATCCAATAAATGACCCAAATGGGAGTCATGTGACTTTTGTCTACAAATTCTAGTTCAGTGGTTCAAACAATAAACGTAAAAGTAGTCTACATTCAGTGTTCAGGTTCCATAGAGACCCTGACGAGGAGCTACTGACAGCACTGAACTACAGCTGTGATCACACATGTCTGCTCCTGTTTGACTCTTTGAAATAGGGGTGTGATCTCACACACGAAGGAGGCGAGGAACAATAATGAATACTATGAGTCACCCGGAGCTCTGGGATTAAAGCAGCATCGTCTGTATTTCCGACATGCGAAGGCAGAGCAGCCAAACCGCTGACCAAACCAAGCCTCTGATTCAGATAACTGCATCTTACACTTGGATATCTGGGTGCATTTATCCTGATGAGATTCTAGCAACAGCGTAGTAAATGTTTTCAGGTCTTAGTGACAGTTTGAAGTGCTACTCCACTCAAAATCAATTTTTTCATCATAAACTCCTCTCTAGACTCACAAATAGAAAGGTAGCTGTAAAACATTTGTTGAGAACTACAGCAGCAGTAGGCTTGGATTTATCATTCTACATCATTCTAATATTGGCAAGTTATTACACTGGAAAAATAACATCCACCAAAGCCTCTTAAAGGAATAATTTGACACTGCTTTCTTACTGAGAGTGAGATGAGATACCATCATTATGGAGCTATAGTCAGCAAACAGCTAGCCTGGCTTTCCACCTACGAGCGACTCTAAAGCTCACTATTTAACGTGCCATATCTCGTTTGTTTAATCCATGCTCAAACAGAAATGTTAAACAATGAGACTTTTGGATTTCACTGGGAGTTAAATGTTTTAACTATTTCTTGCCACTTATGCTGACAGGCACTCTTGCCTTAAGTCACGTTCATATTTCAGTGGTCATGCACATCAGCTTTTCAGAAAATCAGCTGTTTCATCACATTTAGTCCCTGGATGAGGACATCCCGGCTACTATACCTTGACTAATTAAGTCTGTATGATGCTGTCAGTGTAACCTTCATCAAGTAGTTGTTGTGCATTTACAAAACATAACCATAACAGTAGCAGGTAAGAAAATGGTCATGTGAATTATTTATGTCCTACACATTGATTTATTTGTGGCGGCCGGCAATATTAACGCTGACCGCCACATATAGATTAAAATTGGTAAGAATCGTATTTGATCACAGAGCTGAGCGAAGCGCATATATTCTCTCAACAACAACAACAACAACAATAAAATGTTAGGGAAGTTACTTATTATATTTTCTATTCTTTGATTTAGGGTTTTTGGAAAAACATAATAAAATAAAAATAAATTTGTTGACTTTTGTTGCTGTTTCATCACTATTTATAGCTATACAATGGGTTTATGGTTAAATAATTTATTAGAGCACAACATTGTTTACAAGTGTGCATTTAATTTTGCACCAAATTAATGCATTTAACTTTGACATTTAGAAAATTTTTCTTCCGAGGTGGCATGCCCCCAGATCCCCCAACAGGGTTCAAAGCCCACCCACCATAGTCTCTTAAGATCCTGTGGGAAACACTGGAAGGGTGTTTGACTCATATGGGTCATTATCAAAGGCCAATGACAAACAAACTACTTTGACGTTTAGTTTGGACGACTTGTTGGTTTCAGTACTCAAAAAGATTTGGGGATAGAAGATTTCTCCACTGATTTAGCACACCGCAGACTCACAATGACAGTTAAAAAAAAAATTGATTTCACACATTCTTCTTTATTGTCAAAACCTGGCACCTACTATACCCACAATGCAACTCTACCACCGACAGTTTAGTTGGAGGCTAGCTTAAAGCAGCAATAGCTTGAAGCAAAGATGAGGAGTTGGCTACAGTGGTCTGGTAAGCTCACACACTTTTTAATGTTTCATCTTTAACCCCAACCAACATAGCATATTATCATACTTTACAGAGCTCACTTTAAGCACTGAAACCATCTTTTCACACATAACTGATCCTGGTTTGAGCCAGGTTTGACGTCCCTGTACAAGTTAAAATAATGATCGTGGCTCAGCTCAGCAGTGGGAGCTCAGTGAGAAAAGCAGCAGAAAATCCCGACCTGACCTGACCCAGTGTTTGTTCTTTGATAAGTACAGCCCAAAGAAAATGCCTAGGCAAATGTCACAGTAACTATGGTAACCAAGTCTGTATCACCTGTGCGTGGAAGTCTGCGTATCAGAAAACAGATGTCTAGTTGAGATGAAGCTTAAGATTCAAAAACTAGAAAGACCAAAAGAAATATCTTAAACCAGAGACTTTCATTCATTTCCCTGCTTTTTTCCCCCCAAAATATAAGAGATCAGAACTCACTACTCTCTTTTCCCTGAAATCGATGCCAACTGTGGTGATGAACTTGGGGTTGAACTTGTTGTCTGTGTATCGGTACAGGAAGGTGGTCTTCCCCACGCCGGAGTCCCCCAGGGCAAGGAGCTTTATAAGGTAGTCATAATCCCCATCAGTCATAGTGATGACCACAGTAACCCTGTGGACAACAAACAGAGATGTATTTTAGCATACGGACACGCATTAAAAAAAGAGAACAATTCATAGCTCAAGTTTCCATAGACATGGTGGGTGTGTGAGTGGGTGAGCAGTAGAATGTGACATGAACAAAACAGAAGAAAAGACGATGAAAAAGCCAATGAAAAGAAAACATACTACATGTGTGTTTCTGCTGTTGAACTACTGCTGAATTATGGGAGTGTGGTCAGAGGATCGTCCAGACTAGAACACAAGTTTCTGGGAAAATATATTTATGTGTGTGTGTGTGTGTGTGTGGGAGGGGGGGGGGGGGGGGCACAGACAGTGCAAAAACATGTAAAAATATAGTGTACTGAAAGAAAAATAGGCAGCATATAGACAAACTCATACAGCAAATGTAATCACAATAGAAATTGAGGAGTTTGTATTTATTTTAAATAGTAAAAACAAATATAAGTCACGTGAAAAAACTAGTGGTGGAAAATAATGCACATTTACTCTAATACAGGTACAATTTCAAGATACAATTTTATGCTACTTTACACCTCTACCTGACTTCATTTCAGAAGAGAATGATCTTTTTACTGCACTATTATTTGACAGATACACTTTGCCGTTTATGATTTTTATCCATATCTGAGCAGCAACAAGTGATCAGTAATTGTCCTCAAAGGTATCCTGTGGCGTTTCTGATCACCAGTGGTGCTGGAGGAATGTTTGTGCAGAGAAAGTGCATTATCAGTGGCGTCCATTTATTTTGGCAAAGTAAGGCAGTCTCCACGAAAAATTCCTGACTGTTCATGTCTCCAACGAGTTGTAAACTGGGGTCTGTTTGCGTCATGGCTAAATGTGGTATATTTAGAGAGAGGATCATAAGACTCTAATTCACTCAGCTGAGAAGAAGCATTTATAACACTGTGCTTTATTACAGTGAGTATGGTGATTAACCAGGAGCTCGGATCGCCCCACAATAACCTCTCTGTAACTCAGACAGTACGCTGAGAATCAGGGTAATGCTATTCACCAACCAGACTGAAGCAAAGAAAGTACTACACTTAACAAGCGCTCAGTCCTTATTACATCTCACTATTCCCAATTAGGTTTGTATACATGTATGTATACATTTATTTCCCGTCATATAGAACAGAAAGATTGATGTGCATGCTAGTGCAACTATAGTGTGCACAAATACAACATTACATTCAATCATTTTTGCAGACACATTTGACTTTTATGCCCTACATTCAGACTCACATCAACATTGATGAATTGAATTTCAGCCTTGGAACATAGCCTCACTCAACAGTATGTTTCCCACCAAGGGGAGCACTTTTAAAAAAAACAAAAAATGAGTGATATTATAGTTTATATGATATAGCTCCCTTTAACAAACACCAGTCTACCATCACAGGTTAACCCTCACCAGCTTGGCAGGAGAGGCGAGTCTATGGAATTGAGCCATGACTACTCGACTACAGCAGGACAGAGACAACAACAAGAGAGACGGGACCCAACAGAGTAGACATTTTGTCAGCAGCAGGGATTACACTTTAAACATTGGGAAAACGAGATTAAAATTGATCACTTGTGGACATTAAACCGAAATTTCAATGGTCGCTGCAGTGATAAATTTAATTTTTTTTTTGGTAATATTACTAATGGTTTAAACTTTTAATAGCAAGTGCTGGTACAGATATTAATTTCTCTTAGAATATGGATTGTAAACCCCTGGAACATTTCACTTAAACAACATCAAAAAATGTAATGAATGAATAAATAATATATTTTATTGAGTTACAGAGGCAAGTGGAAGAGAGGCTTGCCCTGAGGTGACATCAGGATTTCAGCATGGATTGTAGAGATTAATCATAACATGTCATGATAAAGGGAAAATGTGCTGACATCCTAATTATTAGCATGTTCCACTAACACATACAAACAAAATATATTTCACATTTCTTCTGTACACATTCCACTACCACTTCTAATGTTTGCATGGTTACATGCAAACATTTTAATATCCATTCATTCTTTAATTTAGCTTAAATTACAGCTGAGGCTAATAAAATCCATCTTAGATTGGTGAAATTAGAGCTAGTTTGACAGTGTAGAGCTGAGCCTGACAAGCTGAATATATAGTAAGATGTCCTAAAAATTGCCACTGTACAGAGGGAAGCCCTCTTTGATTTCAATACCAACATGGCCTTTCCTCCGGCACCACTATCTGTTTTCTGGTATGTAAAGAGCAATAGCAGCCACACATTTTCAGCTCTTCTCTTATCTGGTCTTTTAATTTAGTTTGGAAAAAACTCCTTATAACTCCTCTACTAACTTCTCTTATTTGAGGAGACACTGGCCACATGACAGTAAACTGAATGATTTTCCTTTCTTCTCTTGCTTTCACACATTTAGCATCTGTCAGTCCTGAGACTGATGAAGCCCTCTGGGGATAGGGGTGACACAAGGGGGAGAAGGTCGAGCTTATTGGTCTGACATCATTGGTGGAAAACCAGGAATGTCTGTAGTGCGATACCCTGACTCCCTGAGGGTACAGTATAGTTAACAGCAGCCCAGTCAGCTGACAGCAGAGAACAGCACGACCCACAGTCGCCGCAACAACAAACAGGAGAACAAAATACAGTAGAATAAAGAAAGGATTTATTTTAAAACGTGTTTTCACATTCATAGTAGTGGTGGTGGAGGGATTATTTTAAAAGGCGGTTTGATTCTGAATTGATAAAATAGATTCTTATTCATTAATAATATTTCATAGGAAAGATAATGTATTCAACATCTCCCCTGTCACATCCGGCTGCCAATTCCTCTGTGTCTGAAGTTATGATACTAACCTATACATTTTCTTCATCCAGTAATTAGTGTAGACGGTTGTAAGGGTAAATCGTATCTGTACTGGCTCCACCACAGCATTTTAGCGATCGCTATAAATGTATTATGTTCACTATAATCTGTGAGCTATTCCTACTCCAGCTACACCCCTCTGAACAAACATGGAAAAGCCCCCATCTCTGCCTTGTTTATGCTGCTAATCGCTCCGTGGGTGTAAAGAAGATGAGATCCAGCTCTATGAAAGACATAATGGATATACATGGAAAATACCTGACTAATAAGAACGTCTTTCATTTCAGGAAGATGTGCACAGGCTGTTTGAGCTCAAGCACAAGCTTTTGGATTCTACTGAACTGCCTTTTACTTTTGGATTTACCTTAAAGGTCAAGTGTGTAATATTTCTGAGGATTTATTGACAGAAATGCAATATAAGATCCATAACTATGTTTTCAGTGGTGTATAAAAACCTTATACCTTAGAATGAGACATTTCTATCTACATAACCGCGGGTCCCCCCTTCCATGGACATCACCATGTTGTCATTTTTCTACAGTAGCCGAAAACAGAAACAGCGCAACAAAGCGCATTTCGTCAGCACGGTGTTCTTCTTCTGCTTGTATAATTCTGGTAGAATAGACACCGGTAGACGCTTGTCACTACATTGAATGTGTACGAAGAAGAAGAAGAGGACATAATAATAATAATAATAATAATACACAGTCTCTGATGGTCTTCTGGTTTATTAGAAGTAAGAAGAGAAGTGAAATTTGAACAAATGAAGGACTACACCTATTATTTAGCACAAGCCGGCAGCCTGTGGATCTTCGATCTTAAGTGGCGCTGAAGTTGTTTGTTTTCTGCTGGACAGGTTAGTCCAATGTTAGCTATGCAAATGAAAGCTGTTGTTCGATAGCTTCAGCTAATGTTAGAAGCTGGCCATAATCATCAAGAGAAGTGATGCATTTCCCCTGTCAGTGGTGTGAAATATATACTTGGATTGTAATTTCATTCAGATTATTCTTCACTGTGTGTTTTGGCTTTGCTGTCGACAGAAATGTGCCGCATTCGTGAGACAATTAGCTGATTAATTGGCAATAAAATGGTAATATAACTTACAGCATAGAAGCTAAACTTCATATTTTAGTGCCCTGGTAGAAACACTATGTAGTTGGATTGTAATGTCATGTAACGTTAGTTATTCTCTAGGCTTTGGCTTTGCGTGGACATAAATATGTCAGTTATGTCTGTGAGATAATAAGCTGATTAATTGGCAATAAAACTGTAACCTAACATTGTAGATGGAAGCTCAGATAAGCCAGCTAAACTTTTACTGCCCTAGAAACACTAGTTAGTTGGATTGTAATTTTTAACTGTGTCTTGCTTTTGCTACGTGGGTGTCGGTTAGTTTGTGAGACAATCAGCTGATTTTTATTGGAAATAAAATGATCCAGTATGGAAGTTCAGATCAGCCAGCTAAACTACACATTTTACTGCCATGGTGGAAAACACTTTACTGCTAACAGCGTTATAACAAGACCAGTGTTTCCCCATACGTTTATTTGTGGTGGCCTGCCACAATATCAACGCTGACCGCCACATATTGATCGTTTTTCCACCCCTAGGCCTATTTAAAAACGTATTTGATAATATAATTTCTTGATATATCCATCTAAAGAAACCTGCGTCTTGACTGCCTACTCTCTTTTGTCCTGTGTCGGCCACTGTAGCTATCTTATGCGTATGGATTGGGGAAGTCATTGCAAATCGCCTTTAAAAAAAAAATCCCCCTAACCCTTGTCCAAAGCAGCAATTTTTACATTTCGAAACAAAGCTTGAAGTTTATACAGAATAACCTCCAAGTGAACTTAAGTAAAAGTATAATTTTTTTTAGAGATTATTTTTACTATAACATTACTATTAATGTTGTAGCTGGTTGAGGTTCAGCTTACTTTCAATTCCACACTTTATAGATGCTACTACTTGACAATATATAATTGTATATTCCCATTATAGGTCTTCTATGTAAAATTTTTATCTGAAAATATATCTAACTGTTAGACTCAACTAACCCTTTATTTAAATATGAAAGATAGTGGTGAACTGCAGATTTCTAATCTTCAGCCTACTCTTACTGATATATCTATTGTAGGGATATTCAATTAGACTGCAATACTTTTTGGCTAGGTGTACCTAGTGACAGAAATCTATACCAACTAAAAGAAAAAGTGTTTTACAGCTTTGCTACAGGTTGTGGAGAAAAGGTTTTCCCCGGTGACTACTAAACAGTATCCCAATAACAAGAAAGAACAAAACCATAAAACACATTAAGACATTAAAAATGTATGAACCATCACACACAGTAGGCGAGAGGGAACGCAACTGTGTAGTCCAGTCCTGCAGCAAAGAGAAGAGAGGACTTGAGAGCTTGTATGAGGACAGCTCATCATTCTCAATCAGAACATCTATCAGGAAGTTGTGTTTCTTCCTCCTCTGTTATCCTTTACATCTGTGAGATAAAAACATTGCTTTCAGTCAGACTCTAATACACAGACAGTCTGCAGATTCATAAAAAGTTGTATAGTTTTGGGTTATCCAGTAAAGGCCTGTGTTGTTTTGTGTAAAATGTGTCAGAACGTGTCTACTTTTCACACCATCACTTAAGTAAAGTCTTAAAATCGGGACTGTCACTTGTATTATTTGCACTAATGGTAATGCAGCTTTTAAGTACAGGATTAGCATGTAGCAAAAACTCTACTTTCATATCTAAAGCATCAGATCGGATACAAAACAGCATGTTCCTCCATACCTTCATCTTTATGATGATTGACCTCAGAGCATCAGGACACATCAAAATACTGACTTTCTGTCCTTGAAAATTGAGTCCATTCAGCTCACACGTTTATCTAGCAAGCTGATAATAACATGACAGAAAAACAAAGTAGGTAGCAAACAAGACTAAAGCTGGGCAAACTGAACAATTTGAGCCCGTTTCTGACCAGATTTTTGAGCCGCACGACTCATTTTAGAGTCATGCCAAATATCAGCTTCGTCTGGCGCCAGCCGTCACATGTTAACCTTCAAGTTAACCATTCCACCAGTTGGAATTAAACAACAAAATTTCAATCTGTTGGGTTAACAGCCTTCTAGTTGTAGATAATAATAGCCCTGCTGTTGCAGTGCCGTTATGGTGCTTATGTTAACATCGAATTGTTTATCTGGTAAATCTGAATATAGCACAGTTATACAAAGGCTCGTGTATTGTGTTTATGGAAATTGATCTTGTTCGACGGCATTTCTCCACAGAGGCTACAAGTGTATTTTCTCCAATCTTATAAAACCATTTCATTACTCTCCATTACAGCACTTAAGAAATATAATGGATGCACAACATGGCCTGATAATGTACAACACATCCATCTTGTATTGTGTTATTGCTGTCACAATCAACAGGTTAAATCGCACACTACACACAACAAACTACTGTATAAATCAGTTCCAACACCAGAGGAATCTGCACCCCCATGAAGAAACATAAATCCACCTGACGGACCCTGAGTGTAATTTCCACCATTCAGTGCTGTGCTGCTCACACAGAGGTTTATTATACACTGTACATTCAATCTGAATGAAGCAAGAAGAAGAAGTGTAGATTGTGGGCGAGTCCTACAGCATGTTTCTAGCAATGTTGTACAAACAAGATTCCGTTATAAGAGGAGAATTCAGACTTTAGCAATCTGGTTTAACTGCATAGATAATGTTAAAGACTGGATGTACCTGTACTTTTGTAATTTCATTTTGACAACGCAGATGTCCTGGTCATTGATCCTGAGCACCTTTCAAAGCAAATACAGCCACTCTGACATCTCACTCCTAACATAAATTCAAAATAACTGAGTATTAAAGGCCAAGAAAACTTGGCTGCTCATTTGCCAAACAGATTAAAGCCTTTCCAGACTGAACAAACACCCGTTTGATTGATTTTCCCTGAAGTGCGGAATAAAAAACATAATTTAAAATCATTTGTCGCGCACAAAAAACCCTAACATTTAAATTGATGCCGTTTTCGTTACCTCCGTCGAGCAAATAGGTGTGCATAGTTATCAGTTGTTCATTGCCTTATGTTATTTGAGCCAAACGCTGTGCGCCAGCGTGTGGATGTGATGCGTTGCTTGTAAAAACACGGTATGGAAATATAACACTATTTATTAAGTAAATCTTTCAGTGTACCGCTTGTGTCAAAAAAAAAAAGTCATATTTCTTTTAACTCATTGGCTGTGTTTGTGTAGCCTAAATAAATGTTTAAACACAAGTGGAATGCATTTGCTTTACTTTTATTTTCAAACAAAGGAATCCAAATTATGTACCTGGGAGCATCTTGCATGTATGTGTCCCTCTCCACCACTGTCACTACTCAGGAGTGGTGCGCCTTCCTGCAGACCGGTTATAAGGGGATGGAGCTCCAGTGCCCCCTTTCCTCACCATGCGTATGTGCATGTTTTACCCACCAAACAACATGCTTCGACTTCACAAAAACGAACATCAGTATGTCACCGAGTTAAATTTCTTTTTGCAGCTTTTCTGGCAGAATTTGCCTCCTTCTTCATGCAGTCAGTACGTATTAATGTAAATGAGGGGCATTTCGCTGACCATTTATAGGCAACTATGGGCGTTAAAGGGTCAGACAAGGCGCTCCCTCACATACACCACATTTCAAGAATATTTTTGTGCGTACACATTGGGGTTGTCGCGATAACCGAAAAATTGAGATAGCGCACTATTGGTCAAGCTTACCGCGTAGGATGACAAGCACTGCATGTTAAATTAATGAATTAGTGCTTCAAAAGTTCCACAACCATAACAAGATCTGTAATGGTTCAAGGACAGATCGCCATGGGCAGTTCATGACCTGACTTCAAACTTGAAAGCTGTGTTGTTTTGTGTTGTTTTACTGTTTTTTTTAGTAGGTTTGCTAACTTGGTGTTAGCATATTGCGCGGCTAATGTGGCTAGCAGGCTCTGCGATTTTGGACTAACGTTGTAATCCAGAGGGACAGTCGATGACATTAATAATGTGCGTTGCTGCAGTATCTACACTGACTTAATAGACATGCCCTGAAGACAACGATATAGCTAACGTTACGTGTGCAAAAAGACACGGTCAAAATACAAAAATGAGTTTGCTTGGCAATGTTGACTAGCACCCAGCAGCTAGCTTGCTCACAACAGCGGCTCGCTGTGCAGTGAGGTGAGATCCACAGACACTCTTCTTACTATGCTATATGGCACCAAATGACTATATTTATGTAAAATGCGATAATACCGCATACATTATGTTGAGCCCCAACATAGTACCTTGGGGGAAATTACTTCACCGCGACAGCCCTAATACAACATTACATAATTTCTATCATTCAGTAACACAGTGAGAGTTATGCATGCTTTCAAATCTTTGCACCTTTATTACAGTAATGCCTTTCTTTCTCTTCTCATTAATGCATTTTCTTTCCTTTATTAAGATATTTTTTTTACATAGCTAATTTCTGAATTTCTGTATGTTTTATTACTTACTTTACTGTGAATGCAAGTCTTTTTACAACTTCTTTTTCCTTGTTGTAGCGATGTAGCAGTTTGGATGCTGCCTATGTTTTGTCTGTCATTTATTTTCCTAACTGCATAAAACATCCTTAATTAAAAAATGCTTTCTAATTGTTATGAATGAACAGTAATCTGGTTTGAAGAGAGATTTCTCAACCCCAAATAATTCAGGTTGGAAAAAGAAAGTGGAAAAGGACAGAGGAAGAAAGATGATTATTCATTGCTTTTCATGAAATGTTTTTTTAATCTGGTACTGGATATTCTATACTAGCGAGAGTTAGACAGAAACAACAGACTGTAGTTACCCTGTTAACCTCTATTGCTCAATATCTACAAATTACTGCTGATGATAAAAGAGGCTGTTCATTAGATCTTTATACATAATGCAACCTTGATCCTTTAATTAAATCAATAAATAATTCAAATCAGTTGAATACGGTTTTGTCCAAAACCAAGTTGGATTTCCAAATTAAATGTATTCTCATAAGACCAGATGGCTCTGAACAAAGGACGTCTTGTAGAGTTTATAGCTGCATGACAACGTGTTAGTTTTCAGAGCTTAAATGACAGGAGGCCAACAGATTTGTAGGATTTTGAGGAGAGTCCACCAACAACACATCAATTAAAGGTTTAAACATAATCAGCAAAATGTATTTTAAGTGAGTTTTCAAATCTAACAACACTAGTTTTTAGAGAGAAACATCCCAGGCAAAGCTGTGGATGGATTTTTATTTTAAAGATTTCCATTCTATTACTGACAGCAGCAGAGGAGTGATGGTAGCTTGACCTTTTCTATTTTAATTATTGATCAACACCGCCAGGATTAATCTGTCTCTTCCAAAGGAGCTCCCAACGGAGAAGTAAAATAGTTTTAACACTAAAATCACAAAGACTTCTCAAAACAGCTAGTTTTCAATTTAAATCTAATTTCAAGTGCAAGACAAGTCAAACTGTCACGTAAAATCATTGTTGAATGATCCTTTCCTGAATGAGAAATTTAATCTTAAAACACAAGTTTTTGAAAATCTTGGATACTAGTGCAGATATATTAAATTTCTGTAGGTTTATTTGTTAGTTTTTTTGATTGCTTACTTTTCATTACAATGGTGACAGCTTTGAGCGTTCACTATCAGAAATACAACAGAACAAAAGGAAAAGAGAAGACCTATTGCTGCCTTTTTCAGTGGCTGCTTCACAATAAAGGCCACAGCAAGGTTTGTCAGTTGAACCCATTTAATGTGAAACAGCAGCAGGAGGAAATTTTGGTTTGCATTAGCAGAAATGAATACAGCTATGTTATGGCTGTAGGAAAGCACTTCACGGAGGACTGAGGCTTTTATCAATGAGATAAAATAACAGCAACATTGCATGTACATGCAATGTAAGCACTTGAATGGCATGCCACTGACATTGAGGAAAACTATATAATGAGTTTCTTTTCTTCTTCTTCTTCTATTACAGAAAAACTGGGGTCTGAAATAATGAACATCTGAAGGATTATAACTTTAAACATATGAAGCCACAGTTCTCAAATGGTAAATGTCTAGAAAAAAGCAGTTGAACAAGGACTTTGCGCAAATAAAATAGTCTGAATTGGCTAAATTATGATACAAATCAGACACAATTTGAACAAAGAAGCAGTAAAGATTACTAATCAAACCAGATATTTGATGACGGCTGTCACTACTTCACAGATAAACAATAATAAAGACCAATTTTGCTCAGTACCAAAGAAGGATAAACGGTTAGATAATCACTTGTATTTCAGATACATCCTCTGTTCCTAATAATCTATAAATGTATAAAAAGGTCAGACCTTTATGTTTGAATGTTGTGGCCACTAAATCACTTTAAACAGATCAGACAACTGATTTGTTTTCCATCTGCTCTGAAGACTCTGCTGAGGCTCTTTGATCTCGTTACCAATCTATTATCCAGAGTCAACGATCAATAACCGCTAACATCGATGAAGATTGACCCTTGATTATCAAATTTGTCCAAACATCCTACAGGTATACCCTCTCAAACCTTTTAGCATTTCAGATCCACTTGGCAAAACAGTGACCACGTTTGAGACGACACAATGGAAAGATCGAGGACGTGAACCTAAACAGCAGCTGGGCGGCCTGGTGTACCGCGTATCCCCAGAAAAACTGCAATTACTACTATTCCTTGTGGCTATTCTTATATAGCCAAGCCAATCAAACAGAAAAAGATTTATCCACAGGTAGTTCGGTACATGTATAGAGTGTGACTGATGACAAAAGAACTTATCTGCTGGCTCTGCCTTTTATCCAGAATATAAAACTGGTTTTAAAGTGGTACAACAGAATCTGACTACATTCATGAGTCCAGTAGCTTCTGGCCCGGATCAGACAGAATATGACAGACAGGACTCAGGTGTACTGTATCAATGTATTTATCCATCAGCGAGTCCCAGCAGGGCGCCCTCAATCCCTCCCTAATCCCACAGCAGGAGGTGGGCTAACATCTGTACAGACAGCCCACACAGCTGGATCAGAAAGGTCAGCATGGATGTAGGAATACTGGGAGGCGGAAGAGGATGGAGGAGGAAGATGGGTCTGGCTTGTGCTGCAGGTCAACTGCAAGAAATTAGCATTGGCAGGTTGATTGTTCAAATCTGGAGGTGACCAGGATATTGTGAAAAAGTGGTAGTTATTTAAAGTTTGTTATTTTAGTCTAGATTGACATAACATTTCATGTGGATATTCTTGGTCTCAGAGGATGAATCCTAATGATTGTGATGCCCCCCTGACATTTCAACTAGTGCAACCATCAGGCCAAATGTTTTATAAAAGGTCTCAAGTATTTTCATAAAAATATACTGAGCACATTCAAACTCAATGGATGAACCGTTTGATTTTGAGCACTACATAAACTTTACTCTAGTGCTACTCTGGTGGACCACTTTTTTGGATAATCGACTAATACAATACTTAGGACTCGAACTCTGGTGCGAACCAAACAACCACTCTCTGGTCAGCCTCAAAGTGGTGGTTTCAGACTGCTGTCAAGAACTATGAACTCTGGAGTAGTTCATTTCTGGTGTGAACACCACTCGAACCAATACAAGGAAGTGTAGTATTGGATTTGTCATTTTTGTTAAAAAAAATGTCCTCTTCCTGTTTTCGTGATAGGTGAACTAGTAGTGCGTTTACTAACATTACCAAATTAGCAATTGCAGGGGGCAAACCTGGACTCAGGACGTAGTGAGATGCCTCCTGAATATTTGTGCTAAAGAGAAAGTTCCTCAGTTACTAGAGAAGTTGCATAAGAACACTGAGGTATTCAAAATAATCAGCAATTAAATGAAGGAGATTGGATTCCAGGGCAGAGTTGTGCAGTATGATGTGAAAGTTAACAATTTCTGGACCGTTTTGAGTTTTTGCAGAGACTTTTATAGAGGAAACATGCCACTCAATCACATCCTCAGTACATGTCTATGGGGAAAGCCCGTAACAGCAAAGATGGCGATTATCTCGCACCTCCCGCTAGAAAGCCAATCGTCTGCTTTTAACAGCCAAAGCGGGAAACACATTTCAGCCAATCATGTGGTTCCACTGACGTATGGGTCTGTTATACTTCTACTGTGCATGCATCATAGTAGTGATGCATATAACTGGTAGGGATAAACGCTTTTTAAAACTTATTTTGGGGGAAAGTTGTAAAACTTTTTTAGCGATTTTTATTACTGCTGATTCTCTTCATGTAGTTTTTATGTTCACGTGACCAGTAAAAGTGCAGTTCTGGCTCTCTCCTCATTCATTCAGATAGGAGCCTGGTCTTGTTAGTCCGAAATAGCTGCCCGGAGGCGTTGCCAGAAGGGCTGCCGAGTGGCATGACCTGCCTATAAGGACTTTATGAATACAAACCGGACCAGTTGGAGAACTGAAACAATGTATCATCCTCATATTAGTTCGATTCAGGAACCGGACTTTTAGGTGTGAACCCATGCTGTATTAGATGATTTAATAAAGCAATAAAACGGCCTACTCATGTCTTACTTTTCTATCTCCACTCTGAACAACTACAAATAGGGATCAGTGACTGAACAGATTGTGTTTACAGTGCTGCAGTAAAAACCTGTGACATTTTCATCTAAACCATATGTTCTGCTGTTCTCTGTCAGTGGTTGCTTTAACACAGCAGTGACCCAGCTCACAGCATATCCAATTCATAAAAGCAATTCCATTTATTCACCATCTGGTCATTCTCTGCTGCTGCCCAGGAAGTGATGGTTTTTAGCATTTAATGGTTTCTTTGTGATACGAAAGAATAATTCTGTAGTTCTCATTAGCCGTGACAGTTATAGCTAATGAAACTCCAACTGCACAAGAGAAAAGGCAAATGTTGCAGAAAAGTTTGTTTGACTGAATAGAGATTTTGGCCGGTGCAGTGCAAAAGGAACCAGCAATCTTTAAACTCCAACTGCCAAGCTCCTCCTATCCCGATAGAAATAAACAAACCATTTCAAGTGCAGGACCTAAATTCTACTAAATCTAGGCACATGAAACCTGATCAAATACAATCAAACAGAATACTGTTATTGTGGAATTCAAACTCATGTGGACAGACATAAGTGTTGTGCATTGTGCTGCAATCTGCATGTCTCATGACTCCAATAGTCCTGATGTTTTTAGTTTAACCTGATTTCGTTTTACAGCTGTAGATTTGTACACAACAAGCTGCTAAAAAACAAACCACTGTGCAAGAACTGTCTGCTGCAAGTGTGGGATAGCTGTAATCTGGAGGTTTAGACAAAGAGCTTCTGATTCTATTATTTTTCAGCAAGCCTCAGAGTGCATTATGGCTACCATATACCCATTATTGATCTTGTTGAGTTACAAGTACACACAGTCCACTCATGGTCCTAGAGTGGTGTTAAATAGTAAAGCTCTTTCTCCAACAAGCCATCTTTGGCAGGATAAAGGAACAAAATAATAAATTAGCCTTGGAGTTTAGTAAATGTGTGTATTTTGTCATCCTAGAACAGGATGCTAAATGGGATCGGCTTTCCAAGTCTAACCCTAGGTATAACTAATCACATTGATGATAGCACAGTGATGCTGGCCCAGCTTGGACCTAATTCTGCTCCTAAAGATCCGGTGTGGACAAAATGGGACTCATGTTGTGGCCACATCGTTCCAGAGACCTGGCCCATCTACATCCCAGATCAAGCACTTGGCAGGTGGTCCATGTTCCGAGCTGTCAGCGCAAGACTCTGACGAGATGAGAGGAGGTGGACTGATGAGGATTGGTTTGTTGCACAAACTCACTCAAGATGGACTCTGTTTCCCAAATGTCAGACTGCTAATTGTAAAGATGAAACTTTCATATTATCATCTGGTTGCTGCCGTTTACATTCACCCCAGATGCAAATTCAAAAAACTAATAACAATGGGTCCTTTCCATTTGTCTGTTCCAGTGAGCCTGGAACAGGCACAGCTTATAGAATAGAATTAGTTATTATTAACAGTATGTCCCCTGTGAGAAACATCTATAATCTATTCATCTCGGTTTCTACTTTACTCCGCTCCTTTCTGACCAACCACTCTTTTCACTTCTGTTTTACACATCACATTTCTCCTGTATTTCACGCTTATTGGACTATTCTCTCCTGTATTGTGCACAGCTGTTCACTTCTCTTCCTTGAATGTACTCTGTTTATATTGCTTATTGAGATACAGGACATGTGATCAGTCTGCTGAGTGAATTTGTGGTCCTGTTGTTCGCCCCAGGACAGGAAAAAAACAGCATCATGATTAGCTGGAGCGCCCGCCCTGCTCTCCGGTGTCTGCTGCATCTTAAAGCAAAATTATTAGGCTCACTGCTACAAAATATGCACATTCAGTGTTTTTAATATTTGTTACACTGTTTAGTGGCTTATCATATGCTCCATTATTGGACTTGAGTCGCTTTCTCCTTTTCCACTATATTTAGGTCCAGCAATAACTGCCTGTTGTCATGTGTTTCAGTAACTAACAGATGGAAACAAGCAGAGAAAGTGTTTTTTGCCTTTTGACCATGGATAGTCTGTATACTAAGTACACTCAAGTACAAAATCTAATAATCACTTCAATTCTGGTTTGCTGCTTCTCAATCTAATTAAGGGTTTGGGACTTGGGATTGGAAATCTTTTCACCTTTGACCTTCCTTCAGAGTAACTGGATCATTCTAAGAGTAATTTGGCCCAGACAACAACTACGGTTGAGCCGATAGACGATGCCATTGTCCATTGGTACCTAAACCTAACCAAGTACTTTTAGTGCCTAAACCTAACCAAACTGCA
Source organism: Micropterus salmoides (assembly GCF_014851395.1). NCBI lineage: Eukaryota > Metazoa > Chordata > Actinopteri > Centrarchiformes > Centrarchidae > Micropterus > Micropterus salmoides. The sequence continues at coordinate 27,529,834 of NW_024041151.1, read as the reverse complement.
TCTGGTTCACAACGTCAACAAAGCCTCTGACGCATTTGGGTCACAGAATCTGATAGGTCACACATTTTCATCAGTGAGAGTTGTGTGGCAGATGTGAAGTTGGTGATAATAATAATAATAATAATCCTTATTTGTAGAGCACTTTTCAAAAACAAGTTACAAAGTGCTTTAACAAGTGTAAAGAATAATACAAAAAAAGATAAGAGCATGAAAATTTAATATAAAATTAGTAAAATACAATAAAATAAAAGAGATAAAATAAAGTCAAATAAGATCGGGAAAAGCTCTCCTATAAAAGTATGTTTTAAGAAGGGACTTAAAAGAGTTCACTGACTCAGCCGACCTGATTTCCTCGGGCAGGCTGTTCCAGAGCCTCGGGGCCCTGACAGCAAACGCTCTGTCCCCTTTAGTTTTCAGTCGAGACTCTGGAACAGACAACAGACCTCTGCCCGAGGATCTCAAGGTACGTGCTGGTGCGTATGGGACTAAAAGGTCAGAAATATAACAAGGCGAGAGGCCATGAAGAGCTTTAAAAGTGATCAATAGAATTTTAAAGTCAATTCTAAAACATACTGGGAGCCAGTGTAATGAAGCTAAAATAGGAGTAATGTGGTCATATTTCTTTGTTCTGGTTAAAAGCCTGGCAGCTGAGTTCTTGACAGTCTGGAGTCGATCAATAGATTTTTGGGTTAAACAGGTGAAAAGGCTGTTGCAATAATCCAGGCGTGATGAGATGAAGGCGTGTAAAATGGTCTCGGTGTCCTTAAAAGATAACATAGATCGAATTTTAGCTATATTTCTAAGTTGATAAAAACATGATTGAACAAGCTTTGTGGTGTGCTGCTCGAAATTTAAATTACTATCAAACCAAACACCAAGGTTCTTTGCCACAGGCTTAATGTGATTTACTAGGGAACCAGCAGATGGCAGTATTTGATTTGCCATCTGCTGAGACCCGATGACCAGGATTTCTGTTTTGTCTGAGTTCAGCTGGTGGAAATTATTTGACATCCATTTTTTAACTTCACAAAGGCAGTTAAGTGAACTCAGCATTCCAGGGTCTGTGGATCTGACGGGCAAGTATATTTGTGTGTCATCAGCATAAATATGAAAAGAAATGCCATGTTTATGGATAATATGTCCAAGGGGAAGCAGATACAAGGAAAACAAAATGGGTCCTAAGACCGACCCCTGAGGCACACCATATTTAACTGGACAGAATGAAGAGACATAGTTGTTTACAGACACGCAAAACTTCCTATTTGACAGGTAGGATGAAAACCATTCTAGAGCAGTACCAGAGATCCCCACCCAGTGCCTCAGTCTGTCTAACATGATGTTGTGATCAGTGGTGTCAAAAGCAGCGCTAAGGTCCAGGAGTACAAGGACTGAGCACATACCTTCATCAGCAGACATTAAAAGGTCATTGGTGACTTTAAGCAGGGAAGTCTCAGTGCTGTGGTACTTCCTAAAACCAGACTGAAACTTTTCAAATAATTTGTTATTTTCCAGCACAGTGACCAGCTGTTTGGACACAATTCTTTCTAGAATCTTTGCAATAAGGCAGTTTTGAAATTGGTCTAAAATTATGTGGGAGGGAGGGATCTAAACCAGGTTTCTTTGAGGTTGATAGTGACGTCCTGCTTTGTGGCCTCATCTATGCTACATTCACTACCAACAGGAAATGGTTTACATACTATACCGTCTACAACGTCAGTGAAAACCTGGCCATAGTTTAAATACTGACAATGTAGATAATTCTACCATATTCATTTAATTCTTTAAGAAGAAGAAAACTCTCCAGATGGAACTTGTTGTTCATGAGATTTCAGCACAGACTAAAATCTCTTAATTTTCATTCTATTTAGTCTCCGTCTAGTTCAGCAGCCTGCTGCATTTCCTGTTTTTGTAATTTGCTGCATGTTTGTTTATATCTTTTGTAGTCCTGTCAGGGCTGTTTACATTCGGGAAAGGTGAAATTAATCAAAATACTCCACGTTACAATGCCGCTATCATGCACAAACACACACGTCTCTGTCCTCTGCTATGAATAGACAGACGGGAGTTTTACACTTCTAATATGTCACATGCCTAACTCGTTAAACACAGATAAAGAGAGGATAGGAGAGGTGGGGGTATGAGTGCAATAAATCTTGTGATGATCTGCATTTTTGGCTTTTTGCTCTGGATGCCCTTCCTGGTGCAACCCTCCCCATTTATCCAGGCTTGGGACTGGCAGTTAGGAATGCACTGGCTTGTGCACCTAGTGGCTGCAGAGCAACCCGGGGTTCAGTGTCTTGCCCAAGGACACAAGATGAATTATTTCAGCTGTAAATCGTAAAGTGGCGTTTTAGGTTGGTAAGTACTGAGAGAATACATTAACAGTGCATTTTAGGTCTTCTCATAAAGTTTTTTCTTTTCTTTTGGTGCCTCAAAGTTTGGTCAAGAGCAAGATAACAACAGGGGGGTTTGCATCCTAGAAACAAACACGCTCATATAATTTTTATTTTTCTAAATAACGTCAATATTTTCACCAATACGGATGCATGTCATAAATCATGAAAGAGGAAATGCCTGATACGTGAGCAGGAGGAAGAGACTGTTATCTCCACACATAAAATTTCACATCAAAACTTTCAGTCACATCCAGTGATCCTATCACTGTGTTTAGACTTCCAGCTGAGGTCACCACACATTCAAAAAGTGTCCAGTGAAATGAAATGTTGTGAACCGCACCCTGGATGAAAATTAAAAACACCAAACATCAAAGAAACCTACACATTTATATGTAAATGTTGTTTAATTTATTGGGCAGCCACAGCATAGGATGGCATCTCTGCACTAGCAAATGAGTGTGTTATATGTTGTGTCTGGTTGAATGAGAAGAGAAAGTTAAAGGAGAGGACTGAATGAAAAACAGACATCACATTAGTTTCCCACAGGATATGGTTAACGAATTCTGTATTTTTTTCCATTGTCAACAAATCAAATGACAAAAAACAAAACCAACGATACAATACTATGAGAACCTTGCTTGTTGCTCTCAGTCCCAGGACCATCAGTTCCTACCTAAAACATAAGTGTTTTTAAATGGCTCAACATGTCATCCATTGCGAAGATGAGCCTCAACAAAGGAGCTCTATGGTACAGTGGAGTGGAAGAAGCCATCTAATTCTGACTATACACAAATACTTGTTGGTAGAATAAATCCATTGTTGGTTTTGGTTTGGTCTTTTTCTCTGTAGAGCTACTGTTTTAGAAGGTTTTAGCAGAAAACAACTGCCGTGAGCCTACATACCATCACTACTATCATGAGACTGAGCATGACAGACAATTTATGACCAGCTTTTGTCCCCCCAGAAACCAAGCTGCCTGGATGATGCCGATGAGTTGCAACACACCACCGTAACAGTTGAATGGTAAACGGCTACATTTATCCAGGGTTATAAGGTTCCTGCAGCTCATTCACCCATTTACACACACTCAGTGTCTTGCGAAAAGACACTCCAGCAGGTGAACAGGAGGAGGTGGGGATCGAACCGCCAACTCTGTGATCCCTGCTCTAACACCAGAGCCACAGCCCCCATGTTGCTTATCGATTTGTAAAAACGGCCACCTATGTACCAATCACATTTCCCTGTTAAAAAGATTTTTTGTTGCTCATTTTTCCCTTACAAATGAACACAAACCCTCCATGTCGCTCCCAGGTCACCCTGCAGCCAGTCACATGCCTACAAAAAAAGTCAGCAAACAGCTCTGAAATGTACTTGCCAAATACTAGCCAAACAAACATCCTGCTGAACGTCTGAGCTCCTTACCTCTCAGTGGCTCCTCAGCTGATTCAACAGTGTGAGATCCTGAGGGTGATACGAGCCGTCCGGAACAGCTGACCAGCAGCCCTGCATCTACACCCACTGAGAGACTGACTGACGGATGGAGTGACTGAGCGGGAGGCTGGGTCGCTGGATTGCTGAATACCATTCAGCTGGAGGCAGCAGAGCAGGAAGCCACTCCCTCACCGACCAGCTGACTCGCTGCCTGGCTGGAGGGATGGATCACTGGTTTAACTTGCTTACTTTCTTGGCGGTCATCTTGCTGACTGAACTGCTGCAGGAGTAACAGCCCAGCGGACCGACTCATTAACTGACCAACTAACCAACTAATTGACTGACAGACCAACTGGCCAACTTACTCAAAAGGCTGACTCACAAAATAATCGGCAAACTGAATAACTGGCTAAATGATCAACTGACTAACTGGCAAACTATTCTCTTACCAACTAAATAACTGACTGACTATCCAAACGGACGACTAACTGATTAACTGACTAAAAGATTTCATGACCAACTATGAAAGTAGACTAGCTTTCCCCTCTTCCTTCTCTGCTATTTTCTGCTTCTCTCAGTCTCTGTGTAATGGGTGGGTGTGGCCAAGCTACCGTAAGCTAGCTATATACAGTCTATGACACACACACACACACACACACACACACACACACCCACCCACCCTTATCAGTTAGTAAGGGCAGAACAGGGTAGCCTCAGGTCATACTGGTGGAGGAAACTATGTGTGTGTGTTTAGTTAGCAACAGTAAAACAGGAAGTTTGTATGAAATGATGCAATACAAGCCCCAGATAAGTGAATAGAGGAAATGCATTCTGTTTATTATCTGTCATCCAAAGCCCAAACACAACTAGTCTACCACAGGTTGCGCAACGGACAGCAACTTCAGAGTGGATTGAGAATATACTAAAACAAATAGGAGATATTAATTAATGTTTACTCAGTGGAGCAGTGGGCGGAGCTGCTGGTTTTCTCACTGTAGTATTCTATGTCAAACTGAGTTTACTTTTCATGAAGACTCCATATTTCTCATCACAGAAAAACAAAAGACTCCTGAATGATTCAACTGCTACAAGACAGTTTCACTAAATAACTGTAATTTGCTACAGGGTTATGTAAGATATAGTCTAATATGTCTCCTAAAGGATACAGTACTCAATCCACCATACACAACATATATTTTCATTTTGCATTTTTTACAATTTGTTTTATATTTACATTAGCCTACTTACAGTTTAAATGAATGTACTACTTGCTTATTTTGTTTCAGATAATTTGTGATTGTGCTTCTGCCAGTTTTAGACTTAGACGTAGATCATAGTTCTTTGGCTCCACACTGATATTTACCACACCCAATGAGAATAATTCAACTTCCAAAGCAGTTCTACCCTGGTAAAATGTAAATGCAAATGTAAATGCTCCGTACTTGTATAGCGCCTTTCTAGTCTTTTCGACCACTCAAAGCGCTTTTACACTACATCTGCATTCACCAGTCAAACACATTCATACACTGAGCCTCAAACGGAAATTTTTGCCAACCCGCTCTACCTCCTGAGCCACAGCCGCCCTGGGGGGGTTTGTTTCAAACTGGAACAAACATTTAAAGAGGCGGTATTATGCTCATTTTCAGGTTCAAAATCCTATTTAGGGTTTGTACCAGAACAGGTTTACATGGTTTAACACCACTTTTTTTTTTTCATACTGCACATTGCTGCAGCTCCTCTTTTCACCCTGTGTTGAAGGCTTCGTTTTAGCTATGAGTGATGCATCTTGCCTCTACATGATTTTTGTTGGGAGTTGCACATGTGCAGTAGTTAAGGACTACTAGCCATCTCCTCGTTGGCTTGGAGGGACCTGTTTGCGTTCCTGTTTTTGCTTCGTTGGCCTCGGATCCGTGCTTGCCCATTTCTCTGTCGGCCAGTTGTTGGACCCCTCTGGATACTGAGGTATATAGTTAGTTTTCGGGATGTGCAGTGTGGGTGCGGGGCAGGGCTGTGCTCCGGTTTGTTCTGGGTTTGTGCCTGGAGTTCTCGGCCCTTGATGGATGGGTGGGTTGTTGGTGGCATGCAGCTGAGCAAGTTGATTTTGCCTCGTTGCTGGTTTGGCTGGTGTTGCATGGCGGCCGGGGGGCGCGCTGGGCATGGGGGATGTCGGCTGGCGCCGGCGGCCTTAGTTTTTTCCGGCAGTTGGGGGGACGGTGGACTTTTATTGGCGGGTGCACGGTGACCTGTGCGGCGCGTTTGCTGCCGGGCTGGGGCTTGCTGCTGGTGTCTCTCTCCGCTGGCTTTCGCTGTCGTGTTGTTCCGTTTGCTCTCTCTCATTTGCCCGACCTCGCACGCGGGATTCGCGGGGGGCTGCTGGGCATGGGTGTCGCCGTGCTCGCGCAGTGTGCGCGTTGGGCTCGTCACTTGTGCATTGGTGTTGATGATTGCGTGGCATTTGGGCATTGTGGTTGTTTGCTGCGCGGCGGTGGGGTGCTGGATGGGGGAGGCCACTGGTCTATGTTGTGTCTGCGACGCGGTCGGTCCGGGCGCTGCTCTTCCTCTTTTGCGTTCCGTCGGCATTACGTTGTCAACTGGCATTTGGGTCGGGGTCTTCTGCGTTTGCATCGCGGTGCATCTGGGAGTCTTTGTTTTTTTTTGATTTGATTTATTCTTTTTCTTTCTTCCACCCCTATTGGCTACTGGGGTTCTTGCCTGCCTGTTACAGTCGTGGCGTCCCACTCTCTCTAACAACTACATTCTTTAACAGGCTTATGCGCACACACATGTACATACACACACATACAGACACATTCACCCACACAGACACAAACAAACTTAGGTTGTCCCTGGTAGAATTATTCCTGATGCCTTTCTTTCAGTTACTTATTTAAATTAATTATTATTCCAGCTCTCGTGGCTGTGTTGTGTTGCTTATTTAGTGTGTGTGACTGTTTCTTGTTTTCATTGTTCTCTTAGTTGTCTTAATATGTCATTAATATGTCAGCTGTTTATTGCTGCTGTTCGGCTGGTTTTCTTTTACTATTATTATTATTTTTATTTTTTTTTGTTTGTGTTTGTTTGTTGTTGTTTTTCTCCTCCCCAAGCCCCCTCTCTGTTCTCTTGCAGGTTTCGTTGCTTTCTGCAATTGGTGTTTCCCACAGCTTTTCCCTGTTGTCCCCACCCTCCATCCCCCTTTCCCCCTTCTCTTGCAGGTGTTGTCCTTTCTCTGTGCTGTCTGTTTGTGCCCCCCCATCCCCGTGTCTGCCCCCCTGTCCGGCCCGGTGACAAATCAATACATAATTAAATAAATAATAAAACAGACAAAGGAGTATTTTAATACTCTCTTGTTAAAGTAAAATCTGTCTGGCACAATATGGTATCCAGGTCATTATACTCTATACCAGGCTGCTGGGCAGGACAGGTTTAAAAAAAAAAAAAAAAAAAAAGGACTACTAGCCAATCAGAAGCAGAAAAGGGCAGGTCAGTGAGAAGCCGGTAAACACGGCTTGGGTTCAGCTGTACATGTTGCCGACCAGCTTAGCAACATAGACTGGAGCAAGAGTTTCAGAGGGGTGAGTTATTAATCTGTAACAAAAGTATCTTTCATCCATAAAGTTTTAACTGAGCTCTGTCTCTACATCACAGTAACAACTTTATGTCCACTGACTGCCTGGAGGGTAGCTAGTGTTTGGAAGGGAGAGGAGAGCTGTGTGCTGCAGCTCAGTGTTTTTCCACTGGTGTTTTTGAGGGCGTGTCGGAGTAGCCGCTTGGCGAGCGTTATATGAGGCGCATTTAGCTTTCATCCCTGTGACGTCACAAGGATGAAAGGAAAGTGTCCGGACAACAATCAAGCTGTTTTCAGGCAGTTCAGAGCAGAGTTTTCTGTGGGAGATGGGAACCTATTACATGCACAAAAAGGTATATAACTCAATAAAGGAGAGGGAAAAGCCTAAAAGCATAATAGCACCTCTTTAAGTCCTGAACTTCTGTCAGTCTGCCCTGAGCAACATCGTAGCAGCTGTGTGTCTTCAGCTGGCCGGTAGCCATCACAGCTTCATAACAAAACGTCAATCATCCAATAATTAATAACAGTGAGCATTATCACTATGCCAAGTAACAAGTAGTGTAAGGGATTACAATTTCCCACACAGTAATTATATTACAGTTATTAATCCAAGTAATGCTGCGTTACTTTGTTGCCAGAATGCAATTTGCTTTTGTCCTAAGTTTGTCTCAGGCAAAGATGCAAAGAACTTTGTTGTCACACTCCAGCTAAACAAAGATTGGATTTCAGAGCAGGACACGGTGGTGGAGAGACGTTAAGTGGACCAAATCTGAAGAAACTTCTCACTGGGTATATTGCAGAGGAGATGTTTTAGAGGATTATAGAAAAATTGCCCACAAAGAGCAATGCTAAGCTGCCACAGAGAAAGCTGACATCAGAACAGATAACAATAAAAGCTTCTCTGAGTCAGCAGTTCCACTTTAGATCGCAACGTTGCCACCATGCCAGCATGTAAAAGAATCAGAGGCAGGCACACATTTGATGTTCTAGCTGCCAAGATAGAACTAATTCATTCATCATATGAACTGCTTGCTAAGTTGGAGCCACTGTGACAAACAGTGCATAAAATTTTTCCAAGGTGTTCAAAATATATCAGCCTGTCAATACAGAGTCTGATTCTGAACTGGAAGAAGACCGTGACGAGACGAAGATGATTTTACAGATTTCACAGAAGCCCTCTCCTTACTGATGGTCAGTTTCCTCTTCCCCTGTGTATGCGTCGCATACAATTAACCTACTTTCCAGGAGTGTTGTTGAGAAATACTTAACTTCCTGTGCAGACACCAAGGCAGCGTATAGGAGTAGCATTACAAAATACACAGCTCCTTTGGCCAAGGCAAGTCAAGTTGCATCACAATAAGTGGAGAAAGTCAACCACAGAAAGCTGCCGGTGCCGTCATCCACAAGTTGGAACTCCTTTTACAAGGCCAGAAAAACATAAATCCCCATGAACGAGCTGAACAACTTGTGCTTTAAACTGGGAAATATGTGCTGAAACGACAAGGAGTGGCAATTCCTGTGGGAAAATAAAAAGTATAAAATCAATAAATCAAATTGTATTTTTCAGGCCATCCATACTCTCACTTCTTGCAGCTGCGAGTTGTTTGAAGTTTAAACCCCGATGGCTTGGAGATAAGGGCAGGAGAGAGCTTGTGAGGGAGATTCTGACCGCAGTCTCGCACAGCTGCTCGTGCAGAGGACCCCTGCCTCTGTGTCCATGACGTCAGCCAGCCATGATGAAATGTTTTTTTTTTATATTTGAGATAGAGCCCGAGGACAGCTTCTCAGCAGAAAAAGATATAATGGATCATTTGAGGTCAGGGGGGTATGAGGTTGAGACTCTCTGTGGAGCGGCTTTTAGTTTAGTCGGCGTGGCGCTCACCTCTTGACTGTCTGATATGAGGTTTCAGAAGCTTCTGCTAATGAGATGCACTCATTGTTTCTTTTCTGAACATTAGGGCCTTTCTTAATATGTCAAGTTGAGAGAGACTCTTGCTTGCTTTAAAAAGAAAGTATAAATATATACATACACTGCAGTTATGCAGTTTGGCTGATTGTTGACTCTTCCTGTCAGGTAAATTATTATGGATTCAGTTCTAAAAGGAGCAGGCTAAACGGGTTGTCTGTCACCTTTTCGGAAGGGGAGGGGGGGAGGACAAAGTAATATAGTAAAATAAAGTGTAACTAATAACTTTCTATACCAAGTAATAAGTAAAGTAATATTACTTTTAAGCCAATTCCAAAACCAACCTCCTAAGTTATTTGCCCAACACTGATGACGAGCAGATGGCAGGAGGATAAAAGGATACAGGGGGAGGATACAATAAGGCAGCTTTAAATGAATGTTTGTAAAAGTGGTCCCTTTCACACCTGTAGTTCGGTTCATTTGGCCTGGACATGGGATAAAAGTCTAGTCAGTTTTTGGTTCACACTGACAAACAAACTAAGATGGCTGACAGGTCAACTTCTTCATTGTACCATTTTTGTGATTTCATTATGCTATGTGGCCTGGTCAGACCAGAAAGTGGCACAGCGAAATTCATCTGCAAGTTTTTGTGAAACATTTGATTTTAGAAGCTTGGTGACAAAGAGAATACCGGCAGGAGTAGTTCGTAAACTACTGTAGCTAGCAAGCTAGCAGCTAACTCTCCAGCCAGCTAGGGACATCCTAGCGCTAGTGAGTCACAATAGCTGTCCAAGCGTGTTCCTATTTTCTCTGCATTTTACCTTTTGTTTTCAGCATTGTAAGCTGTCAGTTGACAAGCTCCGTTTAGTTAGGATAGTTCCTTCCACACACCATCAACTCCTGTCTCAAAAATGTCTGCAGTTGTGGAGCAGTTTTCCATGACAGAGGAAAGAAATAGTGGATGGTGCAACACCGCTAATCAGGCACGACAGCTTCCTCCATTTTACTTTTCAGCACTTTCAAGAGAGCTTGCTATTGGTCAACTGCACAAATTGTTATTAAATTCACCTAATTGGAACTCGACACTAAACATTTGTGCGGATTTACTGCACATGTTGTCTCTCACACATACTGTAAATTTTATTTGTGCCTTCCCAGATACCTCTGACTTACATGCATTTTTTAAATGTCATAAGATAAATTATAAATGTGTGACTGGACAGATATTATTGCTTCCTGAGTTACAAAATAAATAAAGTGAAAATATCTCTTGTCCTCTCTCATCTGGTTTGGAGTCTATTTGTGTCCAGGCAGGAAAGCATCATGCAGCTCATGTTGGTGACCTTTAGGCGACGTTAAAGGCCACCTAACAACAACACAGTTACAAACAAGATCTATCACTGGCTCTGCAAGCAGGAGACAATATAAATCAGACTTTATTCATTTCTCTCTCTTTTTTTCCTTTTCATTTTCATGATACCAGGCTCGATGTGGCTGAACTACACAAACAAAGATTTTCTCCCATTATCCATGATCGTCTGACTATTTTGCACTGGTTATCCTGTCCAGAGCGAGCTGGTGGGGCTACAGGAAGAGAGAGCTTCTGCTTACACACTACCTGGTTGTCTATCTTGGTGCATTAAGCTTTGACTTCAACTGCAGGAGACCATTACATTTACTCAACAACTGAATCAGAAAAGCAGACACAATCCAACAGCTCAGCTCTGCTTCTTACTTCATCTGACTGTCTTCTTTCCCAACAAGGAGATTCAAAGATTCTCCATGAAAACAAAACAAACCTTTAAGACTTTAAGGTTATGTAATTTAAAACATTTAATTTAACATAAAAGCTGAATCTACATTCTTTACGGTTTGTCATAAACATAAAAATATTGGTATATACAGTATAAAATAGGAAGCTAGCATTGAATTAGTGCATACTGCATGGCTGGGAGCGCATCCATTAGGAAAGAGAATATAAAATAGAAATTATTTTGCGGTTTTCATACATTATAACTTAATTTGAGGCCATATTTAAAATGTTTAATAATTTATTAAGCCTGCTGACTCTAAATCAAACTTTGTGGCTGGTGGGGCGCCACACATCTATTGACCGGCCACCATAGATATACTTTATTGTCCATTGTGTTTCCCATGGGGAAACTCTTGCACATCCCATCTGCCCACTGAAGACATACTGCACAACATCTGCAGCCAACAACACATTATGTTTAGATGATGGGAAGCTTCATTGCAATGGGAATAAATGAAGGTTTATAGTGATTTAGCTTAGATCAAGGAACCCTAAATCTTCTACCACAATATGAAAGCTGGAATTCAAAGTGAGGTACAACCTGTTTGTAGAACATCATTGCATTGATTGATTGATTTACTGATAGACTGATTTTGTCTGTTTGATATAATAAATTGAATATCTTGGTTTTTGGACTGATAAGAAATTAGAAGATGTCACCTTGAGTCTGAAAATTCATCAAAACCTAATTCTTGACATTGAAAATAGCACATTCTCAATACATAGTAAACTTACTAGATGTTTCCGAAGCTTTAAGCCACATCTTGTGTGTTTGTATTTGCTTAGTTATCACGGAAGTGGTTTAGTTCAGAGGTTTTCAGGTTTTTCAAGTGGGGGGGCAGGGGGGCTCCAAACTGTTTCAGCGGAGGCTAAGTGAATAGAAGTGAAAAAATATTTCTCATCACATTGTTATTAGTTATCAAAAGTAGATAACATAGAATAGCCTAAATTTGTGAGATTTGGTAAGAGAGATAGTTCAGGGATTCAGTAGTTTGCCGAAGCTTTGTCTGAGGGGAGGCACAGTCTCAGACAGAAAACCCTTGGTTTAGTAGCTATATGGTTATCAGCAAATTGGCTGAAGTAATGACAAGCTTCATTGCAACACTGGCCAACAATATCATCCCTACGGTAAGGTCATTTCTGAACCAGAAAGCCTGCAGCTCAGGACTGGCTGTAAGAGTTGTGTAGGAATACAAAGTAGTGTCATTATTGTATACAAACCTTTTAGTAAGTATGCCAATCCCACACTTCACTGAACATACTGAGAAATATGAGTATGAGAAAAATAAATCCTTGATTCTTGAATAACATGACCTAAGTGTGTAACAGAGCAGAGACAAGGGCGACAATGGCGATACGATCACCTGTTATCATGACACATCAGGTCACATAATGCCAACTCCATCCACAGAGAAAGTCCATGAGACGGAAAGCTTTGGAAATACAAAGAAATTGGACCATGTGTTGGGAAATCTACAGATTAATCAACTGTGAAAATATACTTAGTTCAAGTTGGTTTTTTTATGAAGCTAATTGTAGCTTTGACTTGCAGGCATGCATTCTAACATTACAGTGATTAACTAATAATTTGTAGACTTTAAATGTTTCCCATTCAATCTTTGCATGACTTGAAACTGAAAGCAGAAGGTTTGTAAGTAAATAGCATCCCTTATTCAAATAGCAGCAGTCCGGTCAGTGTTTCACTGGATGAATACAGTTGGGGCCAACATGGAGGCATCGGCAGTACAGTGACATCACTCCATGGTTAGTTCAGCCTTTCATTCCGTTCCACATGATTTGCTTAATAGGAAAATGCACTGAGGGCAGGCAGAGACAAGAAAGGCCACTGGACCAAACAATGGATCTACTGAGACAACACAACCACTCACATCACTGTGGTTTGACTACTGCTTCTTTCTTTCTTCCGTACACAGACGTTATACATGCACGTACTGGCAGCGAACTCTGCCCCCAAAGACATTGCTTTAAAAAAAACGTAAAATCCCTCAACTCCTATTGGTTGTGTGTGAAAGGGCAACGGGGTCCAATCCAATCTGCTAAGACTTTGACATTAAGCATTAACATGCTCTGAATCGGGGACAGCAATTCCCACAATTCCCAGTAAACCAGGGAGAAACAGAGAGCGCCTTAAAATGAACTGTGTTAATATATTGGCTGGGTCTCACTGGCACAGAAAAATACAAAATTCAACGGACATGGTGACGTGGATTAGTTCAGGGTGAATGCTACCTCTCACAATAACAACACACAGACAGCTAGCATGAGTTTAACAGGGTCCACTTGTCATACAACAGTAATTGCTGCTATCAAGGTTGAATGTGAATAGTGGGAATGCTGTGTGTCTTTCTGGGTGTGTGTCTCTTACAATATTCCATGACTGCCGGTAGTAAAAACAGCCCGACACAGGAGACAAACTGTAACTAGCAGTAGAGACATTTCCTCTAGTCTTTATGTGCCTGTTACAATTTATCTCACACATTTCTGTCAGATGTGATGTCCCCTCAGATAAAATCTAGATGATACTGGAGACTCTTTCATTTCCACTTAACCACACAAATTTATCTCTGTAGGTCAGATCACAAATTGGCCCTCCAGAGAGCATTTGGCTTCAGAAGAACAACTTCTGATGATATCGTCCTGCCGATAGGAAAGGCTTCATGTGTCATTCCAGAGGGCATGTAAACAAGACAAGCAGGAGGGACATTTTTTGGCCTGGGTTGCGCCACTCAGGATACATACTGATTAGTGTTTGGTCTTTTCCTGTTTCAATATGACAATGCTCCCATGCACGAAGCCAGCTCCATAAAGAAAGAGCCCTGACCTCAACCCCATCCAAAACCTTATGGATGAAGATGAACGGAGATTTTGAGCCAGGCCTCACAAATGCTCTTCTGGATGAATGGGCAAAAATTGTCCACAGACAAAAATCCTGTAGAAAGCCTTTTTTAGAAGAGCAGAAGCTGGAATGGACATGGAATTAATGTGTGGGTGTCCCAGTACTTTTGTCCATTTAGCGTGACGAGGCGCTGAGTGTGTTTTTCTGGTCGTCGAGAGTTGAAACGCAGCGCTCGTCACTGTCACTTTGTACCCGGCCGTCCAGTTACAGTGCAGGAGAGGCGGGACAAACACCACACCGAGCCATCTCAGCTTTTGAACCGCAAAAGCTCATGAACCCACATATGGCAAGTCCTCGCTCTACATTTTTCAAGCTTCTCTTCATGCAGAGCAAGGGCCGGAGCAAGTAGGCCGTCTCAGCTGAAAACAACGCTGCGCCTCCAAAGCGAACCCTAGTGTTCCCAACTAGGCGTTTTCAGAAGAGCAGCTGGCATTTTCAGCTGGTTAAAAAACGCTTTGGTAGACATGGGCCCCAAAGATGTTGTAGTTCTAAATTTAAGAATGTCCTCTTGATTCATCTAAACACATCTGCAGTACCACCACTAAGGTCTCAGCTGAGCTGAAGGTGGAAAACAACCAGTCAGTCATGCAGTTTCTATTACAGCCGAGTTAAAAACACTGAAGGAATGTCCCCTCCTATTTAAAACTGTTTACCCAGGGATAGACACTCAGCAGAACACAACAACTATTTCTAAGAGGAGAAAAGTCGACAGCTTGTAAGTGAAAGGTCACCAGTGCAAATCCCAGCACGAAGACAAAGCTGCTCCTTACTATATAGAGAGAAAGCAGGGATATTTCATTTATTATCTTCTTATAAATATGCATGACACCACCAGTCAGGTCAGGTAGTGTTATTTAGAAGCACATTCATTTGCATCAATTGGCAATGCAACTCCAGAGTGCACAGCTTGCAAATAAAACAATGGATGCAGGTGTTGCATGTCATGTGCTGCAGTGGGGATGTGCCCTTGTGAATCATTAATTTTCACAAAACCTGTCCATTAACAGTGAGGAGACAAAAACGAAATGTTATAAAGGTTCATAAAATATTTGGTACTTTTGTTTGGACTGTGAAGTGAACTACTCGTATAAAAAAGGTACTATAGTCTTTTTATATATTGTCTGTGAAGTCTTTTGTATTGATGGCTTTTAAATCACAATGTTCGGTTGGTAGAGGGCTCAGTGGTCGTTGGCTGACCCTAATACAACAACACACACACTTTGGAGAAGCTCTCCTGTGACCAGAACAATCTGCCTGCAGCATGTCAGAGAGGATCTTGAAGTCAGTTCTGTAATGAAGAGGTAGCCAGTGGTGATGTTTGAGAATCTGACTGGTATGAAGATGAATTTTAATTACTTTTCCTGTCGCCACCATGAGGCTGACATTTTTGGTTTAAAGTGAAATGTCTCCACAACTAACGGATAATTTGGTTATATGCAATTAAATGTTTTACACACACACACACACACACACACACACTCATGCTCCTTCAGAACGTGAACACCTGCCTTTTCATTTGGCGGCGCGATGAGGTCAACCCCCCCCCACCAAAGTTTCTGAGCTAATTTCTGCAAAACTAATGGCATTCCATGAGGCTGACCACAGCTCTACCGTGATCTGTCTTTTGTGCTAATTTACTAATATTAACATGCTAACACGCACAACTAAAACAGTAAATATGGTGAACATTACCTTCTAAACATCATTACGTTAACATTGCATGGTTAGCATTTCACTGCGAACGCCTCACAGAGGTGCTAGCATGGCTATAAACTCTTTAACCCTGTTACTTGTTACCTGGGCCTGGGATTGGGATTCCTTTTACTGTATTGTATATACGTATCTGCTGTATCTAATCCTGGATCCCACACAAGAATCATTTTTTCTGTTCAACAACAAGGCATTTGTGACATGCAGAGTTGATAGATGTCGTTCAAGCAGTTGTACAGCAAATATAAAGTGTTATCATGAGGTGGTAAAATATAAAGTTTGCTATCTAGTCACAAAATCTAACATATCTTGAGGTCATTAATATTAGAAAAGTTAGTCAAGGAAGAAAGTCAAGTATATTGTTGGATGTTATCTGTTAGGGATGCACTGAATGTTCGGCAACCAAAATTAATCAGCCGAAAATAGCAAATATAGCACTTTCGGTGGTCAAAAGGCCGAAGAAATTTTACCGAACAATTACGTTGACATGTCGGCAGCGTGGAAGCATTTTAAAGTGTCTAAGAAAGACGCAAAAATCGCCGTTCGCGGACTCTGTTGTGGTGAATTGTCTACTAGCGCATACATTCCATCTGTGGTTGAGAAAAGGCAACAAACGGTCTGACCTGCTTTGAGTGTTGCTGAGAAGGTGATTAAGCTAGCCACACCTACATTTGGAGTGCACACGTATTCAAGCCTTTATGGTAAATCCACTGAAACAGACCAGTGCGAGCTGACAGGCAGGTTAAAGGCTTTATCCTGTCAGCTTCTCTCTTTACAAAGACAAGTGTTGCAGGATGACAGTCCTACCTGAAGAGAAGTTCTAAAGTCTTCATGTTACGCCATACGAGAAACACATACAACATTATTACAACATTATCATCAAACCCACATCAAATTGGGTCGGACTTCATGAATATAGCACAAGGATACACGTGACAACGTCCGGTTTTTGAAATAAGCTGTCTATACAGGATGGAAAGTATAAAACATATTACATGTTTACATTAAATGTAAATGGAAACATGTAATTTACTTTACCAGACCCTCTCGGGCCTCAGACCCACCCACCATAGTCTCTCCAAATCCTGTGGGAAACATTGAGTAAAAAGACTTTTTTTTTTACCACTGCATAAATTAATTAGCAAAACATTTTTGCTATTTAATTTATGCAGTGGTAAAAAACTAAAAGGCCAAATAAATGGGGAAAAAGTGTGAAAAATTCATTTGTTCAGCATTCTGGAATTTTTAATTTTATTCCGTTTTGGCTTCGGACAAGATTTTCATTTCAGTACATCCCTATTATCTGTTTCTCAAAATATTTAGAAAGCTATTTGAGCTTAGATTTGGACAAGATGGGGTTTTTTTTCCCCCTCAGAAGTGAAATGTAACATTAAGTATGAAAAAAAACATAGAACTTCACATTTGTTGCGAAAGCTTGGTTACACCACCTCTGAAATGAGACATTCTGCATTACATTGACGTGCCGAGTCTGAACAGAGAAGCCTCTCACAAACTGAGAACAGGTATTTACTGTTTAGACACACCGGGGCAAAATGTGACTCAGCGAACGCTCCCATGGTTGTTGTTGTCAGCACAATGGAGTATGTTGTAGCTCGACTCCTGATCATCGTGTAATAATGTCACTCTCTTCACAGGCCGCCGTGATGTTGACAAGTCAGCAGAAACGGCAGATGCGGATCTAATGACCACATTCTTCTTGTCTTCTTTTGGATTAATGCCGCAGCAACAGTCAATAGCAAATCCATTCATGGAGACGAATGTAAGAATTTTTATTTATTGATTAAGGCAGTCTGTGAGGATAATGTCAGCAACAGATAGGACTTTTAATTAACTCAGATTCAAATTAGCTGTTGAAAAGTTTCTTTCCAAAGCAAGAGAACAGCAATTTGGAGGAATTAAGACCCCCTTGAACAAAGGCGTGAGAAATATCGTATGCTGTACTATTGAGCTTAATATTTCTGCTGATTTCAGCACTTTGACGTGTGAAGTGAAAAACGGATTAATGGCAATTCCATTTACTAAATCAGACAAATCCCCATTAACGTGTATGATTTTAAGGTTAGGAAATAATTTTGGCCATGATTAAAAAGGAGTCAACGTTGGTTGTACAGAGGAAATGGAAAACAAAGAGCGGTCTCCAATGTCCAACGCTCTTTCAAACCAATCCAAGCACCGCAACCTCCACCCTACACAAACTCTGTCATTCTCCAACTGACAAGAGCCATTTCCACGGCCACTAGAAGTCATAACTGTAAATATAGGTCATTTCCAGGCAATTTCACTAACAATTGATGAGGTCTTGTTTCTTGGAATGGCAGTCTCCTTTATTCATTAGCATCAAATCATCAGTCCAAAAGACAACACATGACCTTTAACTTAGGAACTTTGAATGCTGAAGAGAGGAACAACAGGCTGATGACAACTCTGCTATAGGCTGGAGACGCATACATTTTTAAACTGCAGACTGCCTCTCTCTCTGTGTGTGTGTGTGTGTGTGTGTGTGTGTGTGTGTGTGTGTGTGTGTGTGTGTGTGTGTGTGTGTGTGTGTGTGTGTTAGCATTTAACAGTCAGACTAAAGAACAAAATATAATAAAAAACAAAAAGTTAAGGATGAAGTAAACATAAGCGATGTAGTGATAATTTTATTCAGCTGCTTGAGGACATCTTGCATAAGGTGCTATTATCGCTGTGTGTGTGTGTGTGTGTGTGTGTGTGTGTGTGTGTGTGTGTGCGCGCCATTTAATGATTTACCAGAGGATTTTATTGTTTCTCGCATTTCACACACTTCCTGCTGATAATATTTATGTACGTGATAGAGAAAGAGATGCCCCTGTCAGCTGAAGCTCAGTGCAAGAGTCACGAGTCCCCAAATGTGGAGGAAGAGGAAAACAAAACACAGCCAAGTTGGGGGGGAAAGACATAAGTTAGAGGAGGTGACCAAGGAGGATGAAAGGGGGAACAAGGAGAGAAGGAGGGTAAGGAGTTAGAGGAACAGGGGAGGAAAGATAAGAAGATGTAACAAGTGGGCAAGAGGGGGTGTAAGGAAGAGGCGAGGGAGCAGGAGGAGATGAAAAAAAGAGGAAGAGGAGGGAAACAACAGAGAGAATACAGAGGATGATTAGGGAATAAAGGGAAGAAAAGAAAATAAAGGAAAGGATAGAAGAAGAGAAGGATACAGAAGATGTAGCAAGAGGAAAATTAGACCAAGAGAAGGGGGAAAAATGGCAAAAAAATGAGGAAGAGGAGAAGAAAACAGCTGGCAAATGGAGTGGTTTGAGGCAACTACACACAAATGGACACAAGGTTCGCTGTGTTTATTTGCTCCAAACAATGTACTGTACCAACTGTGCCGATATTAGTTGCAAGAATGCTAGCAACAGACGCGCTGACCATGTGACCACTGACAAATGACCTGTGTTTGTGTTCAGTGATCTCAGAAGTCACCAGACACTTCTGTCTCTATCCTTTCTCTTCTACTCTCCTTACATTTATGAAACATTGCATTATGCAGATGCATCTTCACATGGCCCCCGTGGGGATACACACATACTCAAGTAGGGCTGTGCAATATGATGATATTGTTTGACACACTTTATCGTCATATTTTCGTCAGTGGACGAAAGGGGGCTTTGCCCCCTTTGCCCCGCGGTGAAGTTAGTTTTACGTTGGATTGTCGACAGACGTCTGCCAAATGTCCGATGTAAAACTAATACACAACTTCAAACTTCACCACGGTCCTCTCTTACAAATATGCTGGTGTTGCGGAAAAGAAATTTGCATTTAGAATAAACAAACGTGGAGGAGAGGAAAAAACTTACTCAGAACTGGGTAATACTGAACAGGAGGAATCAGAGCATGCGAGCAAAAACAAGGAGCTCATACCAAAGAGAGAAGTCTGTTGAGCCACATGACACTAGCTCCTGGCATGATGTGCTGGACAGGTAATGTTTAATGACTTATCCCCGGACATTCAGCTTACTTTCTAGTTTACTAAAAAATGCTGTTGTTGTGATGTTAGCTATAGCAGCAGGAGAGTTGTAGTGGAGCAGCTGTGCTGCTCTGGGACCATCTCATCCTCTCGTGTTAGCTAACTTAGCTAACGTTAGTTACATTACTTGCTGTGTCGTTGTTCACTCTGTTATCATGGTATTTGTTCTGGTACTGGATTTCTCCAGAATCGCACAAGTTACCCCACCTTTATGAGGCAGAGAAATATCATGAGTTACTGTTGGAAATTTCAATAGTATTCCACAAAATACATTTGAGAAACGTGGCTTCTTTTATTAAATGAAACAAAAAAAAGAAATACCAGCAAGACAAAATTAGATACTAAGGGGTTGATATAACAAGCTAAAAACAAATTGCAGATTGCAGGTTTTGCATCCCCACAGTTTCAAATGAGCACAGTATTATATCAAGGAGAGCACAATTTAATAATCTGAGCGAACAAATTAAGTAATTTGGGTAAAAATTACTACATTAAGCTAACAAAATAAGTACCACTTTTAATGTGAGGGCACACAACTAATTTGAATGAATTAGTTTGTAATGATTGATCTCTATTTTAAAGCATTAAAAGTATCTCTCCATTTAACAGATAATATTTGTTAGATTTTCAAATTTTTTTGAAATATCTATTCACTTTCTCCACATGCAATATAAGAAAAATTTAATGCTTGTCAACTTGTTCAAAAGGCATTAAAATATTATATATATCCATGCTCTAGAAAATGACTTAAGAGCAACTAAAGTGTGGATGTATAGATGGAAACCACAGTGACTCCCAGTTGATTCAGGTCTATAACAAGCTCAGCCATAAATAGTTTATGGTTAATTCCTCCTCCAAACCACTCAGAGAGGGAAATGTGTCTGACTGCATTCCTTAGGCTTCTGAATTTCAACTCATCTGAAAGTGAATACCTCCTCATCTTTCATAAGTATGTGATGAAGGAAAGGAAAGAAAATACATTGGAGAAAAAACAGAGGATGATAATGTGGATGGAGGAAGAGTTAATAAAAAGGGATGAACAGGACACAGGAGGAGGAGAGGGAGAAAGAGCAGGACAAAACTAAATGATTAATCAGTTTCATTTTTCAAAATCACAACTTGAACTATAATGTACATCAGTGGACCCCAACATGCATTATGATTGCTTACATAAGTCAGTCAATGGTGAGGAGAGTTTCCTTTCCACAAGAAAAACAAAAAACAAAGATTGGGGACAAATAAACATACAAACCACATTTTTTTTCCCTGTCCTGTTAATCTTTGTCTTGCAATCAACCCCCTCACATTTATCTTGTGGCCCCTTGGAGGGGTCCCATCCCCCAGGTTGGAAAACACTGACTTACAACAGTTTCTACAACAGTTTCTTAGCTGCTCAACTGTAGGGGGTGAACGTTTTAGTTGATAACTGTTGACTTCACAAGCTATACTGTAATGAGAACCATCGCTGACAAATTTAATCAGCTGTAGCTAATTAACATTAACTCTGTGAGTGGGCCAAACTGCAAAACTCTTGGCTGGTGTCTGGTGAATATGCTCTCTGCATGCCAGTGTCTGTACCATTTATGCGCAGCCAAAGATACTGTTGTTGAGGAAGAAATACCACTGTTGTTTGTTCTTTAAAAAATCCTGAGGGTTTATGGGAGAAGTGGTGGTCGAAATAAAAGATCTACAAACCCGAATTGCGTCAACTTTCAGACAGCTGTTTGAAGTCATTGTGAAGTATTAAAGGCAGGCATTTGGAGGAGGCCCTTGGAATCTCCTTTAAAGCAGATTGTATTGTTGTTGTTAAGCTTATCACCTTAAAGTTTCAGGGTGCTGGTATAGTTCATGGTGTTCCTGGGATGCATGAATTGAACAGAGTCATCGTTAATGTTTTTTTAACACCGGTGCTTTACAGACTATGACGAGTTTGAATCTCTGCTGCGAAAAGACCAGAAGGAGAGAGAAAAAGGAGTGAACTGCAGTAGAGTAGAGAACAGGAGGGATACCATGTAAGAGAGATCATGAAAAAATAATAAAAGGACATGAGAAAACAAACAAACAAACAAAAAACCCAGTAGATGAAAAACCAGACTGACGATAGTACAGAGAAAAGAAAAGTATAGAGGCTAAATCCAGACACAATCACACACACACACACCAAGAACTGAGGATGTAATCCATCATTTTATAATACAACATATCAAATGACAATGTTAATGAGGTCGCTCGTAGTGACCAACCCACAGAGAATTATCACCTGAATCTGACGCTTGGCTTTACAGAGCTTTGTAGTGAGTTTCAGCTCACTGACTAGCTGTCCAGACCACAACTTTACTGTTTTGGTTCACTCTCGCCGCTCTCATAGTGTTGTTTTCAGTCGCAGCAGGTAGCTGTTTTCAGTAAAAATGGTCTATAAAAACCCACTGCACACTACCTGCTCAGCACCAAACAACAGACAGACACAGTTAAGAGACTAGCTGTTGAACAAACTGGAGCATTTAGCAGGTAAAGACCCAGATATTTCCCTCAGGGGTTGGGAGATGCCCAGAAGCGCAACTCCAAATGAATAATAATGTTGCAATGATATTGCAATGGTATTCTATGTTGGGTTCACAGCTTCTACTGCCCAATTATTATACAGATTTAAGCATTATGACTGCATTATTTGTATGTTTCTTGGCATAGCATGACAGCAAATAGTAACAGCCTTTTTCCACATCCAGCAGAGACCGAGCTTCATTATCTTTCCATTACAGACGTGTGTGTGTCCACCTTATGCATGCAGTCCAGTCTCCGATTTTAGCTCTTGCTTTGCTTAAATATAACAGGTAGTGATTTGATTTACTGTTGCTATAGAAAATCAGAGGAACTTTAACTGCAAATGATTATCTTGCATGTGATGTATTTCATGTTGAAATAGAACATTGGGGGCCAGAGAGAGATAAGCATTTTGATTGGCTCACACCGTCTGTGAATGCTTTATTTGAATAAAGTTGGATATCCTGAGCCAGCCTTTGTAAAAGCTATCTGGCTGCAGTCTGAAAAATGCAATGATGCAAATCTGATTTACCAGTTTGAAAATGCACCCCCATTACAACAATTAAAACCATTAATCATTGACTAAGACACAACTTAAAATTAAGAGCCAACACCTCTTCTTCATCCTCTGAGAGCGCCAGAGAGAGCGCAGTGGGAGGGATGGAAGCAGCAGATGTAACATCGTGACCAGTAACTCTTTGCACTTGGAAAACAACTCCATACCTCTCCTCCTCCTCTTTTCTCTCCCTTCTTCATCTTCTCTCTCCTTCTGCCTCCGTCACCAGGCAACTAGCCTTTCCTCCCTCTCTTTGCTTTTTCTCTTTCTTTCTCTTTGTCACTCCCCCTGTTCCTCATAAATTAAAACTCCCTCCTTCCCTGGCTAGATGTAGAGTTTATACTCTGTCAATATGACCAGGAAACATTTATAGTGAAATAAATGCTGTATGAATATGTAAACTATAATAATGCTTTCATAGTCATCATGTGTGCATAACCCTCTCTGCCAATGTAATTTATTTGTTTGCTACAATATCTGCCCTGGCAACTAAGGCATGACGAACATTTATATGGTTCTGTTTAATAACTCCAGGGGTGAGGTTCTTCGTCACAAGTTTTCTCTGCTATTTCTTCCTGAAATGTATTATATTACATAAAATTGCTATAATATGTGTCAAAAAAAAAACTTAACTCAAAGCATTCGGTTAAGGTTTGGTAAAGATGTCACTTTAGTTAAATACTGACAATGCTAACTTGAAGCACGACACAGGATATGTTGACTTTTTCCCATAATCACCATCCTTCATATACCGCTCACAGCTAAAACTAGCTATTGTTCTGTTAAATAACTTGTGAACCTCTAATCCTATCCATATGCTTTAAAAAGTCAGGTAAAGCAGATGTCTCATTTGGAGAACGGAGAGAACGTTTTATCAAGTTCAGCAGCATTGATTCATCAAGGAAACCCATGTAGTTTCCTCCTCTGAAACAGTTAGCAATGGTTGCAGATGCTCAGTCCCACCCCCACAGCTTATGTTTGTCCATCATCTACTTCAACAATCAAACTGTATTTTTTTGGAAACTTCAATATGCAGAGATGGAAACCAAGACCAAGTAGGTTCGTGTTTGCTTGTATGGAAACAAACAAATTTGCACGACTGATCACAGACTAAAACAAAACCAAGATGGCAAAACAATGGTACACAGTTGACGAAGCTTTGGAATGAATTCTTTCTGAGTCACTAGACGATGTGGTGGTGGAATCCTCAGATTCCAACGCACATACCTGATACAGCGTGGAGTAGTACTGCCAGGGAACAATATATATGTATGTATCTTGTTTGTTATTAATTAATAACACATTAATCCTTGAAGTTATCTAATGGATGGCCATTCATTATAAGTTTGTTGTAAGGTCAAGTAAAAAAACATCTTGCAACCCACAAACGAAGCTCAAGACCCACTACCGTTAGATTAATGTACAATTTATTTTCAAAAGACATGGCAAGCAACGCGTTTCACGTATTGCTTCATCAGGCTTGCCTTTTTGTAGTTTGTTATAAGGTTGCTAATTTTAGGTGCTTTGTATGCTTATACCGTCAAATTAGCTAGTAATCTTAGCAGGCACATAGAGTGCACGTCAAATCAAAGGTTTAGAAATCTGTGTGTGTGTGTGTGTGTGTGTGTGTGTGTGTGTGTGTGTGTGTGTGTGTGTGTGTGTGAGGTAGGTTGACAAATCCACTGGAGAAATAAAGGCATGAAAAGACATTATAGGCACATTGATATCTGTGTATTTTCTTCCCTTTTTATTTTAGTCCAGAGGATTAAAGAGGGGATGCAATGATCCCTTGTAGCCACCAGGATGCCTCCTGCAGACAGACTGAAGAATGTGTCCAGGAGGGTCTGTGTTGCCAGCAGAGGAGACAGAGGTCCACACCATACCCTTCCTTCATACCAGCGCGCCTGAGAGGTCATGAAGCAGAAGGTGGGCAGGGAGATACAACACCTCAGGCCAGGAGAAGCCAGGAGCTGGGTAGAATGGACCTTAGGTGACAGACGTGGTCCAGTAGCTTCCACACTTTTCCCCCCAAAAGAGCCGCTGGATCACAAATTTTCTGATTCAAATTCCTGCTGTATGCGGGCCTTATGATTTACATGGCACTTCTGAAACAGCCATGGGTTTAGAGACTACAGGAAGAAGTGTACACTATCCTGTTTCTGTCATGACCACAGACAAGTCCTTGGCAATTAGCCAAACCATACACATGAGCAATCCAGAACGTGACATTGAGAATGTCAGGGAAAAGGGCACCCCAGACTCTCCAATCGTCTCCACAGTCACCAGCCACTTTACACCACCATAAAACAGGCATGCAAAGCATCTTGGCAGCCTAGGAAGCACATTGCCATTAATGAAATAATGGTGTTCATGTGGTAGGTTTCGTAACTCATGCAGGAAGGTACCTATAACAAAAACAAATGCAAATGCCATCCTTTGATGGAGACACTGTCACCAGGCACAACAAAGAAACTGAGAAATGGCAGAAAAAAAGCATCATAGCACATTGTTGAGTGGTGGACTACAGCAACCAGCTCCTCCAGTATTACTCCATGCCAACAGTTGGCACAGGACACTGCTCTACCACTTCATCGACAAAGTTACAACCAACAGCTATATTTTGCGCAGAGGTGGGTCTGCAGTGAGAGTCTATGCCCATATCTCACAGCTAGTTCATGGAAGAGCTGTCGGCAGAGTTGTGTGGACCCTTAAAAGGCAGGGACATAACACCCAGAGGGGCACAGTGCTTAAAGGAAAGCGAGCTGGGACAGGAGCGCTGCTGGCCCAGCTTGGACTTGAGTCTGCTCCTGGCGGATTTCCGGTCTGGACAAAATGAGATTCAGGCTGACCAAGCAATGGGAGTTCAGAGACTGTTGCGAGATCTGCTTCATCAACATCCCGGATTAAGCACTCAACGTTGAACTTTTTATGTAATGAAAACCAAATTATCATCACTATCTTGTTACTGCTGTTTATATTCTCTGAGACACAAAGTCAAAAAATGTACTGCAGAATTCTTTGCGAGGTGTATACATGTATGTATACAAATAACTATACAGGCCAATGGTGTTATAAAATAAATACAGTCAGGCACGCTAAAAATTGTTCTAGGTCTTTGAGGATTAACCAAGTAGCCTACACCTAATCACAAGCAGGTCGTGAACCCGGTCCTCACTTTATATTTGCCTGTCATTGTCACTGTCAAAAAAGTAGGCCAACTGTTAGATTCATTACTACAACAGAGAATTAAGGCCACATTAAGAACAAATTAAGGATGAAGAAATTTTTATTTATTTTGTATTTCGAGAATAAAGCCGAAATGTCAAGAATAGAGTCAACATGATGAGAATAAATTTAAAATGAGAAACCGCAGACTTCAGTATATCTTGGGTATTTACAGCTTCTGTAAGTTTTCAATTTTGAATTTCTGGCATTATATGTTCTATTTTCTAGATTTAGCTATGTTGTTGGCAAATTGCACACATTTAAACAAGGCTTGTTGGTTCAAAAATAACAAAAAGACGTACTATATTGTTTAGGAAAAGTGAAGACTTGAGTATTGAACAGTTGTTTGATACATTCTGTACTTAGTACACAAAAATGTATAGAGTTAGGTGGATAGCAAAACATGGAGAAGGAGTGTTAAATAAAGATGGTTACGTTGATATCAGCTCCTTAGTGTTTAAATGCGTTTGCTCATAGAAAACAAAAGGAAGTCATAAAATACAACATAAAATACACCTCTGCATTCTCCTTTGATTATTTTATCAAGACATTTCTCACGGTAGGTCGAGGAAGAGGAGTCTTGTTTTCTATGGGTGTTTATATGGGAATATGGATCTTTCAGATCAATTGGAGGAGAGCCTATAGTTTGCATGTTCCACATTTAAGTGTGTCAAACAGTTTGGGACTCACTGAGTCTTGGTTCAGGTGGTCTTGATTAAAACTCTGCTAACTAGTATGTAATAACTGACTGGATGTGACTGGATGTCTAAAGCGGCAGTGTTTGTTCTTTCTGACTCTTTGGTTTGCAGTGCGTTTCAACTTAATATGTTACTCTCATCCTTTCTTTCACTTTATCTCTCTCTCGCAGCCTTTTACTCCTCTCTTTCTCTTTGAATCTCACTCATCCTTGACTCGCTTCTCCTGCAGCTTCTCCCTTTCCACCCCTCTCTCACTCATCTGTCTTTGGGATCGCTTGTATCCAAAGTAGCACAGTTTTCCCTTGAAGCCGTTGCTACAATGAGGCATGCAGAGACTACTGACGTACATCAAGCAAACTCCTCACAGCTAGAGAGGGGAGATGAGGGATCAACACAAGTAATATACAAACCTCACAGCCCTTAGAACTTTAAAAGGAAAATAAGTCAGGGTTGAAAAGGTTTTTTTTCCTAATGAGTTTACAGTTGTATACTAACAAAAATTCTTATTAGATTACTGAGACATAAAACCACTTATAGCTCTGAAGGGTTATTGAGGCAGTTGTGGATGAGTTACCCAATTTAACATACTTCTTTCAGCTTGGCTTTTACTTAGAATAATAGTCAATTACATCCAGTATTCATTTTATGGAAAGTGGTTTGGTGATTTTTAATCTATTATGATGGTCTCAGTTTTATTTTAATGCAAAGTAGGCCACATTTAGGGCCATAGCCAGGATTTTAGAAATACTGACGGAGATCATGAGTCAAAGTAACCCCAGAATTCTGTCTGAATTTTTCATATAATTAGAGACATTAAAGACCTGTCAGAACAAAAATTCTACCCATAAATAGTAGATATAAAAATTCAGGAATCAGCCTACTTTTCAGAGAAGTAAACTCCCTCTAAAATCATATTTATAACACCTGTTGAAAGCCATGAGCTACATTGTCTGTTTCATTATTTAAAAAATTAACATTAGCCGATTTATAATTATCTGATATTTACTATTCTGAAACACTGATATCCATATATGCCTCAAAAACAGTCTTATACACACGCACTTGATCAAAAGCACACAAAAAGAGGAAGATCCAACATTTTAGACAAAAACAAAACATACACACACTCACACACACACACACCCCGCAATCCCCAGAGTGGCCTTTCTGTGAATATAGTACATCCAGTGCTGCTGGTTGCATTCATTATTAATAAGCTGCCATTAGTTTCTAATCTGCTGCTTCCTTTTACAGCACAGACATACTGTGCACAATTTTGGTCAACACAGTGACCTATACGATGCCTGTCAAAAGTACCCAAAGCACAAAGTCAGGCGTGGCAAAAATCATGGCCTGTGTGCCAACTATGGCCCACCGCCCGATTTTAAATGGCCCGCTGTTAATCTTTTGGTAATTAAATAAATAAATAAACTTGAATATTGCATGATCTTGTATGTACATGGCACATCCTAGGTTAAACACTAGTTTAGATGTTGCTGTCATCTTGAACAACTACCTGCTTGATTCCACCAGATGCTCCAAAAAAATGACCAAAATCAACACAATCTGAGCAAGTCAACAAAATCAGGCAGGCAAAACATTATACAGCTGTGTCCAGTGGAATCAAGGCATTAGTTTGCACTCAAGAGGCGCTGTTATTTTGAACAACTACAATGATGAAATGATGAGTTAATTAATACATGGTGGAACCAAAACTACGATAGCGAGTGAATGTTCAAAATTTGAGAATGTGGCCCGTGACTTCTTCTATTTTTCAGTATATGGCCCATAATCAAAAAGGTTTGGCCAACCCTGCACAAAAATATATCTAAATCTTTTTAGCAAATACTCAAATCCCAACCAAATGTACTGAAAATTGTCACTGATTCCATCTCTGGATGTTACTGCCTGCTCTAAGGGACTAAACTAAACTGGTGTTTGTGCCTTGACTTGAACTTTCAACCATTGCAGTTGGTGCCTTGTTCTAGGGGACTTCAAAAACATAGCGGTGTTGGTGCCTTACTCAGTGGATTAAAAATTTAAACACTGGCAATTTTAGTGCTTTGTTTTTGGATGTTTTAACCTCCATAACTGTCAATTTCTTAGGGAACTGTATTTCTAACCACGACAATGTTGTTGGTTTGCACTACGTGCCTTCTCTAGAGAACTGAATTTCCGTACTGGTGGTGTTTGTGCCTTGCATTAGAGGATTAAATCTCTAATCCCAGTTAGGTTGTTGCCTGGCTTTATAGAACTGAATTTTCAACACTGGCCACATTACTGCCTTAATCAAGGGGATAAAACCTCCAACCAGGGGATTGATAATATACCGCTGTGATGTATCTCCTGCGTTCAAATCAAGCACATCAAAGAAAGTGGGTTCTAGTTACAACTTCAAGTTAATTCTTGAATAAAGTAACATTTTACACTTTTTGCTAACTTTCGTCTACCAAGCTCATTTAGCTCTGTGGTAAAAGAAACTATCAATCCAATTCTGCAGAAATGCTACACCTTTTCCTCCCATAGTGCGGCAAGAAAAAAAAAAGTAAGGGTGGCAAAACTGTTTTTAAATAAATCACTAAATGACAAGGTAGCAGTTTAATAGAGGATCACTCTGCCCTCGCCCGACTCCTGTCTGTCAAAGTGGAGAGAGCAGAGAGAAAAAGTAAAACTAAACTAAAACAGAAAAAATGGGCGGGAAATAATTTATCCTTATGCTTCTTTCTAGCTGCAAATAAAAGAAATCTAGCCTACCACACGGAAGACAGATAGATAGAAAGCCAAAGTGAAATAATGAATGAAAGATGAGAGAAAGCGACAGCTTGTAGAGATGGCATTCAATCCCATGGTGCATTCTTGGCAGTGACATATAGATCTCATTAGTTTTTATGGTCAGTTTGTCTAAAAATGATCTCTGGATCCCTGGTTGTCAATAATTTAATAATGTGCTTAGTTACAAGGATTATTAGTACTGCCTCAAGGACCATTTCAGTGTGATTGAAGTTTTTAAAAGTCATTGCCTTGCATTCCCTCATCATTTACATCATGAGATTATGCTTATGCCTGGGCTCTTGTATCTTTTTATTAGGGCTGCAACTAGGGCTGGGCAATAAAACAATAATAATAATTATCACAATATAATTTTCAATATATCGTCAATACATATTTGCTCTAAATCATTTACCCACAATCACAAACAAATTGGCACCTACATTTCCTATTAAAATATTTATTTTTTTGAAAAAAGATGAACTAATCATATTTGTTGAAAAAGATTTAAATGTTCTAACTCAGACTTCTGAAGTGATCCACTGTTTGGCATCAAGTGTTTGTCACATTCTGACCATAAAGAAAAGTTTAACCACATAATTAACCATCTGGGCCCGTATTCATAAAAACTCTTATTGCAAAGAGTAGCTCCTAGTGACAAAATTCTAAGAAAATTCTTAGAAATGTGGGCGTTTACTCTTACAATTAAAGAAAAAATCCTAGTAAAGCAAAAAGTAATTCAGAAAGCATCTTAACCCTTAAAATAGGTTTTAAAGTCAAAATTGTTAGGAGCACGGACGAGGACTTTTAAGAGGCTTAAGAGTTTCTTTAGTAGAGGAGAAAATGGCAGAAAGACGAAGAGGGAGAAGAAATGTGTTGCAGACAACGGATGACAGTGAGTTAATCGGACGCTATAGATTAGATCGTGCAGGGATCATGTTTGTGACTGATCTTATTAGAGACGCGCTAACATCTCCGACACAGCGCAGGAATGCCGTAGCGCCAGAAATGAAAGTAATCACTACATTACGATATTTGGCAACTGGGAAAATGCAACAATGCAGCAGTGATGATTTGGGTCTGTCACAACCTTCTGTAAGCAGAGTGATCACACAAACAATTACAGCACTTTCAGAACCTCTTATTGTTCATTTCGTTTCCACTGGACATTCCCACCTTGCAGGCTTAAAAAACTGAACCGTTAATAGATTGTGCTATACACTCCCACGTCTGCTTCTTGCCATGTGCTGTGACACCCAGCCCGAATTTTCCTTTTAGAATGGCCTTGTGTTCATCCACTAACTGGGCTAACAGTAAACACTGTTCCTCTGTCCAGTTGGGCTTTCTGGCCCTTCTTGGTTTTGATCACCCGCAAAACCAACATTCAAACCACCAATTAAATAGACATGGCAGCAATAGGTGTAATTGGAAAGAGTGGAATATTTTTTATCATTCTAAGCCAATCAAATACCTTAAGGAAATTAACAGCATGGTAAATAAAGAACATTTCCTTGCTCAGAGTTGCCCTCAGATCAGTCCCTGATCGCTCTTAAGCTCAGACTGTTACATAAACGTTTTTAAACGTTTCTAAATTAAGAGTTTTCTGAGAGGAATCTTTATGAATACGGGCCTGGTTTCTTCAATTTTCACTCAGGAGCAAAAATCAGCCTTTAAACTTGGAAGAAATAATGATTTGACATTTATCGTGATAATTATCGATATCGAATGATATGAAATGTTTTTATCGTGATAACATTTTTGGCCATATCGCCCAGCCCTAGCTGCAACTAATGATTATTTCCCCAAAAAATTGGTTTATAAAACAGAGAAAATGCCCATCACAATTTCCAATTTACATACGTTCTCAAATGTTTTGTCTGACCAACAGTACAAAACCTGAAAGACAGTCAATTAACTATAATGTAACAAGGAAAAGCAGATAGATAAATGATAATGCACAGTAAATGTCTAAAATTTAATTTTGTAATATTGTTTTTTGAGTACTGTAGTGTTGTCTGTGACTCTTTTTTCACCAAGTGTTAGAGGGTACTGAAATAAAATGGGACTGAATAACAACTTCATGCTAGTCAGATTTTCATCTGTCATGCCGTGCTGCAAAATGGTTTCTGTGATACTGTGATATTGCAAACAAGGTTTCTGTAAAATAAATACTCTTACCCATTTTCAAATAGGTCCCTTTTATTTTGGTAATCCTCTTTGTCTCATCTCATTGTCGGAATCCAAACCATCTTTCAGTGGTTCCCTGTTTAGTCTGGAGTGAGACAAGGCTGCATCCTCATTGATCCTCTTCTCACCAAAGACTGGCTCACACCACAGCAGGTAAACCCAGAGACATTCACTGGACCTTGATCAGGCAGCTTTAGCTCTATTGGACTTTGCTGATGCTCTAGCCAACCTTACCACCAACCACAACAACAGACCAACAAACTTGACATATTTGCCTACATCAGCACCTCCAAAACTCAGTTATGTATAAATGTACATTAAAATATTATATTATAAACGTATATTTGACAGAGAAAGAGATATTTTCTCTGATATTACGTGTAGGGCTGAATGATTAATTGCATTTGTGATATTATCGCGATGTGATGAAACGAGATTTTCTAATCGCAAAGACTGCGATTACACTCTAGTCACGCGACACGCAAGAGTAAACCAGTCTGCAGACGAAGCATCAACTTTGCACGTTACGCTGTTCCTTGACTTGTTGTACAACGGCCTTAAGCTTGGCAGAAGCTGACATGACAGAAACTTTAGTGTCTCACAGGGAATGAAAGTAGCACACGCCACCCGCGGGTCTTGTTGTCTGTAGGTAGGCCAACCTGATGATATTATATCATATTATTTAATGCCAGGACTTTACTCAAATTATCTTTCTCATATTATTAAAATTTGACATTTCGTCTCCACCATTGCTCATAATAATAATTCATCCATCACCTAATTTCATCATAACACAGGCCTGACCCACAAGAAAGTGTATGTTTAATCTATCTAATATTGTGTTGGTCATATTATACACCGATTTACACCTTGTCCGTTTTGAATAATACAGAAGGTAAAGAGCTTAAAAATTAATCGCATATTAAATCTCAATATTGGTAAAAACAGTAAACAAACCTGTTGGTGCCGATGTCATTCGGAACCACCGTGGTTTTGATCGTTTCAATACGCGATGTCCTTAAAAACAAGCCTCCTCCACATGGCTCACCTGCTGCTGTTATTATGAAAATACAAATTAATGGAAGAATAGACAATGCGTATGCTGGTGCTAATAGGGATCCTAATAAAGAAAAAGATTTTCCATTGATGAAAAGGTTTTTTAAAAAAAACAAATAAATCAGATATTGGAATCGGCCAGGAAAAATGCAATCGGTGCATTCATTCTAATCTAAGTTATCAGTAAACTCACTGTCTGTTGCCCCCCAACCTCCTGTTGTTGCTTTAAAACTGAAAGCATACTCCAACCCATCCTCTTGTACTGTTGGCCCTGCTTCTACACCATTTCCACCATCCCCAACAAAAACAAACTTACCAGCATCACATAAAATCATGTCCCTTCCCACACCCAAACTTAGACATGAACGGCAGAGCCATCACACACCTAGTCCTCACAACAGCAAATAACACAGATCACCCCCGCAATCATCACTTCACATTACTGCCATCTGGACGGAGATTCAGGACGTTAAAATTGAGGACACTACGCTTCAGCAGGAGTTTTGTCCCCTCTGCCACTGCCGCATTAAACAAACTGCGTTGCTTACGATGTTGTGTGCAGGAATATATGAATGTAGTTATAGGGACTCTATGTATTGCCCTTTTCTGTATATTGCTGTGTTTCAATCTGTGTGTTTCGATGTTGGCTGTGAAAACATACTATGGACCCCAGGTCGAGTAGCCAAGGTAACAACTAATATGGATCTAAGAAAACAATCTTTTGCTTTAATATAAACAGGATTTTAGTAAATGCTTCCTGGACATACAGTGAATGTTTGTTGGTTCGTCTGACCTTTGACCTTACCACAAGCTTGTGAAATATGTGGGGAAAACAGTGGCATTAGCAGACATGCTGAAAGTTGCCCTGAAAGTATTATATTATGTCATTATTTTCAGTTACTATCAGGGATGGTCATTGCGACTCAATACCAAACAGCCGAAAATGGAGTAGTATCGAAACGTCTCCAGTCAAATGAGTACTGCATTTGATCCTTTTTGTAACCAAATTGGGGTGATAAATTACTATTTGTATGGTTTTGTTTGCAGCCAAACATTTTTAACAATTTTTATACAACAATTATTTGATAAAATAATACCAAAGAACTATTATGGCTTCAACAGGTGGCAAGGTATCGATTGAAGCACTCTATTGGTATCGGTATCAATTTAAGGGTAATGGTTTTGGTATTGTAAAATTTGAAACATTACCCAACCCTAGTTACTATCAATGAGTAAGAAAGCAGATATTTAATACCAGTTGTGTAAATATGGCTTACAGGGAACTGGAATGAGTAAAAAGCATTTGAGAAGTAACATTTTAAAACAGCATTTCATTTAGCTCACGCATGAAAAGGCAGTCCACAGATAACAATCACTGGGGGAAAGTGTTAATCATTCATTTATAAATAAACAAACCTTTAATTTGTTTAAAATGAACCGCACAGTTTCATATTATCCAGTAGTGCAGCTTGATGTGATGCTCAGAGAACACAGCATAAGGATGGAGAAACAGCATCTATCTATCTCACAGATCCCTCAGAGAACAATGTGCCTCTGCTGTATATAAATCAACATTAGGCTCCATCATTAAAACAGCACTGCACAGCGATGAGTTCCCCGTCATGAGAAGTAGTAATATTTATGAGTGAGGATAAAGGTTGAGGGGAGAGAATGTACTGCCAAGCTGATTTACTGTCCAGAAGAACAGTCAGTTCAAGAAGAACATTATTGATCCTCCACTCAGACCCAGATTTCTGTTCTCACTCTTTCAATCAGTCCATTTCTCAGTCAAAGTCTCTGTCTCTCTCTGTGGCATAGCAAACTTTTAGGAATGATTTTTCTATCTAATAGTCTCAGGAATAGAGCTAGACTAATAAATTTGCATGGCTAATTCTGCTTCTGGCCAATACATGGGTATCAGCAGATATGCCTGCCAATAAATAACATGTGATGTACAGAAATGTCAGATATATATTTGAACTAATCTAGAAACCACATATACATTACATAGTTTGTCCGCCTCTAAGCAAACATGGAGTCTGTTTAAGTCATTATGACTGATGATTCTGAAACTCTTATCAAGTTCTTCTTCTGCTACACTGAGTTGTTTGTTTGAGCTCACCACATACAAATGCACTTCAATTTCAATGCACTTCTGTCTTTGTCATCCCAAGTTCCTTTAAATTTGCTCTCTCCCTAACCCCCTTTCCGGTTTATCCAGCTGTAAATTATGCAGACTGACTGGCTGGACTGAGCGAGACACTTGAGATCAAATTGTTAACCTAAATGTGTCACACCATCTCCATCCTCCCACCAAAAGACTACAAATGTTACAGAGAGCTTTAAACAATACACGAGGTTGGACTGGTTGCAAATATGGCTGCTGCCTATTTTCATTATTAACTGGTCTATCAGTCTGTTTTTTTTTAATCGAACACCAATTGCTTGATTTTAAACATGAACTGATTTTTTGGCCACTCCAGGGCAGTGAACACAAGCTTTAAACACAAACACATTAGCTAACAGTTGTTTATTTACACATTCAGCAGATATAGAGCAACAGCAGCCTTAGACTTTTGTCTAACTGATGAATATAAGTCCAGCATTTACTCTCCTTTTAGCTCTGGTTTGGTCACCACCAACTCCTGGGACAAATGTCAGGCACTTAAGCTAAATGCTCTGCTATGTTCACCAGCTAGTCTAACTGTGTCCGTCTGCTGCAGAGAGCTGAGGGGAACCACAACATTGCAGAATTCTCTGTGGGTTCATCACTACGAGCGACTCCTTTCACATTCAAGTTGTTAAAGTCTGTGTGCTAAGTGCTCAAGATGCAGCTCAGCTAATATGACTCTTCTTACTTTTGTTAGCATTTTCTTATATTTTATAGACAGCCATCTATTATTATACATCTTCCTTGCACATGTGACGGTTCATGAATGACATGGTCTAAGGCTTTTTAAAATTATTAAAATAATACAATCTCTTGAGAATTTGGAGGCTCTAGACTGAACAGTTTTGGAAAATAATCTAATTGCGATTTTTTTAATCCCAGAGATAAACCCACAGTTCAACCACCAATTAATGAGTCCTTATCTCAGTTCAAATCTCCTCCATCCAGTCCATCTTTCTGTATCCCAATAAGCAAACAAAAAATACTCAGTGTGAGGTTCAGTTCAAAAGTTGGCCAACGAAAATAAAACCAAGTGACGCCTCTTGTGTTTAATAGACAAGCTTAGTAATTCTCCGACAACACCGGAGTTCCCCCGCAGCCTCCGATGCGGGTAAGCAGCGCACTGGCTGTAACCAGGCTGTAACTCGGGACAGACTGGTTTGAAACGCAGTTACACAGATATTTCCTGAGCTGACAGTGGCTGTGTGTATGACGCAGGCGCTGATCGCCACAATGCCCTTACCTCACTACACGTGTCTTTCTGTTGTGCATTTTTCCTGTCTGTCAAAGCCGCGGATGACCCGACGATTTCACCCACCACCAAGTTACCCGCGGGTGGCTGGTGCTACTTAACTAAGGATTATGTAGTGTCAGCTTCTGTCAAGCTTAAGGCCAGTGTACAACAAGAAGGCAAGGTACTTCGTCAGACTGCTTTCGTCAGACCAGAGTGTAATTGCAGCCTTTGCGATTAGTAAATCTCGTTTTATTACATCACGATAATATCGCAAATGCAATTAATCGTTCAGCTCTACTCTGTAGTGTGGAGTATAAACAACACGCCCAAAATGACATACAAGACAATTTTCCAACACAACATATGCAGCTTGGAAAATACGACATATATGAAGGTTTCCCAAAACCACATGTACGAGTTTTGGCAAGCTGGACTGGTGCTTGCTAAGTCGCATGAAGTTTAAGCCATGGAAAAATGTCAAAAAGTTTGTTGTTTGGTGATGTTCAGACAACAAGACTACTTGGTTAGGTTTAGGAAAAGATTGTGGTTTGGGTTCAAATTAAGTACCCTATGTAAGTCACACTATGCAAGTCACGTGAAGTAAATCATCTACAAAATGTTATGTACCTTAAAACATGTCAACTTATCTTCTTCCACACAGTCTCCTCAATGTGTCACTCACTCAATAAGTCACTCATCCTTCCATCCCACCGACCTCCCTACATGGACTTTCTCGCTCTTTATACCTGACGACTTCAAAAAACATAAATGGGTGGAAATAAGCCATTTTTCTTGTGAGGACTGGCAGGATATAAAAGCAAGTGACAGTCAAGGCAGCAATAGAACCAAAAACAGACTGTTTTGTCTCGTCTTGTGATTATTCCTGGCTCCAGCGGGTTTATATTGACCAGCATTTATTCATTACAGCTCTGGTTTGTAATTTAGCTCATTAGTTCTAAGAAAAAAAAACCCCAGAGAATTATTAATTAACCCGATTATTGCTGCCAAGAAACATTTCTATCACTGAAACTCAATTCTGCTGACAGCCAATCAGAAAAGCACACACACCACGCTTGAGTTGGAGAGGAGTGTTAGTGCAAGCAGGCCCTCGTTATCAGGTAGAAATCTTATCTATGCATTAATCATCTTAGGAAGGCTGAATCCCGCTGGTTCTGGCCAATACACTGCAGGTAGGCGGCAGGAGGAGGTGAGAGAAGCTGTGCCAGAGAGGGAAAGACAGAGAGCGGGAGGAAAAGGGCATAGTGGTTAGGGAGAGCCATCCCAGAGTTAAAAGGTCACAGAGAATCATCACAGCAAAACACCTAACCTGTATTCTTGCCAGCTATAACTCTCTCTGGATGAATGTCATAAACCAGAATTTTTAAACATTACCATGGAAACTGCTGATACACCTCATGAAAACTAAATGATAATGGCATGAAAGGTCTACATGATGGAACATGTACAAATAGTTTGACTGTGACTCCAGATTATTGTTATCTCCGTCAGATGATGTGGCAGACAGAGCAGGAAGGAGGGGTGAATGGAAAAGGAGGAGGAGAATTTGGCTGAGAAGACATGGGAACAATAAAGTCTGCATGATTGGAAAGGGAAATGTTAATTACTATTAAGGCCGCGTTGATGGCTCCACATCGCAGACAGTCTGTCATTTCTGTACTGAGCACTCAGTGTCCAATATTCATTTTTATTCTATAGCTCTGCATTTAAATGAAAACAAAACTGCTATAATGTCCCATAATTATATCTGAGAGAGAATATCAGTGTCAATCTTTTGCAGAAAGGTCTGGATGTTGTTTAGACACTCCTCAGCATTAGCAAACATTTTCAACAAACA
Source organism: Micropterus salmoides (assembly GCF_014851395.1). Taxonomy (NCBI): domain Eukaryota; kingdom Metazoa; phylum Chordata; class Actinopteri; order Centrarchiformes; family Centrarchidae; genus Micropterus; species Micropterus salmoides. Next base: position 27,491,796 of record NW_024041151.1, on the reverse strand, counting down.
GCGGCACTTCAGAGGTGTGAACGCAAAATGTCACTGAAATAGGGGAGAAATAACCATTCACTGCATTCACACACCATCACTCACTCCCTGGATGAAACGCATGTCAATCTGCTGCAACCTCGCAACTTGCTGGCATACTTTTGCGCTGTTTTGTTGATTAATTCATCTGTTTATGAAATTTTAACAAATGAATAGCGATTTTGAGGAAGCCGAGGCCTTCAGTGTACAATAATACAAGCAGAGATAACAACCCCACGAGCCAAATGTAATCTGTTATTTCCATTACGAGTCCATCAACTTGGATTGATACTGGAGACACAAAACAATAAAGCTGCCAGCAGCTCAAGGGACGTAGAGTGCATTACCAAACCAATAAAGGCTGCTTCCACTAATTACCTCTGCTCCTTCCATCTTTGTTTACAAACTGATTTATGAGTCAACAAATACCCAGAGTCTGCCTATGGGACGGAGAGAGATACTCCATTACTGTCACAGTGGCAGGGGAGCTCCTCGTGTGTTTATCTGAAGTATCGTCTCTCATTCAGGGAAACACCTACCTGAACAGTTTACGGTGAAGTCAAAACAAGCAACGAGTGCAGACAAAGTACTGGTTGATTTGTGACAGAAGCTGCAAACTATTATACAGACACAAAGCTTCCTATCACATTTACAGGCTGAGAACATGTGTAGTCTCTGCAAAGACATTATTCAGACAGATAATGCGCTCTGAACAGGTTCGAAAAACACTTGAATTTTTGCAGAAACACTTAAAGCTTGGCTGATGTTCCACAGGTGTTATTTTTACCTCATGATACAATAATGAAGCCTGAGGCTGTGCGTGACTTGACAGAAGACAGGAAACGGACGAGCTGAAGTTAGGGACTATCTCAAAAGTGCATGCTAATGGGCGAAAATGTTTTGTCAATATCTTTTTCATTTTTTAAAAGACATTTTCAAACAAAATAGATTTTTTTGGATTTCCTCCCACTGCATGCACAATCTCCTATTATTTTTAAGAGAATACGCATTCAGGCAAAAGGATTATTATGGACAATATTTTGTCTATAGCAGACTTTACATTCATCTAGGCTTCCACCCAGATCATTAACAGTTACTCAGCTTTTATTTAGACTCAAGGTGGCATTCAAATACAAACAATGTTTTATTATGTGATTAATTCAGGCACATGTTCAGAATATTATGTTACTTTGTTGGCAGCTTAACTTATAGATATATGTATCAAGAGCATAAATGGCAGTTTTGAAATTGATTTAATGCAGAAAATCAAGCAGACTATCTAAAAACCTCCAGAATGAGCCACGCCCACTTCCTATATAATCTAAAAACAGATATTTTTGAGACATAATCAGACACAGATAGAAGCTTTGTGTTACCTCTCAGCAACACTCCTGTTTTGTTTTTTTTCCATTGACAATGTTAGATGACCAACAGCACACTTTTCCTCTTTGATCAAAAGTGAAAGGTAAAAGCTGTGAACATAAAAACTGTAAGGGGAGGTAAACGATGACTCCCATGGTGCATTTCAGTAGGGAAACAGGCTATCCAGTGGTGGAAATGGCCACATTTTACTGGGGGAACTATACTTGGGTGGGTGTCGGTGGTGAGTAAAATCAATTCTTATTGATTTAACTCTGCTCTCCTCACACACTGCATTGTTTCCTCTCCTGTCCAACAACAACAATAAACACATGTATTGTCAAATAATCAAGATTAACATAACATTAACGAGACAAGATATGTCAAAGGTGCCACCAATGTTCGAAGAAAGCAAACGACCACCATCGATTTTAATGACTTTCTCGACAGCTTCAGTGATGTTCATAGGTTTTCAATTTAGTCCCCAGCACCCACAGGTGGTCATTTGACTGGGTCCCAGGGAAATTAAGTGGGTACCCATTAAAGACACATTTTTTTGACAAATTGTAGTAGTGTTTAAGGATGGGTCTAATTAGGATTTTTAATACGGTTATCGGTTCACTTCTTCATCAATACGTTTTCATTACTGAAAGTGCTTTTAAAAAAGTATACTTTAAAAAACAATAAATTCAGTACATAATTAGGACTGAATATTGTAAATAGAATTAAATGTTGTTTCTAGAGCAGCAACAGTAATGTTTACAATAGCAAAGTAAATATATGCTCTGACAAAGAAACCCTACTTTGGGGACTGGTTCCAGGGACCCTGGATGTCACGCCTTACCATTGGCTGTATGGGCAGAATCTGGATTTGTGGTGCATGCACAGACAAATTATATTTGATTTAAGAGCAATTTTTCCAAAAACATTGAATAGATTTTCCAAATCTGAGCAGGAACGCCATTCTCTCTCGACTTTTACTCCCAGAATGGCATTTCTGTGGTTGAGTCTGGCCACAGTTAAATACATTCTGCTTAAAGTATGAGAACTGAAAAAAGATAGTTGGTTCAAGTTATTTTCCGGTCTAACATTAAAACTCCCAAAAATATTTCAGCCAGACTTTTAAAAACAGGAAATACAACTACGTGGGCGAAATAATGTGGACACACAAACAAAGTGCAGTAGCCTAAAGCTTGGCTTCAAATCTTAAGTATTTCTCTAGAAACGGCTAAACAGCTAATCTCCTTCATCGGGATTGTGCGGGTGTTCTGATTCTACTCATGCATGAAGTATGTGACATCACCTTTTTCCTACTAATCCCCAGCCACTTCAAACTACCTAGAAGAGCAAAAAAAGAGAATTCTCTATGAAATACTCAACACTGTTATGACTTGTGTTTTCGTGTAGGAATCTATCAATCATAGTAAGAAGCTGAGTGAGAAAATAGGTTTCCGGGGCCTTTAAATATACACCCATATGTGATATAATCTGCTGCTATGACAGCCTCCGCTCTTCTGATTTCCGGCTTTCCACAAGATTTTTGAACCTGGCTGCAGGGGTTTGCTCCCAAAAGGTTCATCCCAAAGGTGTCGGATGGGATTGACGTCAGGGCTCTGTGCAGTCCAGTCAAGTTCTCCCACAACCAACAGGTGGAAAAATGTCTTTATGGACCCGGCTTTGTGCACGGGGGGGCATTGTCATGTTGAAAGAGGGAAGGCTCAAACACAAACTGTTAACACAAAGTTGGAAACACTGTTGTCTAAAATATCACTGTATGTTGTAGCATCATAGAATTCTATTCATTAGAACTTAGGGGCCTACACTAAACCATCAAAAACCACTCCAGACCTAAAGTAGACAGGAATGTCCACCTGACAAGTAACACCTTATCTCTTACATTCCCCCGTGAATTGCAGGCTCATACACACACGTGCATGCACACCCACACAGACACCAGCTACAAACACACTGTATGCCAACTCTACAGAGAAAATGCATGGCAGATCACGTCCACACACACACACAGACATATAACGCAGTAATTTGCCTAAAGTGCCAACGGTGCAGCGCATTGCATGTGCAGATAAACGACTGTGGCTTTAGTGGCTGCAGACACTTTACTTCTCAGCAGATCTTCCAGCAGCCCTGCGTCGGGGCTATGACTCATACCGCCTGCCTTCTCTGGAAACGACAAGTAACACGCTAACGCACCAATAAACAACAACCAAACAATCATCTGCATCAGGCACGACCCGAGCCTGGAAGATTAACGTCTCCTTCTTTTCTCTTTGGCACTTACCTTTCTTTGACGTTATAGAAACAAACTCAGATCCTCCACTCAGGTGTCTGCTGCTGCTGCTGTTGCTGCTGCTGCTGCCTGGCCAGTTCGTCTCCTCCTCCTCCTCCGAGACGTCGCATCTCTTCCACAGTCCTTATGGAGAGGGAAATCAGCGCAGAGATCTCCAAACGTGCCTGGAGGTCGGTGTGACGACCCGGCGGACTGTTTGATGGGGTGCAGTGTGGGGAGTGCTCGATCGTACCTCTGAGAGTCCAACGGGTCTGATGGATGTTGCTCGGCTTCCTCGAGGGGTGGAGGTTTGACGCTCCTGCCGCTTTCAGGGACTCGTCATAAACTCGGATTTCTCAGATGTTCACAAACAGGTGCGTCTGATGATTTAATGCCAGAGGACGTTTTTCACACAAATAATTGCAACCTTCCCTCTGCGTTAAATTTGGAAGAATCGTTACAGGCTATAGCATACCATACAAAAAATGAGTCCTTGCACTGGTTCGAATTATTATTGTATGCAAACATTGATTAGTACGGAAGCGCATTTCATTCACCAAAGAAAAAAAAGTTGTAAGCCTTATCTCATAATTACGAGATGAGGATGTCGTAATTACGAGAAAAGATGTCGTAATTACGAGAAAAGATGTCATAATAACGAGAAAAGATGTCGTAATTACGAGAAAAGATGTCATAATAACGAGATAAGATGTCGTAATAACGAGATAAGATGTCATAATTACGAGATCCCGTAATTATGAGATCCGGATCTCGTAATTATGAGAAAAGATCTCGTAATTAGAGATGACTGGAAAGGTGCCATTTATTACTGAGTTCAGTAAAGTTGGAAATAGATTCACAGATTTGAGCTTCCGGGATCAATAACTCGTAATGAAAACGTGTTTAAAACACAAACGACGCCTCTTTATTATCGTAGTTAATAAAGTAACTAGTAGGGACAAAGATACTAATCTACGGAAGCGCATTGCATTCACCAAAGAAAAAAAAATTGGAAGCCTTATCTCATAATTACGAGATCAGGATGTCGTAATTACGAGAAAAGATGTCATAATAACGAGATAAGATGTCATAATTACGAGATAAGATGTCATAATTATGAGATCCCGTAATTATGAGATCCGGATCTCCTAATTATGAGAAAAGATCTCGTAATTAGAGATGACTGGGAAGGTGCCATTTATTACTGAGTTCAGTAAAGTTGGAAATAGATTCACAGATTTGAGCTTCCGGGATCAATAACTCGTAAGCAAAACGTGTTTAAAACACAAACGACGCCTCTTTATTATCGTAGTTAAGTAGACAACGAGCTACAAGTACATTTTCACATAAATGAGTCTTCCTAGGAGCAGAACAAATGACATTGGTCTCTACGTGCAGCCGGCTGTGAGACGAGTGCGCAGGGACCGAAAACACATTCTGCAGAGATATTCAATAACTCCAACTCGCCCCCAAAATCACCTTACACATTAATGATATACTGCTGGTTATACTACAACACTTTGTTTAGGGTAAAAAAGACTTTTGCATACCTAATATTAGGCCCCATTCTTCAGATGTGCGAAAATAAGCAATATGTTTGCTGCAGGGGCTGCAGTAGCTTCAACAGCTGCGGTACCCTGCATAGAGCAGGCACAGGCACCTGAAGGCGTAAAAGAGCTGTGGACGCCACTGCCATTTGTGCAAATGTTTCAGTGTTTCATCACACCTCTAATCTGACCCCCTAAATGGATCAATGATGTAGGCTATTGGTGAGGGGTATCCGACCGATTTTGGTGGGCCGCTTCGGCCAAAAATGCCAGGGCCGATTTTTTGTCCCAGTATAGCCCTGGCTTACTGTGTCCTGGCTGTAGCTTCACATTTAACAAACAAAACTAGAGTGGTAGGTTGTCAATCTTGTCATCCAGCACTCTGCAAGAAAGTGAATAATAATAATGATCTTTGTCAGAATGTGAAACTATTCCTTGTAATGACTCTCCCTCGCTGGACTCACCAACCAGGTAAAACATCTACAATCCATAAAAACAACAGAGTAATTCATGCACACTTATGTATGCCACTTTCTACAAGAATTCCCTCCAAAGTTTTTCTGAATAAATATACAAATGTCACTATCTTACAAAATCGGTTGAGACTATAGATTCTGTAAAGAGAATGTCACACATTTTGAAACTGTCAGTGTTGTATTTTAATTTGTCATGTTTTTTTAATGGGTTTTATTTGATTAATTTAATCCAAATTATGGCCAAATTTATAATAAGTGTAAATACTCTTAATAAAACTATTAACTTTTGCTTACAGTGCAAACAGAAAAGCTTGTAAAACATTATACCTGAATAACATTAGGTGTTTTTGTTTAATCTGTTTTTTTTCTCAGTTTTTTGTTTGCCATTTGCTTTCATCATGAGAGCCATCTATTTTTTATTTATTCAGTATGTTTCGAAAGTGTTTGTTCAGATCAAAAGTTGTAGACTTTTAATAGTGCTGCAAATCCAAAAATATGCATAATAACAAATTAAGAAAGTTTACCTTTAAGATATTGGAGAACTAAACATTGCACTCTGCTACATACAGCTTAGAACAAATAATTAGTCCATATAAACCTTAAAATCACACATTACATTTAAGTTTTTAGGCATATAGAACATTTTAATCTAGAGACGGTGAGTCAATAGCCCAAACTAAACTACTGATTATTGATAATTCAAACTTCACCAAAATTAGAGCTTGACAGGTAACACTGATATTGCTTACAGCATGTGAATGCAGCATCCTTTGTGTATGACAGCTACATCTAACCTGAAAAGATGTGAGCCCACAGGGTCCTAGTGCCTACTAACTCATTCACTTTGGCCTACATTTTCAACAGGTGGAAACACAAACAATTCTTGTACTCATATTTTACATAACTAAATAAAAAAGAAAAGATGTTGAATGAGATTAAATCAAAAGTGTTTTATTGGATGAAGATGATGCTGATGAAAGGATGGTATTTTTTAAACTCTTGTTAAGAACATAGATATTAAATGTTAAAACATGAGATATCAACAGCAAAAGGAAACTAGAGACTATGGACCGGCTTTGACAACAAATTAGTGTGTATGGTGCAGTGGAACATATGACATGAGAGTTTGGCAAAACAGGTGAACTTTTCTAGATTTATTTAATGTCTTACTGTCCTCGCAGGATCAACTTCATAGACTGTACAATACTTGTTCTTCACCCATTGATTTCTCAAGAGTGGTTGTGAAGCTCAATGTGGGATGCTCTGGCCATTACCATCTTGGCAGTGCCTGACACCTAATCCAAAAATGGGGAAAGAGGTGGAGCTGAGGTATGTTTTGTACAGTCTATGGGTGGGCTGAATGAAGCCTGGTTGCTGAAACCACCTAGTGGCTAGTCACCTGTCACTCAAAACAGCCACACCCTTAATTGGTGAGATATATTATTAAACCCCACCAACAGTTGTCATGAACGGGACAATTAGAGACCAAAACCGTTTTATGTACCAGGCTGTAAATATGTGAATTTCTGCTGTAAAGTTGTGCATATTATCACAGGGTGTCTATGTGGATTTATTTACTTCTGGCGATAGCTTCAGTAACCTATGTATATATTTGTTTTGCTGAATATTCCCTGGTTTGATTCAAGGAATGTAAAACATTAACCATGGTTAGTCTTGCATCAATTGGCAAGAGATTAATGTTTAATTTAATAAAAATTTTGAAAAGTTTTGTAAGAACATGAATTTGGTAAGAACACACACACACATACAGTATATATATATATATATATATATATGTATACACACTGTATGTGTGTGTGCGTGTGTCTATTTGGTTAGGGACATCCAAGCAAAGGTTTAATGCGCTTTGTCCTTCTTTATGGATGTTTGCCAAAAATACTTTGTAAATACGTGTTGACTATGCTCTTATAATAAAGCTCTTATAATAAAGGTTGAATGCTATCTAGATTGCGATGGATCGCTCTATGTTAAAGCCATAAGGTTTTCCCTGGATTTTGCCATCTTGGCAAAGCTAATTCCACAATTTTGAAACAGCTGTGGGCCAAAGCGTAAAGGGTGGGGGTCAGTTTGATCTTAACTACTCGTAATATTTAATGACAGCATCTTGCACGGTTGTGTCGCAATGACAAAATCTGTATTATATATATATATATATATATATATATATATATATATATATATATATATATTAAAAACTTTTATTAGGTACATTTTGTTCATTTTGTCATGAATATAAAAATGTACACCAAACTGAGGTTTAAATGCAACTCAGCAGTGAAAAGGAAGCAGTACGTTTACAGGAGACAAAGGACAACAAAAAAGATTAATTAAAAAAACTTACATTTGTGCAACATGATCAAAAGATAAATCTCCAAAGACCCCTTCACTAGAAATAGGTTGCTAGGAAACAGCTAAATTTCCTGTTACTGCTTTAGCAAACACTGTAATAACCTTGGACCTATTTTGACAGGTTATGTTTTGTAAAACACATTCATGAGCAAACCAGTAATGTTTAAGTGAATTAATGATCTCTCATTCTTTTTCTTAGCGGCAAAATATCTAAATCATAATTCTACACATCAGAAGCTGACTGACTAACTCAGCTCAGCAGTTACTGTACACTTCGGGACGCTGGGGACATGTCCCCACCACTTTTTGAAATAACTGATTTTGTCCCAACCACTTTTTTAAAGCATACTTTGTTAAAAAAAAAAATCTGAAGTATAGCTTGCAGTTAAAAAACAAATGAAAATGCCGTTAGGTTTATTTGCACATTAAGAAAACATTCAGTGCAAAATAAAATACAGAAGAAAATCATGTGCAATGTCCAAAAAAGTAACTTAAGCTAAAAAAACCCCAAAACAAGCTTGGCTACTGATTGTAAAATGATTCAAAAACATGCATGCACCAATCAGCAGAGGTGGGACCAAATCATCGTTTTCCAAGTCTCAAGTCGAGTCCAGACCAATCATGACTGGCAAGTCAGAGTCAAGTGTCAAGTCTCAAGTCAAGGACCAACAAGTCCAAGTCTTAAACTTTGGGTTTTGAGTCCTAAACAAGTCATAATGCGCTCTTCACCAAATTTAAAAAACGTTTCAAAAGTTTTTATAAGAAATGTATAAAAAAATGTATTGAATGAAGCATTAGCCTGTACAGAAAGAAGGCAGAGATGCAGTTTCACACAACAAATGTTCTATAATTTCATGAATTAAATTAAATGTTCATGTGGGGCTGCTAATGATTTTGGTCAATATTGAGAAGTATTTAACAGGATTATTCATTCCCTTAGGAACATTGCAAGAGATTGGACAGGATTCACAGTTACACTTTTACTGTATGCACTGTAATTTGTTGACAGAGCATGTCATTGTGATGCAGGAAAAAAAAAAAAAACATTTTTACAGCACTGCATAGCAAAACGTAAACAATTACAAAATAAGAAATAGAAACATGAAAACACCCCCTCAGGTTGATGTTCCTGTCTATTGGGCCACAGATTCTTATTCACAGCACAACAGATCAGAACTTCATCAATTTACTGTATTGTAAATTAGCATATCATGCAAAAGTTCATTTATTTCAGTAATTCAACTTAACAGGTGAAACTAATATATTATATAGACTCATTACATGCAAAGTGAGACATTTCAAGCCTTTATTTGATATCATTTCAATTATTATTGCGTACATCTTATGAAAACCCCAAATTCAAAATCTCAGAAAATTAGAATATTACATGAAATCAATAAAAAAAAAAAAAAGGATTTTAAATACAGAAATGTCAGCCCTCTGAAAAGTATAATCATGCATATGTACTCAGTACTTGGTTTGGGCCCCTTCTGCATGAATTACTGCCTCAATGCGGCGTGACATGGATGCTACCAGCCTGTGGCACTGCTGAGGTGTTATGGAAGACCAGGATGTTTCAATAGTGACCTTCAGCTCTTCTGCATTGTTCGGTCTCATGTCTTTCATCTTTCTCTTGGTAATGCCCCAAAGATTCTCTATGGAGTTCAGGTCAGGCAACTTTACTGGCCAATCAAGCACAGTAATCCCATGGTCACTGAACCAGGTTTTGGTACTTTTGGCAGTGTGGGCAGGTGCCAAGTCCTGCTGGAAAATGAAGTCAGCATCTCCATAAAGCTCGTCTGCTGAAGGAAGCATAAAGTGCTCTAAAATGTCCTGGTAGACAGCTGCGCTGACTCTGGACTTAATAAAGCACAGTGGACCAACACCAGCAGATGACATGGCTCCCCAAACCAACACAGACTGTGGAAACTTCACACTGAACTTGGATTGTGTGCCTCTTCATTCTTCCTCCAGACTCCGGGACCAAATGAGATGCAAAATTTGCTCTCATCTGAAAAGAGGACTTTGGACCACTGAGAAACAGACCAGTTCTTTTTTCTTTAGCCCAGGTAAGACGCTTCTCATGTGGTTTGTTGTTCAGGAGCGGCTTGACAAGAGGAATACGACATTTGAAGCCCGTGTCCAGGACCCGTCTGTGTGTGGTGGCTCTTGATGCAGTAACTCCAGCCTCAGTCCACTCCTTGTGAAGCTCCCCCACACATTTGAATGGCCTTTACCTGACAATCCTCTCCAGGCTACGGTCATCCCTGCTGCTTGTGCACCTTTTTCTTCCACACTTTTCCCTTCCACTTAACTACAGCACTTTGAGAACATCCATCTTCTTTTGCAATTACCCTTTGAGGCTTTCCCTCCTTGTGGAGGGTGTCAATGATGGTTTTCTGCACACCTGTCAGGTCAGCAGTCTTCCCCATGATTGTGAATTCCACTGAACCAGACTGACCAATTAAAGGCTCAGGAACCCTTTGCAGGTGTTTTGGATTAATTAGCTGATTAGAGTGTGACACTTTGAGCCTACAATACTGAACCTTTTCACTATATTCTAATTTTCTGAGATTTTGAATTTGGGGTTTTCATAAGCTGTACAAAATAATCAACAAAATTATATCAAATAAATGCTTGAAATATCTCACTTTGCGTGTAATGAGTCTATATAATATATTAGTTTCACCTTTTAAGTTGAATTACTGAAATAACTTTTGCACGATCTGCTAATTTTTCGAGTTTCACCTGTATGTAGGAAAATCCAGATTATGACATGTTCAACCATTTTGCATGTAATGACTTACGCAATGAACTTATGTCTAGATGTTTTGGGGGGTGAGACTTCTCTACAAAGAACCACTATACTGTAATACATTGTGATCAACATGATATACAGTAAGTAATTGATAAGCAGGAAACAGCAGACAAATGTACATAATAATTTGCATAAATGTGTCAAAGCATGTGCAATTTGCAATGTCTCAAAAGAGAGAGAGAAATTACTTTTACATATGATGTGCACAACACCTCTGCCAATCAGTGACTTTAACAACTTTTTGACACCGCTTATTTTTAGCCAAGTTTTCCGCTCTCTCCCTGTGAACATGACAAAAGAGGAAGGAAGACTAAATCATGCCTACATATGTGTTGCCTCAGCAGGGATGATATTACTTGAGAAAAGTTGATCTACAGGAGAAAGAAATTTGAAAACAACACAGAATGCCTGAGAGCTGCACTGCTTTATATTCTATCATATTTATATATTTTGAAGTGTCACCTGCTACCTGAAGTTTGTTTCCTAAATAAAAACATTTCCACCATAAATTGATGCAAAAACATTCAAGAATGCAGAAAATTAAGTGTTTAAAGAGGTGGTATTATGCTTTTTGGCCTTTTCCCTCTTCTTTATTGAGTTACATCTCTTTTTTTGTGCATGTAATAGGTTTGCAAAAAAGCCCAAAGTCCAGCCCAAAGGGAGTTCCCATCTCCCACAGAAAACTCTGCTCTGAACTGCCTGAAAACAGCTCGTTTGTAGTGCAGCTCCCTACCTTCACTGTGATGTCGGGTCCTTTTTTCGTATCATCTCATCTCTGTCAAGGTTCCAAGCCAGCTGAGGGATACTAAAATGTAACGTGAAAACACGTCAGACTGCTGATTGGTCAGAGAATATACAATATTCACTGCATCATCACTGCGTGCGCCAGACAGGCCAGCAACAGAAAGTTTGAGATTTTACACTTTTCGTATGGATTTTCATCACTAAATCCAGTTCTGAGGTGAGAAATCAGCTGTGTAGATTTCGAATATTGACAGTTTTAGGAGAAGTGATGGTGGAACAAAAATGTGCTTGAATATTTTCGGAGTTGAGGAGCTCCGCAAGTGGCGGCGGGGGAAGCCTGCGGCAACCCGCGGGAGGAGCGTGAGGCCGGCCAGCCGCCCGCTCACAGAGCCCTCTGCTCCCGCCGTCACACAGACCGCTGCAGCAACAACGGCAGAGGAAAACACAGCTGGAAGGTTTTCATACCGCTTATCTGTCTTTACATTCTGAGGAATGTTGAAACGTTTTAACTTGAAAAAGAGAAAGCTGTGTGGATCACTGGTGTGTGTGTTGCATTGAACATTACTTTGCGGCAGTTGTGTGGCGTCGCTATGACGACAAGCTACGTATTATCTGCAGTGGAAAACGGAGCAGGGCCGAGTAGAGTCGAGTCTATCGAGTTAACATCAGCATGGAAGAATGAAAAGCAAAAATGTCAAGTTTATGTTTATAGTACAAAATTACAATTACACCATTGTTTCAGAGAACTTTACAATATGCAATATATAACACCCTCTACCGTTAATTTGGACATTCTACCAAAGAAAATTATTTCTCTGTGCCATAGAGCTCCATTATTGTACAAATTCATTAAAACATGTCTGTTGCACTCGGTGCACATGATCCATTAGAGCAGTGTTTCTCAACGGGGGAGGTTCAGAAGACAGGGGGCGTCGGAAGCAATCTTTGAGGTGAGAGTTTTAAGGTGAGTTTACACCAAAGATTTACAACAATACGAATTTAAACTTTCAACTGCTGGCAAAAAAAACTGTGGTCCGCAACATTAAAACCTGCATGGCACTCTTCTCTTCTTGTGGCGCAGCTCCGTAGCCTTTATGGGAACGGGAAGTCAGAGTAGGCTATAATCTGTAAAAATTTCACTCACATGGCGTTTACTGTGTAAACTCTGGAAAATAGACGCTCTCTTTCTTGGTATTACCATGGAAAAATTCCGTTCTCTTAAAAGCATTCATTTCTCTGAGGAATACACCGTGGACACCTTGTTATCGCAGTGTTTACATATTTACAAGGGGGATACGCTGTCGGACTTCCCCTGAAAGCAACTTTGCGTCCAGCATCCAGCACCTGATGCAACAGCAGCAAGTGCTGTGATAGTAATCAAGTGGACCCACCTCGCGCCAAGTTGCAGCCAGTTTGTGCCCAAGCGGTAACGGGACATGTAGAGTTTCAATCGGGAAAATGTAACGTTAAAAACTGAGGCACAAAGTTGTATTTGGGACTTCGAGCTGCACTTTATCAGAGGGGCTCAAGTTAACGTGTGTATATTTGTGGTGAGATCAGGTGTTGTCGGTCAGTTTGGTTTTCACATTTAAAGAGGTTACGTTCCCAAACATAAGACACAAAGAAGACTAAATAATATGTGTTGACTCAGCAGGGATGATATTAAATAAGTTGATATACAGGAGAAATTAAAAGCAATAAAGAATGCCTAGAGCCTTACTGGAATTTATTCTATTATATTTATTTATAGTTATTTTTGTGTTTCCCTTTAAATAAATTAAAACATTTTCCACCATAAATTGATTCAGAAAATGTTCTTCGGTGGACACCCAGACCCCCCACTTCTTAAGTGCCCCATCCAAGATGGGTTCACACACAGTTTCTGGGAGGAACATTCACTTATTAATCAAATATAATTACTGTTCACATGGCTTTTTTGTTCCCAGGGAAATTAATAAAATAGTTTTTTTTATCATTTTATTATGTGCTTTTTTTCACGTTTTTTAATAACAATAACAACAACAACAATAATAATAATAATAATAATCATCATCATCATCAACAAAATTCAGGGCAAATAGCCAACATCTTTTTTTTGATGTGGGGCGGTAAGTGACTTGGATAATGGATATGTGGGCGCTGGCTCAAAAAAGGTTGACAACCACTGCATTAGAGAATACTGCATCATTGTCATAATTTGCCTCACGTGAAATTTAGAGTACCAGAAGGGGGAGATAATTTACTCAATGCCAACAACTCCCCACAGACCAAAGAGAAGCATCCAGTAGATCCAAGCTCCTTCACCACCAAGTAAGACAAGGATACATGGCTGATATTTTTTTTAAACTTAATAATGGCTTTTGATTCATATGTTTTATTTTGCCTATGAGTGTTGTCATCTATATATCATTTGCCAGTAACTGTGCCAAACATTATTAACATTTGATGAAATTGAATGCGTAACAGCAACGGTAACTTTAACAAATTCGTTATTTTGGTATTTAACGTTAGCTTTGAAAGGCTAGCTTAAAATTAATGTTTACTAAAGTTAAGTATGGTGAAAAGTGGGACACTGCCTAATGTGGGACATCTAAGGTCTAGTGTTTGTAGGTCCCCTATAAATACATGAATGCCAGTGAAACTATGGGATGGCCAAAGCTGTGGTGTCATGTAATCAAAATCACATGACCTCTCAAATGTCCAGTCATCTATAAGGGTGGAGCATTCATCAAACAGGAAGTTCCCTCACTTGTGTCTTTTCCTTGCGTCTGACTAGGCTCAACAGGAGGACCTGAGTATGTGCATAAGCATTTGATGCCCTGCCTGTAGCACACAGAAGTCCCTAGCTCACACACAAAGCCAGGTGTGGTTGAGATGTCATGATTAGTAGCATGGATGCCAAGGCCACAGAGAGGTAGATCAGTGTACATGCTGAAAATAAACATGTTGTAAAGTTTAAGCTTCAAGTCTTGAATTTTTTACTCGACAGGGCGCAGTAGGGGCAACTCGGATGAAGCCCGTTTGACAGATGTGGCAGACTTGCAAGGTCTCGCCGACATCCTGCAGCGCTTTAGCCGATCTGCTCGTAGACATCATCCGTTGGTAATCTTCTGCTCTTTAGACAAGCTCAGTGCTGAAGAGAAATGGGAGCCAATGGCCAGGTCTCACAGCCATTTATACACAAGGTGAGTCCGTGATGGAGGCCCACTCAGTTAGTGGGCGTAGACTAAGCTTTTTTCAGTGCTGTGCATGTGCGCAAAGGGTAAAACCAATAGCGATAGCCTTAAAAGGCAAAGCTTATACAAAATATAACATGACAAACGTCATCGGCAGGCTAACCCCCGGACTCACTCAGTGTGCACCGCGTTACGGCTGTGCCGCGGCTGCCATACCTAATCACTGCCATTATAGTTAATGCTAGTCCTCACACCAGAAGCGCCACAGCACGTCCTAGAAGCGTTCCAGAAGCGGCTCTCCACTCCGGTGCGCGGAGAATAGGCAGCCGGTATAGTTTTGACGGAAGACGTGTCAAGCAGCACAGAGCACATCAACAACAAACACAGTTAAAACAGACAAAAAAGAAACAATTTAACTACGTAGCCTTCTTAACTATGGTAGAAGCACAAAAATCAAGGACAACCAAATAAACTAAAACTAAACAATTCAGCAAAATCAGACAGACAAAACGCTTTTATTCTGAAATGCTCCATGTGGGAAATTCAGCCCTGCAGGGAATGGGGGTTCACAGAGCTGTGAACACAGCTGTGATCAGTAGCAGAAGCACACAAAATGACAAATAGGCTACACAACAAGTCAACAACGTGGGGAAGGCTAAAACACTCCGCTGCTGAAACGCTTCCGGTGTGAGTTGACGCAGGGCTAAGGACAGATCAAAACCGTGGCGCAGCCATAACGTGGCACACACGGCGCCTGTGTGAGTGGGGGGTAAGCCAATCAGAGGCAGAGTTAAGTTAACCGCCACTTTGCTGCTCAAACTCTGCTTAGCAGGACAGGAGATGTCTAGGTAGCTAGCTACTACAAAAGTTGGTGGAAGAAGGCATTGAAATTTTGAGGGCGGAGGCTCAGAAATTTAGAGTTAAGTGAATTTTACATTTATTATACTGATGTGTTACTGGTAACTTGACCAATAATTCAAATTGACCTAGCTAACATCTAAACAGCTATGTTAGCTTGGGAAAAAATAGCTAATTTTCAGCATTACTTAACGTTAGTTAGCTTGGTAATTGTTCTGATGCTCGCTAATTCACGTTCCGGTCAGAGCCCTATAAAGAGAGTTGCGTCATCTGCTTTCACTCCAATGGACCAGTTTGTCAAAGCAATGGCGGATCATGGAGTGTCTTAGTAGTTCCCGGAAGTTAGCATCAAATGCTAGCAGCGCAGCGGAGCTGAAATAGAAAATGCTATCTGGGATACACGTTTGAAAGGTAAGACGTGTAAAAAACGAAATTATATATTATTTGTTGTGAGACAGGACAGAAAGGACCCAAATGCAACACTCAGAGGGAAGGAGGTTTTATTGAGGGTTCACAGAGGGGGCTAGGGAAGAGGTGAGGGAGGAGAGGTGGACGCCGGGGGACACGGGCCGAGGAGCAGGCGAGGCGCAGGTGGTGAGGCGAGGAGCCGGGAGGGCGCCGTGGAGGAAGCCCGAGAGGAGAGGACCGGAGGATGAGCCCAGCTGACAGGACGGAGGACGAGGGTGAGTGAACCTGGGAGGAAAGCAGACAAAGAGACAGGGTTAGTGACAGAACCGACAAAGCACAGGGGAATTGAGAGGAATCAAAAACCATGAGAGCCTGAGCGCAGAGGTGGCACCGGGTATGGATCAACGACGATCAAGCGAGGATGGTATGGAGAACCGGGGTTGAAATACAGGCATGTTAGTGGATTCCCCCCACTAAATTAGAAGATTTAGGGACATGGATAAAGTTAGCAGCACACAATATAAACAGGGGCAGCCTATTAATTTACTAGCATTAATAAAAAACAATCTTTATTAATTATATTAGAGCAGTAGACTCTGCGAGGTGGAGAAGCAGTGATGCTAAAGAGTACTGAATGGACCATGGTGAGATAGAAAACAACACGATTATAAATGCCTATTATAATATACCATTTATGAGAAATCATACTTAAAATGTTTTATCATTTTCTTTCCCTTCTCTCTGTGTCTGCATCCTGTCTTAGCCTATGAGCTTATTTTCCACACAGCAATTCAGGTTTATTTACCCACATTAATACATCATAGTGGCTGAATGCACCATATTGGTGAACACTCAATTCTTACTGGATATGTTTACTCTAATTACATAATTACTTTGTACAAATTCATATCACATCATCATCACAGTTCCTGTGTCTGAGAACTGTTTGAAAAAATAAAAACATTCACTAACAAACTATCTAGTAACTGATGCCAACATCAGCAGCAAAAGCTGTTAATGAAGTTCCAAAATTTAACAATCCATAACTTTCTCAATCAAACCTGTAGCCTTTTACAAGAAAGGTTGAATTGAGAGCAACTGGACTTCTTCTGAAACATCCAGATGCTCTCGATTCAACTTTTCTTGAATAAACATGACCTGGATGAATCTTTACAGATGTGTAGGTTTGTCTAACCCTCTCTCTCTCTTGTTGTCTCTCACAACAAGAATCACAAGGGGTTCAGTGGAGCCTGAAGATGATCTGTAGTGAGGTTTTTAATAAACCAAACATAAAGCCAGTGATGTGTTCTTTCTTTGTGGAAAAAGTACCTCACATTTTTTTGTTGGTAGCCTCTTTAGTGATTTTAGGTTGCTCCTCCTCTCCATGTCTGCTGGGAAAACCAAACATTCATACTAGTTTTCTGTCCTCCTTTAAAAGAAATTGTAATGTAACTATATACACGTGTCACTGTGCTGTGCAAATATTGTAAATCAACGCATTTATTGTATAAATTACCAGAAATCGCTTAAAATGGCCTATTTGTCGTTTCTCTTGCTCATTTTGAATTGCCCGCCCAGGACTTCCGGGAACTATCCACGATCCATCAACCACGTGGCGATGTAACATTTTGGACCCCCGCTGACGCGACTCTCTTCAAAAGGGCTCTGGTTCCAGGAGCTAAACAGTAATACTCTGGTTCTACACATGTGCTTATTGAATCCGTAGGACTTATTTTTATTATTTTTTTTTTTTTGTTTGGACCTGATCACTTTATTGTTTCTGTACAAACAAGAACATCAAAGAGCTGCAGCAGCTTCTTCTTCACACCCGGGAGGGATACAGCATCACTCTGACTCTGTGTCCGATGGCTTTGGCCGGCAGGTTGCTGCTGAACTTGGCCCGGACCATCCCGCTGCTGCCGTGCGCCCGGGTCACCTTCCCCCAGATCACTCGGGTCTTGTTGGGTTTACCGCCGGGCGTCACCGTGTTCTTCTTGGCCTTGTAGACGTAGGCGCAGCGTTTGCCCAGGTAGAAGTCGACCTCGTCTCTGGTGTAGCATCCCTCCACCTTCAGCAGGGCCGTGTGTTCTCGCTGGTTCCTCAGACCACGTTTGTAGCCGGTAAAGATGGCTTTACTCCACAGTCTTCCAGGCATCTTCAGTCTTCTCCAGGTGAGTCCACCGTCACTATGAGGAGAAAGATGGAGGAAAAGGATGTATGGGCTATTTTAACAGAAGGGCAAATTACTCACAGGTGATGTTGATTGGCTGATTAAATATCAGATCACTTTGATGACTCCACAACTGTCAATTGCTGGGCAGAAAGTGACATTAACTGTGATTGGCCAAATTAAAGTCAGTCAGTGTAATGGCTGGCTTCTATCAAACACACATATTGACACACACCCACACTAATACACTAACATACCCAAATACAAATACACACAACCTGTTTTTTCCATCTTTGTGGGGATTCTTACTGACAGAGTTCTACTAAATTTTTTACTGGTAGTGCCTCTACTACAGATATTACTATTACTTTCTGTCTGTCTGTCTCCCCCTTCTTCTATGTATTTTTCTTTTGACTAAGTCAATTCAACTTCCAGCTTTGCCAGTAAAACAATTTACCTTTCCATTTTTAAAAAACATGTTTCATCAGTTTTGCTAATTCCTTTCAGCTTTCACCACTCACATTTATACAATTATTGTATATCAAGACCCTTACCCATCCTCTTAACATTAATTTTGGAGAGGCAGTGCTTTCTCTATACTGTTTATGGTCCCAAAATTATTGATGGCATCATGGGGAGGTGCTGTGTCAAATTAGTTATCACAGAAAGTAGAAGACGGTAGGTTTTATTGTCACATTACAACAGAGTTGTAAAATGAAATGTGGTTTGTAACTCCCTTCTGCTACATAGCAGACAAAACAGTATACAAAACAATCATAAAATGGTAAACAGAAATAAACTGTAAACTATATTCCATGAAGCAGTGCTGAGGATGAACTTGCGTTAGAGGACATTATGCATCATCGGAGATGAAAAGGAGCCAAACATCCTGAGTCTCTTCTGTGTATAATGGATGTAGTTTTGATGTTACTGAGCACTTCATTGGACTGAAGTAGTTATGTGAATGATTGAGGGGCTTAATTATGTTGTGCTTCTCTTTGTCTCAACAGTGTCCACTACAGCTAGATGTGCACAAGACTCACTCCTGTTCTATCTCACACAGGCTCCACCCTCTACTGGACTCTATGGGTACTACATCTCCTCCTATCACATGCACGTACTCGCCCACTGAAATTATACTGTAAGTAGTCGACCAATCGGACGTCGCTACTGTACGTGCGTACCGTATAAATAGTGCTGTCCTCGCTGCTCAGCACCCTTTTTTCTTCAGACAGACGGCAAACCGCCCACTGACCTTCATCTCCACAGATGGAGTCACCACTCCTTGAAGCTCGCTTTGCAATCAACTGGGAGAAGAGCTCCCCCTATCCCTGCCAGGAGGTGGTGTATTTGGGGGTTGTGCTCAACTCAGCCAGCCTGAGAGCTCATCTTTCAGAACTCAGACTCAGTTCCGCATGCTGACACTCAGTAAACTGCTAGAGCTAGTGCAGCCCGGCGATTGGTTGACAACCATCGACCTGAAAGACGCCTACTTTCATATCGAGGTGGCCCGGAAACACAGGAAGTTTCTGCATTTTGCCTTCCAAGGGGTGGCGTACGAATACACCAGGCTACCCTTTGGCTACTCACTGGCCCCACGCACATTCAGCAAGTGCATAGACGGGGCATGAGGGTTTTTTTCTACTTAGACGACCTCCTTGTCATGGCAAGGTCAAAACAATGGGCAATTTTCCACACAGCTCAGTTGATTTTGCATCTCAACAATCTGGCTGCACCCCGATATAATACAGCAGATCTGGTCTCGCTTTGGGACGGTGCAGGTTGACCTGTTTTCCAGACGGCACAACACCCACTGCTCGCTGTGGTTCTCGATCCTACCACAGGAAAGTCCGCCCTTGGGCGTGGACGAGTTTGCACACGCGCCATAGCCAAAAGGACTTCTGCTTTACCCCCACTCCATCTCATCCCCCCCCCGCTGGAGAGGGTGAGACACGAAGGGTTGTCAGTAGCCCCCAGCCGCAGATCGGCGGCGTGGTACGCAGAGGTGAGGGGGTCTGGGGGGCTCTGTCACAGAAGTCAGGTGCCATAGGCACGCTGCCCGTGCTTGGCCAACCTCTCCACGTTTGGCTCCTGAAAGGGAGAGGTTGAGACAGGTTGGGCTGTCCGCAGAGGTGGTACATACCATCCAGGCGGCGAGGGCAGGCTCCACCACTTCCTGCTACAGAGCTAAGTGGCTGGGTTTTCAGCGCTGGTGCACTGAGAAGGAAATGGATCCCATAACCTGCTCAGTGGGATCCATCCTTTCCTTCTTACAGGGCCTAATGGAGAAGGGACTGTCACACTCAACCATTAAGGTGTATGCGGCAGTTATCTCATCTTGTCATGAGGGGTTTGGTGACAGACCTGTTTTCACCCACCCCCTCGTGAAGCATTTTCTGCAGGATGTGAGGAGACAACGTCCGGTGCTTTGTGTTTCCGCACCACAGTGGGACCTGCCACTGGTACTAGAGGCTCTGAGGTCAAACCCCTACGAGCCCCTGGAACAGTCCTCCTTGAAGATGCTATCTCTCAAGACAGCCTTGTTACTGGCTCTCACCTCTGCCAAGAGGGTGAGTGAGCTGTGCGCCCTGTTGGTTCATCGCAGCTGCATGCTGCTTCGTGGTGACCACAGGCCCCCATTCAACGCACCGATCAACTGCTCGTTTACTACTCGTTTGCAAAATGTGTTCCCACACCAGAGCAGTAAAGGAGGTAGACGGCTATTTGGGACTCTGCTATTAATTGAAGTTTTACGGTATTTAAGTATTTAACCTGCAGTTAAATCACTTCGGTGCATTATTTATTATTATTTCCGTCTATCCGGCACTTTTACAGGCTGATAAGTACTTCTATTTCTGAGTGTGTAATGTGCTTATAAAATGTTTGTCTATCAAAAAATAGTATAACTTTGTATGTAAAAACTATATATTTTATATTTTTATCAAATTTCCTAATGTTGTTTAGAAAGGTGGAACACTATGATAAGCCTAATGTGGGACAGTTGTAAAGTACTTCAGTCAGTCCAAAATGTGTGGTGGGGCATGATTTGTGGGACAAAAATGGTTATTTACAGGTATTCGGTGTTGTTATGTAATATTAGAATGCTGTTACTACAGATCTTTAAGGTCATGGGAAATGTTTATTCTTTAGGTGATGGTAATTTGAAACGAGCCATTGAGGAGTATAGGCAGATTGTTCAGGATGGTGGGATCCCTCAGTTGAGACTGTTGGCCAGGGCATGTCCCTAAATCTACTTTCCAGCACAGGATAAAAGGCAATGGCCACTTTCACCATACAATAGGAATAAAACTACTGATTAACTGGGAGGATGAAGCTAAACTGTGGTATGTTATATGTACATTATGAAAATGCGAATTCCCCTTAGGATGGGAAGACATATAGATATTGGCCTACCAAGAAAGCAATTAGGGGATTCAGCAAAAAAAAAAAGGCTGGCTACAAATGGTGTTTGTTTTTTCAATGAAACAAGAACCTGAGTACCCGAAACCCGGAGGCACTCTCAGCCTCAAGAACTGCCAAGTTCAACTGTGGTGAAAGATTGGTTTAAAAAGTATAAGAATACGATTGAGAGTCCGGAGTTGGAGAATGCTCCTGTTCATATATGGAACTGTGAAACAGGGCTCCAGTATCAATTTGTCCGCTAGGGTGGTTGCTGTGGTTGGGTCGCAAAGCCTCATCAAATGATCCACAGCCCCACCTGCTCTTGGTTGATGGTCATACCTCTCAATGCTATAACATCGACTTTTAAGTACTATGGCAGAACAATGGTTGTGTGTTTGCCTTGCCTCCTCACACTACTCACTGTATCTGCAGCCAGCCAACAGAGAGCTGTTCAAGAGCTTAAAACATTACTGGAGGCTTGAGGGACGAAGGATCATGATGAGAGAGGGAAATGGCTCGACAGGGCATTGTTCATGTCTCTCTTTTCTAAGGCCTGGAAGGAAGCTGCTACACTATTAAATGCCAAGGCTGGATTTTGTGGGTCATGGATATTCCCATTCAACCCGGCCAAGATCAATAAATAATAGGGGTGAGGGTGAAATTACATGCATAGAGGATGCCTCCGCCACTATGAAATTATTTTTGTGGCAGCATTTTGGATACCCGGTGGAAACAGTAAACGGCGAGGGTGTGGAAAAAACACAAACAATATGCAAGTAGTGTAAGAAACGATGCCTAACGATGACTAACACGAGCACCATGCAAAGACACATACAGAACCACCCCAGCCCTCAACTCAAATCAATCGCCCCTGTTAATAAAACAGGGCAGCCAACACTGACAAACGCCTTTGCATCTCAACTTCCAGTCAAGTGCTAGAGTCACTGCAATAACGAGAGACATCGTAGTGTAGTTGTAACCATAACACTGTATCATGGTTTTAAGAAAATATTGTTCAGTCTCTTTATGCACTTTTAGTTTTGAGATAACTACTTTGTTAAAAGTTGCACTCTTTGTTTGCACTAAAAGGTTCAGTGTGTAAGCTTTAGTGACATCTAGTGGTGAGGGTTGCAAATTACACCCCCCTTCCCATCCAAGTGAGTTGTATAGCTACGGTGCAAACTATCAAAAGTAACACGGGACGAAAGTAGCAAGCCAATTTTCTCAAAGCCCTGACTGCATTTTCAGTCCAAGCTGTGACAGCACCTTTAGCACGCAACTCTTGATGGAGCTGCCAAATATCGCATGATTTCGTCATTGTTTCCCGCAGCCATCTTTGGAAAACTGTTTTCGAGCACGGCAAGTAAATTTCTGAAGCGGTACTGTTTTTCGAATTACAAGTTGTGTCTATCGTTTCATGTGTCACATTAATGATTAATCTACAGGTTATTTAGTGCTTTAACACACCCTGAAGTTTTCCCTGTCAGAGTTTTTCAGTGTAAAAATAAATCTTGTTGATTTGTCAGGAGTTCCTGTCGGGACGAAAGTAACACGTGTGACCACAAGTGTTTCTTTTGTCCTGCTGCTAATGTGGTGACTTTCTCTGTGTTGCAGCATGTATTGAAACATGTTTGTTATATTATACCAGCAGATTATGCCAAGAGTGAGGGTCACAAAGACAGACTGAGGTCTGATTCAGCCAGATGTTTTCATGTACATTTTGGAATTACGTATAAAAACAGCTGGATAAAAACATGACTATTTTTGCATTATTTTGAGTTATATTTATGTTATGAATATTCATTTTCATATTGTTCATATTGTTAAAGAAATGTTTTATAAAATGGACTGACATTGCCAATAAAAAACATTTTTAAGTATACGGTTGGGTTACTTCTGAAACATTTGAAGAAACTGTAAATAGATACTTAAAAAACTGAAAATGTAGTTATAAATTTTTTTCAAAGATAAAGGACAAAATACATTTGCAGTTACATATTTACAAGGTCACAGTCACGTATATTTAATAAGAATAAGGGAAACACAAAAAATCTAGTGTTACTTTCAACCCAACTGATGGGGTCGAAAGTAACAATGTGCTGCTTATGTTTAAAGTGAAATAATACGGAAGCTGTTCTACATTTGTACAAAATACCACCTGATATTGTACTATATATGTATACTGTGTTTTAGTTCTTTGTCTTTGTTCCCAGTCCTGTGCCTCGGTTATGTTTTAGTATTTACTTCTTGTTCCTCGTCTGCATTATTTTAGTTTAGTCTGCTCTGTATTCTGTGTCTTAGCTCCTTGTTCTGTGTCTCCGTTCATGAATTAGTGTTTTGGGTTCTGTCCTGTGTCTAGTATCAGTTATATAGTCTGTTGTTTTGGGGTTCACTCATGTCCGTCTCTGTCTGTCACTCATGTCTTTTTGATGCCTTAGTTCCCAGCTCAGTGTTTTACTTAACTTCTGTCTGTTTTCCTTGTTGGTGTTAGTTTTGTGGTGATCTGTCTGCTTGTGTCTTCATTAGTTTATAATTCTTCCTCTGGTCTGTTATGTGTTCAGTAACCTGTGTTCTGTCTGTTACCCCAGTGATCTCATCTAGTATAACCACTGACAGATACCAGGAAAATGTAAGGGGCTGTCCAACCCCTCTCTCTCCACAGGTCACCTCCGGACATCAAAAGTACCACCTGTCCTGCCTCAACCTGACTCCTTTTCCCACAGAACGGCTGAGCCATAAAACACAACTCCCTTCTCTCTTTAGCTGATGTGGAAATGTGATAAGCCAGGAATGCGAAAGGGAGACACGAACAACTCCTGCCTTCTTGAGCCAACAAATGTTTCATTATAAACTGTGTTTGTTCTGTTTAAATAATAATCCTTGCTAAGTTAGTAGTGGTGTAGTAGTAATGACCCTGTTGTTATCCTTTAGTGATGTTTGAAGACTAGAGAATCATAAGAAAGTAATCTTGAAGAATTTCCTAATTTCCTCTTTTTGTTTTGTTTTAATTCCTCCCTATTATTCCCTAGTAATCAGTCTGTTTAGTATTAACTGACTTATTGCATATTCTGTTCATTTCCTTATGGTTTGTTTCATGTTGACTGTTGTCCCTGTAATATTCCCACATTTACTCCCACTGTTTTACTCCCTTTAGTTAGTCAATAAATTTCACCTTGATCACAGTCATTTGTGTGTGTGTGTGTGTGTATTGTTAAGAATCTGGGGTCCCTGTACAGAGGATTTACCCTCAGATTTGAGATTGACTGATGGACTAAAATGTACGGTTTCAGAATAGCTGAACCATTAATAATTAATGAATTACCAGAAATTCGTGTAATTATACTACTCAAGGACCTAAAGCCTTGGGCGGACGAGCAAATCTTTATTTCTGAAATATTAATTTTCATAATTTTATTAAAAATCATAGTAGACCTGCTACACTCGGCAGGCTGACTTACTGCCAGCACCGGGGAATGAGAGGCAAGTCTGTTGTCAGGTCACAGTCATATCTAATATCTATATTTATAATTCAGTGACATTTAATAAAGCGTAACGTTTAGAGTTGAGCCGGATACTCAGCTGAAACGAGTATCCGGTACGGATAAAGCACTTTTGCCGAGTACGAGTATTATACGAGTAATACGAGTCGATATCTGTGCTCAGATTGAATAAAAATCCTCATTGGGTAGCTGACTGTGTCTGCGTTCTGTGAAAGTAGTCACAGCGCCCCTCCCCTACACATATACAGATTTATCGTGTTGCTGTATCCCGCTCTGCTCACGAATGAGGATTAAACTTTAACACTTCAGACAGTAGCACGCCCGCATCTGACACATGCAGGGAGACAGAAAGTCGCTGACTGTGTGAATGTCTAAATGAACAGGCGTAGTCTATAATAATGCGTTGATAAAAAGTGTTCTCATGAGCTGAATGAAAATATCAGCCTTATTCTTTCAGCTTGGCTGTGTGTCGGCGTCTCCACATTAAAAGACTCGGGCAGTTCTCCCTCACTTAAAAAAACTTGTCAGCCCTTCAAAAATAAGATGAGAATGAGAATTTATTTAACACACTCAAAAGTGTTCCAAACATTGTTCTAAATTAACTTCATAAAGCAATGAAACGAAACTCCATTCATGCTATAAAATGTGCTCAAATAATGTTTGAAAGACTGAATCTCAACATTTAGGCTGCTGAAAACTCACATGACTACAGTCTCTATAGTAGGCCTTAGAAAGCTATACTAGCCTAAATAGATAGCCTACGTTCATATTAAAATTCAGTAGTTCAATATCCCTACCAAACTGCTCATAATATTCAGCCTCATAGGAAAAATAAAACCCATTTATTTTAACGGCTGCATCAGGGTGTGTGAAACGGACTGGGAGCAAATAAAAAATATTAAACACATTTAAAGACAGTAAGTAGGCTGATCCTGCTGTACTGTAAAAACCTGTAGGCAACATTAGCCTAAGGCTTTTAATCAGTCTCTGTAGGATCGCCATAGTCAAGAGTTTCTCCACATCACCGCTGCAAACATAAAGCAGCCTATTGGCTAAAACAGTCTGTGGGATTTCCTACAGATGGTGATGTCATTTTCCAAGAGAGCTGATTGGTCAGTAGGAGGCATTTTCTCTTGTGTGGAAATAAAAAAAATAAAAAAGAACCAAAAAATAAATAAATAAATCACACTGATCATAAAAAAATTAAAAGTTAAAAAAAGTTATGTTGAGTATGAAAACTCTTGTTCATTACATTTTACTTCATAATTGCAACCGCATGTGTTGTATTCATTGCTGCAAAACTTGTTCTGTACATAGTTCAAAACCATTGATCTGAAGCTCAATGCTGATGCTGTCATGTAAATAGTTTTCTAATCAGCAATAAATATAACAATTTCTGATCAAACTATGTCAATTGCATGCTTAAAATAACATACTGGTTAAAGCCCCGCCCATTTCAAGACAACCCAACCCACTTCCAGGTTGAATCCCGCTCAGTATGTTACTTGTAATAAACGTAATAAGATGGCGGTAGAGTTACATGATGGAAGCTATATATCTTGTAAAACATTAGCCATGGCTACTATCACGTTAATTAATTCCCCACACCGCTATTTTCAGTAACGCTGCTGCAGTTGGCAGGGCTGTGTGGGATTATTGTCTGGAATAGGACACTTGTGACAGAAAGGTACTTTTTATATTTGTCACAAGATTCTTGTTGAGGTTCTGATGCCTCCACATCTGCTACTCAAAGCTTAAACTTTGAGTCTAAAATAACGTTGCTAGTCTTATCTACTGGAAAGTCTGTCTTAAAAGGACAACACAAAAAATTTAAAGAGTCTCCCTTGTTCCATTTTCTCCCACTTATGTTACATAATAGTGCTGTCAACATTAAAATACTGAGGCATCTTTTAGAGGACCATCTCAAAAATTTTGAATACTGTGGAAAAGTTCATTGTGAGCATCAGAACCAGACTGAGATTAAAGGCTTCAGAAACCTTTGCAGGTGTTTTAAGTTAATTAGCTGATTAGAGAGCTCTTCTCCAGTTATTTCTGTATAATTTATAATACAGAAATGTATTTTGGATATTCTAAAATGTTTATACATTTTGAGATAGTGGAGTTTTTATTTCCATGAGCTGTAAACTGTAATCATCAAGATGAAAGCAAAAAGGGTTTGAAATGCTTCGCTTTGTGTAATGAATCTAGAATATATCAAAGATTCACTTTTTGAATTAAATTACATTAGAAAATTAACTTAACACAATATTCTATTTATTAAAGAATCATCTGTATTTACTTTATATTTTTTATCACCTGAAGAATTTATTACACACTTTCCTCCCTGAGTCACACTGTGGATCAGATGTCCCACCTGGTGCCAGAGAGTTGCAGAGACCTGGAAGCCTTGTTATTGTTGTGGGAGTCTGTATCTGTTGGCGTGGACTGACGTGTAAAGGCGTTCTCTCTTTCGTTTATTTGGACTTTTAAATATTGTCCATATTTGTATCATAGATCCATTAAAAAAAAGAGATGATTTATGGTTCACTTGTAATAAATTCTATATATATTAGCACTCCCTGTCTTTACTACTTACTGAAAGGCTAATCGTATACCACAGATAAAACATGAAACATTAAAACTAAACTCTTGTTTAAGAACTTCAGTCTAGGATAAGTTGAAAAGTGAAAATACTCCCAAACAAGTAATTATGTAGTGTATTTCTGTGTGTGCAGGAGTATTTTTACTTTCTACCTTATACTTTAAGATAAATAAGGAGCCATACACCCAGTACGCATATACTGTATAACAGAGCATGAAGTTTCTGAAGAGTGCGTTGTTTGCTGCTCTGATATAAGTCTAGTTTAAACACAGAATAATGTGGGCACATCCAAACCATCCTGTGGGTAAGTGCTGAAACAAAGATTGATCTGCACAGAGTAATTATGAATCCCACTAGGTGGTTTTTATTGTGACCTTGCAAACTCTGAGGTCTCAGAGCTGACCGAATGTACATGTAGGAAATAGGTGAGTCTATACAATGTAAACCACACAAGACCTTCTCAGAGGTCGCAATAAATGACACCTCCTTCAGAATTCAGTGTGCAGATAATTCTTTGTTTTTCCACAAGTAACTTCTCAGTTAATGTCTGATTTGTCTCTTAAAGAAATGTTAAAATAAAAGTATATAACTTTCAACCTTTCATTTTTTACTTTCTACTAACATATATGCAAAATGTAAATACCATCTTAATATTTTCATTTACAGCTGTTAACTATAATATAATGTTTAGATCACAATATTTAAAATTAAACTGATGATGAATGAAGAATGATTTTATTATGTATAATTAGTTTGATACACCTGTGAAGACGTACTACACCTGCGCCGTCCAC
Source organism: Micropterus salmoides (assembly GCF_014851395.1). Lineage (NCBI taxonomy): Eukaryota > Metazoa > Chordata > Actinopteri > Centrarchiformes > Centrarchidae > Micropterus > Micropterus salmoides. Next base: position 27,463,267 of record NW_024041151.1, on the reverse strand, counting down.
CATGCGATATTCGCCGAAAGAAGCGCTTCAGGCGATGGGGAAAGCGTGGAGGTGTGCTGGTCAGATACAAGGCTTACCTTGCATCCGCAGACGGGACGTGGCCTTACAATGGATGCTACACTTCTGCCGCACTGCAACTGCTGGAGGTGCGAGGCTGATGGCTCCGTCCCATTCTGCCCATCTTGACGGTTACCTCTGAGGCCGATCTGTTGATTCTGCCTCATCATCCTACTTCGAACCTTCCCCTGCTGGATCGTGTGGCGCCTTTGGCCAGTGAGGATCGCAGTCTTCGTTTGGCTCTGATTAACGTTAGATTGCTAGCTAACAAGACGTTTCTGCTGAATGACTTCTTCACTTCAAGGGAGTTGGATTTTATGTTTCTGACAGTTCACTCCATTCTCTTAACTTCTTCCTCCCTGCTGTGACTTTCTCAACTCCCCTCGGACCACCGGCAAAGGGGTAGGGCTGGCGTCTGTGTTCAAATCTGTCTTTCGTTGTTGGGAAATTCTGGTTGACAGCTGCTCCAGCTTTGAACTGCAACTATTTGAGGCAAGCTTTCCCACAATTGTGCTATGTGCGGTGGTGTATAGACCTCCAAAGTTTAACAAGGATTTTATTCAAGACTTTGCAGACTTCGTGGCTGGGATTGCTTTGAAATATGATCACTTCTTAATTATTGGTGATTTTAACATACATGTGTGCTGTGAATCCAAACCTCTGGCTAAAGATTTTCTTAATCTTATTGACTCTTTTAATCTCACGCAGTCTGTCACCGTCCCAACTCATGAAAAAGGACATATTCTGCCGTCGTATGGTTTATGTGTAACCATAAGTGAAATATGTGACATCTGCATTTCAGACCATCCCTGTCTTATTTACGTGTTTACAAAATTTCCGGTCTTAGCTTTTCACCCACTACATTTACCAGTGACCCCTCTGTCCCCCCTGTCAGCCCAACTGTTTTCCCGCAGTTTGAGCCAGTTACATTCCCCCTTCTTTCTGACATAGTCAAGCAACTACGTCCTGCAAACTGCCCCATGGACAGTATTCCTGCACGCTTTTTGTAAGCTGTTTTTAACACTGTTGGATTAAGCATTGTCGCCTTGGTTAATACATCTTTTAGCTCAGGGTGTGTTCCAGCTGCTTTCAAACATGCAGTTGTGCAACTGTGTTTAAAAAAGAACAATCTGGATACTTCAAACCTCTCTAATTTTAGACCCATCTCTAAGCTCCCCTTTTTGTCAAAAATCCTAGAGGGAGTGGTTTTTAATCAACTTCAATCATTTTAGATGATTTTAGTATTTATGAAAAATCTTAAATCCAGTCTGGATTGAAGCCCCGTCACAGTACTAAAACTGCCCCTTTAAGAGTTTTTAATGATCTCCTTTTAGCTGTTGACTCTGGAAACTCTGTTGTTTTGGTGCTTTTAGATTTGACTGCTGCCTTTGATATGGTTAATCACTCCATTCTCTTATCCCGACTTGAACAGTGTGTCGGCATTAGGGGCACAGCCCTCAAATGGTTTCAATCATATCTGGCGGATAGATTTTTTCTGTTCACCTCGGTGAATTTTCTTCATCTGCTGCCCCTCTTTCTTGTGGGGTCCCCCAAGGGTCCATATTGGGCCCCATGCTTTTTTCACTGTACATTCTGCCATTGGGGTCCATTTTCAAAAAACACAACATCTGCTTTCATTGATTTGCAGACGACATACAAATCTATTTACCTGTTAAATCTAATGACAAAGCTGCAACTCAGTCCTTGCTCAACTGCCTGAGAGATCTTAAAATATGGTTGAATCAGAACTTTCTCTGTCTGAATGAAAGTAAGACTGAGGTTGTTGTGTTCAGTCGACAAGGGGATTTAAGTGCTTGTATAGATGTACTGGGCACTTTAGGAACATGTAGTCGTCCATTTACCAAGAATCTAGGTGTGATCTTTGACAGTTTGAAAAACAGATTAGTTCTGTAGTAAAAGCCAGTTTCTTTCAGCTGAGACTCTTGGCCAAAGTCAAGCCCTACTTACCACACAAAGACTTTGAAAGAGTAATACATGCATTTATAACGTCTTGTCTCGACTACTGTAACTCTTTGTACGTTCGAGTGGATCAGTCATCTCTCCATAGGTTACAGTTAGTCCAGAATGCAGCAGCCCAACTTCTAACAGGAACTAAAAAGCGTGAGCACATTACCCCTGTTTTAGCCTCGCTCCACTGGCTTCCTGTCCGCTTTAGGATTGATTGTAAGATTTTATTGCTTGAGTCAAAGCTAATGTAGCAGACCTTGCTAGCTGCCATTTATTTGCAATATTAGCAAAAATGTCATTACCGCAGTGTCACAATATTCTAATTTTCAGAGATACTAAATTTGGAATTTTATTAGTTGTCAGTTTTAATCATCACAATTAAATGAAATAAACATTTGAAATATCTGTGTGTAATGAATGAATATAATATCCAAGTTTCACTTTTTGAATGGAATTACTGAAATAAATCAACTTTTTGATGATATTCTAATTGTATGACCAGCACCTGTACAGCAAGTTTTGCAAGAGAAAACCCTTTTGGGTTGTACATCCGTCAGTCAAAGACAGGAAACATGTCTCTGTAAGTTATGTGAAAATGCTGTTGTGAAAATTGTTGTCCAACAAGGTTGAAGACTTAATGCTATCCATGTGTTGTTCTCCATCAAAAGAGTGCATGTATAGAGAATGCTCCATGTGCAGGAAGAAAGCAATCGAAAGTCTGATGTTCAAGGAGGGGAGTCAGACGTGGTGGCACCAGTGGCAAAACAAAGTGGAGGAGAGAAAGAAAAAGTCAAAAGATGGATGAACAGAGACATTTAATGTCCATTTGACAACAAAGGAGAAGGTTTATGGAACCCTCCAAATCCCCATTGATGACTTCTCCGAATTGCTTCGGGCAAAAATAGGAAAACACATTCACAACATCAAGCACAAGGAAAATCTGACTGAAGATGAGGTGTTACTGCATGTTGATTTTGCAGAAAACTACCTCTGTGGCAAAGGGGATGGACATACAGAATGGGGCCAAATTGTAGGAGGAGCTGTCAAAGGTCAAGTCATCAGTGACACTCTTCAAAGTCACAGATGAGGAGATATCAGAGGTTGAGAAATCCCTGATTGATGATCTGCAGACAGTTAAAGGTACCATGAAGATCCATCAGGTAATGCTGCACCATTATATTTCAAGAATATTTTGAATAAACATTAATTTTCTAACTGAAAGTGAAAAATTACTTTCAGTAGATGGTTTAACTATTCTCTTCTCTTCGGCTTTTTCCTGTCTATCCTGTGGCTGAGATGTTTTTGAATTGCACAGAATGTTCTGCTAAGTTGGCAACATATTATATTTTTCAGAACCACACATCAGTCTCTGGGTTCATTTGGAGAGTGCTAAGCTGCTTCTGCAGAAACCCACATCCATGCACTTGCTTCAGCCCACAGTGTGTCACCTTTGCTTGTACATCACAGCCTTCCTTGGGAGTCCTCCATTTGCATCCTCCAAAATTCCCGGAAATCAAGGCAATACAACCAATTTCTGATGTCAATGAGGAGCTGGTCGGTAAATGGTGTGTCGTTCTGTACGATAATGACCCTTATCCAGGCATCATTTAAGATGTTGATACAGAGAGTTGTGTTTTGGTCAAAACAATGCACAGGGTTAGGGTCAATAGGTTTTATTGGCCAATGAAGGATGATGTGATCTGGTACACACACGAGAATGTGGCTGGACTTGTGCCAGAACCAAAACCGGTGACGTCTAGACACATGATGCTTACTGACTTAGTGTGGAAGGAACTCTGCTCTCGTATAAATTAGTAAGCTGTACATGTACCAAAAGCCACAAAATTGCAATGAGTTTACTTCTTAGGCTGTGATTGGTACACAAATGCATTGTTGTGGTCTGATGATTTAAGTGTTATGGGTTTGTGTTAGTGTTATACTGTTTATATTAGTGCCACATCAACTTTTGGCCATAATTCTTTTGGAAACATACATTTTAGAAACATAAAAATCAGTTTGACCCTGTCTTTAATGCATTACCTCAACTATGTTTGTAATATCTTCTGTTTTGTTTGTTAATATTAGTAAGGACATTTCATATGAACAGGTGATAAAAAACATAAAAAATAGACATGTTCCAGATTAAAATCTTAATGACTCTATGCATTTTTGTGTACCTGTTTATTTGTATTACAGATTCGTATGGTTAAAAAACTCATTGAGTCAAAAGTGACCAGAGTTGCAGAAACACCCTAATAAGTGTAATATACGGTTTTCTGCTGGACACTGCAACAGTAACTACTCAAGTCAGATCTCACTGAATGTTTATTGTAAGGATCTTATTTTGTATTTCTTATTGAATTACAGTAGCTAAATCTCACATCACCCGTTAACTAAGTAAGTTACCGTTAACATAACGGCAGCTAACAGAGCTGAGCCTTTACTTACAACTTCACACAGACGCCTTTTCTTCAAAGCATTATCACCCTAATGTCTAAAACTAAAGTTAATCTAATAACATTACATTTTGGCTTCTCCCTTCTTGCTGATTTGTCTTTGACTCATTAAAAGCTGCGGTTAGATCACACTAACTTACTTACTTACTTACACTAACTTAACAGCTTGGGGCTGCTCGTATCTGGCTAATTAGTGTAACGAGCTAATGTTAAGCTAACAAGCTATATGCCAACAGCGATACCTGTTAAATGTTAACACATAAATAAAATACAGGAATTTCACTCACCAAGTAGAACACGGATTTCCTGGAGGTTCTCTCTCCAATGAACTGCACAGCCTGCCATTATTCATCCAGGATCTGCATATAGAAATGTCCAAAAGGCTCCGACAGGCTGAGCCTCAGTGATCCGTGTAGCTGAGTAAGGCTAACAGACGGTGGACCAAGTTCTAGCAGTGGCAGCGGCTAATGGCGCCTGTCAATCAAAGTGGCCACGCCCCTAATAATGCAGAACTTTAAGGCTTAATATAAATAGGTGAGTTGTAAAAAAATTCATCCTCCTCACTTTTAATTTTTTGAACCAGGCTGTAAACATGTTTTATTCTGCTGTAAAGTTGGGCATTTTAACATGGGGGTCAATGGAGTTTGACTCCCTTCTGCAGCCAGCCTCAAGTGTCCACTCGATGAATTGCAGTTTCAGATACTTCCGTATTGGTATCGGAAGTGAGAGCCAGAGGTATGTATGATAATGTTATTACTCTTTGTGTGCAAGCTGTTTTTGGAATAAATACTCTGTGCCTGTCTCAATTGACTCTGCCACACCAAGCACATGCTCCCCACACTGTGTGAGCTAGTTGCTGTTAGCCACAATGTGTGTGCCACTGCCGTTCATACCCTGTTGGCTAACCCGCTGCTCATTACGAATGTTTCCCCAGGCAGTGCCCGGCTGAGAGCATCACCAACACTATCCTCCTGTGTGTGTCCCTCTTTTGGTTTATAGAAGGCAGGCTGTGTCATACTGAGCCCACGAAGGCGGACATTACGCTTTGTGTGGACAGGATACACACACACACATAATCCTCTGTGTAGTGTTATCCTATTGTCGCTCAACACATTATGCACATTCCCCCTTGGCAGAGCCCAGCTGCAGGCTCATGCATAATCATTGCATCACCGACATAGTCTCTCTGTCTGAATGAGCCCACGGATGCGATAATCATGCTTTGTGCGGATATTGCATTACACACACGCCCTGTATCAAATGTTTTCGTCTCGTAAAATCTGCTGGGCGATGTGCTGTCATTATATCACTCCACACTTTACGCACGTTTCCCCCGGCTGTGCTGACAGTGATCTTGCGCATAATCACGGCATCAGCCACACATTCTCTCTTCCTGCATCCATAAGTGTGTGACAGCGTATGTCGTACACATTACGCACAGCAGGCAACGTTAAGGAAAAGTGTGTTCTTGTAAACTGCATGGCCTTAGTGTTGCACTTTACAGAACAGCCTTTTTGAGAAAGAGAGCAGCTGTTTCTCACTTTCTCCACATTGTGTGCACCAGCTGCGTGTTAGACAGCTAACAATCAGCCCGGGAATGCTGTTAAGCTGCACATTCTCTCTCCCATGTCCCCCTCCCTGACACGCTCAGGTGGTTTGCTTGAGCCCACATGTACGGCAAACACTGTCTACCCCCGCCCTCCTCCCTTGCTGGTCGAGGGGCAGAGTGATGAGCCCACGAGAGCGGCTACGCTACCTCATGTGGACCCCTCAGCCACACACAGGAAGGAACTCCAACCTCCTCTGGCAGTGTGTGAATGTCTCTCACGATGTGGCCCGCAATCAGCATGTACGACCGCTTTCAGAGTGGTACTCGGAGTGGCTCATGTCTTGCTCGATGGACAGATGCAGGAACAGCTAGTAGTACTGTGTTCTCGTCCCCAGCTCAGGACGCCGCCCTCCAGGTGGGACTTCAGGACCTCCTGGAGAAGCAAGCTATGTCCAGGGTTCCTCTGGGGCAGGGGAATCATGGGTTCTGCTCCTGTTAAAGACGGGGGGAATGAGGCCCATCCTAGATCTGTCATTGTTCAACATGGCGATTATGGAAAGACCTTTTCACCTGTTGACGGTAAAACAGGTGTTGGAGTGTGTGTGCCAGGGGGACTGGCTCACCTCCATTGACCTGAAGGACGTGTACTTTCATGTTCCCATCATCCCGAAAGACAGGAAGTTCCTGTGGTTTTCCTTCCGGGGTGCCCGGTACTAGTACAACCGGCTGCTGTTTGGTTCCTCACTGGCTCCATGCACTTTCTCCAAGTGTGTCGAGACGGCGTCGTTGCAGCAGGAGGGCACCAGGGTCCTGTTTTATCTGGATGAACTGCTGTTGGGGCAGTGGTGCAGACAGCTAGGCTCGTAACACCTGTTTCACCTTGGTTTTACGGTGGACTGGAAGAAAAGCTCTCCTCTCCCCTCCCAGAGGCTGTCCTATCTGGGAGTAGTACTGGACTCCTCTCGCTTTGTTGGTGAGCCCGGATGAGCAGTGCCTTCCTTCTTCCCAATCTCGTGGCTCAGATTTGCCGCAGGTTCTGCGTTCTGCCAGAGGTGGATCTGTTTGTTAACCGAGAAAACGCTCAGTGTGCCCTGTGGTTTTCACTGAGCTCGCGGGATGCTCCCCCACTGTACCACGCACCCCCAGCACCCCGGCTGATCCTGCGCCTCCTGGATTGCCTGCAGGATTCGGCCTTGGTGGCCATACTGGTTCCAGAGCGCACAGGCACATGGTGATTTCCCTGCCTTCAGCGACTGCTGTCGGGTTAGCCGTGGAAACTCCCCTGGAGGGGAGACTCCCTCTCCCAGGTGGTGGGCGCAATCAGGAGCTTCTAGGCCCCTATGGGTCTGGCTGCACCATCAAATGGTTGGCGTTCCAACGCTGGTGTTTGGACCAGGTGGTCTGTCCGCTACCTTGGGTGCTTTCGTTCCTCCAGCTGCTGATGGACAGAGGTTTCTCTCTCTCTCTCTCTCTCTCTCTCTCTCTGTTGGACGCTCACATTTTGGCAAAGCGTTTCCTGTAGGGGGTGCGGAGGCACAGGCCTGTGTCACGGCCTGCTGTTCCGCAGTGGGATTTGACGGGTTTTACATGGCTTGACCAAAGCTAATTTTGACGTCAGACGTCAGACCTGAAGTTCCTTTCGGAGAAGATTGCCTTTCTCTTTGCTCTAACATCGGCCAAGAGGGTCAGCAATCTGTCTGCCCTCACTGTGCCCCCTTTGTGTCTCAGGATCTAGGGTAACTGCAGCCTGCGCCTCAATCCTTTTATGCCTAAGAGCATCACCATCTTTTTTAGGTCGATCCTCCATGTGCATTTTAGGAATTGAGATGTCCGACAAGATGGCGTACTGAGATCAATTTCCGGGTCACAAGCTCGAGGATCGAGGAGTTGAGGAGACAAGAATTTGGGAAATGAGAAAGGCCCTGTCTTGTGAATTTTGCTGCACTCTTAGCAGAGAAAATAATAATAAAATTTCACAGGGTCGAAGTACAATATGTTCTACTTAATATAACCACTTGGAAACACACCACATGCATAAATTCTCCCATTGTTGGCAAATAGGACTTAGGTGACTACAACAGTTAGAAACAGAGAAAGTGAGAGGGGTCTAATCAGCACTTTGACTGCGTTTACATGCAGCCAATAACCCGTTCAAAACCGGGATATTAGCAATAACCCGGTCGCGAACGGCCATGTAAACACCGGCAAAAACCTGAATATGCTCATATCCCGGATTTTAAAAACCGGGATATTATACCTGGGGTACCCCTTTTCTAACCCGAATTTCTGGTCATGTAAACGCGTATCGGCATATCCCCATAGTGATTTGTGATCTGCGCATGTTCTATTCGCAAGGAATCTTGGTCTTTTGAGTAGAGGAACTTCTTGTATGCGCCAAACCCGCGTGCAGTATACGGAAGTAAACGAGGTAAACATGGCGAGACGCAGCACAGCACCGTACTTCTGGAGCGAGGAGGAAACCAAAAACATGAATATAATGTCTTTTGTTGACGGTAGAAAGTACAGAGATACTGACATTTACAATGACATTTACAACGCCTGCTGTTGTTGTTGTTGTCTTTGGATACATACAGGAAGAAGAATCGGAAATGACGCATATTGCGTCTTAAGGTTGTCCGTACGTCCAGACGTTAACCGTACGTCGCCGTTTACATCGTGGTAGTGCTAATTGATTACAAATTCCATGTTTACAGGAGTAACTCTCTCTGCTCACGCTTGTAAATGGGTTATCCCGAATGTTTCAGAAACCCGAATAGTGACCTTAACCCGAACATAACCCGAATATTGACAGCATGTAAACGTAGTCTGTTTTGCAGCTTCAGCAGCAGAATTGGTGCACCTGTGTGCTTCTGCATTGTGTTTTTTTCACCTTCTGCCCTTAGCAGTGTTGAAACTCCAAATTTATGGGTCTGAAAGGGACTCAGAAGTGCCATGATCTTTAACCACTGGACTACTCAGTGGGGAGCCATGCTTTTCCACAAACCTTTTTACAACAAGAGACACTGCATGTGTCAGACTGGGATATTATTGTCTTCTCAAACAGTAAATAAAAATAACACATCATTCTGCTGGTTTAAGGCTGTTTTGTAAGATATTTTGGTGACATTTGATTCAACACTGAGCTAAAATGATAATGGTTGTGCATACAGTACAAATTACAGCAAGATACTGAAAATGACTGCAGACTTACCGTTTGACCGAAATGAACATCCTTTGAAATGCTTGATATTTAACATCTAGAGCAGGGGTATTCAATTAGATTTCAAAGAGGTCTAGTTAGAGAAAATTTCCTGAAGCAAAGGTCCGGAACATCAAAACGACAAACTTGCGTTATCATTCAGTACTATAACCTATAGTTGTATCAACACATGTTTTTAGTCAACAACGGACTGTCAAATCAAATAATATTTGATTCACCAAACTGGAAGGATAATAAATAATAACTATTCAAATAATAAATTCTAAATTTAAGTAAACTAAATTAAAGTACCTAATTTTTAGAAAACATGTAATAAAAAGTGTAGCTTGAAGTGATGAAGTGTAGTCTTAACCAATTTTATAATAAATACTCAACAAATCATAACAAATGAACAGCTGTAATGCCTCCTCTTCTCTTTCATTTCCTCTTACAGAGCTACCACTTTCCTACTTTCTGTTGTTCAGTGAGAAACGTGAGCTCCAGCTAGCATATTGGAGATCTATGAGATATTCTGGTTTTGAACTGCCCGTGGGAGGAATGTACATGTAAAAATCTCTACATTCTTGATTAAAAGTCATGTGAAATCTCTTTTATCTTTCGTCCCCTCAATTCGGGTGTGTTTCCAAGACGTCTCTGGTGAATCTCGCGGACTCGACTCGCAAGCATCGGTATGCACAGATTTGATTGGCTGAGCAGCGTCACATGAGACGATTGGAGCACATGCGATTGGTCTGTGAGTTTCCTGGTCCTCTAAACCAGTACAGTAAATGCTAGAAAAGCTGCGCGGGTTAAAATAGAAACACTCCGTCACGAGGTAGTAAGTCTCAATAATAAATGGGCTGTAGGTCGGCGGTCCGGAGAGGACAGCGGCTGGGTCCGGATCCGGACCGTGGTCCGCCTATTAGTGACCTCTGATCTAGAGAATGTCTGTGTCAATTTTGGTAGCATTTGAACAAAGACTTGTAGAGCTATACTTGACTTAGCATGTTTTGAAAACTAGAGTGATGGACTTCTAAATTGATCATAAGTTGTATTGAGGCAAACTTCTTTCACACATCAGTGGTGCTGATCCCTTAAACTCTCTTGGACATACAGGTGATTCTTTGAAGTTTGGAATGTGAAATGTCTCAAAATTTACATTTTTTGTAATATGCCATTCCCACTAAAGATACAAATGTAAAAATGTATAATTTCAAAAAGGATTGATGTATGATATCTTTAGATCAGCAAAGTCTTTCGATGATCCTGTCAAAGTTACTGGATTAGACCAACGGTTTTGACAAGTCCTTGAAAATAGATAGAAATAGATTTTAAGAAAACTTTTTAGAGCAGAAGAGCACATGAACACATACCCCATAGTTTATTTTGACTCAATCCAACATACATTGTTTGTAATGCTGGAAATACTCATCAGAGTGCCAAATGTATATTAATCTGCAGCTGAAAGTCTCAGATACACTATTTTGTTGTGTTTGAGTAACATTTACCAAAACCTACAGTGATCAGCTGTTCTTTGAAATCACAGATTTATTTTTTTTTTTAACGATATTTTTGTGACACATTTTTCAAAGATTTTTGTTTTCAGTTGGAATCAATGGGCTTGGAGCTGAGGTTCACAGATAGGGCAAAGTATTGAGAGACGAACTAACATATTATTGTCTTTTCATGGGATTTGGTGACGATAATAAAAAATAGATAACACTACCAATTTTTCTGTGAGAGAACTGTTGCATAAGTTTAGATCTGTTTCTACAATGTGTAGTCTAAGAAGCGATGCAATAAACGGTTTTATTTCACAACATTCTTTTCAAACCATACATGCTTACTGGGCTCCAGTTAATCTTTCAATTAAATATTACTGGCTGCATCTTAGTCGTCATGGATACCTTGCTCCTCTGCAAACGTGAGGTGCCAAAGTAAATGCTGTTAATTCCTGAATATGCATACACACAGCTTTCTAGCAAGTGTAGACATATAGCAAAAGCGAAACATATAGTTGACAAAAAGTGTACATGTGTTGGTCTGTGCTGTACGTATGTATTTGTGTGCAAACGTGTGTGTGTGTGTGTTTGTGTGCGTCATGTAGGCATATGCTTGCGTGATATCACATTTGAATGTGCGTGTTTATGTGTGTGATCAGGCATGTGCTCATATCAAGCCTACGTTTTACCACCTCAACCTGTTGCCATGGAGACATGAGAGTGGATTCAGCATGTCATGTTTGTCAGGTCTATTTAGGAAACATAGAGACTGTCATACCTACCTACATGATACACTGCCACCTATTAGCTAAATGGCACCACATTTTTCATGGTCACTCCTAGCTACTAGGGATGAGCGAGTAAACCCCTATCTGTATCTGTTAAACAAAATTAATTATATGTACCTATTCATATTCAGGATGGGCTTAACCCGGAAGTACAAAACTTAATTTTGTAACAGGACAGTAACATAAGATTATGTTAATTTAAAAGAAGCATTACTTATTTTTAATTCTTAATTCTCAATTGTATGTGTGTGAAATTATTCCCTGTTGCATGATTTTTGGCATTTCTTTCATTAGAACATCCAAAAGCAGCACCAAAGTTTTTTTCTACTTTTTACATTTTATACTACTGTAAAACTTCAATAAAAGCCTAATCCCAATTAGACGCCTGTCCCTTTTACTGGCCTGGTGTGGTTACAAGTTTTGACAAATAAACGCAGGATTCAATTAGAAGCCAGGTCTGGTTTTTATAGTTCTCTAGATGTATAAAACCTCTTAAAGCCCACCAGGACGTCCTTTCGAGCTAGTTCTAAGCTGCTTATATTGCACATAAAAATATAAATGTCAATATAATTTTTGTCAATATAGACATGCTACACATTGTGCATCGGTTAGATTCTCCACAGTTCAGTCGTTCAGTACATATACAAAAACAATGAGCAACACAGTATTATTCATTCAGATTGCTGATATAGTGTCTCTCTCTCTCTCTCTCTTCGTGCTTGAGGTTGGCCTAGATAGTTTTGTGCAAAAGGAATTAAAGTCCTGTCCCATATAGACACCTGTCCTAAATATAGGCAGCAAATAAAAGCCTGGGCTATTAATTAACAGTTTACGGTATCTGAACTGGCCAGAATCCCGCTGCAAGATGGTGAGACACATTTCACAAGTCGAATGTTGTATCTATGTATGTATCCGACCATCTTAATTTAGGGTGTTAGCGTGCTAAAAATGACTAATTAGCACTAAAGCTGAGGGGATAATGGGAATGTTATTAGTTTTGTCCGTATTTGGTCTCAAAACAAGGTGAAGTCAGGGGATCACCAAAGTTATTACAATTCGTCCTGAGGGGAGCATGGATGTAGATAGGTAGGTAGGTACATTTATTTTTCACTGTATATATAGTGAAACTGAGTTTGTAACTCCTTTCCGCTACATAGCAGACAATATCCATTCATCTAGAAGCAATTGTAAAAATGGTAAACAGAAATAAACTATAATCAGTGGAGCAGTGTTGAGGATGAATTTGAACTTCAGTCTGATAGCTTGGGGGGGGAGCTGCTCTGCAGTCTGGTGATGCAGCAGCTGAAACTTCTATGTCTCTTCCTAGAAGGCATCAGGGTGAACAGGCTGTGGCTGGGGTGGGTACTGTCCTTTAATATCATAGGATGTCTGTACCACATTTCAAATCATCCAAAAGTTGTGGAGTCATTGCAGTCAAAATCTCAAATGTCAACCTCAAGGTGGCACTAGGTAAAAGTAAGAACGATTCATCTTCTGAAGAACATGAATCTCTGTACAAATGTTTATGGAAATCCATGCAGTAGGGTTAGGCAACATTGCCAAACTTGTAGTCTTGCTGCCAGCATTTACATTAGCCTCCTAGTTGTGACTACCCATAGGCGACTTGGAGAATTTCTGTTGCCTACAATATCTTCAACTTGGTGAAAAGAACTACAAAAGTGTCAACAAATAAAAGCCACCATTGCTGGATATTAAAATTGAAAAAGAGCTATACTGCCTCTACAGTTTGTTTATGTCTGATTTATCATATTAATCAACCTCTCCCAAGGGGTAACATGATAAAGCAGCAATTTAGGGAACAATTTGACTTATAGAGTGTGAATATAGTGCTAGCAATTGGGATAGCCATCTTGCAATAATGTGTGAATAATACAAAGTCACATGTTTATCCCATCCTTGCTATTCTCCTAACATGGCATGGATGCAGAAAAAGGCACAGGCTCAAGTAAGGTGTGGAGTAAGAATGAGCTTTCAGAGAACTCTTTCCGTGCAAAGACAAACCAATGAACTAAACCGACTGAAGAAAACAGTTGAGGGCAATAATTGGCACTAAATGGAAATTCAGCCAAGGGGGACACCTGGTGGTCAAGCACAGACACGACAAAGAAGCCCAACCAGGGCCCAGGAGTTGAGACAACTATTTGAAAACAGCCCTTACATTTTCTCTTTGGCTGCAAGGAACACACCTTTCATAAAACAGAAAAGAACAAAGTGGGATGTGTTGCTACCTGATCGGTCAATCAGCATCCAGTATAATAGTCCTCCACGAGAGCAAAAACAACAGAAACTTATAATGGGCAATGAGTTTGAATGGGTTAACTAGACTTTCATTACACATTGAGTTATTCAGATTGCCTTCTCCTATAGACATATACATAAAGCATAATATCTTTTTTACCAACTCAAAACATATACATATGTATAAAACATATAATATGTCATAGCGGTACTGTCAAAGAATCCATGCCTACTAATACAAATCTTTCAGCATTTCTTCCATATGAGGATGTCAAGACACTGTTCATAATTAATAAAAATTGAGCGTGTGGAAAACACATTTGATGAAATTGTGTCTGATCTGCGCTAAAGTCTGAGGCACTAATTGGGAACTTGAACCGAGGCATGTAACACAGCTGCTCCGAACAGACCAAAGTGCTCTTCACCCCATGTAAACAGGGGGTATAAACACATGCTGCCTCAGTGAAACAGCTTCTCTTCCTGAAATGAATCCCAGCATAATAGCCCCTCCCTCCTCTTCCTGCATACCAACCATAGCCAGTCAGTCTAGATGTTTCCTACTTCCCGCCTCTTTCACAGATCTGCCAGCGTACGGATAGGAGTAACTTACATGTTACAAAGGGAAGCCCCATTTACTGCAGCTCAGCAAGCAAACATGAAGAAAGGGAACTAAGCTTTGGTTTGGATCAGCTCCCGATTTATATCTTGTATGACAAAGTGAAACTATTTCACATTCACTGTCTCTTCGAAGTGAAATGGCGCAGCAACAGAAACTCATGGATCAGAAAAAACTCTGCTGTTCGATCTGTCTGGAGCTACTGAAGGATCCGGTGACTATTCCCTGTGGGCACAACTACTGCATGCGTTGCATTAAAAGCCACTGGGATGAAGAGGATCACAAAGAAATCCACAGCTGTCCTCAGTGCAGACAGACCTTCAGACCGAGGCCTGCCCTGGTGAAAAACACCATGTTAGTAGATTTAGTGGAGGAGCTGAAGAAGACAGGATTCCAAGCTGCTCCAGCGGATCACTGCTACGCCGGGGCTGGAGATGTGGCCTGTGATGTCTGCACTGGGAGAAAACTGAAAGCTCTCAAGTCCTGTCTGCAGTGTCTGGTCTCTTACTGCGAGCAGCACCTCCAGCCTCACTATGAATCCCCCGCCTTTGAAAAACACAAGCTGGTGGACCCGTCCAAAGAGCTTCAGGAGAACATCTGCTCTCAACATGGTAAAGTGATGAAGATTTTCTGCCGTACTGATCAGCAGTGTATCTGTTATCTGTGCTCCATGGACGAGCATAAGGACCACAACATTGTCTTAGCCTCAGCAGAACGGACTGGGAGGCAGATAGAGCTCGGAACGAGTCGACAAAGAATCCAGCAGAGAATCCAAGACATAGAGAAAGAAGTGAAGGCGCTTCAGCATGAAGTGGAGGCTATCAATCACTCTGCTGATAAAGCAGTGCAGGGCAGCCAGAAGATCTTCACTCAGTTGGTACGTCTTATTAGGAATAGAAGTTCTGATGTGAAGCAGCAGATCAGATCCCGGCAGAAAACTGAAGTGAGTCGGGCCAAAGACCTTCAGGAGAAGCTGCAGCAGGAGATGTCCAAACTAAGGAGGAAAGATGCTGAGCTGGAGCGGCTCTCACACACAGAGGACCACATCCAGTTTCTACACAATTACCCCTCGTTGTCATGTCCTTGTGAATTTACAGACTCACCCAGCATCAAAGTCCATCCTCAGCTATACTTTGAGGATGTGACAGTAGCTGTGTCAGAGGCTGGAGATAAGCTACAGGACATTCTTAGTGAGGCATGGACCAAGATCTCACTGACAGAGACCAGAGTGGATGTTTTCCTGCCACAAGCAGAGCCCAAGACCAGAGCTGAATTCTTACAATATTCATGTCAAATCACACTGGATCCAAACTCAGCACACAGACAGCTGCTATTATCTGAAGGGAACAGAAAAGCAACAGTGACAAGTGAAAAACTGTTATATCCTAGTAATCAAGACAGATTTACTGACATGTTTCAGGTCCTGAGTAGAGAGAGTCTGAGCGGACGTCACTACTGGGAGGTGCAGAAGAGCAGATGTGAAGTTTCAATAGCAGTTACATACCAGGATATCAGCAGAACAGGATATGAGAGTGGATTTGGAAATGACGACAAGTCTTGGACATTAGAGTGTTTTAACAACAATTATGCATTTAGACATAACAGCATTGGCACTTTTATCTCAGGCCTCCAGTCCTCCAAAATAGGAGTGTACCTGGATCACATGGCAGGTATTCTGTCCTTCTACAGCGTCTCTGAAACCATGACTCTCCTCCACAGAGTCCAGACCACATTCACTCAGCCACTGTGTCCTGGACTTGGTGTTTTCGGTTCACAAAGTAACGGACCTGCGGCTGAACTCTGTAAGCTTGAGTAGATAGAAGATGCAGGGCCAGATATCTTGTTCTTAAATTTACTTTCAGAAGAGATATTGTTTTGTCTTTTTTATTTGATCTGAGGATGTAGTTTGTTATCTGATTCAGGACCATTACCTAAACATAAAGCCATACAAACACATCTTTTAACATTATTATGGTTTTGGTTCATGAGTTTGGATTTATGAGTAATGGGAGTGTTTTTGAAGAACCTGGTCGCTGTCTTTCTCTGCCATGTTTGCTTTGGAAATGTGGGTTTAATAATGTTTAGTTCCAGTAGAAAAATATAATATCACCAATTAATGTAGGGATGCATTTACAGTCAGTTAAGACACAGTTACAGTAAAGATGTGATGTAGGTTTTATACTCCATTAATGAAGGTTCAGTGTTGCTGTCTTTCTTCACACTACTTTACTTTTTTTTTTACTACATTCCAAAAGCATTAGCTTTTCAGTTGCACAGTGATAAAAATTGCTCTCATCAAATCATTTTACATGTTTAACTATTCACCCTTACTTATATGTACCTTTATTATTTGAACATTTGCACCTTCCTTTTGTATTAAAGTAACTTTTTGTGATTTAGTTTTTATATAAACCTGGTATATGATCATTGTGTACAATTATCATGAAAAGCATTTTACAAATAAACTTACTAATGTCCATTTGGCTTCCTTGACTGTGATGTTCAATTGGGATTGCACTACAAAAAAAACAGTGACAGCTAAAAGCAACTGGGTGCCTGAAAATTTTGAATTCATATTTTATTGTGCTTAAGTACAGATTTGAGGTGCTTTGAGGTACTTTACTTGAGTACTTACATATTCTGTCATACTTGTTGATTTTACATAAAAAATAGCCTATAACAATGCACAGCAGTGGAACAACAGTAGTTCAAATTACATCAACATTAAAATTCCATTGATATTTTAACATTTCAGTTTATTAGTAATAATATCACAGTGACAGGGGCCGTTAAATGCTGTATATTGCATACTTTGAAAACTTCAGAAAGACATTTGTAGCAGTCTGTATGTATTGTCTGCTATTTTAATTTATTTTTCCCATTAGTTTGGCCGAGTCTCCATTACTCTGGTTGTTGATTAGTGATGATTCAGAGCATCTGCTGGACAGGGAGTGTTGCTCAGGGATTCAGCAGGGATTGAGTGCCGCTGTGTGATTCCCTCTTGGCCATTCAGAATGTGGCAACGCCCACTCTGGAAGGCATAAGGAAAGGGACATACCCGCACACCGGTGGCTCGCTTCTGAAGCTTGCACAGTGTGTGAAGAACTCAAGCCTTAGACAAAGTCAGCCTAAATCTCTATCCTTATGGGAAGATCCCTTTTGCTGTCTTCTTTGTTTATTGCAGAATAAATATGAGTACTTTGACCTATAGTTCAGAGTGGACATAAATGCTCATAGCTCCCAAGGCAGCCCTGGTGTACAATTACCTGCTGCCTGTGAGCCCTATTTGGTTTGTTTTCATTTAAACACCCTTCCCCCTTCATTCTTTTGTTACTTATTTGAAGAGGCATTTGTTCATATATATATATATATATCAATACCTTATTTTAATTTATTTTGTGGTTGGGAACCGGTACGGCGAAAACGGTACTGCTACATAATTGGCAACCACAAAGGGATGCGTGTCCCATCTTCTGAAAAAAAATTTAAGTTCTGATTAAAATAAATGAATTAAAAGTAAGCCACAAATTTGACCAAGGTTACCTTTACGATAAATGTCTTTAAATACACATACCATGAAAACATAAGCAGAATAACGTCCAGTCACACCTATTAAAAACAAGGGTGTCACTTTGTGTTGAAAAGTGTTGGGGACATAGGGGCTCAGATTAGGGGTGTGAAGAGACACTTAGCTCGCGAGACATCACTATATCTATATTAGGTTGAGAACAAGACGAATAGATTCTTGATGGTGAGATAAATGAGCTGGGGTCTGAGGGGACCTCCCCCAGGAAATTTTGATCATTAAACACTTACTTTCCTGCATTCTGGTGAAAGTTTCTGCACCAATGTATGGTGGAAATGTTATTATTTATGTAAAAGGAAACACAAAATATATAAATGTAATAGAATATACTGCGGTGCAGCTCTCAGGCATTCTGTGTTGCTTTCAAATTTGTCATCTAATATCATCCCTGCTGAGGCAACACACATGTAGGCATGATTTAGTCTCTCCTACTCGTTCATCATGTTCACAGGGAGAGAATGTAAAACTTGGCCAAAAAGAAACTGTGTCAAGAAGTTATTAAAGTTACTTATTGGTGCTGCACGTTTTTGGGTCATTTTATAATCAGTAGCTTGTTTTTATTTTAGCTTACATTACTTTTTTTTTTTTTGGCAATGCACATTTGTTTCTTCTGCATTGCATGTTTTCTTAATGTGCAAATAAACCTTCCTAAAGGCATTTTCATTCTATATTTCAGAACTTTTTTGAACATTATGCTTTAAAGAAATGGTGGAGACATGTCCCCAGCGTCTCCTGTGTAAATGACACCTATGATTATAAATATGTAGACATTTTATAACACTCAAACTGAGCGGAACCTTTTGTCTTTGTAAGAGCCCCCGCCGCGCCAACACGGAATGTTTTGGTGCAGCACTTCAGAACACGGAAGTGAAGCGCTACCCCTGTTTATGTTTTCATCTCGGCACTGGATAGAAACTTAATTTGTCAGAGATTATGGCAGTGAGCGCCGTGCACCTGGAGTCAGATGCCTTTCTGGTGTGTATGAATCACGCGTTAAGCACGGAGAAGGAAGAGGTGATGGGTTTGTGCATCGGAGAGGTGGAAACCACCCGGATCGTCCACATTTACTCCGTCATCATCCTCCGCCGCTCGGACAAGAGGAAGGACCGGGTGGAGATCTCCCCCGAGCAGCTGTCGGCGGCCTCCACGGAGGCGGAGAGGCTGGCCGACATCACCGGCAGGCCGATGCGGGTTGTCGGCTGGTACCACTCCCACCCGCACATCACCGTGTGGCCCTCCCACGTCGACGTTAGGACCCAGGCCATGTACCAGATGCTGGACCAGTGCTTCGTGGGCCTCATCTTCTCCTGCTTCATCGAGGACAAGAACACCAAGACGGGCCGGGTGCTGTACACCTGCTTCCAGTCCGTGCAGGCGCAAAAGGGCTCCGAGTACGAGCGGGTGGAGATCCCCATCCACGTCGTGCCCCGGGAAGCCATCGGGAAGGTGTGCCTGGAGTCGGCCGTGGAGCTACCCAGGATCCTGTGCCAGGAGGAGCAGGACACCTACCGCAAGATCCACAGCCTGGCGCACCTGGACCCCGTCACCAAGATCCACAACGGCTCGGTGTTCACCAAGAACCTGTGCAGCCAGATGTCGGCGGTGAGCGGGCCGCTGCTGCAGTGGCTGGAGGACCGGCTGGAGCAGAACAAGCACAGCATCGTGGAGCTGCAGCAGGAGAAGGAGAGGCTGCTGCAGGAGCTGGCTGCTCTGTGAAGGGACGTTGGAGGTGGACAGTTTGGAGCCCACTCTCAGTTCTTTTCCTGTTGTTGGACAGAGGACCTTCTGTTTTGCTTGTGTTAGATTCTTTAATACTTTTCTTACCTTCCAGGTTGTACCAACCTAAAAGTGTCAATAGTATGCGGTATCAAATACTGTCTAATACCAAAAGTTTGGTCTGGTCAGAATTATAGCCTCGATAACTTATTCTGGATTAGATATTTTCTTTAAGTCATCATTTTGCTAAATGTAATATATTTAGGGAAAGTTCTTGTACAGCTGTATTGTCTTAAGACTAAAGCTGCAACAGTTCTCTTTCATTAAAGAATAATCTATCAATTAATCGATTAATCATTTGTTCTATAAAATGTCAAGGAGAAAAATGTTCATCAAATTCCCAGAGAGTTTGTTTTTTTTATCCGACCGTAAATCCAAAAAGTCAGAGATACTCAATTTATAGCGATAATTTAGAAAAGCTCACAATTGAGACCCCAAACATTTTAGTCAGTCTTTTGAAAAAACGTATCAATTAACAAATAAATAAATAAATAAGCTAATCTTCTCAGCTCTAGTCCCCAGAGCTGGTATCTAAAGTCTGCTCAGGGGTCTTTTACAGCTGTTTTGTGATGAAAGAGATTAAAATGTGTGTCATTTGATCTCGATTAATCTAATAATTCTTTGGTCTATAAAATGTCAAAAACTAGAGGAAAATGCCCTTCAGAGTTTTCTGTAACCCAAGGTGATGTATTCAAATTTCTTATTTTGTCTGACCCAGCTGTCCAAAACTGGAAGCTCCAGCAATGTCATGTTTTTGCTTTAAAAATACCTAAATTAAGGATTTCTGTAAACAGATTATTATCTTTCCTAGCTATTGTCTTGTGCTCATACGATATGAACGTCTTTCATGCACGTTAGTAATTTTTGTTCATCACATTAACATGTGTGCACAAAATACAAAAATAAAAATGGAGCTCTTCCTGGCTTTCACAGGAACATATTGGCACAATTTCAAACAATACACAGCCCGTCTTCCAGGCTGCTGGAAGTTTCCATCCATTTCAGTTCAGGAGAGACTTTGTTAAGAGTGAACAAATAATTTTATTGACATGTGCACATTAAAGATGAGAATATGAATAGTCTTTGGCAATTAGAGCCCATCATGATGCCGTCATATTTTTAAGGGGTAGTGAAGCTGTGAGTAGTCCAGGATTACCCCCTTGATGGAGTTTATATACTGGTGGAGGTGGTGATGGGATGAAGAGAATGGATGTGAAGAGGAGCAGGCTTCTGGTGAGCTCAGACCCGGGCACTGGAAGTGATGAAACTGGAGGTGAACAGGGTGGAGGCGGCTCACGGCGATTCGCACTGAACGTACGCAAAGCTTTATTACAATAAAATTTGCACAGACTGTCACCCGTCATTCCAGTGAACATTATAATTTTTTGGGTATGGAGCTGAAACGATTTACTAATGAGTTTTTCAACTGAATAACTCATTAGTAAATTGACAAAAATGCAACAATTTGGAAAGTTTACATTTAAATTTCTATTTAAGCAAAAATGTCAAACTGTTTTGTTCATAGCTTTCAAATTAGTTTAGCATACTGTATTTTGAATATCTTTGGCTTGTGGACTGTTAGTCAGACAAAACAAAAAACACAAACAAATATATTTGAAGACATCACCTCTGGGAAACTGGATTTTTGTCACCATTAAGCAAGGTGTAAAAATGTATGGTAATATTGAGTTAACAGTCTGAAATACTGTATATGGTCACACTAGTCTGTTTTTCCTATTGGTTCCAATGAAAAGAAATCTTACACCACACAATTATATTTGAGACAACAGTCTGCCTCTCCTGTTTGAACATGACAAGGCCCCCAGCACATAAAGAAATAGTTTTCCATTTCTTCATGGGCATTTCCATTTCTCCCAGTTTGGTGTAGTCTATTTCTTGAGGAAGCTTAAGAAGGCCAAATTCCTGTGCCAAGTTCTTGTCAGCTTTTAGAGAGGAGCAATAGAAAGCATCCTGACTGAAAACATCACAAACTGGCATGGGATGTGCACGGCCCAGGACTGGAGGGCTCTGCAGAGGGTGATTAAAAAAAAAAGATCACTGGTACCCATCTCCCGAGCATCAGTGATATCTGTGAGGTGAGGTGCCTGCAGAGCCCAAAGGATACTAAAGTACAGGACCCACCCAGCCACAGCCTGTTCAACCTGCTGCCTTCTGGGAAGAGAGAAGTTTCTGCTGCCGCACCGCCAGACTGCAGAGCAGCTTTTCCCCCCAAGCTGTCAGACTCTTAAACTCTAATTCATTTTTCATAATTGATTATGTATTGATGTATATTGTCTGCTATGTAGCAGTAGGGAGTTAGAAAACACAATTTCACTCTATAACTTGTTATATTGTGACAATAAACCTGGAGCCCTGACCTCAACAACATCCAACACCTTTTGGATGAAGTGGAACACCGACTGAGAGCCCATTCTCATCATATAACATCTGAGAACAACCCCACTAAGGCTCTGAATGGGAGCAAGTCCCTGCAGCCAGGTTCCAGTATCTTGTAGAAAGCCTCCCCATAAGCCTGACATGTTCAGCAATCACATGGCTATAATGTTTTCTTGTCCACATACATTGGTACATTTTGTACTTTGATTTGTCTGGGACTTAAGATGTTTTCATCTGGTTGTTTTTACATAATGTGATGAAATATGTTAGCTATATCATCCTTCCATAATGAAGACTAATGGTTAACTAGAAGCAAAGTGGGTGGTGTATAAATGGGTGAAAATGAGCAAAACTACAGTTGGGTAAATGAAGAGCCTCCCTCCCTCGTTATAATCAGAGCCAACAGAGCCCATTGAGAGACAAGTGACAATGAGTGTGTGCCGTTGGACTAATGAAGGTGTTATTGTAAATACTGTACACTGTAAATGAATGTTATTGGATGTAAAGGATGTGTGGGCAGTTGTTTAACACCTACTGTAACATTTCTAATGCCACTACTTTTCTCCCTGATTATGCTTTCTCCTTTTCTTCCGCCTTGTCTTGTCCCAGAGTTGTAATGCCTGATTTATTTATCTGTTTTTAAAGGGCATTATACAGGTGAGTAATATGTATATAGCATCCACCAAATGTAAAATAAAACATATTTTGTTACTACAGTGGGACCCTGGATTGATTTTTTTTTAGTATTATAGATTTACAGCAATAATTTCCAGGTGCTGGTCACAGTTTGGGCTTGAAAAGGACATTCAGCAGTTCTCATTGTGTGTACTCATTAAATGCAACCTCCAATATCTATCGTGAATAAACGTCCGTAAATCCATTTAGAAATTAAAGGGGGGGGATATTACGTTACTCAAGAACTGGCCCAAGAATCATCACATATTTTAATAAAAAAATAAATAAATTAAATTTGAATTCGGTTTTGAGGCAGAAAAGATATTGTTGTAAAATGTGCTTAACCCATAGACAGAATATTACTGGAGGAAGCCACCCCACGGATTTGAATGGAGAGCAGTGAAGCCAGTTTTGGACCAATGAAATACTACTACAGGGCTACTTCCTGTTGGCACAAGGGTCTACTGCGCCAGAGACAATTTAGAGGAGACACGCCACTCAATAACATCCTCAATACAAGTCTATGGGGAAAGCCCGTAACGGCAAAGATGGCCGTTATCCCGCCCCTCCCTCTAGAAAGACAGTCGTCTGCTTTTAACAGCCAAAGCGGGAATCATATTTCAGAAAAGTGCAGTTCTGGCTCTCCCAATTCATTTAGATAGGAGCCTGGTCTCGTTAGTCCGAGGCTGTTTCTCAATCTGCGTTCTTGTCTGTACTTGTGTTCTTGTTTTCTTGTGAAACATCATCAGTTGCAGCCAAAGTACTGTTCCAATTCAAAAGTCTGCATCAAGCCAAGTACAGTCAAATACCCGGATGTGTTCTCGCTCTGCCTGTTTTACCGAGCCTGCATCGGTGGTGACTTGTGTGGACTACATATGAACTTACCTTTTTTATTCATTTTTTTCTTTCCTCGCAGATGTTTGGAATCACACATAACACAATGCAGCTACATTTTTACAGGTAAGGCACTATACCAAACCGAATCTGTACAGAAAAGTACGCGTCTCACTCTAAGAGGACTAAAGAAATTAAAGTATCAGATATGGCAGAAATAAATAATACCTTAACCGTATCCTATTCTTTTGTTAACATTGCTGTTATATATTAGAGGTATATGTAATTCACTATCTTATTACCAGGTCCAACTGTTTGGATAGTTGGGGACAGCTACACTCGTCATGGGGGAGGGAGCAGGGCGAGATCTCGGGGACCAATCTTGGTTTGGAGGCCCAGATCCAGTGGTTTGGCTGGGGTGAACTTAGATGGCATGCTCTTCTTTCCTTCTCTTGTCTCTCAGGAATAGCAGCCCGGGTGAATATTATGATGGCTACCTTTGTCTTGGGTATGACAGTGTCTAGTACATCAGTGAATCACACAATCCTCTACTGTTTCTTTCTGATGAAGTTCATTTTATTTTGGGTAAGTTATTTTTTTTATTTTTAAACAATTTGCTGTATGTCTGAGTCTTAAAATCCAGCAGGGGTCATGCTCACAAATGACCCCTTTCTCTCACAAACACATTAGCCGCTTTCACCTTGCCTTATTTTCCAGGATTATTGCAGCGATATGTCGGCTTGCTGCGCTTTAGGAAAGGTAAGGATCTGGTGTAACATCAAATTCTGTGACCATCGTATTTTGTGACTGTAGGCGGCGCGGTTGCCACTCTGCAGCTTTAGTTCACTCGCACAGACGACTTTGTTATGCAATCAGCTTAAACTGCATACTGTATGTATTGAAGGTGAATATAGAGAGGGGTTTTTTTCACATCAAGAAGGCTTATGTAGGGCTCCTGCAGAAATTTACAAAAAAAAAATGGAATCAGCTGTTAATCACAGAGTTGTGGAATGCTTCCAAAAAATGAAAAACAACATTTTCCATAGCATTATAAGGGTCTTTATTGCTACATTTTGTTTTCATTGGCGTGTCTTTCTTTGCAGCCTGCCTCTCTCCTCTGCTCTCTGTCGGTTGCGGGCACACAGTTGTATCGAAATGACTGTGCTAGCTATAGAGCCAAAGATGTTACTAAAATTGAAACACCTGGGCCCGTATTTATCAAGCTTCTCAGAATTACTCATAAAAAAGTTACTTTTTTAATTATTTCAGCTCAAAGCTGTGCTTAAAAGTTAGTTATCAAGGATCATTGTCTTAATTTGAGTGAAGTGTAGGACTAAATCTTAAGTGTCACTCTTAATGCTGATTTACGACACTTTGCCTGCCGCAAACAGGATTTTGGATTGTAGCCAAGGACCAATCACTGAAGAGATTTCCTTATTTAAGAAAATTCTCAGATAAATTCACATTGAATGGTGAAATTCCTAAGAGGAGTTTATATTCAACACACATTTAGGTCATCATCTATAGAATATTATATAAAAATTCATCATAATCATAAGATAAGATAAAAAATAATAAGCAGATAGATGCTTACAATTAAGTTGCAATACAAAAGCGAGCCTAGTAACCTATAGGCCTAGCAATGTAAGCTATTCACCATGAAAATTAATAAGGCTACTTTATAAAATACAAGAATAATTTCCTCCCACAGATTTTATGGATTACAGCCTCCATATGCTTCTAAATGTACCTTTGTATTTTTTTTATTATTGGTTTTTATTTTATTTTAACAGTATCTGACTCTGCCCACACAGCCACAAAGTCTACAACAAGCTCTGGTCTTTCATCTGCCGATATGGTTGCCCTTTTAAGAGTCAGAAGTGATGAGTTCTAGCAAAATCTCTGGCTCAAGCTAGCATAATGACTTCGATACGACAGCGTGTGTCTGTATGTGTCCGCGACCGACAGAGAGCAGAGAGAAGTCTAGGTGCTTATTTGCTCTTAATTATAAATAGCTCGCTGTCAACTGGTTGTGTTCCAGATTATTTCAAATGTGCTTGGGGGATCGATATACCATAATGAACAAAAGTCACATTTACTTAATAAGTAAGAATAACTGATAAGATAATTAAGCCCCACTACTGATGATGGAAAAGTATTAATTTGCTTATCCTCTCCCTCAGAAGAGCTCCAGTGACTGTTTCTCTTTTTGCCAAATGATGCAAGTGTATTTGGCAGTACATGGAGGCTGCCGTCTTAACCAAGATGTGAACAGGATTGGCCTCAACACTGGTGTCAAACATGCGGCTGTGCAACTCGGAGAACAGATTCTTTTCTGCACAATCA
The DNA here is from genome assembly GCF_014851395.1 of Micropterus salmoides. NCBI lineage: Eukaryota > Metazoa > Chordata > Actinopteri > Centrarchiformes > Centrarchidae > Micropterus > Micropterus salmoides. Next base: position 27,437,259 of record NW_024041151.1, on the reverse strand, counting down.
TACTGAACTTGAATCACAATGGAAGATGTAACTCCTTTTCTCCCGAGAAAGCTTTCCACCACTGTTCTTAAGTAGTCTTTGAAAGCAATGTTAAGTAAGCAATAGTTATTCTCCTTCATCTTTCTCACGACCCCCTCAACCCCGTACACAGGATAAGCGGCTGACGATGGATCTTTCTCACGATAAATGCAGCAATAGAATGTATAGCGGCTTCTTTAAATTCTGAAATGCAGTCCACATTTTGGCAGACACTGTAGTCACAGTCAGAATCCAGTGAGGGTTCTGGAGTAATGTCAAATTTCCAAGAAGCTGGCCCAACCATCATTGCCTACATGTTGGTGCCATCTCTTATGAGACATTTCCCAGTGCCATTCTTCACCTGATACCTCAAGGCTGTTGGGTTGTTGTTATAGCCTCCCATGCCCGAACAGCAGAAAAGAAAAGCTCAAGATGATTTTGGCTGAATTTGTAGGTCAGGAGGTACCTACAATGTGCACCCTGTGTTTCAACCAGCTCTTCAAAGAACACTTCTACAGCTGGCAATATACCCAATCAGGCCTGTTTTCCTGCGACCTGTGTGCACGTTTTCCTGTGCTGTCTTTGAGCTGTAAGAGTACATTTTTAGCTCTCTCCAAGAGACTCAGTGTGTAAAGTCTATTTGAACTTTTTAAAGGAGCTTTGGAACTCTTTGCCACAGGGTTTCTGCTGTTGAGAACATCAAAAGCTAAATCTATTGTTCTCAGAAATTCAAGTTTGTTACAGAATTCAAGAGCATCAGAGACACTGCTGCTAAAAACTTGAGCAGCAAGATTGACCTTCATCTTCTGGTTTCTCCAATAATGTGGGCAATCTTGAGTTTATTGCCATGTCTCAAGCCCTCTGTCTCCTCTGTTGAGGTCCTCAAGGTACTGCCAATTAATTTCTTTGCCACTGCCTACTATCCATCTGCAAAAGTATTCCTCAAGAGTTTGAGCATGTGACAGACATCAAAAACTACATGCACAACCTGCATTGGGTCTGCAGGGTGAGGAAATGATTGCCTCATGTTATCAACTTTGAGACTGGCTCCAAGAGGCTGCAGCATGGCAAAGTTTGTCATGAAAAAATTCCTATTTCACACCAAATATGTGCATCTTTTAGATATGGTTGATAGTATTTTACAGTTACATACAGGACAATCAGACCACAAGGTGCTAATTTCACTATGTTCACCTTATTTCAAGGGAAAGACAGAAAATTGCGAAGTAAAAACCCAAGTGCATGTGTGTTCTGTAATTATGTCTGGATTTAGTATGATAAGAAAAACTTGGTTTAAAACGTTTGACTTATGGATTAAATACATTTCAAATGATCAAAATGGAACAATAATGTGGTAGCTATGCTAACATAAATTCACACATTCTAACTTTACTAAGCATAGTCTTAATTGTGATTGCATTAAACTTGCCTGAAAAATGAGGAGTCTTAGATGAGGTGCCTGTTCTATTAGGACATTTGTTTGCCACACAAGAAGGCATGTTAGCATCTAAAGTTAATCGAAACTCAGTTTAATTAGCCCACCTACAAGGCTCACTTCCTAAACACCAGCGTAGTTTCACTGTTAGATTCCCACGAGACCTTATAATCTAAGCAATACGGGAACATACAGTATCATGTGCAACGGGGTGTCGAAGGGTCCTGGTGTCATTTTTGCTGACACCGCTTCACTGTTCGATCTCTGGCTTACCCCCTTTGGCCCAGCCTGGCTGGGGCACAGACAGCATGGGAGCTCTGACTGCTCTTCAAACTAAAGAGCAACAGCATCATGCAATGATATCCACATTGGCAGCCACTTGAGCAGTGACAAAGCCAGAGCTAGCCTCATTGCTGAAATAGGCGCTGGAAGCTTTGAATAATAAGAAAACTTCCAGTAATGGCGGAGGTGCTTCTTCGTCGACCACCACCTTTCCCTCATCCAGTTTATGAAGACTGACTGTGTTTATTCTGAACGCAACTTCAACTCCCACTTGGGTCTCATTTATAAAACTGTGTAGAAACCAAAAGTGTACGTGTGCTCAAAAGCCTAAACCATGCGTACGCACACTTGTAAGCAAGTTCCCTTTATAAATCACAGTCAACTTGAAATGTGGCGCATGTGAGCATGCCCGTTGTCCGACCCTTCAAACGCCCATAGCTGCCTATAAATGGTCAGTGAAACGCCCCTCATTAATATTAATACATACTGACTGCATGAAGAAAAGGAGGCAAAATCTAACAGAAAAGCTACAAAACAAGATTTAACTCAGTGTGACACTGACGTTCCTTTTGGTGAAGCTGAAGCAAGTTGTTTGGTGGGTAAAAAACGCACTTTCATGCAACGCTTGTCCACCGGAGGAAAGGGGGCACCGGAGCGTCACCCCTTTAAAACCGATCTGCAGGAAGGGGCATCCTTCTTGATTAGTGACGTCACAGGCTGGAGGGACACACACACACACAAGACGGGATGACCCAGGTACTAATTTGGTTTCCCCCGTTTGAAAAGAGAGAGAACCCAACGCATTCCGCTTGTGTTTGAATATTTCTTTAGGCTGTCCACTCACTTAATGATGTGTAGAATGTTTGGTAAGCACATGAAACATGACACATTTGTAAGCACTGGTTTAACTAATTGGAAAAAAGCTCTGGATCTCTTTAGAGAGCAACAACTGCCCATAAAGAAAGCATGAATTCCTGGCACAGCTTCAAAGCCAGTGCTACTGATGGTAGTATAATTGAACAGTTACATTCAGCACATGAAAGAGAAATCAAAGAAAGACAGGAGTACATTAGACGTATTATTGCGGTCACCCAATTCTTAGCCAAACAAAACATTCCACTTCGTGGCCACGATGAGGGAATATCTAGCCACAATCAGGGAAATTTTTGTATGAAACTTTTACAGCAGTGTAATCCTTTTCTGTAGTTGTACTCAGGCCCATCACATAGTACATATTTATCACCTTTGTCCCAAAAAGATGATTATTTAGTGCTGTGGGCAGGAGGTAACAGCTAGAGAGCTGCATTGTGATTGGGATCCCGCGGGACCCAACACAAATCGCGCGGGAGCGGGCGTTTTTTACTCTGCTGTGGGCAGGAGCGGGTGGTTAAAAAATACATGGCAGGTCCCGCAGTACCGCTGATAAGATAGAATCAACGAACGAAGTGCAAAAGACATTTAAAGTGAGCGTATGCGGCTGCTCTCAAGACTGTACGGGCCTGACTCAAACCAGCTATCTCAGGTACGGGAGGTGGACACACTGGCAAGGAGGCTAAACCCCATGGGCAGTAGCAGTCTTAAGGTTTTGGGGAGTTAAGTTTACTCACTGCATAGCCTCGCTGGCTTCTGTTGCTGGCTTATACGATACAAAACCAAAGCAAGGCAAGTCTGAAATTTGGAAAACTTCTCAGTTGTTACTGACGAAAATTAATGCAATGATTTATGTCAGTTATTCTGAACGTTGAGCATAGCCCAAATATTTGTGTCCTTTTTTTACTCTGCTTGTCACAATGTTTGTGGGTGCAGGTGGGAGTGGATAGACATGTTGCGGGAGCGGGCGGTAATGGTCGCAAAAAAAAAACGGTCCTGCGCAGGTCTCTAGTAACAGCAACTATTATGAGGGAAATAAAAGATGCAGGAATGTTTTCGATTATGGCAGATGAAGCCAGAGATGGAAACACGTTGGCTGTATGTGTATGCTATGTCACTGAAGATAGAGTGAAGGAGTGTTTGTTGGCTATGATGGAATTGAGAAAATTTGATGCAGAAAGCATAACTGTTGCCGTTGAAGAACAGCTGGCACAATATGGCATTGAAAACCTTAGATGTGTTGCTCAAGCTTAACATGGTGCGGCATCTATGAGTGGTGAAGTTGGCGGTGTCCAAGCCAGAATTAGAAACAATCATCCAGAGGCCATTTATGTGTACTGCTATGCACATCAGCTAAACTTGATACTGTGTCACACCTGTCAAGCAATACCAGAAGCCAGGGATTTGTTTGACCCGTTGCAAAGTTTCCACTCATTTTTCAGTCTTTCACTTGTAAACCATCAAAAATTCAGAGATGAGCAAAATCAGTTTGCAGCCATCTGAACTTGTGCACTAGTGCTGTCGACAGGCTAACCAACCCTCCTGTGTTTGTAGCCTCTGAACTTCTATCCACCAGGGCCTACAATGAATTTCACAGACACAGACAAAATTCAAACAATTAGACAAGCAATCAGTCCCTCCATGTCAGTAACAGGATATGTCCTGTCCCTGTGTCCACTTAAAAACAATTCATATAGCATGAGACAATTTGATTCTATTAACCATAAAAACTTGGAGGACATAATACAACATCTGAAATCCTCCTCATGCTGCCTTGATATTCTGCCAACAGGTTTTTTCACAAATTTGTCTAAATGCATGGCCTCAGATTTAGTACAAATGTCTCTCCACAGGCCCTGAAAAGCCACTCTTAAAAAAGAGCTATCTAGACAGTTCACTAATGAGCAATTATAGGCGCATATCAAATCTCCCATTTTTACGTAAAATCATTGAAAAGGCTGTTTTTCAACAGCTTAGTGCTTTCTTGGCATTAAATAACTGTGTTGATGTCTTCCAGTCAGGTTTTTGACCACACCACAGCACTGAGACGGCTCTTGTTAAGGTCTTCAATGACATCCATTTAAACACTGACAGTGGCAGAACTTCACTCTTAGTATTATTGTATCTCAGTGCTGCCACAACATATTACTAGACAGACCTGAAAACTGGGTTGGACTTTCTGGCATTGTACTAAACTGGTTTAGTTTTACTACTTAAAAGGACAGGGACTACTTTGTGTCTATAGGTAATCACACATCTGACAAAAATGACATGTGGAGTTCCCCAAGGCTCCATTCCGGGGCCTCTTTTGTTTAACATTTACATTTCTTCCACTGGCTCAGATTATGAAAAACAACAAAATGTTACCATAATTATGCAGATGACACACAGATTTACATAACCATATCACCAGGGGACTATGATCTGATACAAGCGCTGAGTAACTGTATTGAACAGGTCAACGGTTGGATGTGCCAGAATTTTCTTCATTTAAACAAAGATAAAACTGAAGTTATTGTTTTTGGAGCCAAGGAAGAACGATTGAAAGTCAGTGCTCAGCTTAAATCTGTAATGTTAAGAACCACAAATCAAACCAGTCATGGACTCAGACTTGAATTTGAGGAGCCACATTAAGACAATTACAAAGTCAGCCTACTATCACCTGAAGAATGTATCAAGGATTAAAGGTCTTATGTCTCAGCAAGACCTGGAAAAGCATTTATCTTAAGTCGACTCAACTACTGTAACAGTGTCTTTACAAGAAATCCATCAGAGAGCTGCAGCTGATTCAGAATGCTGCTGCTCGAGTCCTCACTAAGACCAAAAAAATGGATCACATCACTCCAGTTCTGAGGTCTTTACAGTGGCTTCCTGTATGTCAAATAATTGATTTCAAAATCCTGCTGTTAGTTTATAAAGCACTAAATGGTTTAGGGCCAAAATAAATTTCTGATCTTCTTCCTTGTTATGAACCATCCAGACCTCTCAGGTCGTCTGGGGCAGGTCTGCTTTCTGTCCCCAGAGTCAAAACTAAACAAGGAGAAGCAGCGTTCAGTTATTATGCTCCATATATCTGGAACAAACTCCTAGATAACTGCAGGGCTGCTGAAACTGTCAGTTCTTTTAAATTAATACTGAAGACTTTTCTTTTTACCACTGCCTTTAACTAGTAGATTGACAACTTACACTGCAGTGTAACTTTTACTGTCCTGTTTTCTTTTTCGTTGTTTATGGATATTAACACTATTTAAAAAGCTTAGAGTGCTCTTTTGATCACACCATCTCACATGGCTGATCCTCAGTTTACAGGCCCCAGTAGAATTACAAGGATTAGAGTCCCCGTTTTGTCCGCTGTTAACTTGTTGACAGGGCCTGCTGTCAACCAATTTTATCAGAGTTTGTAGCGTGGACAATCTCAATTTACAGTGACGACTGTATCTAAGGAAGGGTTAGAGTCCCTAAGTAACTAAAGGGAGGATAGAGTGGGAGATGGGGAATGAAAGGAGTAAAATAAGCATTTTTAACTATTAAACTTTTTTATATATCCCTATTGCTTTTATGTTTTATGTAAAGGACTTTGAATTACCTTGTTGTTCAAATGTAATACAAATAAACTTGCCTTGCCTTGCCTTGATGATATTCATAACTTTTCTGTCTGTAACTGAGAACCTGCACAAATATCTGGAGAGTGAAACAGTCGACCTTTGCTAAGGCTGCAGAGTACAAGGAGGCTGTGTGTGACACTCTTAAACAGATGCACACAGATGAGAAGGCTGCAAAGCTGTATGATACAGTTAAGACCTTCTGTGAAGCAAATCAGATCCCAGAGCCATGCACTACGATCAGACAAAGGCAGAAGCAGAAATGCATGGAGGCTTATGTAGGGTTGTCTAGTTGTGAAGCAGTGAGTGACAGCAGTGATACAGAGAATCTGAACAGAAACCTGTTTCCATATCTCTCTAAGATCCTTGAGAAAGCAGTTGCCAAACAGTTGTACAACTTTATAGCAATAGTTTATTTGAGGATTTTCAGTAAGGATTTAGTGTGCATCATAGCACAGAGACAGCACTGGTGAAAATTACTAATGACCTCCTCATTGCATCAGACGAAGGACTTTTTATTAGAGGTTTTATTAGATCTTACCACTGCATTTGATACCATTGAACATCATATCCTATTACAGAGACTGGAACGCTTAATTGGCATTAAAGGAACCACTCTAAGCTGGTTTAAGTCCTATTTATCAGATCGATTTCAGTTTGTACGTCTTAACAATGAATCCTCCTTGCACACCAAAGTTAGTCATGGAGTTCCACAAGGATCTTTGCTCGGACCAATCCTGTTCACTTTATGTACGCTTCCTTTGGGCAATATTATCAGGAAACACTCCATAAACTTTCATTGTTATGCAGATGATGCTCAATTATATCTATCGATCAAGCCAGATGAAACTAATCAGTAAGCTAAACTTCAAATGTGCCTTCAGGATGTTAAAACCTGGATGACCTGTAATTTTCTAATGTTAAACTCAGATAAACCTGAAGTTATTGTTCTAGGGCCCAAGCACCTCCGTGACGCATCATCTAAAGATATAGTTTCCCTGGATGGCATCGCCCTGGCCTCCAGCACCACTGTGAGGAATTTTGGAGTTATCTTTGATCAGGATGTCGTTTAAGTCTCACCTGTCCATGCATTTGTTACTTCTAGGCTGGATTACTGCAATTCCTTATTATCAGGCTGCTCGAAAAAGTCCATTAAGACTCTTCAGCTGATCCAGAATGCTGCAGCACGTGTTCTGACAGGAACCAGGAAAAGAGATCACATTTCTCCTGTTTTAGCTTCTTTGCATTGGCTTCCAGTAAAATCCAGAATAGAATTTAAAATCCTTCTTCTCATCTACAAAGCTCTTAATGGTCAGGCACCATCTTATCTTAAAGAGCTCATAGTACCTTACTACCCCACCAGAGCACTGCGCTCCCAGAATGCAGGGTTACTTGTGGTTCCTAGAGTCTCCAAAAGTAGACTGGGAGCCAGAGCGTTCAGCTATCAAGCTCCTCTCCTGTGGAACCAGGTTGCAGTTTGGGTTCAGGAGGCAGACACCATCTCCACATTTAAGAGTAGGCTCAAGACTTTCCTCTTTGATAAAGCTTATAGTTAGGGCTGGCTCAGGTGAGTCCTGCACCATCCCTTAGTTATGCTCGGTGTGTATGTTGTGTAGGCTGCCTCTCTCTCTCCTTCTCTCTGTCTCTCTCTCTCCCCCAACCGGTCAAGGCAGATGGCCGCCCACCCTGAGCCATGGTTCTGCTTGTGGTTTCTGCCTTGTTTGCTTTTGTGAGTAGCGTAAATGGAACTGCAACTTAATCTCATTGTACAACCCTGTGTTGTAAAGTGATAAATAAATCTACCTTGTACCTTGTTACTGATACTTATGATTGAGTAAACTGAGGAATCACTACCAGACTAGTTTGGTTAAGGTGCTGTTAAGTGGTCTAAACCCTGATAGTGAGTGGAAATGTACTGTAGATGGTAGATCAGTCTGCAATTAAAGTATTTAGAATCCTAGGTCTAGAGTTAGTTTCTTGAGATTGCAAGACAATTAACGAAAACCAAGAAAAGAGATCCTGTTACTCTACTTTAAGCATGCCTACTTTTGTTACCTGTTTCTTTTCAAGATTTTAAAAATGTATTAATTAGCTGAGGGTGATGCGAGAGGAACAGTCATGGGGGTCAAAAAAGGTTTCACACTCCAAAGACCAGAAGACAGCTTTCAGTAAAGACAAAATCAAGCACCCTCATTATTTAACACTTGGAATTGTGAATAAACAAAGTAGTCAACAAACTGAATCAGTATTAGTAGTATTTTTTAATCTTAAGAATAAAATTTCATAAGAAAGGGCTATTTGTGAGCAGAGTTATCTCACTATACAGTAATGGTGTACGTGTTTTCTGGCCTCAGTTAAGTAGCTCCCTGTCTGCTGGGTGAGTTTTGTACTTTCAGCTGTTTGGACGAACGCCCTTGTCCTTGTTTGCTGGTGTAGGAGTGGTTTCTAGGGGTGGGCATGGGGGCGAGAGGGGGCAGCTGGGCCTGGCAAGGGGGCAGGACGCGGCCTCCTTTACGAGACAGGAGGCCAATCTCTCTCCTGAGGGCCTCGGCCTGCTGTGATTGTGTTTTCACCAGCTCCCGGAGCCTCACAATCTCCTCCTGGTCCACACGTCTCCTGTAATCCTTGAACTGTCGGCCCTGGACACACACAGATATTAATAAAGGCATGCAGTGTGCAAATGGACAGATGGAAAGTGTTTTGATATTTCTTTTTAAAATAAACATTTTTGAAATAAACAGTAATTACTTTTTTAAGCATATGTGTGTTTAAAATGCACAGTAATGTGTAGTTTATAAAATATAGGCTAAATAATTATGTTTGAGTGCCTGAATGAAATTAGTTTCCTGCTCATCCACTGATCTCTTCTGGGGCGCTACAAAGATCGCCCAGGCAGTACAACAGGGCAGCCAATAACTGACACAAGATCTGCCTATAGCAACATAAATTAAGCCAATCAGTTTCCTCGAATCTGATGGCTGAAGGGTTCGCCCTAAGGTGAGTCAGTCGGTGGTAGAGGGACACGTGACGTTGTTGACAATGATGAATGCAGAACCCAAGACACAGGCTTTCAGCCCTGGCTAGCTGGATGCAATCATGTAAATGCCGTATTTTGCTTAAAACAGTGGGGACGACGATACAACATGGACTGTTACAGGAGTAAATGACACAAAACATTTAGCAGAGAAGATTAAGAAACATGAGTGTACGAGGGCACATATGGATAATACGGTGATCTAGCCATGCTAGGCAGAGTTAACATCGCTACACAGCTGGACGAAGGCTACAGGATTGGGGTGAGGAGACACAACGAAGAGATGGATAAGAACAGGCACGTCTTATCAAAGATAATTGACTGTGTTAAATTCTGCGGGGCCTTTGAGAAGGCTTTTAATATTGGCATTAAATCATTTATGACTATTTCACAGAGCACTGGTATCCTGCAGTTTGTGTAAAATTGTATTGGGACGGTTACTGAAACTGACTGGACATGGTACAGCCCCACCTAAAATATTTTTCACCAGCCGCCACTGTGTGTGTGTGTGTATATATATATATATATACACACACAGACACACACATACTAGGGCTGACCCCGAATAGTCGAAGATTCGATGCTTCGATGGGCGTGACTGATGATGAGCCTGATTCGACTGTCAATCTAACAGTAAGGATCATGCCATTTTGGCATGGGGTGCTCAACGTCTTTCAATAAATGTTTTTTAGGTGCATGAATAAATCCAAAATTGTAACCCTAACCCTGGGTCAGTGCGCATGTGTGGGTGTAGCGTGTAGGTAGTGGCAGAAGAAGAACACTTGCTGAAGAGACTGAGCCCTAGCTTCACCGGTGTTGTGCCGAGTTGTCGCACCTCGTGGGACTTTCAGATAATGTTGATGAACCACACAAAGAATATTTTCTTTGTGCTACTTGAAATAGACCCGCGAGGAACCGCAACGTGCATGCAGTTGTCAGCAGCAGGGAATGCACGCACCTCTGCACAAGACCGGTGAATGGCAGGTGAGAGAGAGAGAGAAAAGGGTCCTCAAAAAGCCTGCAGCTCTGCAGCTTCTCAAGATTAAAGCGGAGCCACCATGTGTTATCCCGCCCCTCCCAGCTCACAATCGCCGTGCACAAAAACACACATGATTCGACTATCAGACTTTAGGCAGGATGACGATTCTGATTCGACTAACATAATAGATCAAAACAAATGAGTATTGGTGAACACTTGGTGAACTTACAGAGAATTATAACCAACCCTGCAGCTCTGCAGCGCTTTTGATTTTATGCCACATTTTTTGGACTGGTTTCGTGTAAGCGATCTTATGAGCATCACAGTGTGCTACCTGCCCAGCACCAAACTAAGAACTAAGAGGAGAGTCAACATTGGACATTCATCAGGTGGACACAAACACAACTCAAGTGAACACAACAACAATGAAGTAGTAATTGGCAGTGAAATTCTTAATTCTCAAGCTCCTGCCAACAAAACTCAAACAACATGTATAAAGTGCACGATCTATATACTGTAAAAGTTGCTATATACAGTATTCACTGTGACGGTTATACAACATGTTAACACGTATTAAAAAATATTACCATATATTACCATCCATGTGCAAATATTAACATTGTAGATCCCAGCTTTGATTAAAATTACACAAAAATATATTTAATGCAACAAAATTACCATTTTCTTCTGCCTGGCGCTGAGTTTTTGTTCCAGTTCTTTCTTCTGGTCAAGGAGGATCGTCATGCTGAGGAGACGCTCCGTGTTACACCTGGTCACCTCCATCAGAGCCTGACGCGCCTCTTGTACCTTCGCCTGAATATCACACACACAACCACAAATCCCAAAAAAGATCAATACTTACTTATTTCCATTCTAAGATGTTTCTAAAAAAAGACATTTACGTTTTAAAAGGATCACAACAAAACAACACAGAGATACAGATATCTCACAACTGCCAAAGTACACACACACACACACACACACACACACACACACACACACACAGGTCAGCGTACATCCCACTGTTTGATTTCCCTGGCGTATGCAGCTTCTCGGAGGAGTTTTTCCTGTTTGAGCTCCTCCAGCGTCCTGTTCCCCGACAGCGTCTGCAGAGCCTCCAGATCCACCAGCCTCCCAAACTTCATCATCATCAGCTGGTTGCACTGCTTCTCCAGTACTACACACATACAGACACACAATCAACACACATTTAAATATAAAAGAATGTCACGTTCTTGAGCTCGAGCTCTTCTAGGGTGTTGTAGTGTGCGGGTCTCACCCTGGATTTTGCTGTCCATGTCCTTGCGGTCATAGATGAGCCTGACGTGCTGCTGGCGGGCCTGATAGTACAGGTCTCTCTGCTCATTCTTCTCCGCCTGCAACTGTTTGATACGCTCCTGCAGCCTGCTCAGCTCCGTCCTGTCCAGCACCAATGCTGGACTCAGGTCAGACGGCACCGAGCCGTTAGTGATAAATTCAATCTGGAGAAGGTGGAAGGAAGCCAACGGGACAGAGAGTAATTGCAGGAGATAATACAATGAGGAAATTGAAGTACCAAATCAACTCAAAACCAGAGTTTCACAAAAGGCTTTTGCAGGAGACAGAGGTGAATTGGTATGTAGGTTGAAGGCTGCCAATATTAAAATAATGTAATCAAATCAAAGTGTTTATTTGTTCTCAGTTTTATTCCAATTAAAATTTCCACTGTCATGATGGAATTTGCATAACTACTTCCAAAATCTAAAATAATTAAAACTCCGTTGATAAAAATTCACTGAAACTGCAGAAATTCACTGAACTAAAATCTTTGGTTTTTAGGTTGTTTGTCTGACAAATCAAGCAATTTAAATATTTGTGTATATTGTGATGCGCTTTTCTTTATTCTTTTCTGAAACAACTAATCTTTTAAAAGTGGGGTATGCGATTCTTATCAAATCCACATCTTTTTATCAAATTCACTATCTCCTCACGGTCCGCTAGCTGCCCGTTCAGTGTGTTTGAAAAAAGAAAAAATCTGATGTTTGTAAATAGCTCTGGCTCTGTAAGTAGAAAACAAACAAAGTGGTTCGTACCAAGCAACTACAAACTATTTAAGCCATTCCAGCCATGATCTTAGTTCACCAAGACATGCTGCTGTTGTGATGTTAGCTACAGCAGCAGGAGAGTTGTGAGTATCGCTGTCTGGAGCTGGTGTGTTGCTCTGAGACTGTCTCGTCCTCTCTGCATGTTAGCTTAGCAGCAGCTACAGTTTGCTAGCCCACGACTTAGCTAATGTTAGCTATTTAACTTGCTCTGTCATTGTTCGCTATATATATAATGTTGGATTTCTCCTGAATCGCACACCCCACCTTTAAGTGAGAAAATAATTCATAATGGAAACAACTGTCAGTTGAAAAGTCGCCATGTATAATAAAAAATTAAATCTTATAGCCATTTTCATAACGACAGGATTCTCTCAGACAATTGAAATCTTGGGTATTTGGCACCAATCATAAGACACAATCTCACTGCTCTGGTTTCCGGCCAGGGTTGCATGTCTACCTACTAGAAGAAAATTTGAACGTGTTTTGCTGGAGATGTGCTTCATAATAAAGGCAGGGTTGTCTGGTTGCAAGTTCTACCTGTCCATGGTTTCTTTGGACTTGTTTTTGTCTGGCTGAAGCTTTTAAATGTCTGTGATATCATGGAGAATAATACCATCAAATAAAATATTTAGGGTTTTACTAACAGCTTGAATTTGTTTTGTGTTCACTCAGTTGTTTTGCCATCAGTGAACCTCCACAGTTTTTGAATGTTTACCTGGTTCAGTCGGAGAGGAACCACCACATCCAGTTCGTTCATTTTCTGCTGTTTCTCCCTGTTGACTAACTCCAAGTCGTCCTCAACTGCCTTCCGAATAACCTTCACCGATTTCCTCTGCAGAGCCCAGCAAAACACACAAACATTAGGATGTGAGTGACAAAACTCGCACATGCTAATGGAAACATATCCGAAAGATGCAAAGCAGAGTATGACCTTCTTGACGAGGGTGTCACACTCCTTCTTCAGAGCTTCAGCACTCTTCTTCTCCTCCGCCAGCAGTTCCTCCAGGTCCAGCCGACGCTCACGAAGCTGCAGTGTGTTCTCAAACAACACGGGATCGCAGCCTGAGACACACAAACACAAACACACCATGGTGTGTTTTTCATCTCCCTTTCCTCTTCCATATAAACTCACCAGCGATGTGATATTATTGGCTAGTTGCAACAGGCCTTAGATTCCTTATACATGAGGTCCCAGGGTGGATTAAATTATATTCAGTTTATTCAGCTCAGGTAGGGTCCAGATGTAATGCCAAAAAGGACATGCATCATGTTATTTAGGTCTGTTCAGACGGACCAGGTTTTGGATCGGGTCTAATTGTCTTTTCAGAAAAATGATGTGCCAGTACTGCTTAGCCACAGGTCGCAAATAGTGGCACTGTCACTTTTCACAAAGAATTTTGCAGACACATTGGGGATCCCTACAAGATTTGGTTTTCAGAATTAACACGAGAGGAAGTTATCTCATATTGTACATGTGATGTCAGGTTCCACATGTCTGTTTCGACCAACTTGGAGAAAACTAGTCAAGTTTGAGGACAACACCACCATTATCAGCCAGATTACAATGTGACATATCAGGAGGAAACTGACAATCTCGCAGAGTGGTGCACAGAGAACAACCTACTGCTCAACGAGCTGATTGCTGATTTCAGGAAACAGGAGATAAAGACACACACTCCTGTTTACGTCAGTGGAGCTGAGGTGGAGCAGGTGAACAGTTTCAGGTTTCTGGGAATCAACACAGAGAACCTGACATGGTCATTTCACATCTTCATGCCGGTGAAGAAAGCTCAGAAAGAAAAACCCATCTACTGAGAATCAGCGATCAGGAACAGTCTGTTCCAGTCTGGTTCAGCTGGTGTTGACAGTTGGCTGAGAAAATCCTGTTGTGTGTGATATGTAGAGATTCTATTCTGAAGTCTTCAAGTCCAGACGCTGTCAGTTGTCCTTATAATTTCAGTCATCAACCTTTTTAATGGAAAAGTTTATGCTCCTTTCTGACTGTCAAAGACTCAAAAATCTATGAAAGTTGGTCGAAACATTATGTGTTTTCCAGTCTTTGTAGGTGTCAGATAGCCTTCAGGTTTGTCCTCATCTTAAGAGGGTTATGACTTACAGAGTGGACGAAACGACTTCAGCTCAGTTTATGGTGAAAAGATGCAGCGCAAACAGGTCGCTGACTGCAACGCTGGTAAGAATGAGACGTTTCTACTTTGCTGTGAAAAAAGTAAAAGCATTTGAATATTTTCTCCACCAATACTGACCTGGAGGGCAAACATTAGTGTCCAGAGCAGGTCCTCCCTCCTCCGTGCTGCTGTCATAATCATCATCATCATCATCCCAGTCATCATCTTCATCAGAGTCTTCATCACTGTCCTCTTCTTCTGCAAACACACATTTGGCTCATAAAGGACACGTGGACAAATTGACACACAGAGTATCACACAACACACTTGTTATATTATCCACTTGTGTTCCTTCCTCTTACCTTCACTTCCCGTCTGCTCCTTCTTCTTAACACGTTTGATCTTCTTCTTGAAGACTTTTGTCAGGAACTCTTCAAACTTGTTCTCTTCGCCAAGCGAGGTGTGGAAGGCGGCAATCAGAGCCCTCTCTCTCTCCTGCAGCTTGGCTATGTCTCCCAGCTTCAGATCCAGCTGTTCATTACACTCCTCCAGCTTACTCTGTCGGGAAGGAGAGGGGAGGATGTAACGAAGAAGTACACAAGGTTATATTCACAGTGATCTGAAGAGGGGAATCACTTGTGTTACCGTGTCTACACAGCAGCAGCCTAAGTGCTCCATCTGTGTAGAACAGCTGGTTCTGTCAGATGTGTGAGGGAAAAACGCGGTCAAAACACCGCCTGTGTAGATATGCCCTTAGTGTCCACTGTCTATTCTCAGGCCTGCAGCCTGTTGCACCAACTGTGTATAAGTTCAAACTTAGCCTAGGTATAACAACGTAAATTATTATTATTATTTTTAAAGATTAGTTTTTGTGGGTTATTTATTTGATAGGAATAACTTAAGAGGGACAAGAAATGTGGGCTGTAAATTATGACTAAATTGTGGTTTTTGCATTACTGAAATAAAAGCGGTCGAAGACAACATAACTCTAAGTAACATCTTTATAGTAACACAAGTGCCGTTTTTCTGCCCCGCAGCCTAATTTTTTATTAACTGCATGGCATTTTGCAACACAGTAATCCAGTACAGACCAAATTAATTGATATGATATTTCAACATTGATCTAACGTACTAAAATGTGCTACAACGCTAAGTGGCTCATGCTAGCCAGAAAGCTAATGGGCACTGTCACCATGTCGATGGAAGCAACTTTAGCTGATTTAGTTACAAACTAATTAGTAGTTTCTAGAGTTGACTTTACAACTTAGGAGGATACATAGCTGCTGTAACCCAGTGCTATTAATCAAGTTTAAAATCAAACAGTGTGTGTGACTTATCAAGTCATTCCCTTACAGAAACACATTCAAATGAATTCTCTCTAAAGCGACTGTGCTGTTTTCACTATTGTCAGTTACAGTATTGTTGACTTGCAATTCAGTGTAAACTAAATCCTGATTTGAAAATCTTCACTACATTGGCATTCAGCAATAAGAGTTAAATAATGGGTAGAATATTTATGTGACTATAACAACTTTCAAATGTAATTTTGACTGTTTGATGGCAAAAGTTTTTGTTTGTAGAAAATTGAGACAGTCCTAGTGAGGATCGGTGAGCCTATGTGTTTATTTTAGCTGCAGGCTTTGCTGTCTGCCACTTTGATATTACAACTGGGAGGCCCCAAAGTCAGAGACTTTAAA
The DNA here is from genome assembly GCF_014851395.1 of Micropterus salmoides. Lineage (NCBI taxonomy): Eukaryota > Metazoa > Chordata > Actinopteri > Centrarchiformes > Centrarchidae > Micropterus > Micropterus salmoides. The sequence goes on along the minus strand of NW_024041151.1, from coordinate 27,421,132 downwards.
TTCTCCAGTGGTTGAAAAAGTAGGCTACTTGAGTAAAAATACCAATTAACACAGTGTAAAACTACTCCATTACAAGTAAAAGTCCTGCATTCAAAAGCCTACTTAATACAACAAATTTCTGCTAAATGTACTTAAAGTATCAAAAAAATGTCCCCTGTGACTGATTATTATCATAGAATATATTATTGGATCATTAAACCTGATGCACCATAAGTAACATTTAGGTGGAGCTAGTTTTAAATATGTGATGTACAGTTAGCTAGTTTTGTCCAGTGGTTCCTGACCTGGGGTTTAGGCCCCTCCACATTGTCACATTATAAATCTGGGGGATCGTCAGATGATTGATGGGGGAGGAAAGAAGACAAAACTACTATTTTAAAGACTCCATCATATTTTTTAATTTAAAATCTTCATCTGAAAAGTAACGTGTTACTAGGCTACAGCTCTCAGGTAAACGTAGTGGAGCAAAAAGTATATATAATATTAAATTATAATTAAATGAAAGTAGTGGAACAGAACTATAAACTAGCAGGTACAGTAAATGTGTAAATGTATTTTACACCATTGAAATTCTCATAAAATATTTACACTCTGCACAGATAGTATCAAAACCAAAGGTTGCCTTATGGAAGGGAAACAAACATCTTAAACACTATGATTGATATATTTTAGAGAACAGGTACGTAAACCCTCTCTCACCGTGATGCTGTTCTCCTCCCCAATGCGTCCGTTTAGCTTCTCCTGCAGGCTGTCCTCCCTCCTCTCAAACTCCTTGAGGAGCAGCAGCTCCTGGTAGAGCGTCAGCTGATGGAGGTCGGCCAGCTTCAGCTCCCAGTCCAGACGCAGCTTCTGGTGACGCAGCAGCAGGAGCTCCGCGTCAAACTCACACACCGATCTCTCCATCTGATGATAAAAAACACCCCACAGATGATGTCACAATGTTATCCATAGTCAGCCTGAGCTCTTCAGTAGATTCCAGAAGATATTTTCTTTACAGTAAACATTAATACAGAATCAATTAAAAAATAGTAGACAGAAATAAACTGGAGCAGTGCTGAGGATGAATTAGAGTTTAAGAGTCTGATAGCTTGGGGGGAAAAGCTGCTCTGCAGTCTGGCGGTGCGGCAGCAGAAACTTCTATCTCTCTTCCCAGAATGCAGCAGGGTGAACAGGCTGTGGCTGGGTGGGTCCTGTCCTTTAGTATCCTTTGGGCTCTGCGTAGTCACCTCACCTCACCGATATCACTGATGCTCAGGAGATGGGTACCAATGATCTTCTGAGCAGTTTTAATCACCCGCTGCAGAGCCCTCCGGTCCAGGGCCGTGCACATCCCATGCCAGTTTGTGATGTTTCCACTCAGAATGCTTTCTATTGCTCCTCTGTTCCTCAAGAACTTGGCACAGGAATTTGGCCTTCTTAAGCTTCCTCAAGAAACATTTCTGAGCTTTCTTTACCAGCATGTAGAGATCAAAGGTTCATCACTGACTAAAAAAACAAATACCAGACCTGCTCCAGCAGAGAGTCCTGCTCGTGCAGCAGTCTGATCTCCTCCTCTCTCTGGAGCTCCTCCTCCAGCTGGCTCTGCTCTGCTCCTTCCTGCCCGTCTGTCTCTTTCTTGACTTCTTTTCTGGTTACAGATGAAGCTGACAAACCAGGAGTCATCTCATCTCCTCTCTCCTCTTCTACTTCCTCTTTTCCCTCCACTCCTTCCATCTCTTTCTCCAGCTGCTCCAATAAACGGGAGCTTCCCTCCTGCTCCTCCTGCTCCATGGACTTGAATCTGTTTGAAAATGGAAAAAATGGATATATTCATTTAAATATATCCAACAGCAGCTAATCAAAACATTATGTGGGTGTTGCTGTCATCAGCGTAGCTTTGGTTTAGAAATGACCAGTATAGGTCACTATATCTGAGGTTTAACTTAAACCTACTTTAGATCTGGTTTAACTCAAGGTTTAAGTTCAGTAAAAGAACAAATTTCTATTTATTTCTAAAACATATGTGTGAACACGTATGTGTTCTTATGAAGGCAACACTATAATCAAGGGTCAAACTTATATAGTTGTGTAATTACAATAAAAGGTGTCACTTCTTCCTCAATTCATTTTTTTATGTCAAAAACAGGCTTACTGATATCTGACAAACATAACAACCCGTTGTTAACCCCTTGACGCCGACTGTCGCGAATTTGCATCATACCTCTTCCTTGCAGACTGCAAGCCAAGATGGGACATGGATTCTCCAAATGCCTGTTGGTGCATATTCGATACGTACCTAGGAACCTTTTGCAAGCCCTGGTTTCTCGTTTATGCCTGTTGTCGCTAATTTGCATCAAACCTACACATACCTGAATTTATATCTTTTCTATGTTTTATAGACAAATTAACAATCTTCACTTAATTTAACATCTGCTTGAAAGCAAATGAAAACACAAATCATCTTTTTTATTTTTTGATTGTAAAAAAATTCAGGCGTTAAGGGGTTAATTAATGCAGCGCTACAAGCCCAGTGTCTGCATGGAGGTCAGTTGGCCAGTAATGTAAAAGTCACATAACCAAATAATCAAATACAGCACGTATTGTCAGAACAATACCCACCACAGTTTTAGCGTAAGCTAATACTATATTTGACAGATTACTGATACTGCAGTCGATTAAAAGGGTTAAATACGCTAGGTTTGATGTACACTTGATTGAAATATAAAATAACATTACTTAATGGTAGTGATAGTCAACTATCACAAGTGCAAGTACACAAGTTTTGTCTAGTGACGTGTCGGTGTGAACGAGTCTGCTCTATCAGCTTGAAGTTAAAGTGATCATCCCGTCTGAAAGCCAAGAGAATGCTTCATATAAGTCAGCTAGTCAGATCTCAGAAAGACTACTTTGTGTTTTTCGTCTTCCTTTTAAACGCCTGCATGAAAATGAGTTGAATATGTGGATGGATTAAAAGGTCTGCCAAAACGGTGCATGCAAATGCAATTATGTAGGAAAAATTACTTCCCTCAACATAAATTTCTTTTTGACTGCCTAGCCTATGCATATTGCAGTGCCAAAAAATATTTTATCTAAAAATGATCCTTTTCTTTAATGAAGCCAAAAACTACAACGATTTGACCTTAGTGATATTATACTGTATGACAGCTGATAGATCTGCAGGTCCTTCCTTTTCCTTGAAAATCACCTAATTTTTTTTCTTTTCTTTTGTCTGCCTAGACCTGGTCTAGGATCAAACTAAAACCTGGCTCCTGTACCTCTGTTCTCTCAGAACCCGGTATCGCTCCAGGGTGGCGTGGCTGTACTGCAGTCTCTTCTCTGGGGTTTCCTCTGGTAGTATGTTGGGCAGGGCAGGTGGAGAGCGGTGGAGATGGGCCGCTAGACACTGCTGGACCCTCTGGACCTGCTGAGCCTGAGCGCGCAACTGAGAGACCAGGCGAATCTTGGAGTCCCGCAATGCCACAATCCGCCCATTCATCTTAGTCTGCCTCTCACGGATCTGGTGGGATGGAAGGAGTCATTAAATTAATCTCTTTTCATCATTGATGATGATGATGATGATGATCATTGATGGATTTAGGTTTTCCTCCTCTCTTTAGGATGATGACACAGGTATAATGTCACATAAAATCTTACCTTAAATAACTTTGCATACAGCTATGGATTAATATGTTGATTACTGTCACAATGAATCGAGTTCTTGTTTGGTCTACAAAATGTCAGAATATAGTGAAAAATATCCATTACAATATCTTAAAGGCCAAGGTGATGTCATCAAATAGCTTGTTTTGTCTGAACAACTGTGCCAAACCAAAAAATATTTAATTAACTGACACATAAGAAAAAGAAAAGCTGAGGACTCTGTACTAGGGAGTTAATGACATTTTGGTTTGCCATCAGCTAATCGTTTTAGCTGTACATATAGCAAAGTAGACACATTATCCATGACCACCCAGGCCAGAATCATCACAGTATGTTGTTTCTGTATAGTTAAATTACACACCTGTACAACCCCATCGGGCAGATAGATTTTCATCAATAAAAAGCAATAGATTATATTTTTTGAGATCCGCGAATTATTTGTGCAGTGAGACAAACAGCACCACAGCCCTACCTCAGCCTCTCAGCGACTACTTTGTTTTGCTTTGTATAGTCACTACATTGTTGATGAATCTTTGTTTAAGCCATCTCATGAAGTGGTTTATGTGTGACATATAGACGGAACAAGTTGCAGTATATTGCTGAAAACTGGATGACTGCTGTAAATGAGCTGTGTATTAAGATATGTAAGTGTCTGTGTGTTGGTGTGTACATTTTCCTCCAGGCCTATTAGCTCTGCTCTCTTCCTCTCAGCGTTCATCCTCAGGTGTTTCGGCACTGTGAAGTCTTTAGCTGACTTCAGCTTTAAGTCTCCGATGTTCTCTTTGGCTTCGTTGATGGCCTGCACATCCTGCGGATCCTCGCAGTCCTCGTTTGGCTTCTCTGCGTAACTGAGACACCGACAGTCCTTCACAGTTTTGCACGAGCATTGCAAAATTGGCTCATTGACCCCCCTATTCAGTTAATCTGGCAATGCATTGTATGGATTTTTTAGAATACAATAAACATCATGTCCATAAAAGAGAAACAGAGAATGCCATGTAAATCTAATTTGAGCCCACAGGACTGAGGTGATGTTGTTGGACATGACACTCACAGTTGGGCCCATTCCTGCTTCCTCTTCTCTATCTTGGCTCGAGCTTGTTCAGCTTTCTCTGCAGCCTTTCGGAGCCTCTCGACCTGTCGATCTGCCAGCTTTATCCCCGCTGGACGAGCCACTGGTGGGCGCAGCACCTCCTCCTCTGGAGAACACACACACAGGTAGGTCAAGCATGTCTTTGACAGGTGAAACAAACACACAAACTCTTTCCTACCTTCTAATGTGCTGCAGTCTTTTGCAGGCTCGGCTCTGGTTTTTCTGCTTTCTGGTGCAGCAGCTCCGTCTCTGTCAGGCCATCCGGGTCTGCTCTGATGTTTGAGCTGGGTTAAAGGCTCGGTGAGCGTCGGCAGGCGGTAGGTGGAGACTCTGTGGTCGGTGCAGATGGCGACCACAGTGACCATGTTGACCTCCAGAGAGTCCCTAAACCTGAAAACAGGGGAGAAGAGGTGAGGGTTTCCTTCTGAAGGCTGGCGGTCTTTACCTCCAAACTTTCTAAGCCACAGGGGCAAAAACACAATGAAATCAAAACCTCAGTCAGGTAGAACATTTAAACTTTTATTTTCAGTAACAACTCATCACTCCAAAGAAGGGATAAGCTCTACGTAATTTTCAGAAAAATACATCTGGAAATATTCAACCTATCTGTTCCTCTGTTCTTTTATGGTTACTGTCAATAACACTGTTTTTCCACTCTTAACTTCATTTTAACATGTGCAGTAAACTCTAAAACTAAAACAAATTTAAGTCTTAATATAGACAAGTTTTAGAATAGAATAATGATCAATTATTATTATTACCTGCAGTTAGACCAGTGATGCAGCAAGTCACCTTCCTGCAGTTATTATGAATTTGATAGGTGCATGTGTGTGTATGTTTAGTCAGTACCAGTCCTGTAGTTTGCTGAGTGCTATGCTGCAGCGCTCCTCCTCCCAGGCCATCTGCTTTCTGACCTCCCTCACCCGCTGGGCCTTCACCCTCTCTGCCTGCTCACTGAACCGCCGGTCCAGTTGCAGCTCCTACACACACATACACACAATCAAGGACATGTACTGACATACAGTAATTCCCTGGAGACTTATCCAAACCTCATTATAATATCCCTAACCCTTACCATAACCTTAATGATGCTTATGCATCACTGATATCTCACTTCTGATGTGAATTTTGTTTTATTCTAAAATTAAACTAGATACAGCAGCTGCAATGGTAAAATGACATGAACTGTCAGACAGGCTGACAGTGGATGACCCAGGTGTGTGTGTGTGTGTGTGTGTACCACAGGTGACAGGCGAACATGCTCCGGCAGACTCTGGTTGTTGTTCAGCAGCTGTTTGAACGTCTTCTGGAGCTCAGCCAGCTTATTCCGCTTCGCTGCAATCTTCACATCAGCCTCCCGACGCAGACGGTCTTTCTCCAGCTTCTGCTTAGCCGTTTCGATGCTGGAGGGAGGTGTGTGTGTGTGTGGGGGGGGGGGGGTCAGGATGATGGTCAGAAAGTTAGATGAGATAAAACTGTCATGAGTATCTTGAGTTACGGTGACACCTAGACATAGATATAACTAAATGTAAGACATTCCAATAAATAAGGAATTAAATACAGACAATATAGTTCTCTACTGTACAAATAACTTTCTTAAATAGAGACAGAAAATGAGCTACACAGAAGACAAGAATAGAGTGACAGAGAAAAAGAGGAGGACCAAATGATCTCTTACAGGTTATTCACACCTACCTGTAGGCTGCTGGGTTCTCAATGTCCTGGGCTAACGCTTCATTCTCAATACCCACCTGTCAAAATAAGGTATGAATAAGATATTCGTTTTTCATTGAAACAACATTCATTTCATCTACAACCATTCACTTGGCCAACCTGCACTATACTGTTTTGCCTCCCAAAAATTCTGATCAAGGATGATTTCTATTAAAAACTTGCTGATGTAGAACTGCACCTGTAGACATTTGAACTGCACATAATGATGGAAAAACACCAAGTCCACAAAAACCGTCCAGCCACGCACAGAAAAATGTTTTAATAACACTCAACTTCTCCTTTGTCTTCCACTAATGAAGCAGTTTAAAAACCCAATTGCTTACGTAGTTTTTCTAAATGTTTTCACTTGTGACAGACACAGCAAACTGATCGTATAGGTTGTTTGTTCCAGAAGGAAATACATCAATGCTGGAAAATGTTGCAAAATGTTCTTCATGTTAAAATCCACTTGTTACTGCATTTATATGCACTCAGCCCCCTGGCTCATGTCGAGTCATTGTTTTAACCAAACTAGATATTTAGCATGTCTTTGTTGTCGTCATTGTCATTTTAATATAGCCCAAGATGACACATTTAGCTCGGAGGGCTTTACAAAAAAGACTTTTTTGGAAAAAAAAAGGTCTACAGACATGTATTAGGCATAGTGGTGCTTTGAGCTAAATGCTAATGTCAGCATGCAAACATGATGATGTTAAGCAGGTATGCTAATTGTTAGTTCAGCATGTTAGCATGCTAACATTTGCTCATTAGCATTATTTCCAAAGTACAGATGAGGCTGATGGGAATGCCGTTACGTTTGTAGATATTTGATTGTTAACCAAAGTACTGGACAAACTGAAATCTTTAACTGATGTTGCTGCAAAAAGTTAATGCCAATCTATCTAATAGATATTTTATTAGATACATCCATCCAATATTTGTTGAGATACTTCAGTTTGAATTAAAGTGGTTGCCCAACTGACAGATTGATTTTGTCATCCATAGAGCCACGATGCTAGTGTGGTTTAAAAGACAGAAACACAGAAAAGAAAAAAAGAAAATGTTGATGAAATGTGGACTGACCCTGGGAGAAGGCACCTCAGCCCTCTTTCTCTGCAGGCCTTTCTGTAGCTCTTCTGGAGGAAGCAGGCTGAAGGAGAAGATGTTGCCGTCATCACCTGCCGTCAGCACAAAGAGGTCGTCATGGCTACAGCGGATGTGCCGCAAGTGTCCGTATTGGTTGTCGTGGACGCTGAGAGCCCAGTAGGCCTGCATGGAGGTGAGGCAGTGGTCACTAGGCTGCAGAGGGTAAACCCTGATGAAGCCTGAGTGCATGCCACAGAGCAACAGCTGCCTGTTGGAGCTACAAAAGACCAAAACAAAACACCAGGAAGGAAACTTTATTAAGGTAATAGTTCCAAATGTGAAGGAGGCTCTAATGTTTACCTCCTGAAAAGTTCCTTCATTTCTGGCCTTATATCACACTTTTTCTGCCAGAGAGGGGTTTTAAATCTTTTAAGTCTTTGTGTGAAGACTCTTGAATCTTAAAGTTGCATTAAAAGATTTTTGCCCACCAGGTGGCAGATAAACTCCAAAACAAGCTGACAGACACACAGCCCTGATCTTATAAAGTTATAGTTACCAACATTTAAGCATACATTTGCCTTTTGACACATCCAGCAGACACAGAGCAATACTATTATATCATCCCATTGGTGTCCAATAATCACTCTCCTTTTAACTCTTTTTTGGCCTAAACCAACTCCAGTGAAACATATCTGTTTCTTTAGCTTCTAAATGTTCCACTTTCTGCAACAACTAGCTGCCAACTTCCTGCTGTTTGGTTTTTTGGTAATGTACAGTGGGTTTATCAGAGCTCGTTTATGTAATGTTCAGTAACATGGTATATATCCATCTAGCCACAAGGCGGCGCTGTGATAATTTACTGTGTTAAATCAGAGAGAGGAACTCTTACTTTAGGTTATCACCGGAACATGAGGTGAAAAATAAATGACTAGCACAAGCCAGCTGTTCATCATAACAATGTACTGTATGTTCATTGAAAAGAAATGAACATTACATGGTACCAGGAGCGGTTACTAAAGCTAATGACGTTACGCCGAGAACACTGGAGGGTTTGAAGCTGAAAATGTCTGCCTGCTACCTGAAGGTGATGGAGCGAATGGGGTCGTTGTCTGTGTTGTGGACAGGCCGGAAGTCAAAGGGCTCATCATGCCGCTGGTCCGGATCCTGGTCCTGCTTCTCCGAGAACTTACAGTGATACAAGAATCCTGAGTCAAAGCCTCCCTGCAGGAGAGAGGAAAGAGAAATGGAATCAATCTTTAAGGAAAAGACAAAATGTCTTCTTTGATTATTTCTGTGATAAATTTTTGCATCCAGGATTCTTCGTCAAACAGCGTAAAAATTCCTTGCTTGTTGATTTTGACCACTTAATTTGATTTTAGCTGATTTATTACTATGCAATATCTTTGAACATTCTAGTTATTGTTAGTGTGTATACCATGGAGAGCCAGAACTGGCCAGGCTGTGAGTAGAAGCCACAGTAGAGAGGACTTGGAGGGTCGGGGAAGTGGATAGGGGGCAACTCTCCCTCTTCTTCTTCTTCTTCCTCTTGCTCTGCATCCAGCTGCTTTGATTCTTTCAACCTCTCCTCTCTCGCTTTCTTCTTCTTCTCCTTTACCGCTTGACGTCTTGCTATTTCCTCCTCTCTCTGAAAGACACAAACACACACATTAAAACACAAATGGTCTGAAACTGAAATGGAGTAAGTTATTTCCACTAAAATCATGGACTAATTATGATGTAGATCACAAAACAATAATACAGCCATAAAAAGGGATGTGTGCGATTAAAACCCTACAAACTAAAGCTAAGAACAGACCAAGCCCGGACCTTGATTCGAGATTTGATGCTCCTGAACCTGAAAGTTCTGCTGGGTATTTCAGGCAGCTGGAAGGTTTTGGTCGGCTTGTGGGCCTCTGGATCAGGACTCTGAACCTCGACCACATGACCATTCTGACACAGGATGAGCAGCCTGTTTTCACTCTGTGTAAAATCATAAAAATAAATCGTTTGAATCAGCAATGTTCCATCACAGAGACATTTTGCCGCAAGTGGGTTGGAGACCAGACTTACATGGGAATGAGGTGACCACTCCAGCGCCTGCACCGGCCCGGGAACGTGGACAAAGCCGATGGGGTTGTATTTTTCCGCGACAGTGAAGAAGAACACAGTGCTGTCTGAGCTCTGAGCAGGAAGATGGCAGTGACAGAAAGGTGAGATGAATGACAAAAAAAGGAAACAGATCTCTACCACTGATCTTCAGTACTATAGCACTAAACATCAGAAACAACAGATCACAGGATGGGTAAAAGTATAAAGTGTTTCTATACTAAGCTCAATTTATGTGAATTTAGACCAGCGGTCTGCAAATAAGTCTGGCATTTTCTGGGCCAAATTTTTTTCAAGCCGTTACATGGCGGGCCAGAACATAGTCCAGTTATTTTAAACCCTTAGATAGCCTACAAGTGCATGTTCAGCTCAGTCAGTGCTATGCAGGACTCCTGTTTAGAAGGTTGTAGGATCCATTCCAACTAACTGCGGGTATTTTATTTCTCCCTTGTTAAACATATTGATTATAAAGACACTTTTGCACATGCTCACAATAAAGCATGTGCAAAAGTGTGTGTGCGTCCCAGCGTTTGATCCACATTCATAAACCTGTGGACGTTTATTTTCATTTCCCTGAGGAAATTCAGGGGAATCCAATCACATGTTCTACTGACGGCTTTTTCAGAGGTGTGTCAAGCAAGCCAGGGTCTCTTTTGAATGTCGTTCAGAACTTTTCAAAGTAAAAGCTCTCAATAAACTTGTCATAAAGCATTACTGCACAAAAAGTTCTCACGCTTTTATTTTGGAGGCACAATCACTTAAGACGAAGTGATTGTGTCAGTAACTGTATCCGTCATGACTGAGATCTCTTTCAGCACCAGCCCCTATCAATGTCTTTATTTTTTATTTTTCTGCTATCAAAGAAATCTGGCCGCGGACCAGATATTATTGCTGCAGGGCCGATTCTGGCCCGTGGGCCGCCTATTGCCGACCACTGATTTAGACATTCACACAAAACAAACAGGTTGTTAAATCCTTGTGTTTTAATTGGTTCTAACAATGTAACATTGTGCATTGTCAAACCTTCGCTGTCAGAAATGAGCGTTTGACCAATGACATCCAGGTGCGTTGAAGGACGTTATGAAATTGAAAGTGAGGCAACAGCAAAGGTTTGTTATTGTTTCTGTAGCTAGTGAATTACATTCACCACAAAAAGCTGTCAGATAAAGGTGAATGACAGGGACAGCGATCAGTCTCATTTTTGCTCATGAAAAGAAATTGTGACCCTGTCAATCAGTGAAACTCGTCATCGCCTTGCCATAATTGGGTGAACTTTTCTTTTGTTAAAAAGTATCAAAGGCACATGACACATTGGCAACATACAGATATAGTTTTTTTTTTTACACTCTTCACTGAGTTTCCCCAGTAAAATGTTCTTCAAACTGGGACTTTAAAGCTTTACATGTTGATATAATAATTATATTTATGATTCCTTTAATTAGTGTGTTAAGGTATTTTAATGAACAGAAGAAGCACAATAGCTATAGTTTGTTATATGAAAGTATGCAACCCTTTTGACAAACTGCAAAAACAGTTTTCCTGGAAACATCTTACCCCTGTGGCTAAGATCTCTCCATTTCGCTCAAATGCAACAGCAGTTACAGGGGCATTATGGGGTTTGAAGGCCTGTTTGAGGCGCAGCTTGGCATCTCCTTTGGGTCTGCGCCCGGTGACCAAATGCAGCCTCTGAGGGTCGTACAGCTCCAGTAACCGGACAACCCCATCCTCAAAGCCCGTCACCAGTAAACCTCCAGTTTGGTTCACCTAAAGACAAACACCAGAGCCACACAGCTCAGTTTTCTGTCAGAACACATCATATTTGGTAGCATGATACATTCTCCCACTGACACACTTACCAATGGTGGAGCCCAGCTGAGAGCAGTTCCTCCCTGATTGAAGCGACTAGTGGTCAGTTCTCTTTTTGCCAGGAAGTCAAAAACTTTGACTGAACCTGAAGACGAGGGGCAGACCTGTTATAGTGTGTGTGTGTCAGAGTGTTTGCAAACATGTACAGCATGTATGGTAATGTATGACTCACGGTCGAGAGCGACTGTGGCCATCAGGTGGGATTTCCTTGACACGTCCAGGCCCTTGATCGCCCCAGCGTGGAAGGAAAACAGGCACTCTGGATCAGGGGTCTGCATACACGGAACATACATCAACTGTTATTACACCCTTAACTTTCATTACAACATGTAATGACACAATATGGTTTGCAACATAGTTTTTCATTAGGCAGTATTACCTAAAAACACTCACTTTCATGAAAATAAAATGACTTTATACCTTTCTCCTGGGATGTCATTTGTAATTGAAGGCTAAGTTTAATTAAATTGAAAATAGACCAGTGTTAAAAGTATTTTTAACAATTTCTTTCTCCTCACACGCCCAAATGTTGTTGTGTTCCTGCTGCTGGAAACACTGTTCATTATAGTTTACAGGAATCAAATCCCTCAGTTTTAGACATTTTTTAATGATCAAAACAAACACAGATGAAGTCCTTTATTTTTCTGCATGAAAGTTCTGGAAAAAGCCATGGAAAAAGCGAGGATGATTGTCAACATACTTTACTTCTGTGTACGTATATATTAAAAAAATAAAATAAAATCATAGCTCTACATTAACGTTTAAAGGTCAAATCCTTGTGTACAGAACCCTTTGTTCACATCTGTCAACCTGCCTCTGTAGAAGAATCAGTACAGTCAAATCAAATGGACTCTCCATTAATTAATATGAAGGCTGGGCAAAAACAATTCTGTACATCAATAACAGATTGATAGAAGTGTTTAGAAGCATTATACAGAGCTTAAATAAACAAAGTGTAATGTAGACGTAACATATATTAAAGCCAAAATGTCAGTATAGAAAACTCACCGTGTTGGTGAATGAAAGATCCAGTTTCCAGATGGCTCCGCTGGAATCCTACATGACCACACAGTGGAGAGATCAGATTTAGATATTTGATCGGTTTGAGGCCAGATTATGTATTACAAATGGTTTTAATTAGTGACCTTTGACCCTCTGCCCTCTGACCTGAGCAAACCAGATGAAGGAGTCAGGTAGGGAGCTCTTCACCACAGAGGAGATGCAGACGTTGTGTCCAACCACCATCTCATTCATTGGCTCTATCTCAAACCTGCTGCTGTCGCTGTTGCTGTCGGCGGTGTCGATGCTCTCAGAGTCCCAGCCCTGTGGGGGGGGGGGGGGGGGGGGGGGGGGGGGTCAAAGTCAAATATCACAGTGTCTTTGGCCGCAGAGCTCTCTGTCAATAAATGTCAATATAATGTGACAATGTTTTAGGGATGGCTACTCCTGCCTTCATAGGATATTTAGACACAAGGAATGGTTAAAAATGAAAACTATCAATAATGTGGAAATTACGCTCAAACAGTTACAGGTGTTCAGTGCTGATTTTAGTTATAGTAGTAGTAGTAGTTATTTTATTTAGAAAAATATCTGATGACAAACTTGACAGACACGTTCTAAAAGTGAAGCCTTATGAGGGTATGTTATTCTTGTAGGTTATAAGTATGTTACCCGGACCACTCCATCAGAGCCAATCGTCATCAGCTGTCCATCTTCCAGGGCAAACGGCTGCACCATCCCGGTGTGGCAGTTCCGCCCTCCTTTACGGCAAATCTCCACCTTGATGGCATTCCCGTCCCACAGCAGCAAGTTGCCCCAGTCTGTGCCGGACACCACCTCACAGGAGAAGACGAAGGATCAGAAGTAACTATTGTTTCTCTTGAGTCTTACAGAGGATTTCTGAAACCAACGTTTTTGTGATTGAGCGTTTGGCCTTGTTGACAGAAGGTGACAGAGACCCAGTAGCTGTTCGGGATCAAATGACCTTTATCAATAAGTGCTAAAAAATTCCATTTTCATGACAACTGAGCAACTCCACCTGCTGAGGAAAATCATGTGATGCGGTCAAAAGCTCCAGAATAGCTCTGTGCAGACCTTACAGTGAGATTGTTTGGTAAAAAACAAAAGTATGGAAATTGTATGTTTTAGCCACGGTAATAGATCTGTCTGCCGTTTTTGGTTTAGACTGAAATATCATGACAAGATATTACACAGATTACCATGACATTTTATACAGACATTCATCATCACCACAGGATGAATCATGATAACTTTGGTAATCACCTGACTTTTCATCCAGCACCATTATCAGGTCAAAGTTTTAATTTGTCCAAAACTATAGTTTATGACCAAATACCTGCAAAACTAATGATATTCCCATCAGCCTCAGCTGTACTTTGTGTTTAGTGCTAATTAGCAAATGCTAACATGCAAAACTAAGATGGTGAACATGGTAAACATCAGCGTGTTAGCATTATCATTGTGAGCATGTTATGTCATTTAGCTCAGAGCATCGCTCTTCCTAAGTACAGCCAAACAGAGGCTAGCATGACTGTCTTGCTTGATAAATTACCAGTTCTTCCTGACTTGTGTACAAACCTAACTGGTAGATCAGTGGGAACAGACCTTTCCATCGGGAAGTTCCACGTAGCCCTCAATATCAGTCGCTGCAGTTTTCCCAAAATGTCCCATAAGCCCTTGCAATTTAGGACCTGTGAATGTGCTAGCCATTTTCCAGAACCTGATAGAGAGAAGTAGATTGGGTTTATTACCTTCTGTGAAAACTTTAACATATTCAATATCACTTTATGGGAGTAATTCAACTTCTGATGTCTGAAGTCATTTCCGCAAAAGTTTTGTTTATACATCAGGTTACGGAGAGCAGTGATTTTCTGGAGTCTCTGCTGCTTGGCATGCACCCTCATGGTGACAACACAACTCCAGGAAGTCACTGGTCCTGGCCAAGAAATAGTCTTGCACATAATCCCCCGCAAAACCACAAACTGCCGTTTTTACACTTTTCTACATTGATTTTTGTACCCATTAAACAAACAAGATATAACAGATATCTACCTTATCCTCTAACTCTCAGCAAGAAAGCAAATAAGCACATTTCCCAAAATGTTGAACTGTTCCTTTAAAGGCACCTTTTTCTGCCCCTCAATATATAAATGCTTATCTTAATGAGCTTAATGTCTGAGGCTTGGATCCCTTGTTCTTGCCAAAATGACCTTCCCCTGTTTCTCAAATCTTTAAGACATTGGTCTCTGTTCTGATGGATTTGTTTGACTGTTGGACATCAAATGAAAACAAAAGCAACTGGCTTTTTTATTCTCATGGGCAGAGACAAAAACCTGTTTCAGCAGTTTCTGCTACCAAACTAGCCATCGTGTGCATTTGCTAGCAATCCACTGTGGAAAAAGGTTACTGGTTGTTAGGAGGATTCAGTATGTCTTTTACTTGATGTGTCCAGATCCTGATGATGTGAGCAATCCTGGGTTGTATGGGGAGAAGCTGACTCGGTAGACCTCCTGAGAAACGGCCTTGCAGCTCAACATGACCTCCTCCTTCCTCCAATCCCAAAGTGTCAGCATGTAGTCGGGTGCGCTCCCCACACTAGCCAGCAAGCTCCCATCATGGTTAAAATCCACAAAGCTGTACGCTCGCTCTGTACCGCCTACAGACACAAAAGTTAAAACAGGTTCATCAAATAAATGGAAACATAACATTTGAAAAAGGTATAACTCAATTCATATTGGTCTCATTTACCTCTGAGGATGCGGGACAGTCGTAATGAGGGATATTCATAGATTATGATGTTGGGCTGGTTTCCCTTCTCTGCTACAACAAAGTATTCCTTGCTAGGGTGTGCCTTGACACACACAAAGAAATGAATACATTTTTTAAAGCAATACCAGAAATGCATTTTACTCCACATCCCTGTCTATCCATTTTCATTTGTTTTATTGTTTGTTTTTGCAGGGACAGCGAACAATTAAGAAGTTATTGCACAGCGTTAGCACAGCGTCTGCCACTGTTAAATCTCTTTACTTGGATCATGTGAATATTACATCATGTCATATATTGTAGGAGGGATCACAGAGCATACTCTTGCAAGTATACATACTCCTGTAAAATCAAATGTGATGACACACTATTTCCCCATAGGCTATATGATTTTTTTGGAAATGGGCTAAACATGCAAACCCTGCTATGGCCTTTAAATAAACAATAGACATGTCGCAATGTAGCGACCCAAATTCCAATTCTTACATAATCAATAGAAATGTGATTTTGTATCAAATATAGTATTACTCTGTGTTAACTAGCATTTGGTAATATAGATAACATATAATGCTGCTTTACTGATACTGATGCTTTCACTTGGAAGTAAACTTTAACATTGTAGGTGATCCTCCATTATTCTAGTTTATACTCTAACAATACATCTAATTGTAATTCTGCCTGTAAAACAAATGGATACTGCAGTATTTCCCTCTAAAAAATAGCAAAGTCAAAGTATAAATGCTCAAACTGCTACTCAGGTGTTCCCTGCACTCAATCACAGACTGCAGCCCCAGAGTGACTCTTCGCATGCAGTTTGTCAGCCATCTTACCATGATGGAGCCGATTCCTCCTCCACTGCAGGAGCGGAGGTACCGCTGCTCCTTGGTGGAAATGTCCAGAAGGACGAGCAGGTTACCTGCTATAAAGATCAGAGTTCTGTCATCCAGCAGTTGCAGGTTCCCCCTGCGCCCGCTGTCGTAGCCAAAGGAGCGACTGAATGTGGACGAATTAGGGTTCAAGAACAGATTCACTGAAGCTTTACACAAGATTTACTTTAGATTATTTTATTATGGGGCCTTTGATAATGTAATAATAATAATTATATAATAATAATAATAATAATAATAATAATAATAATAATAATAATATAATAATAATAATAATAATAATAATCGCGTTTATATTATTATATCACTATATAATAAAACTATATTACAACTATAATGTTATTATCAACTAGATCATATACCAAAGGATTATTTTCAGTTTCTATTACCTATATTTCATAGTACTGTATCATTACTGTATTGTGTGTGTATTGTAGGCCCCTAAATATACTATACATATATATATAACACTATGCACGTATACATGTCTGTTGTATTTATTAGTCATACTTATATCTATGTACTTATATTATAAATAGTATACACATAATGGCTACAAGTATACAAGCTACAAGTATTTTCACAATTATCAAATATAGTCTAAGATATTAATAGATATATTGTATATGGCATTTTAATGTTATCACTTCCTTAATTTCTTATTTCATTTGTATTTGAATTTGAAGTTGAAAAACTAATGAACAAACTCTGTGTGATTGTCCTTGTGTTAAATGTTTCTTTGCCTCTATTTGCCAAGTATAATGAGAGAAAGTGAGAAGAGCTGTGGTGTTAAAAGAGTTTTATAAAACACATTTTCAAAGAAGGATACGAGAGGTGCAGGAGGTTCTCTGGGATTTCAGAGTTGGGTGTGATGGACGGTCTGGAGTGAAGCTCCTCATAGTTATAGTAAATTTCTGCAGAGAGCTGCTTGCTTGATTCCTCCTCATCCTTCTGCTGCATCATTGAGTTTTCAGTATCACATCCTGTGAGGGAGGAAACATTTGACAGCTTTCAGTCATCACTGGATTAACATGTACATTTTTATGGCTGGGTCATGACCGAGACTAGAAAAACATCTTATCATCGGAGACTTTACTGGGTTGCGAGGAGAGAACATTATAAATATTTAAAAACTTTGTCGATTTAAGACTATCTATTAGTAAAATTGCTTCTACTCACAATTGTACATGCTACTTGGAGTTATTAGGCTGTTTATGTAAATTAACCGATTTTCTTCTTTCTTCTTCTTCTTTCAGATCTTAGACTTCTGCTGTTTCAACTGGTATACTGTGCACACACTTGAACTGTCTTCAACCAACTACTGTAGTCTTACCATTAAATATTAACTTACATCTCAACTGACATTTCAGCTGATCATATTTTACTCTTCACCCGACGATTCAACTGCATTCATTCTTCAGACATGTTATTAGGTGTCAATTAATTAAAGTCACATGATTATGCTCTCTACACTGAAAAGAATCATAGACCCATTTAGTCATGTCAACTTACTTCTTCTTTTTAACTCAAATAGCTCTGACAAGTTTTGGATTTTGAACTCAACTGTATGAGTTTTCGAATGTTAAACTTGCATTAATTCATTGTGTTGACTATTTGACACTTTTGTCGTGTTGATTGAACTTACGTATGTAAGTTATCAGTTGAAAAAAAAGGCGAGAGTATGAGGATTGCCTAGGCGCTGCGTCTTTTGAGTTTGAGAAAAACATATACATAATCAACTAATTATTAGGGTTTAGCAAGTACTCGGTTAAAACGAGTATCCGGTACAGATACTTTCTATGAGTATCATCAGAGTAAAATGTGTCAATATCTGTATTGTTATAACCTATAAATATATGAATATAAAAAAATCAATTACTATTCTCTGAAGCTCAATTCTGAGGCTGTTCTGTAAATGCTTTTCTAATAAATATAGCAAGTTAGATAGCTGATAGAAATTTCAGGCTTAAATAACTTCCAGTTTATACCACCCACTTATAGATTAAGCCCCACCAATTCTGAGTACAGATACAGAAAATTTGGTGTTCTTGCTCACCCCTGCTAATTATACACTGCAGATAAGTCATATATTCAAATTCCAACCAAAATATAGACACTTCTGTGGTAAACAAAACTAGTGCGACCGGTGGAAAGGGTTCCAGACAACGGCCTTAAGGCCCTTTCAGAAAGGAGGTGACATCTGCTGCTATTTTGAACTTTGACTGCAGCGTGCACAATCGCACCAGCAAGCTGCCCTGCCCCGTCACAAGTCATTGAAGATAATAGCACAGTGGTGCTGTTGTTGTGGTCTGTCTTCAAGGCCCTTTATAGATGTAAACTGAAACAAATTTGGAATTTAAATCCCTTAACTTGAAATGGAAAGTAGTGTTAATTTGGTTAAGTTGCTTTAACTTGAAACTATGAGTTAGAATAACTCAAACATTGGGACAACACTGTAGTTATGTCCACTTTATGAACTTAAATTTATGAGTTGAAACAAAGGCAATCTTCAAGTTGAGTTATCTGAACTTAAAAATGTGAGTTGAAGGGGTGTAGAATTGTATGTTTGTTAGACAAGTGAAAGCAAGTTTCCTTGAATGGACAATGTAATATAGATAGCTGTTTTAACTCACAGTATTAAGTTGAAACACTAAATTATCATTAATTAAACGAATTTTATAATGTAACACCATAAGTTGAAACAAAGCTTTTCTTAAAGTTGAGTTTACTCACATTTTTAAGGCAGCAATTGAACGAAGTTTTTAAGTTGAACCACCTAGATAATTTTTACAGTGTACCTTCAGTGTGTTCCCCTGAATCTGTCTGCGTGATCACTGCCTGTCCACCAACAGCAGATGTGTGTTCTTCCGACATTTCCGCTTTTAAATGTCTGCGCTGTAAATTTATTCACGTTATTCAAAGCTACATCCAAACTGGCGTTAAGCTTTCAAGAGCAGTGAATGTGGTAACAAAGCAAAATACAGCTCTAGCAGCTCGATTTTCAGTTAAGCCAACACTTAGCTAGTAAAACATGTTTGCTTCTACATTTGGCTCTGCGATTCTGCCGTTTTAGTTTGGAGGAGTTGCCAGGCAACAAGGAATGTCACGCTGATCCAAATCCTGCTGGTTAATGTAGTTCTCAACCAAACCCTCTTCATGCTCCATAGCAAATGTGATCCTTTGCGTTGCTTTATCTTGGGATCAAACCTTTTTATAAACAGTGTATGGATCAAACCACAGACAAGACATGTTGTTAAATTGTAGAATTATAATGATCTAACGTCAGTGATTATATTTATAATCGTAGGATAAAATAAAAAATAAAAAAAAATAAAATGGGCCCAAACTAATATATGAACAATTTCAAAAGTTTATTGCTGAACTCCTTCCTGGATGCGGTGTAACCATAGTGACGACGTCTATCTCTTTAAATGACACATAAACAAACATGGCCGCTTCTCAATCGAACGGAAAAACGGTTCACTTTTTATATACTGTGCTCACTACTGACAGATACAGAACTCCATTTTTGTTTCGATAAACTGTAGGACTGCTGAGCCGAACATGTTTTGCATATTGTGATATATAAACGTTAAATGTGCACGTTCAACTATTTTTCGACAATAAGGACAACAGCTGACGTTTTACGGCAGCGAAGGTTCAGCTTGATTGGACGTTTTGTGCCGTAAACCGTGTTGGTTACAGAACGCATGGGACTGAGGTTGGCGCAGCGTGTGTGAGTGCGTCTAAATGTAAGTTACACCAGTAAAGATCTTGTATATCTTGTTATTGTTCGCGTTAACAGTACAGAAAAACTGCGTTTAGGCGCGTGGCGCTATCGATAGTATAAAAATATTTGTTGACATCCATTATTTTTGCTATTACCAAAGCTAACAAGATATGGAAAAAGTACCAAAACCCTTTAGCCAAGTGATAGTAGCGACAATAACATTACAATCTAAAACGAATCAAATAAAAATGACATAAATGTGCATCATGAAAATATGAAAGTAACATTAAAATGTGCTTTAAGATCAAAAGAGTAAGTAGTCGTGAAAAATAGTTTCTTCAATGTTAAGTTAGATGTTAGCCAACATATTACATATGTTATATGTTAGTAACATATTTCTCTGACTCTTTAACAGTATGTTACGTAACACCTTACATTTTAGTTCTTAAAGTCAAAATGCATATTTCTGCTTTCTGAAGCCCAACCTAATGTTTGTCTCTATGTTGATCCCAAAAAGCTTCGATTTAATATTGATCTTCTGCATTTACCTGTTCTATATACATCTAACTTCCTTCATACTGACATGCAGGCAAAGATCTAAAGAAACTTCTCTGCAAGCTTTGTCCAAATATTTAAGTTTATGATAATTACAGCAGTTGATTGTGATACTTGGTCTTGAAATATATTATATTAGTTATTCTTTTATGCAGACACCAAGAGCTTTGTGGACTTGCTGTTCAGCCACAGAATCGCTAGTGACAGAAAATAGGCCTGGAAATAAGAGGGACTTTGACGTGTAAAACTGGAGCCCAGATTTATAATTCATTACTTGGATGTCTTTCTTTCTGCTGTTGTCCTCGTCTCCATTTCTCTATAAGACACACGTTAGGATGGAGGCTAAATCCAAAAAACCCTTTTCTCCTAAAGGCGGAAAGAAGTTTACACAGAAAGGAAAAGGTAAGCTGTAATTTACATTAAGCAGCCATGTACACCATCACTGTCAACCAGGTTTGTTAATGGCATTTCTTGCTCTGTCCAGATTCCATAGGGACCAAACTTGGTGGGAAGCCAGGTGGTAAAAAGCCCTTTAAACCGTACAACAGCGCAGAGAAGAAGAGCAGACCGGGGAAGGGTGGAGATGGTGGCAAGACAAAACACAAATTTGCTTTCTCCAAAGTTGACAAGGGGCTGCAGAAGAGGAAACCGTCTTTTAAGGCCAAAAAGGATGGAGAAGAGGGTGAAGGTGAGAAAACATCTGCCCGACGCTTTTTGTCTTTGTGTCAGATTCCAATGTGGTTTTGTATATCTCACTCCTGCTGAACATTTTGACCAGCTGATGTTATTACCCACCATTCCTTGTGTCTGTGTTCCTCCTGGATTCACAAGTAGCCCTCACCAAGTCCTACATGCCAGTTGTGGTGACCGTAGAATTTCATTCACATCCTTTTCGAATTTACCAAACCATTCAGTGAGCCCTGGTGGACGGAAGCACCTGCATTTCATGTTTTTCCACTATTTTGATTTGTCCCTGTCTGTCTATAATACTGTATATACAGTATCTCACAAAAGTGAGTTCACCCCTCAAGTTTAGGGGTGTACTCCCTTTTGTTGCCAGGAGTTTAGACATTAATGGCTGTGTGATATGTTATTTTGAGGGGACAGCAAATTTACACTGTTATACAAGCTGTACACTCTACTACTACTACTACTACTACTACTACTACTACTACTACTACTCACTTTACATTGTAGCAAAGTGTCATTTCTTCAGTGTTGTCACATGAAAATACAACAATATATGCTCACAACAACATTATGTACAACCCCAGTTCCAGTGAAGTTGGGACGTTGTGTAAATGTAAATAAAACCAGAATACATTCATTTGCAAATCCTTTTCAACCTATGTTCAATTGAATACACCACAAAGACAAGATATTTAAAGTTCAAACTGATAAACTTTATTGTTATTTGCAAACATTCACTCACTTTGAATTTGTTGCCTGCAACACGTTCCAAAAAAGCTGGGACAGGGGCATGTTTACCTCTGTGTTGCATCACCTTTCCTTTTAACAACACTCAGTAAGCGTTTGGGAACTGAGGACACCAATTGTTGAAGCTTTGTAGGTGGAATTCATTCCCATTCTTGCGTGATGTACGACTTCAGTTGCTCAACAGTCCGGGGTCTCCGTTGTTGTATTTTGCGCTTCATAATGCGCCAGACATTTTCAATGGGAGACAGATCTGGACAGCAGGCCGGCCAGTCTAGTACCCGCACTCTTTTGCTACGAAGCCACGCTGTTGTAACACGTGCAGGATGTGGCTTGTCTTGCTGAAATAACCAGGGACGTCCCTGAAAAAGACGTTGCTTGGATGGCAGCATATGTTGCTCCAAAACCTGTATGTACCTTTTAGCATTAATGGTGCCTTCACAGATGTGCAAGTTACCCATACCACAGGCACTAACACACCCCCATACCATCACAGATGCTGGTATGGTTGCGCTGATAACAATCCAGATGGTCCTTTTCCTCTTTGGCCCGGAGGACACGACGTCCAGAATTTCCAAAAACAATTTAAAATGTGGACTCGTCGGACCACAGCACACTTTTCCACTTTGCGTCAGTCCATCTCAGATGAGCTCGGGCCCAGAGAAGCCAGCGTCATGGGTGTTGTTGATATGACTGTGTTAATTGACAGTGGTTTTCTGAAGTGTTCCTGATGTCAGTTTTTAATGCAGTGCCGCCTGAGGGATCGAAGGTCACGAGCATTCAATGTTGGTTTTCGGCCTTGCCGCTTATGTGCAGAGATTTCTCCAGATTCTCTGAATCTTCTGATGATATTATGGACCGTAGACGATGAAATCCCTAAATTCCTTGCAATTGTACGTTGAGAAACGTTCTTAAACCGTTGGGCTATTTGCTCACGCAGTTGTTCACAAAGTGGTGAACCTCGCCCCATCCTTGCTTGTGAATGACTGAGCCTTTCGGGGATGCTCCTTTTATACCCAATCATGACACACTCTTGTTTCCAATTAACCTGTTAACCTGTGGAATGTTCCAAACAGGTGTTTTTTGAGCATTCCACAACTTTCCCAGTCTTTTGTTGCCCCTGTCCCAGCTTGGAATTTGTTGCGGGCAATAAATTCAAAGTGAGTGAATATTTGCTAAAGACAAAGTTTATCAGTTTGAACATTAAATATCTTGTCTTTGTGGTGTTTTAAATTGAACATAGGTTGAAAAGGATTTGCAAATGAAAGTATTCTGGTTTTATTTACGTTTTGCACAACATCCCAACTTCATTGGAATTGGGGTTGTACATGGTCTCATCATCACTTGTGGACATTAAAGTAAAGGGGGAAAAAAAACCTGCAGTATAGGGAATGTCATTAAATTCTGCAGCAAGGTCAGCTTGGATGCAATATCTGTTCCAAATGATAAAATATTGAAGCCACACTATTCACACTGTTCAGCCCTTTGGCGTTGATTTGACTAAGTAGGATGACCATAACTGAGGAAACACGTCTAAAAACACTTCTGTAAAGATCCGATCACATTTTAGATGTCATTTTGCAGAAATACAGACAATTCTAAAGCGTTCATTAACTTTCTAGCAGCACTTTATCTAAGAAATGTTTTTGAAAATGAATATTATTAAATAACGGGAATTTGGGGTACATATTTATCGTTGTACATTCTGGCCACATTGTACACACACTGAGAACTGGGAAATCTAATTTAGGACATAAGGACACAATCACATGGGCTTGTCATTGCCTCTTTCACTGCTCTGTTTAAAGTAATAGTGTCTAAACTTCAACTCTTTCAGCCTGCATCTTCGATGATTAATTTTGAAGTGTCAAAACATTGTTAGTGATTTCTGTGTGCGTGCGTGTGACCAGGTCCGGTGGCTAAGAAGATGAAGAAAGGTGAGTTTAAGCCGAAGACGAAAGAACTGACGGAGGAGGAGCTGAAGAAGAACAGGCAGCAGAGGAAGAAGGACCTGAAGAACAGCAGACAGCAGGCGGAGAGGAAGGACATGTTCGAGATCATCCGTCAGGCGAAACGAGTGTGGGGAGACCTCAGAAGGTAAACTAAACACACTGTCACTCACAAAATAAGACATGTCTCTCCTGGAAAGACATTGAACATGTTGCACTTGGTTGTTTACATTAAACGTGACAGCAATGGTTGCGCAACAAAAGAGAACTACAGCTGGCCAATCAGTGAGATGCGGGTGTGAGTCTCATACCATCGTGTTCGGAAAGTTACAGGTAATCGGACTCGGAAAGGGGGGATATGACAGAGTGTACTGGCAGCACATCGGATTGACCAATCAAACACGTGCAAGCCCACGTTCCAAGTAACTCACTTTGTAACATGAATGCTGTGCTGCAGACTGCTCGTTCACGGGCGATGGTGTGTGTATGTGTGTCAACAGGAAGAAATGCAACGACGACTTGAAGAAGAAACTGATGAAGGAGCTCCATGACCTTATCCGCGGGAAGATCAAACAGGTGAGTCTGGTTTGTATATTTGGTGCTGAATGCACATGGATCACCTGTCAATCAAACGGTGGGTGACATGACTGTCTTTTAAGACTTTCTAAGAATGCAGTTTCTGCAGGTCTTCGGTTTGTTTACGTTCAACCACTGGACATGTTCACTGGAAAATCTGCAAATACACCAATAAACAAATGGTTCAACATGGAAGCTTAAAGGCCTATCGTACTATGTTGGTAGCTGAGATTTAGGAACGCTGAGACGCTGCTAAAAAGTAGTCCAAAGGGTCAAGAAACACAAGCAGTCAGACAGGAAGAGTCATACATTGTTGTACTGAGAAAAATCCCAAACAGGTCCATCTCATATTTTGGTTTTATGTTCCAAAATCTCGAGGGCCGTCGTTACTGACTGTGCTTTCCTGCCTCCAGATGGCGTTTGCTCACGACTCAGTGCGAGTGCTGCAGTGTTTCATCCAGTTCGGCAGCCACGAGCAGAGACAGGAAGCGTTTGAGGAGCTCAAAGGTGAGCAGACAAGTTTGGCTTCTTCATTTGCTTTTTTAACTGCCCTTTATTGTGTCTGCGTGTCTGCGATTCCCATGTTGACCAGTTGCGAGTGGTCACATCACACGGACAATTGAAGATGGCTGTTTTTGTGCTTGTTTTACAACTGGAGATTTCAGCTGTCGCAGACTGTCACTGTTTAACTTTCAGCTGTTCTGTTGTTTCAATTCCAACATGGACACACATAGATATCAATAAACACAAGCAAAATAAAGAGAGAAACGTGGGGGGTGATGGCGCAGTGTGAGAGACCCGGGTTCAGTGGAACAGATGTGATTGTGAACAGATGTGTGCTCTCGCGGGGGAAAAACACATTTTCTGTTTCATTTTTATTTAACCTTTATTGAACCAGAAAGTCCCTTGAGATTGAAATCTCTTTTCTGAGGGAGACCTGGCGAAGACGGCACAGTAGTTAAAACTTAAATATAAATAAAACATAGTCAAAATGAACATATAAAAGAAAGGGACTAATCCAGGTCACATGAGGCAGATACATTTCTCAGTTACATTGCATTTTAACATGGCTTTAAATTAAAGTAGTGGGACTAGATCATTTAGATGTAGGAAGTTTTGACCAGGGAGCAAAATAAGAGTCTTTTTTCCTCAGCTCAGTGAAAGCCCTTGGAACCTGGTAAGAGAGCTACCTGGTGGAACGGAGATGAAAACTGCTGGAATCCAGCTTCAGGAGAATACATAAATATGCTGGCACTTTACTCAGCATGGCTTTGTACACAAAGATATGCAAATTTCACTGTGTCATACACGTAAAGGCACAATTTAGCAGCTTGTAAGTCCTTTCCAGTATTATTTATAAATAAAGGAGCTAAAATTGAACCTGGAGGAACACCCTTAGTTTTCTAACCCCCTGCTGGGCACGCATCCTTAATTTTTGTAAACAGGAAACGCATTGCTGTTTCCCAAAGCTGGAATCGGCACTGCCTGAGTCATGAGTGTGATGGATGGAGGATTGGGAGCTGATCTGTTGTCCAGTTCCTGGTTTTATTTTTGTGACAGTTAACTTTGTCGTCTCCGACAGATGACATCATCGGCTTGTGTAAGTCGCAGTACGGCAGACACGTGGTGAAAAAACTGCTGATGTACGGGTGAGTCAGCTAAGAGTGGTTTCTTCTTCTTCTTCTCCTCTCTGAGAACAGACATCCATATTTAAATCAGCAAGACACAAGCTCTGTGTTCCACACAGTAGGCAAGGCAATTTTATTCATACAGTCAGCTCAATGTGCTTAAATAGTGTGTATGAGGAGTGTGTATGCATTTCCTTCACAGAAACAAGGAGCTGGTGGCGGCTGTGATGCAAACATTTAAGGGTCACGTGCGGCCGATGCTTCGCCACGCCGCCGCTTCTACCATCATCGAGTACGCCTACAACGACAAAGCCGTGCTCGCACAGAGACTCATGCTTACTGAGGGGCTGTATGGCAACACCTTCACTGTCTGCAGGGTACACACACACACACACACACACACATAATGGCATTAGGCTGCTTCCATATATCGGCTGGCTAATTGACTGTGAACATTTGTCTGCCTGTGTGTCCAGTCTTCAGTTTGTAACACCATCGACAAAGTTGTTGAGGCGAACCCGGACAAGCTGAGCAACATCATCGACGAGATGAAGCAGATTCTCACACCCATGGCCCAGAAGTAAGACGAGAAAACTAAATAAGAGAACTAAAGTGAAATAAGTATGAGCAGCTAAACGCAAACATACAACACACGTTTTACTAAATATATAATCAGCGTTACTTTGTTAAAGGTGACCAGCGTCAGTCGACTAACCAAAACAACATTTTTGGTAATTGAATTTTTGAAGTCATTTATGAAGCCAACCATATTCTCTGGAACCAGGTTCCCTAATGTGAGGATTTAAACCATTTTATATTAAAATCTGACTGACAGAACAAGTCATTTAAAGATCTTCCTTTGGACCTTTTGCATTGTTTTCTGATATATTATAGTTAAATATGTACTTGAGATAATAGTCTTTATTTGTAGCCCTTCGTCAGAGTAAAGAAAAAAAAAACAACACCCCAAATACACCCAAATAGAGGATAATGCAACCTGCAATCATGTTAATTGCAAGTAAAACAGTACTTTGAAGGAAGAGCTAAATGTGATGATAGTTTTGTGATGAATAAATTTACATTTGCTTTGAATTGAATTGCCCTTGGTGTCTTAGCTAAAAGTTAGCTTATTTATTTCTTGGATAAGTTAAAAGTAGTAAGAAACTCCAAAAACATAAGTATAATAATATGTATGCAGCTTTATTTGTCTTTACTTCTTTCCATTAATTCCCCCTTTTCTTATATATAAATGTCATTTGAATTAATATGATGATTGCATTTTATTACTATGTAGAATTTATTCCATGTAATTACAGCTTCTGTTGTTGTGTTTCAGAGAACAAGTGATCAAACACTCTCTGGTCCATAAAGTCTTCCTGGACTTCTTCCTGTTTGCTCCAGAAAAACAGAGAACGGTGAGCTGCTCTTTGACGTCTCACATAAGGCTTTATATTTAATAAAAATTTGTATGGCTGTACATTTCTCTAGTAATGCTTTTAACAAAGACACGGTGTGGTGTAACAGAAAACAGAAAATAAATCTTGAAAGCTGCTTCAAAAAACAAAGCTTCATATGAGCTAATTATCATTTCTAAATGAAAGTCAAGTTAAAATGCCGACTGTCTCTTTGGTTTGTATTCTTTTGGACATGCGCAGGAGATGATCGAGTCGATCAGAGAGTCGGTGGTCTACATGGCTCACACACACGACGGAGCACGAGTGGCAATGCACTGTCTGTGGCACGGGACGGCCAAGGTGAACACGCACACACAGAAAGCAAACAGCTTAGCTGTTATTTTGTTGGCAGCAAGGCTCAAACTCACAGATTAGAGGACTACACTAATGACAATGTACAGCTTTTATTGTCCTTTTCCATCGTGAACCACTTATCCTGCGTACAGGGGGGGCTGGAGCCAATCCCAGCTTACATTACCCTGGACAGGTCGCCATTCCATCGCAGGGCCACACATAGACAGACAACCACTCACACTCACATCCACACCTAAGGACAATTTAGGGTCACCAATTAACCTAGGCTGCATGTCTTTGGATGGTGGGAGGAAGCCGGAGTACCTGGAGAGAACCCACGCAGACACGGGGAGAACATTTAAACTCCACACAGGGAAGCCTGGGCAACCGGGGTTTGAACCCACGACCTTGCTGTGAGGCCAAAGGCCACAAGGATAGGACGACAATAGACACACCCTCTACCATCTTGGAAAAAAGATGCTAGATAGAGCCGCATAAAGTGCAGTTGTTGGCAAGAAGTAGTGCAGGCGTATGAGGTGTGGATAGTGCCTCTGAAAACATGACATTTATGAGAGAAAGGGGGTTTGCAGCATACATCCTCTGTGTAACGTTATATACATGTCATCACTAAGTACGTCTCCTATATACCAGCGTATATTTTTTCTTATAATTTTGTGTGGGGGTCTGATATTAAACTACGTATTATATGTAAATGCTCTGTATTAGTATAGCAATTCGGGGTTCACTATCTGGAGTAGCCGGGGATCGAACCGCGATATTGATTGGCGTTTACAGTAGCCAATAGCCTGAATGTGCGTTACCGCCCCCCCCCCCCTCCCCATCATACAGACTCTGTGCTCTGTGCAGCCTGGTTAGCTCTCAGTGAGTGAACACTGCGGCCAGACCGGGACCCAACACAGCTTCCGAGACCAACAGTGACCAGTTTGACAGCAGGGAATACAGGACCGAGGTGGTTTTCTTTCCGGATTTGGCTCTTGGCACCCTTTGGCTGACTCGGCTAGCAGCACGGCTAACCAAGCTAACTAGCTACAGATACAGACGGAAACAGTTGCGGTTTAGCAAAAAGTTAAATGTATCTGTTCATCAAGAAACTCGTTCACATTCTGATATCATAGTATCGCCCACCCCTACTTCATATCCACATCTCTGTATTACATTCAGAAATTTAGTCATTCAATGGCAGGGAATGAAAGTGTTACAGTAAAATAAAAGTACATGCACAGTGTCTTTGTTTCGAGCGAACATTTTCTTTTTTTATGTTTTAGGACAGAAAAGTCATCATCAAAACTATGAAGACGTACATAGTGAAGTTTGCCACGGTGAGTTCTCAATGCTGCTACATCTATTCATTCATTACAAGCTGTCAAAACATGATTAGCCTGGGATTGTTTTTGGTTCTATTAGAGGAAAGAGTCAAAGTAATACTGCACTCAACTCTCAAAGCCAGCTGAGAACATGTGTAGAAACATCAGACATCAGTCATTATCCCAGACGTAGACTCAGCAAACCTGAACTGAAGTCTTGCCTGTCATTGGTCCGCAGGGAGAGTTTGGTCACCTGGTTCTTCTGGCCATGTTCGACTGTGTGGACGACACAAAGCTGGTCAAACAGGCCGTGCTCTCAGTAAGTCTGAAGCCTTGTAATTTGAAGATGCTCAATGAGATCCTGATTATTTCAATAGTGACTGCAGTTTTCCTAAAAATCAAACCAAGTATCACTTGAAAAAGAACTTCTTACGATTAGAAATATGACAAAAGTTGTAGTTATCGTCTAAAAATGTTATCTCACCTGTTGCCACCTGTCCAGGAGATCTTGTCGTCTCTGAATGAGGTCATCAGTAATAAATATGGTAAGAAGGTTTTGCTGTACCTGCTGAGCCCCAGAGACCCTGCTCACCTGCTGCCGGAGATCATCAAGGTGCTGGAGCAAGGAGACGGAAACACACACAGGTAGCAACAGTTAACCAGGGTCTAAATGTTTTAGCTGGAAACTGATGAAGCCCAAAATATTAAATAAATAACACGACTCACTCAAGTTTGAAGCCTGCATAGGTGGATTTTGTTGATTTGTCACGCTGTCTTCCTCTCATCAGTAAAAAGGACATGGCGATTCGGAGGAAGGAGCTGCTGGAAGTCATCTCCCCTCCACTGCTGGAGTATCTCCGTGACAACGCTTCCGCCATGACGATGGACAAGGCGACCAGCGTCACCGTTAGTGACATCCTGGCGTC
This sequence comes from Micropterus salmoides, assembly GCF_014851395.1. NCBI lineage: Eukaryota > Metazoa > Chordata > Actinopteri > Centrarchiformes > Centrarchidae > Micropterus > Micropterus salmoides. The sequence continues at coordinate 27,391,085 of NW_024041151.1, read as the reverse complement.
AGCCTGCGGGGACCTGCAGCCCGCCATGACAGCTGTTGCTCAGCTGGCCAATCAGGAGTTGGTACCAGGAGGGATCAAGGGAAAGGTAAGGGGGGGGGGGCAGTTTGAGTTTAGTCCTTTTATTATGGATAGGATGGTTAGCACTTTGTAGAAGTTTGTAACTTGTTTTGAAAAGTGTTCCACAAATAAAGATTATTATTATTATTATTATTACCAAAAGAAGCTACCAGGACGGTTTTCTTCACAAACTAACATAATGTTGTTGGTTTCCACGAGTACACCGCCGGTCTTGTCTGCTGTTCTGCACCCTGAACTCTGTTTTTCTACCGCAGCTTCACATGGCCGAGCATCCAGCAGGACACCTGGTGCTGAAATGGCTCATAGAGCAGGACATGACACTGGAAGAGGCTGGCAAGGAAGGTAAACACAGGACTACAGGACTTTGCGTCATTAGACTGTAAACTGCTGTGATTATAGACAGTCATTATAGGAATGGAGATAATGTGCTTGTTAAAGGGCCATACTGGGGCTTTACATGTTTGAGCTCATTAATTTCAGATTGCATTAACTTTAAATCACTGCCGACCATTTTCTAAAATGATCCCATCAGTTTAGGGTTAATTTCAGTTTATTTCAGCATGTTCTAAAAATGAATTTATAGACTTGAAGTCACTAAAAAACTTTGATTTTGTTAGTTAATTTAATAGGTGATGCACTGAAAGATGCTCACTAAAATAAGTAATTGTTCATTCTCTTTTGATGAATGTTAATCTGGTCTGGAAATGAGTCACTTCCTGTATTTATAAAATATGCTAATGAACCCCAGTTTGGATTATAGTCTCTCAACATCTGTCTTTCTGAAAAATAAATATGTTGATCTTTATAAAAGAATGGATTTCCTAAACCCTCAAAGAATCTTTTATCTATTATACTATATAAAACCATTTAACCCTTTTCCCAAATTAAGACTGTTTTCTATTTGTGGTAGCAGCAAGTGACATGTACTGGCTCTATTTGTATGTGAAAGTGTAAAATGGCTTAATGGCCACAAGAGGGCGCCAAAGTGATGAGCAATGGCCCAACATTCTACAAAATTAAATTGAAATCAGGGAAGTTTCTGTCTTTCTGTTGACATCTACTTCACTTACCTTTTCAGAACGGTTCGGCAGGATACTGGTGGACACAGTGGGAACAGACAAAATGAAGAGCTGGGTCAAAGTCAACAGAGGAGCCATGGTGCTCTGCAGGTCAGTGTGTGTACACACACACCTTGATGACATATAACAATTCAGTTACTCAAAGGGTCAGTTCATCCAAAATCACAAAACAGACACATTTTCTTGCTTCCCTCTAATTGTATCTTTATTTATCCAGGTTTTGTGATTTGTGCTTTCCCAATACAGTAGAGGTGATTGGTAAAATTACATTAAAAACATTTCTTTTGATAATCCACAACCTTTCTGTGTGGATTTCTGTGAGGAAGTGTTCATAGAGTCTATTTCAGGATTTCAGTGCAGAGAAACCTTTTCACCATCGAGTCTGTGGATTATCCAGAGTAACCTGGAGACTAGGTGCGTCATCGCAATGATTAACCATCTGCACTTAAGTCCCACTATACAGACACAAATGTTGGATTTCTGGAATTATTAAAGTTGCTTTCAGTTTGATTTGACTGTTTTACATGCAAAATAATTGCTGTCAATCTGGGAACAAAATAGTTGCCCAGTTGTCAGACCTCAGTAGTAGTACGCCACTGACTGTCTTAGATGACAGAACTGTTAAGAATCACTCATTAATCTTTATTCTGTCTTGTTGGCATTAATGCCATAATCTGAATAAAAGTAATTTTATGCGTGATCAAATGAGCTGGTAGAAAAACATAGAACGAAAGTGGAAAGACGAGCAAAACATGAATAAAGGGGTTTGTGTGATTTCAGAGTTTATATGGGTGTTTTTCTTACCAAGTAAAAAAACAGGAATAAAAGTGTGCTGAGCTGTTGACCTGCTCTGAGCAGGCTGCACGAAACACACATTTTTGGCACTAAGATTGCAGCGCACCTCTGGACAGAATGCTGCGTTCCTCTCCCTGCGCACAGTATGTGGGTGAACTGATCCTTGAACTACAAATGGCTGACAACCAAATCACATTTCTAAGCCTCGTCATCACATGAGCTGCACTGTCCAAATGTTTGCAAACTATGTTTTCCTTTTGGTGTAGAAGTGACATTGCTAAAAAATGATTTCAAATGAACTAATAAATAAACATTTGGATATGCAGTGTCTGGTCAGAAGCTAAGCAGCCTTTTTGAAGTCTCCACCTGTGTTCTTGTGTGCAGCCTCCTGAACAGCTGTGACAAGTCTGTGGTTTCCGAGGTGAAGGCGACGCTCGAGTCCATCAAACCAGAGCTCAGCAGCATCAGCAACAACGAAGGAGCTAAAATCCTGCTGAAGAATCTAAACAAGTAGAGACTTTTTTTTTTTTTATTTCAAACAAACTGGTGATGTTAAAACGCATCACCGTCTGTGCAGCAGTGGGCCCTTTCCACAAAACGCCTACAGGACTGCAAGTGTTTGTAGCTGCACATGGGAATGTTTTCAGGAAGTGGATACAACCTGGAACATTCAGGTCATTTCATCCCTGCTGGAAAAGAACGGACGTGAATTTTTGTGGAAACATTGAGAATTGAATGTGTGAATAAGGATATAAAAACAGGTAAAATACACAGATTGTTAGTTTTACAACACATGAACAGTACACATAACATAAATCCTCATAGGTCTGTTGTACTAATAGAATCAGTACAACAACGGAGTCATACTCTGATTGTTTTTTTACATAAATACGTTTTTCTTCCCAGTCACTTCTACTTTGCCGTTTTGCAGTCATTGTTAAGCTTCTATCGCTGACACTCAACATGTATTTCACATTAAAAGCTCACCTGGTTAAAAAAAGTATTTTTAAGGTGAAATATCTGCGGGAAGTGGTGGGTGTCACTGAAAAAACCTAGATATACATGTAGTTAGTGAGGGAATAACAGTATTTCTGTTAAAGAAGAGAAACTCAGAGCAGCCAGTTGGTGAATATGACATGATTCTGTTGGAGCTAGTGCTGTGGAAATATATAGTAGAGGAGAATGTATGGATTGCGGACAAAGGAGCTTAATAGGTTCAATTTGACCAAATCACAGAGATCACCACTGTCCTCTTCTATCTCGTCTCTCTGTGCAGGTGGTTTTGGGTGTTTTATAGTCAGGAGATTTCTGCCTAAGGTGAATGGAATTTAATTTAGGTGGTCATAGTAAAACTCTATTTCAGTACATTATCTCAAAACCTGGACAAGTAAACACAAAACAGTGGCTATCTAGAACCTTTAAGGGGTTTTGGCGATTGTTCTGTCCAGTAGTCCTGATTGTTTGTGCCACCTTCATTTTCAGATTGTCTTTAGTAAAATTTTGTACCTTGTGAGTTATAATTGCTTCCACTGAAAAGAAAATGTGTTTGCAAAATAAAATGATTGAGTACTTAATTGTCTCTGATACTTTTTTAAACTGATGGTGAATAATAATTTACATTAATTCATTTAGCTGACGCTTTTATCCAAAGCGACTTACAATTGCTATATACATCAGAGGTCGCACGCCTCTGGAGCAACTAGGGGTTCAGTGTCTTGCTCAGGGACACATTGGTGGATGGGTCACAGGGGGGGATCTAACCCGGGTCTCTCACACCAAAGGTATGTGTATTATCCATTACGCTATAACCATCAATTGAAAGCTTTCAATCTAATAAACCTAGAAACTGGAGCTGTTCTGTGACTCAGCAAGCATCCAAAGGGTCCAGGCCTGCTGATATTAAAAGTAAATCCTAATGAAATCTATATTTTTCACTGGAAATGCAGAGTTATAGTTGATGGATTCACCTCCTACTAAGCTGATCTGAATTTTCCATTTTGGGCATTTTGCTCAATTCTGATTGGTTGTAGTGATAATGAGACCAGTAAGTTCCGTACCACACATGGCAAATTCAACAATAATTAAAGAGACTATTTTATATCATAAATTCATTTTGAGGCAGGCAGACAGATATTGTTTTTTATTTTTGTGTATTATTTTTGTGACGCCCAGCTAGCAGCTCTAGAGAGACCGCAATGTTTATTTCACCCCACAATATGAAGATAATGACTAGCTTGTTCTTCAGTGTGATCACTGTTAGACACACACTTCTTACTCAGTCACAAGTTCACCTTCAAAACAATGACACTAGGTCTTTTTTACAGCAGACATTTGAACTTGTCACAGTGAGCCAGCATGTGCAATACCAGGGCCCTTAAACTAAAGCAGCTAAATGGAATTTAGCCATCATTTTGTTATTCACACCTTTTCCTACTGTCACTTGTCAAAATGTGTGCTGTGACAAATAAAAAACAAAACAAATTAATGATGAGGGAAAAATACGGTACCAACAAGTGTAAAAAAAGACAATAATTGATGGCATCACCGTTAAGAACACCATCTTTAGTTCATTAGCAGGTTAGTTTTGCTGCTTCTTCCAACTGTTATGTCCACTTCAGCAGAAAACATGAAATATATGACCATTGTTTATAAAGTTACAGGAATTCTTTGGGAAATACTCTAGTTTCTTGTTGAGAGTTAGACAAGGACACCACCACTCTCATGTGTGTCTGTTAAATAGCCAGGAGACATCTTAAAGACTGACTTTGTCCAAAGGTAACAAAATACCTGCACCTCTAAACAATCAAGATAAAGTGTGTTTAGTGAGTTTTAGTCTGTGCAAAAACCTGTTCTGTCAAACCAAAAGTAACAACAACCTGTAGTTTTGAGGGGGGGTTATGTGCCAGGCTATTTCTTGGCCAGGAGCAGTGACTTTTTGTGTAACCTTGGGACAGACCCATGTTTCCAGTCGTTATGCTAAGCTTAACTGCTGGGTGCAGACACGACAGCTTATAAGCCACCAAAAAAAACCACATGATGACTTCTTGATTTCAAGGTCCTTAAGTAAGTTTATAACGTAGAACAAACATACTGTTCTACAACTTAGCTGATATTTTACAGCTGAGTGGGAGCTCCACTGCTAAAAACTACTGAACCACCTTCACTCAGTGACACTGATGATTCAGTATAATCACTTCAGCTTAGGGATTCAGTGTTAAACATAACGTTCAAGAGCGATGACCCTGTGACTTCATTTACACACACACACTGAGGGGGAGCTGAACAGCTTTATGGCGACAAGATAAAGAGACATAGGTTTATTATTAGATGGAGGGAAACACATGGGACAGATAAACAGCTCTAATATCCACTGTCCAGATGTCAACTTATGATTTATTTCAGTCCTGTTGTCATTATCTCCTGGGTCCTGGATTACTTGTGAGCTTTAGAGACTTATGGATAGATGGCGGATGGAGCACGAGTACATAGTCAGTGACAATAATGTTACAGACAGCTTTGGAAAAATCTATGTCGATTAATAAGAGTAAATGGGTGAGTATATAACATTTTGGCAAATGAAAGAAACACATTTAACAACATGTATTTACACCACACCTGCACAGTTCAGAGGCAGAACAGGAACAAACAGACAGAGGGGATTGATAGATAAAGGATAATTAAATGTCCCTTCAGGAACAATAACAGTCCTGACCCTGGACGTGGAGTGACATTTTGAACTCAAAAGTGTTTTAACTGAGGTCCAGAGAGTTGGAGATTTCTTGGCAGGTTATTGGTTCAAACTGCCATGATTCCTGTCATGGTCCTATTAATGGTATGAAGGCCTGTACAGAATGTCCCTGGCTTATTTCCAGTCCCACTACTCCATAAAATGTCCGTCTCTGCTGTGTTGATCACATCCTGACTGCCACTCCTGCCTTTCAGACAAATCTTACCGTAGACTTGCAAATCTATAACCTGGCTCACTGCAGGTGGGCTGTCCTCGACTGAACGGTGTCCTCGCAGCACTCGGCAAACCTCTTTGCTGCCCTCCTGGCAAAGTGCACCTTCCCGCGCGCCTTGGTGACGGCGGTGTACTCGTGAGCCTTGAGCTTTGTGTAATAGTCGGAGAACTTGTTGTAGAGAACGGAGATGGGCATGCCGTTAAGGATGACGCCAAAGGAGATGCAGGCGAAGGCGAAGATTCGGCCCAAGTTGGTCTCAGGCAACATGTCGCCGTAGCCAACTGTGGAAATACTCACCTGAAGGATGAAGGAGACACCGAGGAAGAAAGGGTAAACCAGAAAATACTAAATATAAACCTGACAAAAAACAAAAAATTAGATGTTGAGGACATGATTGTTTCTGTATTCCAAATATAGACTTTAAAATTGATGTCAGCCTTACTCATACATTTACTTGTGGTAAGAGATTTCCTTTGGGGAGAGAAGAGTTTTTCCCCCACAAAGAGCTTTTTAAACTAATGTTTTTACGTATAAGTTGTTTCTCTAATTCACATTTCTCTCTCTCTCTCTCTCTCTCTCTCTCTCTCTCTCTCTCTCTCTCTCTCTCTCTCTTCTTCTTCTTCTTTATTAAAAACAACACGCTGTGACAGCATGGCTGTGTTGTTGATTTTGGTGAAACTGGATCATATTTTAGTCAGTTTCAGATAGATATCTTTAAAGAAACCGTTAACTGCTGCTAATTCTAGCTGCCATTAGTTAACTTAGCCATGCAGCTAGTAGCTATTGTTCATTCAATAGGTCAAAATTCTATAACTCTGCATCTGTTATCATTAATGATCACACTTCACAACATTTCACTCTCCAGCGGGGAACAATACAAGGATGTCCACTCTCTCAATTATTATTTGCCATTTTCATCAAAACCCTTGCAGCTGCCATTCACCAGAATGACTGTATTACATGTAAACAAACAAGATACTTTGACCACAAAATCATTTTATATGCAGACGACATACACTACTCAAAAAAATAAAGGGAACACTAAAACACATCCTAGATCTGAATGAATGAAATAATCTCATTAAATACTCCTTTCTTTACATAGTTGAATGTGCTGACAACAAAATCACACCTCCCTGACCTCCCTACAACGCCTGGGCATGCTCCTGATGAGGTGGAGGATGGTCTCCTGAGGGATCTCCTCCCAGACCTGGACTAAAGCATCCGCCAACTCCTGGACAGTCTGTGGTGCAATGTGGCGTTGGTGGATGGAGCGAGACATGATGTCCCAGGTCTGGGGAACGGGCGGGCCAGTCCATACCATCAATGCCTTCCTCTTGCAGGAACTGCTGACACACTCCAGCCACGTGAGGTCTAGCATTGTGTTGCATTAGGAGGAACCCAGGAACACCAGCATATGGTCTCACAAGGGGTCTGAGGATCTCCTCTCGGTACCTAATGGCAGTCAGGCTACCTCTGGCGAGCACATGGAGGGCTGTGCGGCCCCCCACAGAAATGCCACCCCACACCATTACTGACCCACCGCCAAACCGGTCATGCTGGAGGATGTTGCAGGCAGCAGAACGTTCTCCACGGCGTCTCCAGACTCTGTCACGTCTGTCACATGTGCTCAGTGTGAACCTGCTGTCATCTGTGAAGAGCACAGGGCGCCAGTGGCGAATTTGCCAATCTTGGTGTTCTCTGGCAAATGCCAAACGTCCTGCACAGTGTTGGGCTGTAAGCACTACCCCCACCTGTGGACGTCGGGCCCTCATACCACCCTCATGGAGTCTGTTTCTGACCGTTTGTGCAGACACATGCACATTTGTGGCCTGCTGGAGGTCATTTTGCAGGGCTCTGGCAGTGCTCCTCCTGCTCCTCCTTGCACAAAGGCGGAGGTAGCGGTCCTGCTGCTGGGTTGTTTCCCTCCTACGGCCTCCTCCACGTCTCCTGATGTACTGGCCTGTCTCCTGGTAGCGCCTCCATGCTCTGGACACTACGCTGACAGACACAGCAAACCTTCTTGCCACAGCTCGCATTGATGTGCCATCCTGGATGAGCTGCACTACCTGAGCCACTTGTGTGGGTTGCAGACTCCTTCTCATGCTACCACTAGAGTGAAAGCACCGCCAGCATTCAAAAGTGACCAAAACATCAGCCAGGAAGCATAGGAACTGAGAAGTGGTCTGTGGTCACCACCTGCAGAACCACTCCTTTATTGGGGGTGTCTTGCTAATTGCCTATAATTTCCACCTGTTGTCTATTCCATTTGCACAACAGCATGTGAAATTGATTGTCAATCAGTGTTGCTTCCTAAGTGGACAGTTTGATTTCACAGGAGTGTGATTGATTTGGAGTTACATTGTGTTGTTTAAGTGTTCCCTTTATTTTTTTGAGCAGTGTATTTTTATACTTACGAACCTCTCAGCACTCCTGCCAGAAGTCTTTAATCTCATATCTAAATATTTCAAAATTTCTCATTACTCCATAAACAAATCTATTCTACAATGTTACTATTAAAAGGGGAAGACTGGAAATGTAAATACTTCCTTTTGCAATAACAACGGGCAACATTAAATACCAAAGCAGCGTATAAGACTGGAACAACTTACTTATTTCATTAATTAGAAGAATTGCTGCATTCAGAATGACCATATTTTCCTAAATAAACTACACTTTTTTGATGACCCCAGTCTAACCAACTGGTTCAACCAACTGGATTCAATCATAAACAACTTTTTACCTGATACACCAAAGACCAAGAGTCACCTCAACTATCCACATTAAACAAAACAAGATACCATATAACACACTAGAGATGTTGTAGCTCTGTTTGGGTTCTCTTTCACTGGGTGAGACACAGTCCCAAATGTATTCCTTTCTATGCATCCCCTCCCAGTGGAAGAGACAGTCCCAAATGGGCTACAGAAGGTGTAGCTTTTCGGCATTCCCTCAGTGCAACTGTTGTACGGAACACCTCTGCAAGATGCAACCTAACCAGACAGTGGAGGCAGTATATCAGGGTGTAAAGGAATATCAACAGCAGACTACATGTGCAAAATCCTAAATACTCAAGGAATAAATTGGTGTTAGTCAGGGATGATTTGGTCCTGATCTGCGTCCTAGTGGATTTACTATTTCATCCTTCAGGGACACACAAAGAACCACAAGCAAGTACATGAACAATGCTGTTCACATCGCTTCATTTTGCGTCATTTGTCTGGCTGAAGGTGATATACATTTCAGTGATATACATTTAAGTTTTTAATATGCAAGTCACAGTGAACAGAGAATAAGTGGAGAACAGATAAAAAAAGCAAACTGACAGTTTGAATGTTGCATCTGTTTTTGTGTGTGTGTGTGTGTGTGTGTGTGTGTGTGTGTGTGTGTGTGGTCTCACAGCGGCCCACCACCATGCTTGCGGCATGGAGGTGAAGTTGGTGTTGTAAACGTCGTGCTCCACAGTGTACACCATGGCTGAAAACATGAAGATGCCCATGGCGATGAAGAGCAGTAGGCAGCCCACCTGCACACAAACAAAATCTTGTATTTCCTCCGTATGTTAATTTTATTTATTTTGCTTATAACTGCGAGTCATAGAAATCCTAGATATCTATCCAGATAGACCAAGCCCATTTGCAAAAAGCTCCTCCTACAAATTTGATCAAATTCTCTCTAGATCTAAAACATACTTTGAAGGACCCATGTATGGAAATACAAGTAAAAAGTTATTTCTCCCCCTTTTTTGGTCCTCCAATTGGCTTAGCTGACACAAGCTGTAGTCAGACCTGCTGGTAGCACTGTCTCAGTGTGAAGCCAAAGGCTCTGAGGCCTGTCGAGTGACGAGCCAGCTTCAGTATCCTGAAGATTCGCATCAGACGCATAATCCTTAGAACCTGACCCACCTACAGAAAACAAAAAAACAGAAGAACCAATAAATCAGGATGAAACAAATAAATCTAATCCTCATCTTATTCATCATCATCATCTCTCCCACCAGCCTCCTTATACCTTTCCAACACGAGCCACGGTCTCAATGTCCCCCGAGTGCAGATGCATGTCGTCGTCCTCGAAGCACTCCAGGACCATCTGCAGGTAGTGCGGCAGGATGGCGATCAGGTCGACGGTGTTCAGGACACTGCGTCCAAAACACATGAGGTCGGGGGTGGACACCAGGCGCAGCAGGTACTCCAGGGTGAAGAAGGTGATGCAGAACGTCTCAACATACTCGCCGTAGAATCTGCCACTGGGCTGGCCCGACGGCGTCTGGTAGAGAAAATAAGTAAATAAATAATGTGACATTCACAAGACTATTGTGTGATCAATCTTAGCTAATTGAAAGATTTACAGATAGTGTGTGACATGCCAGCTCATATATATGTACATATATATAATACATAACATATAAAAGCTGAATGTGTCTAAATGTTTGCTGTAATTCAATACCTTCCACATTACTTAATTTTAACATATACAAAAAACCCCCCAAACAATATAGTGATTTAAGTTCAACTACATCCTTTGTACAGAAACAGCTGTTCATCATCTTCAAACTGAATATTATCTCCTTGTTGACTTAAAGGTAAATAAGGTAAAGCCACTTACACCAGAGTTCACCAGAAACTGTATTGTTCTCTCTTCAACACACACACACCAATGCAACAGATGAAAGAATGTAAATAAATAATCTTCTCATAACGTTCCTCTTCTCTCTCACACACACACCTTGTACTGCATCTCATCCACAGTGTTGAGCGTCATGGCGACCAGCGAGACCAGCACAAGTATGGAGGAGGCGACCCCCATCAGCTTGGCAGAGACCGAGGAGAACGGTTTCTCCATCAGGTTCCAGATTTTCCTTCGGGTTGGTCCGAAGGCCATGCCGTGAAATACCGCCTCGTTCTCCTCCATCTCCACCTAGAGGACACGAGACAGAAATATGGTTACAGAATGGAAACAAGAAAAAAAGTTTCATTGCAATACATTTAAAAACAGTCCAAATATGGCCTAATGTTGAAATTAAATGTTGAATTTTTTTCCCTAGACTATCTAAGGATAAAAACAGAAACAAAACAGATTACTCATTAAGTGTAAAATAAAAGAGCACATAAAAACTATGTATGTATATAAGTAATGTGTAAATTAAAGGTTTAAAAAAACTAATTTAAACGAGGACAAAGCGAAACAAGCAAGCAAACAAAATGTCACGAAAACACAACTGGTCCAACAAACTGCATCAGAGTGGGACCTCTGTGATGGCAACATCTGTCTCAGCCTGTGCCAAGAAAAAGCTTATTCTCCACTCTCCATCTGTCGAGACGGCAGAGCGGAGAGCTGATATATAATGTAGGTCAGACAGACTCAGAGTCAGCCAGCAGTTTACTGACTAAAATCTCACAGGTAAAAATAAAAACTGCTGAGCTGATAAAGCTACTCAGTGATGACTTCTTGACATTTTTATTTGCAGCATTTACATATGGAGCCTGGAGGGGGGGAATGTAATAATTAGTGCACACAAAATACTAAGTCAATACATAGTTCATAGGGACTAGTTCCAACTGGGTCATGTTACTTTTGTTCTTACTCTGTAATGGATGTGATTTGAAATGTCGTGAAGTGCAATAAGAATGAAAATTCTATATACAAAATATCAAGAAGTACACACACTAAATGCTAACATCAGCATTGTGCTAACTCACAATGACCTGCTAATATGCTAATGTTTTCAGCGGTGTATAAAGACCCTTTATAATGAATCGTTGTGTTTTTATTACCTTAGAATGAGACATTTCTATCTACATACACTACGGGTCTTCTTACTTTGTCACTCTGTTGGATACGTACTAAGAAGTAGTATTAGTAATAGTCTACTCTGGTTTATTAGAAGTAAGAAGAGAAGTGAAATTTGGACAAAAAACGACAGAGTGTGTCGGACACCGTAGCTTCTCCTGCACGCTTGGAAAGGAAGTGCTTAGCGCTGACTGATGGTGCATACATGTGGTGTCGGAATAATCAGAATTCTTTCTCCCTCCTTCAATCTTTATTGCAAAAAGAGAAATAAAGTGTACATGGGACATAAAGTATTACAGAAAAGTATACAAATTTACAACAATATATATAAAGACACAAATAATAAAAACTTTGCCAGGCTAGTCTATAATATAAATATATTACAAGAGGCCAAAGTTTTCACAGCCTTTTTATTGTTGGATTAGGAAATTAAATTGATGTAAGATATCGTTGATGTCTGCATGTTGTCTATACGCTCTGATAATGCAAATCCAACACATCTTTGTAGTAACGTTCATGTTGATTCCACATTACTACTTAAGAGCACATGTACACACGAAAGTCAGAAGAACGACTTTACAACTCGAGAAATGGGACCATCTGAGGAACACGTGAATGCGCCGTGAGAGCCGTTGGTTGCAATTCGCAACCCTCACCACTAGATGCCACTAAAACTTACACACTGAACCTTTAACGACACAACAACTGATCGGTGGTGAACAAACACTGTGTTTCAGATGCCACTAGCTGTCTATTGGCTAATAATGTCACACAAAGTCTAATTATCTCGGTTCTCTCATGGGGAAAAGACCATTGACCAGAACACCACTAGAGGCTCTGCTGACAAATCTGGGCATGTCGACACTGATTCAGAAATCTGGAGCTACAGGTAGGCCTACATGAGTCTCTACCCCACTTACATTTATTCATTTAGCTGACGCTTTTATCCAAAGCGACTTACAATTGCTATATATGTCGCCTATAAAATGCACAATGCGAGCCTACCTCTGCTATCAGCTGTCTCTGTATTTTCAGTTGCTCGTTCAGCTCGTCCTGCCTCTCTTCAAAGGAGATGCGGCAGCAGCGTTGACTATTTCTGATTCTAACACCCCAGTAGTTTATCTCCTCAAGGAAGTTGCGCGGACACAGCTCATCTTTGATACACAACACTCCGGTTCTGATGGAGAGGACAGAGAGTAGAATGGGGTCCACAATTATTTAAAGTGGTCATATAAAGATGAGGGAAACTCACTGTGTGTGTGTACACAAGTCCATTAAGTGTTTGCCCAATTTTATAATCTTTTATCTTACAATGAACTTTATTTTACCTGTAAAAGTTGAAGATGTTGTGGAAGATTTTAGGGTCCCGGTCAAAGAAGAACTCGTTTCTCTGGACGATGTAGTCGTCGCACAGGTCCAACTTCCTGCTGTGGTTTGTGTATGTGGCCAGCCGGCCAATCCTTGTCTTGGGATACCTGGCAGCTAACATGTAGGACAAGTGGTACACCTGGAAAAGAGGAAAAAGTGAAAGTGATCAAAGTGAAATATTACATTTGAAAAAGAAGAGAAGAAAGATAATTTGAATGTGCCTGAAAAATGTGAAACTACACATTTAATTACTGACCAGATTATCTGTGTCTGTTCAGATGTCATTAACCTGCACAAACTACAGAATAACTTGACTAGATTCATAAAAATCAAACATAGGTTATTTGACTAGAAGCCAAATTCATTATTTATAAATTTGTTCATAATTCTTCCTGTTAAGTAATTTGACAGTATACAAAATGTCAAAAATTGCCATTCACAATTTCTCAGAGCCCAAGGTTTGCTTGCTTTGTCCGATCCGATAAATGTATTCAATTTACAATAATACAATGACAAATTAATTCACCTTTAAATTGCAAAGAAAACAGCAGCTATAGAAATAAAATAAACTGTTGCTGTAGCACACAATGCCAGCAGGTGGCACAAGAAATAAAATGACAGTAGCTATTTCTGTCTTTGCCTGTAGGAAGCCAAGTACAAATGACATGCATACAATCACTGACTGAGGCGTAACGCAATGCTGCCGGGCTCAGTGGACTAAGTAGGTACCCTCAGTAGGGTAAGACTAACATAATTAGCTTGCTATCTACTCACATCTTGGCTAGCTAACGTTAACTTTGCTGTCCAATTAAAACTATGGTCCTTGAACTGCGGTTGCGGTGTTAATGGTGCGGTCCTAAAATTCAGCCTCCTCTATTGGTGCTGCTTTTCATTCCCACAGGTGTTGCAGGTTCACAGGTCTAGAACAGCGCCCCCTAGGGGAGAATCTGCAGCCTGCTAAATGTGAATGAGTATGTTTGTGAGTGAGTTGCCATCTAGTGCAATGAGGTAATTCCTGTCTTATAAAGTAAGTGATTAACATATCCAGTCAAGCAGTTTGCTGTAGAAGTGAAGTTACCGTTCCACCAACGTTGATGTTGAGAGTGAAGTGTTTGGTTGGAGAGCGCTGCAGGCGGGAGGGAGACACCAGGAATTGTTCTTCCTCTTCCTCATCTCCATACTCAGCATAAAGATCGTAGATGTCTCTACCCAGATCCTTCACAAATAAAAAGAATGTTGATGAATTCAGCATTTCAAGCGCATACTCAAGTTGAATGAGACAATAAAAAGAAATAAAAGTGAGAAATGGAAAAAACTGGGTGTGAAATGGAAAAAATTGGAGTAATAATATAAGAATACAAAGAAAACCAGACGAAAAAACAACAAAGAGACTCAAATAAATTTAAATTCCATATTGTAGATGCATCTGCAGGCATCCCGTTTCTATTTTATGGCAGCTGATTTATTTGAAAAGAAAAAAACAGATAAATCTGTTGACAGAATTGTTTAATATACAATTGTTTTATTAATTGCTTCTCACATAGGTAAATTTGCTTTTTCTGTTTTATCTCATTGCAAATTGAATGTATTTGGGTTCTGAATGTTGGTCAGACAAGCAATTTGAGCATGTCAGGCTCTGGGACATTAATCCAAAATGAAAATAATTAATTAACATCTAACCAATAAACAGTAAAAATGTGTTGACTTTGATACAGAGTTTTGTGAAAAGCTTTCTTTGATTTATCCATTCACCCATCAATAATTAGGGCCGGGCAATGAAACAATAATCATTAATATCGCATATAGTTTTCTATAATAACAAATGTTCAATAAAGGTTTGATTTAATTTGCATTGTGAACAAATTAGCAGTTCATTTTAATTTAAAACTATTAATTAATAATTATTATTTTATTTTGTTGACGAAAAAGGATTAAAAAAAGATTTTCTCATAATTGTGTTGAATGTTTTACCTCAGATATGTTAAGGGATCCATTGTTTGGCATCCTGTGTTTGTTCTGACCATAAAGAATAGTTTAAAACCACAATTAACCATCTGGTTTCTTCAACTTTCACTCAGGAAATCAGCCTTTAAACTTCAAAGAAATAATGAAAGGACATAGCCTATATTGTGATAATTATCAATATAGAAAGATTTTTTTTATTTTATTGCTATAACATTTTTGGCCAAATGCCCAGCCCTATTAATAAATACATTGTGTTTTGAACATTTTCCTCTGAGGATTAAAAATGTTAATCTATTCTAGTAAAATCCACTGGACTGACAGGGACAGTTCTCTCAGATTTGAAAACTAAATCCTGTAAATTAGAAAAACTAGAACATATGGAGAAAAAAAACATGAATAACTGAAGTCTCTGACCTGCATAGAGTTCCATGGCTTAATACACGTGTTGGTGAAGTCCAGACAGTCAGCCGGTTCTTTGATGGCTTGAGTCCGGCTGCCGGGCTTGTAGCTGGGGAACAAACTCCTGCTACGGGCTCTGAGGTGGGTCAGCATAGTCGCCGCTAAATGTGAATGTGTTTAAACCTAAAAATCGATTAACCTGCAAGGAGAGACATCCTGGAAACTCTAACACCATATGCCTCTCAAACATACACACACCAATGAGTAAACATGCATGTAAAGATTTTTCACACAAATTCAGGAAGAAATCAACATCCACACAGCTGACACATACACCAACACACACAGCTGTAAAAGAAGAGATGCACACACAGAGTGATGAGGTATGCAGCTGACTGAGATGATCTGTGTGCTTAAAGTTTTAAACACTATTATCCTCTTATCCATCCATCTCTCTCTCTCTCTCTCTCTCTCTCTCTCTCTCCTCCCACTTACTGCAACATCTAACTTTACAAATCTGGGTTTGGATGGCACAGATTAAAGGCAATCCCAAATGAATACAAAGACATTGTGTTTAATAATATCTATGTTTTTTTCATTCAGGGCATTGCAGACAGGTGACGACAGAGGATCAAGACTTACTCCACAGCCAGCGCAGTGCATCTCCACAGTAATAAGGAGACATCATCTAGGGTCCTTGAAAATACGCACAGAATGTCATAGCAAATTATCCATTTGTGGAGATATTTAAGTCCAGAATGAGGTGGACCGACCTTGCCATCACTAGAGACAGGCACCTGCAAGGCTACAAAAGTTACTCACTCATAGCCTCACTAAAGGTGTTCTGATTGTCCTTAATTTCAGTTTGTACATATTCTGAGTTTCAAGTAACGGAACACATTTGGTGAATCATCATGTTATGGTTAGGTTAAATTACTAAATTTAAGGTCAAGGTAAATTATTTGCGCTAACGTCAAGTTAAGATCTTTGTCATGGTATCATTCACATTAAAGTGAAAACCGGCTTTGTTGAGTGCATGGGTTTGTAACTAAAAGAATTAAAGAAAACATTAATATTTCTTTCCTATAATGGATAGATTATCTTATATTCTATATGGTTTAGGTAAAACAATACTGCAAAGTGTGCAAGGCACCTGCTGTGAAATGTACACAACATAATTACCATTTAAAGACTGTGTTGGGGTTTGGGAACAGGGGGAGCCGCTTTATTTGGGTTAATTTGGTTTAATTCCATGTTGTCAATGTCAAAAGAAGTGATGTCAAAATTTGTTGTTCAATGAACAATTTAGATTTGCAGGCAGACAGCCCCTGAGTCCTGTATATGTAACAGATCTCTGCCTTAATCTAAGTGTGTTTGACGTATTTTGTCCCGCTGATATCTCAAGCAGTCAGATAGGTTGGGATTAATCCTTACTGCAGTTCAACAGGGATAATGACTGGATGGAGCCGGACTCATTCTAAATGAAACGACTTAACGGCTCTGCCACAGTCTCAACCCACTTCCTTTACTTCACGAACATGTTTCCTCCTGTTGGACCCTCGACACATTCCTAACACACACACACACACACGTACTTCTTTATAACATAACATTTAGTCCCTGGGCTTGGAAAGGATAACAAGTCATTCCAAGTCAAAAGTCCAAGTAATGTCACAAGTCACTGGAGTATGGGGTTGAGGTCAGGGCTCTGATGGCCAGCAAAGATCTTCCTAATTAAACCAAAAAAAAACACATTTACATTGACCTAGCTTTGTGCACAGGGTTATTTAGTGGTGGAAGGTAAGTAAGTGTACTTCCCTTAAATGTCTCTTTTTACTTGTACTTCACTATGAGTAAAATATTGTCTCTTTTACTTGACAAACTACAGCAACTGAATTGTTACTTTTCAGATTAAGATTTTAAATACCAAACAACTGATAATCTTACACTATTGGCAGCTGGAGCTCAGGGCGTGGAACAGGGTTGCCCACTAATCGGAAGATGATGTTCGATCCTTCAGTCTGCATGTCGAAGCGCCCTTGGTCAAGATACTGAATCCAAATTGCTCCCAATGGCTGTCTCATCCCTTTGTGAATGATTTCTGAACAGTTGGCTTCTAACCTTAGCCTCTACCATCAGTGTGTGAGAATGTATGTGAATGTGAAAGTGTCAAAGTACTTTGAGTGGTTGGAAGACTAGAAAGGCGCTATTCAAGTACAGACCATTTACAATTTTAAATATTAAATGTGGTTCTTCAAGCTCATTTTGCATGTGACCCCTCAAAGGAAATATTTGAGTTTCCAGAGACACTTCCCCTCTAAACGTCTGAGATGGCTTTAATTTCTGTTCAAATGTTAAATGTGACAATGAAAACAGATGTGTCGCAGAACTTTGGTTTTCTTTTCTCTCCCATTTATGATCTCATGACCGCTTATATTGAGATTTATATTGCAACCCTTTGGAGGAGCTGGATCGCCAGTTTGGAAACCACTGGAAGAAATGACCATAGATATAAAAGACAGTAAAATGCTACTTAGACACTGATGCATCAGCATTAATGATGTAACCACGCAATATAAAAATGGTATCTGTTACAAGGGCTCCGTCTTGTAGAAAATGTATTTTTCATACTTTGCATTTTGCTGAGAATACTTCTGTACTTTTACTTGAGTAGATTAATGCAGGACTCTTACATGTAATGTGGTATTTTTGAGATTGTTATAGAGGTACTTTCACTTGAGTAAAGGATCTGAGCACATCTTCCACCAAAGGGAGCTTTGTCATGTTGAAGTTAGAAGCACATAACTGTCCAAAATATCACTGTATCGTGCGACATTAAGATTTCCCTATATTGGAGCTAAGGGGTCCAAACCATGAACAGCCCAAGACTAAAGCTACACTAGTATGTAGACACACCTAATCACACCTATTGGCCATCTCTTTACATACGCATATGGATGAATGACAGCAAAGACAGGACACCATGTTTTGAACAACGTTGTGGATTAGGTTTTAATTCTCAAGTGATTTGCAAATCAGTTTCGTCACAGATACAGAGCTTTAAGTTGTAATAGTGTCCCCCCATCACTGTACAAGGCTAGAAAAAGTTCACGGCGACAGCACACAAACATACAAAATAGTTTTACCAAATTCAGTTGTTTTTTTTGGAAACTTTTTCAACTTTCTTTCTTGTTAAATACATCTGAGCTCCAACCCCGGTACGATATCCAACCATAGCAAAAAATTGAATTCAAGTCAAATGTATACAATCTTATTTACACAAGGAACATTTGTCAAAGTGCATTGAGGAGAGTCCTGATTGACTGTTATGTCTTTGAGGGATGATGGGTAAATCTATACAATTGTTTTACAAATGCTGTAACCATGGTGATCCTTACACAGCTTTTATAATAAACAACAACAACAATAATTAACACTGAAATAATATATAATAAAAATGAAGAAAACTTACATCTTAGATATTACTGCCAAAACATGATGGTAAATAAATACACACATCTGAGCCTGTTGGATCAGAACGGGCAAGGAATAAACTTGGGACCAAGTTTCCGTCACTCTTAAATTACTTTACTGCTCTCCACTCTGAATATGGTCAAAAAGGAGTCTTGCGGTCTTTAACACGTGTCAAGTCAGGTACTGACAGCTGAGATCCAGTTTTAAATCCTGTCCAGCAGAGTTGTTTGGTTAGAGAAGAGTATCCTCTTGTTAGTTCTCCAGTTCAGTGTGAACACAGAAAGCCCCCTACGAGGTGTTTGTCTCACCTGCAGCTGTGAGAAAAAGATGGCATCGGACTCCTTTTAAGAGGACGGAGCAAAAAAAACAAAAAACAGAACAAGGTGTCCAATTCTTGAAAATAATGAGGACCAAAACGACAAAACAAATCTTTAACACTTCATTTTGGAGTGACACTTGACACTTATTTTATTGTAGTATTCACATAATAAATAACATTTCTTCCGGTCATCCTCTCCACAGATAATGACATAATGCACTTCAGGAGGCATGTGGTCGTACGGTTAAGGGCTGCTGCTGCTGCTACGGACTACCGTCGGCATGGGAACGAGGAGGCGCCTCGTAATGCTACGGGTTGCCGTAAAAGCAGAATAACCAGGACGATCATCATAAATCGTCATCTGTGCTCACTATCGAAATCTGGAGACAGAGAGAGGGAGGGGAGGAGAGAGAAGGAATTGGCTTAATGTGTTATCTGGACAAAGGGAAAACAGCTACAAACACAACACCAAGTTCATTGAGTTACACACGTTGCATCTCATTTGTTCAGTTTGCAAACAAAGGAAAAAGGAAATTAAAACTTTAATTCTGGGAGATGGGCACAGTGCAGCTTTTTTACTTTGTCTGAACCAACATTTCGGCTACAGCTATGAGGGTGACGGCAAAGGTTTGTGTCCATCTTGTGTCTCTGGCTGGGCTTAGGTTAATCTGTCTACAGAGAGATGTGCTCTGTCAACAGCCAACAATGCACTAAGGATTACTGAAGGCCGAAGGCCAAAGGCCACAGTGAGAGCAGAGGTCATTAACATGCAGCTCCATCCTCTCTGTCAGGACCACATTATTTAAGCTGCACGGCTGCTCAGAAACTCTGCAGCACCAGTTGCTTTGACTTAGTCAAAGTGCTCTAAAGGTGCTGGATGTAGCATTTTGTGGATACCAGTTTACTTATTCTGTACTGAATTACAGTACATCTGATCCCAAGGTTGGTTGTTTACTCACCGCTGGGTAGGTGTGTCCTACGTTGGCGCTGTGCCGGGTGATGTCGATGTTGAGGTCTTCTTCTGTGGTCTTCAGGTAGACCGGGTTGTCAAAGTTCATGCTCTTCTGGTTTTTCAGCTGCCAGTTTCTCCACATCAGGTAGCCGCCCGCTGCAGCCATCGCCAGCAGCACTGAGCAGACAAACCGACACAAAGAGTCAGATAATTAATAATTCAGAAACTTTGAACCACCTGTTTTTTGCACTCATTTTTGCTTCATTCACGCTTCTTCCAAATATATTTGGTCACATCAAACCACAACATTTGCGTGGTGGCTGTGTCTTGTGAAGTGAACACAGACGCATATCCTTAACACATCAGGGTCCTAGAGATACTTTTTCCAGTGAGAAGGGAAGAGAATTCCTACTCAACTGTGCAAATTAAAGATTTACATTAGACAGATATTACTAATTCCAGGTAATCAAGCCATGGCTTATACCCCCATCGGACTTCCTTTGTGCATGGGTTTGTGGGTGCATGCGTGCAACTCACAGACAGGCAGTATGGCCCAGGCAGCAGCAGACCCTCTGGCTGTGGAGTCCACCTGGATGGACGTGCTCACGTTGGCTTCTGAAAGACAAAACAAACCACAGGTTAACACACGCTGCCAACTGCAAACAACAGATGTCCGCTTGTTCAGTTTGAAAAAAAGCCTACTTAAATTTAACATGTTAAAAAGGAAGAAAGTTTAGTGAAAAGTTGACTGACACAGGCCTTTTAATGGACTGAGCGGCATGGAGAACTGGGCCAGGAGTGGAGTGGGGTCAGATGATATCTACTGTGAGTGCCTTTAAACATTACTACTGAAGTGCTGATGGAAAACGCCTCCAATACTTTGAGCGCCACAGGGATCAGAAGCAATCACAAGTCCAGCTGAATTTTAAATGCCCCATTTTTGGACTCACCATGAACAGACAACCACCAAATAAAAAAAAGTTAATCTGCTACAAGGTCATTTCTATCAAGAGGTGAACATGACTCAGATTCTACTGCACGTGGGGACAATGGGAAAAGGATACAGACAGCTGCCAATCAACAAGACTTGCCACTTTCAAATGCTTCTGTGTTATGGGGTTCCTACCAGTGAAGAGAACCAGTCTGCTCCACACTTGAAGCTTAAATGAAATATTTATGTTCAGCAAAAAAAAGAAAAAAAAAGTCAAAATCTGCTGTTCTGACTTTGTACTGTTGTCCTGCGTTTGCCCTGTAACAATGTCAAAGGTTTTGCTAAATCTCAATGATTTGAATGAAAATGGTGACAAATATAAAAGCTATCAGCACATTTAGTCCAGAAAAAAATTCAGTCAAACTTCAGATGCGGTAAATCTGTCTTCACACGCTGCCATGACTCTGAAGTTGAGGATTCGACCGTTTGGCCTTTCTAAAGCTAAACGTTTACTTTGTTACAGCACTGTAAGAATTGTGTTACTTTTTTCCTCCCTGGGTCAACATCATCTGGTCTCAGGCTGGAGTGTTTTGGTGTCAGCGACGAGTGAGTGACATGACTGGCAAACAGCTCGGCTGAAAGCAGCAACAGAGACTTCAGGACAAAGAGACAAAAACCAGGGTTTGTTAGCTCGTGTTCGCCCTGCCAGCCCATCTGCTCTGCTGCCAAATGACATGGTGACGTCATCAATATGCCTCTCAGCCACAGAATGAGTAACACAGAGCAGCTTACTGGCTAAAACTCCAACAACGTCAACAACAGTTTATTAAAAACTGCATCATAAGTTCTGCCCAGTTCAATACATTTTAAACTCTTACATCGAAGGCAAACCGTTTTAAAATGCATCTCTTTTCTGCTTGTTGTTGTGAAAATTCTTCAGCGCAGATCAACTCTTTTCTAAGAACAATGTCTCAGGAAAACTCTGCATGTCTTACATAGCATTGTTTATTGAAACCTGGCCAGGGGACTGGTAACAGACAGACTGTAGTTGCACCAGATCTGATGATTGCATCCTGAGCCACAATATTTATCCCTTTAATATCCCATATTGTCCATGGTGTGCTCCATCCAAGGTTATCCTTATCCGACCTAATTACATACATACTTCTACCGCTTGCTAGACTTGAATCCCTTACCTAAGCTACACTGGAAGCGGAGGGCACATGCATAACATTCCGCAGAAGGCCAGTCATTCTGTGTGGAATCAGAAAATAAAGATCATCTCGACCTTAGCTTACCAAGTGTATTCTTATCAAGACCACTGCATCAGTCAGTCGCCCAAACAGGAAGAGAGGAGAGCCAGCCAGACCTACTAGTTTTGGAGAGTCACAGGTTGTCACCTACTTTAGCTCAACAATGGATCCTAACATGACGCGGGAAAACCCATGTCATCATAATACCCTCAAAATTCCTTCATACTTCCTTCATTGACACCTAGTTATACATAAAAAACAAGGCTCTGGTTTTCTTCCTGTTATCAAATCCCATTCTGACTTTACTCTCTGGATTTGCCCTACAGGTTCAGGGGGAAATTGTAAAATGTTACGGACTATTTTCAGCAGGAGTAACATACATTTGGTGCTTCCAGCAGCAGGACTGTGTATGTGGGATTGAGTCAATTTAGGGAAACTTCCTTGTTTCTGCCACTAGGTGCTGCTCCTGGGCTGTGGCTGCAGACCAACATCTGCTTGTGCAGGGTTTAATACTTAAGTGTGGTTTATTGTCCAGATTATCTTCCTCACCAGCTAACTCTACAGTAACTAAGGAGGAATATATATATAATAAATGCTCAACACCCTGTGCAGATGCATCCACAGAACAGCATCACATGTGCAGCAGGAGAAAGTAAGCAGACAGCTTTTACTTACATTCCAGCTCTAAACAAAATCAAGGGTCAGCCAAACTGAATAAAAGTCATGAGAACGTGCTGTAATTAGAAACACACTGGGACTCATCAGCAAACGTTGTCTGTGCTCCCTGTGCTGCTGATTAGGGTCCCTGTTTTTTTTTTTTTTTTTAATGCGAAACACATTCACCAGCTGCATTTTTCAGAGGATTAGGACAAAGTGAGTGAGCAAACACTTCATTCAAGCTCAAGTTCACCAATCACATTTGAAAGCTTGAGATGTTTACACAAGACTGAACCATGTGGCCAAATCCACACAATCCAAGACAGACGCAAAAGCACATATATAGGTTACTGAAAAGAGAAAAAAATATAAACGAAATGCTGGATCACTAGACAAAGAAGTTCTTCAGAGCTAGTTTGATCACAGCACAAAGCCTGTGTTCATTTGATCTGTGAATAGATTAAATGGATTCTGATTAAATCCAATGAGAGACACATAGAAAGCAACAAACATTTGTGCAGTGAGTTCAAGGAAACAAATCTCAGAAAGCACAACAACACACTAGTGTGGGTAAACAAATTCTAAATATAATCTGCTATTGGAAAACACAACGGCACGAGTAAAGCAAGACTTAACAGCCCCAGCTTTTGAACCAGAGTTAGAAGCGATGCTGAAGACATTATGTACCCAAACGTTGATTTATGAATAAAAAGACTTTGGGATTAAGCAGAGTGTGCAGCTGCCCCCCCCCCACACACACAAACAAACTTCACTGGCAATATTAGTCAAATTCACTCACATGACATTTCAAAACATCCATATGGCACCGTGGACACAAGGAGTAATTTTACCATTTAATTTGGGTAGTAGATTAACAAAAAGGCTGATTCAATGTTACATGGGGCAAAGACAAAGTCAAATAAACTGCAACTGCGGCTCCAGCCAAAAGACAAAATTGATGCCATCCAGTTTAACAATTAAAATGGTAAAAAACACCTCCTGAATCCACGGTAAGGGATGAGAACAGTCATTGTGAATTTTGAACAAAGCCCAACATGCTTTAAAGCGAGTCAACATCCCAGAGACAGGCAGCAACTGATGGTTTTACCTGGGGGTGGCTGTATTAGAGCTTTCCCATCATCCTTTGAGGGACCTTTGGTAGAAGTGTCTGTCACAGAGAGAGCCAAGAGTCATGCTTTCAAAAACATCAAAACAAAACATCAGGCCACAGAAGTCGTCCTATTTTTAAACTGTACGTATGCAAGTAGGCCTTTGAAAATAGACCACATCTCAGGAGGCTAAACTAGTAAATAAACACTCGATAGATGAAACCAGCAAGAAAGAAACAAGCCATCACCAAGCTAAGATACAAGACAGTCATAACGCCATCTACAATGTACACAGCAGCAGCGTTCCATCTTTAACATAAAGACAATTCATGTGGTTTTCCTGTTTTCGTGAAACAGTCAACATTTAAAGCAAGATGCACACAAAAGCTGGGAAAAGGAGGGGACTTCATTTAGAAGCAATTTAACAGGTTTAAAGCTACATTATGCCCAGTAAACAGCATTGATCAGGCCGTCCCTATGAGCATCTGTACAACCAGGACAGACAGCTGCAGCAACAATAAAATCGTTACAGGCTGATCAATACAGCCTTGATTCGCAGAGGCAGCAGAGTGTCGCTGTGCTACTGTAAAGTCACAGGGCTGTTAGGTCTGCTGTGTAGGAGTTAGAAATGAATGCATATCATGCTTACTGCCAAACAAACGTTAAGCACAGTCAAACCTTTCAAAGCCTCTATTTACAGCACACAGTACTGATTGATTTATTTTTAAATCAAACAGAAAAGACAATTTTTCTTACCAGTTAATTTTTGTTGTACTTAAATGATTATGTTTGTTAATTTTATATGCACATTAACAAGAGCACCTGAGCCCATCATGTAAATACAGGCAAATTTGAACTGAAAAGGAGCACATAACACAGACAAATAGGGAAACACGATGTAACCATAACCGCATTAAGAGTAAGCCACCCATATAGCATTGCACAGCTATAAGATTGTTGGATGGATGGACGAACGACGACAGAAAAACACAGTGTGTGTTGGGCTAGATCTACACTACTACATTTTGGTTTAAGAACAGGTGTTAAAACAAATACTTAAATTGCGTAAAGTGCTTGTCATTGTCTAGCAGTGTCTGAAACTGCCTTTGTAACAGCAGATAAAAACAGGTTGTCCGAAACTAACGATGTGTCAATTGCGCCCACTGCACACACAGATTGGCCAGGTGTGCGGCGGGGATAATGAAGGCAGTGTTCTTTTCTCTCAAGTCCCTCCCCCCAATTCTTCACACAACCACTTTCTTTTCTAACTGCCAACAAGTGTGTGGTGTTATCAGAATGTGTGCAATTCATCACAGACTGGGAGGCAGTGAGATGGAGCAAGGAGGAGGTGATGATGACAGGCTTTTTGTCCTGTAATTGAGTTTGGCAAAAGCTTTCTGGTGAGAAACGCTGCAAAGCTGTTTACAATAAAAACTTCACAGAATACCTTCAGAAGTGCTGACGGGTAAATCTAAAACAGTAAGAGATTGGAGAGGATTTGTATTTGACTATCATATCTGACTTGAATTGAGCTTGAAAAACATTAACAGAGCCCAACCCTAAATGTAAAACTGACTAATGATGATGGATAGCTTAGGAAACAAACTGTGGAACTAAGTGGTGCCCCAATAGAGTCTGAAAATCCCTGAAACATCCTCTATTTCAGCCTAAGATTGTTCAGCCTGAAGGAAAACACTCCCCAGTTGCCTCATAAAGGAGGCTATGTGAATCCCTCAGTGGTAGTTTCAGGTTCAACCATGAAGTGAAGAGCGTTGCTTATTACTTTCTTTCACTAACAAGATTAGAGCCGGTCAAAGCTGCAACCACACAACGCTCTACAGTTGCTATTCGTTTCAGCTGCAAGGGCTGTAAAATGGGATAAATATGTTAGCTGGAGGTTTAGTAAAGAGCAACGAAGCCTTTGGCTACAGTCCTACTCGGAGGAAGGTGGAGGAGCATTCAGCAGAATGACAGGCACCCCTCTTTGACCCCTCCCACACTTTTAAATAGTACCAGAAACACAGACCGGCGTGTAAACACAGCTGTAGAAACACACATGCGAACAAAGACACTCACAAGGCAACAGACAAAGACTCAGAGGCACACACTGACACACAAACAAATTTACATGGATTCACAGCCTGGAACTGCATGCAGCACTCTCACACGCACTCACTCTGCAGGAATAAAGACTCAAGCTGCATGAAATTGTGCAGAGAAGAAAAACAGCGCGCGCACGCACACACAGGGTGGTACATTCAGTTTTCACAGCGGCTGTAAAGAGCCTGGAGGCAGCTCCAGATTCCCAAACAACCCATCAGGTGGTGAGTCAGGCTGCAGGGACCTTCGCAATATGAAGGCCATTACATTTCTGCAGACCAGGCAGGCAGTAAAAGCTGCTACCGAGCTGGTGCAGAGTTCATCTCATCCTGCTGTATGATCTTCTGGTTCCACACCTCTTTACTGCCACCCACATCTTTGAATTTTGCTGTGGTTCAAACAGAACCGGTGAAATAAGTGGAATTATAAACTAAAAGGTGCCCATAAGCTTCAAATACCAAACCCTCTGCACCTGCCGGGCTCTGACAATTTCTGTAACTTTCAGAAACTGACAGTGACAACCCTGCTCACTTCACACAGAGGTGGGAAAGAAATACTCTCTCCAGCTCCGTTTTTCTACCAATGTCACATTTCATACAGACAACCAAGTTCAATACCACAATATATTAAAGGAGAGACTGTCCAAAAAAGTGCGAGTCTCACCCCTCTCTGGAAGGCGGGGTGGAAAAGCTCCCTCATACTGTGGCCGTTTGGAACAGGTGTAAGAACGATTGCCTTGAGATGTGGTCAGACGACGCGCTGTATGAGTAATGTCGAGGATAAATATCTTAATCCTGGTTTTAGGTGGTCTAACCCCATGCATGTTTTGCCAAACAGCATGACCCTCCGAAAGCATTCCAAAAAATTTAATTTCACATAAGTTTCTAAAGCTGGTCTGAGCAAAAGTAAACATTTAGTCCTTTGCATAAACTATTGTATGTCTGCATTGGGCAATCACAGCCATATTTATATTTCTTTTCCAATGTCTTTTTACCCAGTGTGTACAGGTTTTACTTGTTAGCCATTGTTAAAGACCAATGTGTCACTTTGTGAAGGACAACAGTATGACACCTCGTGAGATTTTATTAGGATAAACTAGAGCATCAGTTAACTCTGGTGCTCTACTCTCTACTTCCGTAATTCAACAAGGTACAGTTACCTGCTGGCAAATAAATCAGTCCAAAATTTAAATCAATATTTGGACTGATTATTTAGTTAAATGTAATTGGGACAGCACTACTGGCCAAAACCGTGAATTTAGCGATGATACTTTGAATGCCAGACATTCCAGTAGCTGTGATGACTAGGAAAATCAGCCACAGGTTGTAACTAATTTAAAGGATATTTTAAGTATCATGTAAACCGGCAAATCTGAAATATAGACACCCAAAAATTCCAATTTCACCAATTTACCATATGCATGCAAACACATTTGAATTAGATACAAATTGAGAAGTCCTGCAGAAAAATGTCACAGAGGAGGACAGGCCTGGGAAAACAGTTCTCATGTGGAAATAGACTTCTCTTCTTTACGCTCCTAAGATAACTGAAGAGGCTAACTAGGCAGACTTTCATTCAGGAGGACGGTGGTGCAGAGAGTTGTCGGGGATGTTCCAGTACTTTATATACACTAGTGTCTCGGTCTACAGTTTCAGAGTCCAATTAGGAGTGTATGTGCACCGAATTCAGCTGTCAGGTTCCTCCGACGCTGCTTCAGTTTGAAAAGACTAATCTGTGGGAGTGCAGAAAAGAGCTGGATGGCTCTAGACAAAAACAACTGGGGTAGAGAAGATCAGAGAGAGGACAGTGTTTTCTAGCAACCTTTTACCAGCAAAGTACTAGACTGATGGAGAGCAGGGCTGCAGTTTAAGTTAAAAAAAAAAAAAAAAAAAAGCATTAATCCAACATTGGAAGGAATATGATCAAAGCACTATGTTATTTGCCATTTTGACCTGAGCGTAATTTCTTTCCTTGTTATCAACTACACATTAGAAAGCAAAATATTTAGTTTTTAGTACCACGTAGTGAATCAGAAACCAACTTCATATAAAGTCAGCAGCGAGGAGTGGATGCAAGGCTGAGCTGCTCTTTACTAAACCTCCAGTTTACATATTTATCCCATTTTACAGCCCTTGCAGCTGAATTGAAAAAGTCTAAACTTAAAACATGATTTGCACTCCTGAAGCTGTCTGACTTCATAAGGGGGAAAAAAAAAAAAATACAAAAAATGTGCGAACCTGAAGGAATATAACCAGAGAATTTGGGTTCCTGGTAAGTTTGAGAGCAAATGACATGTGGAGTTCTCCCCAAGGGTCCATTCTCAAGTCTTTTCTGTTCAACGTATGACGCCAACTAGCTCAGATTATGTAAAAACAACATGACCATAATTATGCAGTAGATATTTACATTATAATATCACCAAGTTTCCATGCCATCTTTGTGCTTCTGTGACACTAACCAGGGACTGCAAGTTCCCTTCAAATCAGTCACGCATAGCCAGACCTATCTCCACAGCACTCAACTTTACAAGCCCTCAGGGCAGAGTGGATGCTGCAATGACCCACTATCACCTCTCGAGATACAAGTGGGTGACTAGCTGGTTTGCATTGCTAACTTCAGTATATAGCTTGGCAAGGCAATACATGCTTTCCACATGACGTCCCAGCAGTTTTTTTCCTTCACATTCTGTTAAATTTGTTAGTTCAGTTTTTGAATGTTTTAAACAAAAATTCTGGCCAAATCAAACTCACGGTTCAGATCATACTGTGGTTTTGAGTCAGATAATTTTTGATAAGCAAAAAAAAAAAAAAATAATAAAGTGTTACTATGGCTCTGATAAATTCAGCGGTCTTTTCAGTCACATCCC
Source organism: Micropterus salmoides (assembly GCF_014851395.1). Classification (NCBI taxonomy): domain Eukaryota; kingdom Metazoa; phylum Chordata; class Actinopteri; order Centrarchiformes; family Centrarchidae; genus Micropterus; species Micropterus salmoides. The sequence continues at coordinate 27,361,988 of NW_024041151.1, read as the reverse complement.
AATCATGAGTCCACAAAACTGAAGTCAGCCTAGACCAGAACACAATAGGAAAAAAATTAAACTCACAGTGCTGAACCCCCCCCCCCCCAATGAGAAGGAGGACCAACCTCAGGAAGCTACGCAATTCAGCTGTCAGGATGAGATGACAAAGACACTTGCAAACAGAGGTAGGAGACAGAGCTGCAGCTGAGATGTGAAAGAGGACTGTGTTGAGACTTGCCAAGAGACACTGGAAAAACTGGATCACAACACCAACTGACTCAGTTACTGTTCAGCTGTCAGACTACTAACACAAACAGACAGCTGGGTTTGTGGCTGGCATGGATACAGATAGAAGACAAGACTCAGAGGGAACACACTTGCACTAAGGAAACATGCTTAAGAAGCACAGGAAAAAGGGAGGGAGTGAAAGTAGGTCCTCTTTATGCTTTCGAAACCAGTCTAGAATTAGATTGAATTAATTCACTTACTTACAATTGTTTGTTTTGGGAGATCCATGGAGGCCCAGCTCCCTTTAGCCTTTGTTTAATGAATTATTTAAGAAGAGGCATATTTGAGACTAGCAGCACAGTAAAAAGATGAAGCAGAGAGGAATGCACATGATCGCCTTTGTGTGAACAGTATTTGAAAAACATTAACACAATGAGCAGCTACAGGTTTACCATTTGTTTAGTGCTATAACCTGTTCCATTTTGTGCACCAGCGCAGTTTGTACTCTCTCATTACCAACACTTTCCCATTCACACTGGCCTGAAGGCATCAAAAGGCACTTTGAAAATCAGTCAGCTGGGGGCCACATGATGCACCATCTCCACCAACCTCCCGCCTCTTGGGCCAATTATTATTTCTGACCGATTGAACCATAGTTTGAGTGAATTTTAGTGGGAAACATGTCTGGTGCTGAAGGAAAGTCATTTGTGACAAACTCAGAACACACGCAGAAGCGCAAACATCACATGGCCAGCTCTGTGGTTAGCATGGATGATGGTGACCGTGTGTCATTTGAAGAAAACGTTGCTAGCTTTATATCCCAGAATATTACAGAAAAGATTAACACCCTGGGCAGACTTTGTAGTAACCGCAGTGAAGACACCATAGAGAATAACAAACATCTGAGGGTGTAGACCGCACAAATTCTCTGGAGGGCAGGGTTGCAGTTGAGCAAAGACCTTAACCAATCTGAGCAGAGGACGGCAAAAACAGGAGTCGCAGAGACAAAACCTAAGAGTCAGTCTGAAGGTGTAGAAGAGTGGCAGGGAATGAGATTTTTTCCAAAAGCTGGCTTCCTGACACTTTGGGACTGAAGACCATAGGAGGAACTATTAAGATTGACAGACCGCACAGAGCCCTCAGGCTGCCAAAGAAAAACTAACAGGACAAATAATTCTTGCCCTTTCATTTATCTGCGTTGTGTTAGTGACAACCTATCAGCGTCCACATGTTTTACAAACTGTAAATAACGAGTGAACTTAAAAATGATTTCACCGAATGTTAAGAGCATCAACTAAGCCAACAAATGGCAGAAAATCCTGTACTTCCAAGAAATCCCCCTTTCAGATCTGATTTCCCATCCCATCTAATTTTACATCGACCCTACTTTAAACGTGGCCAATCTGTCATTTTGAAGAAAGATAAACCTGCGTATGGCTCAGACCTCAGTCAATTCAATCAATCTATTAATGCAATCCTGACAGTTTTCAGTGATTTTAGTACCATATCTTGCTACAAGCAATCACTAAACTTCCTTGTTTTTGCACAATTCTGGATTAAATTGTTTAAACTTCAACTTTTTCACCACCACTGACAGGGTTTCCTTGATTCTGAATGATTTTGTTCCCATTTATCTTCTGACAATTCTTTCACCGCATTACTTTGCCATCTCTCTGACAACAGGTCACATTTAATCATGCTTCATTGCAATTTTGGTGATGCAACTTCAGGAGAAATTAGGAGTGTTTGGTTTGATGCAAGAGATCTCTACACTACCGTGGCAGAATAGTTACGAGTGAAGTATGAATCAATATTAATATAATTGTGCAGCCTCACAATTTCCATGCAGGATTTCAACTTATAACAGACAAAAGTGTCTAACTTAAAAGCTCTAGGGCTTATTAGTAGCATTCACTAAGCAGATCACAAATGACAGCACTGTGTTTGACAGATTGTTGTTAGCAATTTGCAGATAGATTTGAGAGTCCTACAATTATGGCATTTGTTTCGTGTCCAAAAGAAAAAAAATGAGGCCAATTTAAGCTTGCATGTCGCAAATTTGTGCTCTAGGTTTGAGCATAAACATGAATGAAATGGCAAAAAAAAAATTCAGTTTCACCACTTTGGTGCTGTGACTCACCGGGTCTGCAGCGTAAGCCATCAGCAGCCAGCTCCTGTCCCTCTGGACACACACATGTGTATTTGGGGGAGTGTTTGTTGATTTGCGGTGCAGGCAGACACATGTAGCTACAGCCTCCATTTTCACCTTTCTCTGTGCACCAGTTAGTTCCTGCACACAAGAGTCAAGAATAGAACAACTACCCATTAAAGCCACATTAAGCGATGTTTAATCATAACAAATTTAGTGCTAGAGCAGCTGATCCCACTGACAATCAAGCTGCGGTATAGAAATCATTCATGATTGAATGATGAATCGCTGGAAGGGGCTGATCTCACATGTCAAACCATGAAACGTCTTCACCGACCTCTGCTTGATTTGTCAGAACATGTATATGGTGTTTGACCAAAAACAGCTGAACTTTCAAGTTCAACTGAGAAAACTCCAAATGGCTATGACCATGTGACTGACAGCTAGTAAAGCAGGCAAAATGGTTTTGTTGAAAAGCAACATGCTGGTTTGTTGGTATTGATTATTGGTTCCTTCTTTCCATAACTGTTAAGATTTATGTCTAGTAGACCTGCGCCAGTTATGGCTGCATGATTACAGCCAAAATACTACTTATCATTAGTACTACCAGCACCTGAATCATGTGTAATTACAGTAATTTTTGATTAACTTCCTCTTAATTAACCGTCATTAACTCATTGCAGCAGCTACTGTATAAAAGAAAAAAAGTCTTCATCAGCCCTGAGCTTGAGGTGGCTGTGATGTCAGTGAGCCTACAGAAGTAGGACAAGATTTTCCAGCTCAATAACCATTAATGGCTGTTCCTTCTGCCCACCCCCCCACCCTCTAGCAGGTTCTTACCTGACAACTGGATTAGCTCATGGTAAACTATGATGTCCTGGGGGTCATTCAGGTTACTGGCCAGCGTCACCACGTCAGAGCCGGTGAACTTGTTTGCTCCGTAGATAGCTTCATTTTCACCATCTGTCCAGAAGACTCGATCCTGGAGGGGTGGGGAGACAGAAAACAGCTCATTTTTCTACTAATAGCTCAAAGCTGTCTCGATATAAGAAAACCGACATGGCCGAAGCACAGAACGTTACTACTTGATTTATTACTTTTATATGTTGGGAGATATGGCAGAGGGAGGCAGAGATCAGCTGCGAGTGGTATGAAAATGCACCCAGTATTTTGAGAGGAGACATCTGGACACATTTCAAATTTTATGAACTTACTAGGAAGCAGGAACTGGACACTGTGTGTAAATAAGTATTTGTAAAATGAAATACTTTGGTAATGCATCAAATTTGAGGAACCCATGCTAGTAGTTTTCACCCTGAGCTAACATCTCAAACCATAAATAATACAGCAAGCTCAGCTAATCAGAATTGAAGAGGCAAAATCAATTTTGCTGTCTAGCTCTGAGAGAGCTTTATGTACCGAGGTGGGTCACACAGATACTGGTACAACTTTTTAATAATAGACTGCTGTAGTCTGATTTTTGAAAGCACTTTCTAAATAAAAAGGAGTTCGGGTTTATTTGACTTCTTGTATTAATTGATGAAAACGTAGCCATGCGCAGTAATATATTGAGCATGCTATACATCGAGATGAATCAAGAATCGTTGTGCATTGGAATTGTTGACAGGTGAATCGTAATCAAACTGGTGAAACCAGTGAAGGTTCACACCTAATAAATACTGTGCACATTGTCAGTGGAGAGATTCTACATCACATTCAACCGTCTATGTGGTGTGCACTGCAGTGTTCAGACATGAGCTCTACTTTAAGCACAGTGTCTGCATTTGAATAAATGTGTCATCTGTGAGTCGGTCAGCAGTTGCATGAGTGGGTGTAGGCACGAGAGAAGCAAGAGCACCACATGTCCATGATTCTATGATTCAAAAAGATTACATGTGAAACACACTGTACTGATATACAGCAGATATTCTTAGTGCTTAACATTAGCGCGCGCACACACACACTGTGGCTTTCAGACATAAGATGTGATCCATCAAATATACCTGCTTTCTGTGAGTTACTCACTAGAATGCAAATTCCAAGCTCTTCTGAATGTTTTATAGATGTGATGCAGAGTAAAAGTGTGGACTTGAGTTTTCGTGCATCCTTTACTTATTTTTGAAGTGGAAAATGACAATGAAGGGATGCACCATGTTAACATGTGACTGAAACATACTACACGCACATTTCCAACAACCTACATGGCTGGTCTTGTCAGCCAGCACATATTGGACAATTGAGTAAGTGCAACTCCATGAACGACATCTACACTATTATTAGAGTTTCAGTAGCATTTCACACTGGTCCAGGACAGCCCTGATCTCAGACTCTCAATATTTGGCATTTTGACATAGTCAGCTGATACCTGCTCAAGAGGCCAATAAACAAAAACTGTGTGCAGACACAATGTCAGCGCTCCACCTTGTGAGTTTTGGGAAGGTGGTGAAAAAGTTAATTTCGAGCACTTAATTTCCCCCTAGTCACCATTATCTTTTCTATTAAATTTCTCCCATCCTAAAATGACAGCTAAAATGAAAGCATTGCAGGCTAGCGTTATATATTGTTATACTGCAGAGAATAATGCAGCTGAATGACGTCACTTCTGACAAACGTAACTCTACTCTGCCTTAAACACCAGTCATGTTCTGAAATCTACAGCAGAACCCAATTTGTTTTTCTCTTTCATAAAGTAATAAATAAAATTAAAATAAAAAAATCCAGTGTATATTAGATTGTACTCTGCATGGAATAATGGAGTTATACATGACTTGTCTTTGTTTTGATATCAGCATTAAATAAATATCGCCCATCAGCCACCCTGCTCTCTAAATATCTGCATTGGCCATTGAAAAACTCACATTGGTCGAGCAATAAGCAGTTTTGTTTGTTATTTTCACATAGTTGACATTGACCGTCTGGATTTGTAAAAATGAAATAAATATAATTTTAATGATGACAGACATCAGGCGACAAACAATTATACAATCCTTAAGACCACACATTTTATCTCCAGGATGCACCAACCGATCCAGACTGCAAGGGATTCTGTCCAACATGTTAAAATCAGTCAAAACGTGTGTTTCACCCATTCCTTTCAAACAGAATGTGCTGTTTTGTTTCCCATATACTCTTCAGATAAGCAGTAGTACCTCAAAAACAGTGAGAGCGAAAGGATGAGCCAGGTAGTCTTGAGACTGGAGTACTTTCTTCCTGTTGTCTCCGTTCAGGTCGACGCTACAGAGCATGTGCAGTTTAGAGTCGACCCAGTACAACCTGCCTTTGATCAGATCTGGGGGTGGGGAGGGGGGGGTGAAGCGTATGAAGAAACAGGAGAAGGTGAGAAATGAAAGAGGGAGAGAGAAAAAAATTAGCAAGGATAAATCGATAGCTTTTCCACAGTGTGGGTGATAGAAGTACAGGAAGAGAAAGCAAGAACAAAGGAGAACATCTCATTATCTGATCTGGTCAGGCGTTAGAAAGTAGGGACAACATTTATCAGATCTCAGACAGTTATTTCATTAATGTATTCCTGGAGTGAAGTTATTTTAATAGGGATTTACTGATCACTCGGCGGGATTCATTCTTTTCAACTTAGTCATTAGATGTAACTCTTGAAGTGGAAAAGTGAAAATGCTTCAAGATGTACATAAAAACAAGGAATGACTTCATGTCAAAGGTTACTTTGGAGTATCTGAAACATAGTATTTGAACGGTAATAAAAACAAAATGTGATGGCAGATGAAATTGAAGCACTAATAGGAGATGAACTGCCAGCTGAAGGAAAAGAGCTGAAAGGAGTGTACGTGCAAGTACACTAACAAGTTGCTCATGAAATTACCGTTTTTGGTAAACCTGCTTCAGTGACTAGAGTGAAAAATGGCCTCAAATCACTGCAGCTTCATCACATTCTGGTCATTTTTCATAATCCGTGGGCACCAAAATTTGTCACTGGGAATCTCTTCAGGGGTATTCAGAGGGACTGACACCAAAACATGACATTTACATTGACGTCAGAAATATTTTCTGCCGTTTGCTCTTATTTGAGAAGACAACGAAAGCATCCCAGCAGCTATTTAATAGTGGTAATTGTTTTAGGGAGGATTTTCCTTCTGATTTGAAGGATAAGCAGCAAAGAATAATATGCAGTGATGATGTGGACATGATGTAGATGACTCATTGCTTCTTCAGAGTGTGTGCGCGTGTGTTCTTTCCTACCCAGGGTGATTCCATTAGGCCACTGAATGTCCGTCGCCACCAGAACCTGCCTGTCCACTCCGTTCATACCGGATTTCTCAATCTTGGCCGGCTCGCCCCAATCAGACCAGTACAGAAACCTACAGGACCAACACACATGTATATAAAAACACTGGGTGGGTGGTAAATGTACATTGTAAGTTGGAGGTTCGCGCCAAACATCAAAACAAGCTTTCCACCTACCCAGACAGTGGATCCACCGCAATGGATGCTGGTTCTTTGAGGCCTCTGTTGAACAAAACTTTCTGCTTGGTTCCATTGAAGTTGGCTACAGAAATGGTTTTGGTGCCGAGATCAGACCAATACAAGTTCTTATAGATCCAGTCCACGGCGATTCCCACTGGAGTCTGGACATTGTCTATAACTTTGTTGTGGGTGCCGATGTCCCCTCGTTTGTCCAGCAAAGTGCTGCAAGGAAGAAGAACAGAGACAACGTAACAAACTGGAAGATTTAAATCAGGGATCGGCAAATAAGTCTGGCATATTTTGTAGGCACAAGAGAAGTGATTATGTGAGTAATTTTTGCTGTCATGACTGAGATCTGTTTCAGCACCAGCCGCTATGTTTGTTTTTTGCCACTATTAAAGCAATCTGGCTACGGGCCAGATATTTTTGCTGGCCCAGCTTTGGCCCGCGTATTGCCAACCACTGATTTAAATCATCTACTGAGAGTACACCAAGTAAAACATCAGTCAGTTGAATGGCCACATAGCCACATTAAAATAGGGGGAATTGAGACCATTTTCCACAAAACAATGTGGGGCAGAGTACTAATCTTGTCTCAAAAAGTTTCAAAGTCCGATATATCCAAAATGGCGATTCACAGAAGTTCCTGAAGATTTCAATCAGATATGGATGCCTCACTTCAGCCAGGTTTGTCATTCAGGGTAATTAAACCCAAACGTGAGCTTAAAATGCTTAGACACCTTAGTTTAGCATATTAGCATGCTGACCTTTGCTAATTAGCACTACATACACAGTACAGCTGAGGCTAATGGGAATGTCAGTTTTGCAGGTATTCAAAAATTTGACCTGATGATGGCGCTAGATGGAAAGTCAGAGTAGGGCTGCTCTACTATGGCAAAAATCCTAATCATGATTATTTTGGTCAATACTGAGATCACGATTTAACACGATTACTCACCGTCTTAGGAAACATGTATTTATTGAATTTTGACTATTTTTAAAATGATATATGCATTACCCCAAAAATCACAAATAGTTCATGAAATATGACATAGTAATCCAATATTATTAACTTTAAACAGCACCTTAGAGCGCAAGAGGATGACGGCAACACAGCGTTTCCTCTGGATTGACTGTTTTGGGGGTGGATGGGTAGACAAAGTGTGTGGGCTTAGCAGGTGATCGAGTTGACAACTTGTTACCTTCCATAACGCTAAAATTCAACTGTGGTGTTCTGTCGGGAGACGCGGTGACTTAAACCAGCGTTAAAGTATAAATAATGTGTCATTTGTTCAATTATGAATAGAGGAAAAGTGCACAAGCTGCAAGGCAAATTCATGCAGCGTAAAATGCCGTAGGCTTTAGCTAATAATTGGGACTTGTAAGTTATAGCAGTTATAACCCGTCATCTTGGCTCAGCTGAACTAAGCTTGCCACAGTTTGGCTGAGCGCGACATAGATGTGTGTACTAAATTTCATAGCAGTCCATCTAAAAAGGGAGACATTTCACAAGATGAATGAAAACCTGACCTGCTGGTAGTGCTAAAGGAAAAGTCCGCGGGATCAAAGACACCAGGGTGTATCCCCCGAGCGCCATGCACTTCTGTACCAAATGTCATGTCAAGACCTTACTTTGAACAGTACTTGGATATTTCTGTGAAAGCCAAAACCCAATGGTGGCGCTAGATGAGAAGTCACTAGGAATCATCCTCTGGGGACAATGAAAGTCTGCACAAAATTTCATCTCAGTTCATCCAGTACTAGGAAGAAAGTTGTGGACCAACTGGCTGTACATTTCCATCCCTAGAGCCATGCTGCTAGCATTGGTAAACATGATATCATTAGGATTAATGATGTGGGGACCAGAAACGTGCGTCCCAAATATTATAATAATCCATCTAACAGTTATATTTCACTCAGAAGCATGAAAAGCAACACAATAAGCTCAAAAAAGTCACATTTAATTCAGTGTGGCTGTTTGGTATTCATGCGTAAACTACCTATAAATGGCCTTCTGGCCCAGGTCAGCCCAGAAGATCATCTGCTGGTTAAAGTCTGCATCCAGAGCCACTGCGTTTCTCTGCTGCTCCACAATCTGAGTGTACTCCTTCCTCTCCAGCCCCAGGCGACGGATGTCACGGCGGTTTGTGAAAATCAGGCAGGGCTCTTTACCTGAGGACAGGAAACGCATACACACAACTCATCTGTACAAGATGTGGCTCACATTGCTCTGTTCCACTTGCTGGAGATGTTCAAACGTTGTAGGCCTGATGAGTCTAACCACTTGTTTAAACATTTAATAAGACCATTGATCAAAGTGTGTGGGCTCCTTCTTTCACCCAGAATCTGTCTGAACAGAACAACCAAATTACTAATTTGTTAGTAGTATATTACCGGACAATAAAAACAAAAAAAAAGGTCCAAATTAGTCAGATTTTTAAAGACAATTATGTTCTAAATAAGCGTTTATATAATCTGATGACAAATCATTTGGTGGGGGGGAAGAAGCTAAAGGATACAGTGATTGTCTTTTTACTACAGAAATACTCAAACAGCATGTGATCACTAGACCAGAGGATGACATCAGATTCTCACTGACAAAGAGCGAGTGTGTTATTGTTCACTTCACTCAGTAACTTACTCACATTTCGATTTTAAAAGCTGGTTTTAAGATTGAAACCATTATAATCTAATTGTCAGGTTAAAAAGTTCAGTGGTTCTCAAACTGTCAGGTAGGTTTCTAGATAAACTGAGCATTTTTCTCCATTACTCAAAATGATTTTGCCTATGCAGATCTGCTTAAAGAAATACTTAATTCACATTTTTACAACCTAGAAATAATTTATGTGTGTTATTTAAATGAGTCATAAATTAGGTCAGAGTGTGCTCTCAGTGAGAGTATCCAAGAAAAGAGGTAGATTCAGAAAGTCTGGTTTGTTCTTTTCAAGAACAGCCTATTTGGAAAAAACCACTGCATGCATTGCCAGAGAGTAAATTAAGCGAATTATAAAGTACGACGACCCATAATTTTCCAGGACTTGTTCATGACTGGAAGGCTGCGTTATACACTCTGACTGCTTTAGTTTCAGACAGGGGAGGTTACTGAACTGGTAACTAATACAGCCCTGTGACCATGCAGTTGAATCAGCACCTCTTTCAGACAGACAGGAGTCTGGTGAGGAGTGGTGCGCTGCAGTGCCTCTGAATCAAAGAAATATAACCATATAATTCTACTCTAGTTTGAGAGTTTTGAGCAGAAGTATAAGAGCCTGAACTAAAAAAAGAAAACAATTTGGTGTCATAGTTCACTGTGGTGAGCGGCTGTTGTGTTTCAGTCTGTATTTCCAGCTGTTGACTCACCAACAGCCTTGCAGACGCCGGTGGTTGGATCCATCTGGTAGCCGTTGTGGCATTCGCACTTGTACCCTCCCTTCAGGTTGATGCAGATCTGACTGCAGATGCCGGGATTCAGACACTCATTGATGTCTGCACACAGAGAGGGAAGCCAAGAGACAAGGGAGGAATGAGGGAGAAAACAGAGGAAATGCAGCTGTTTAATTAATCAAGTCTGCTGAAAGCTTCAATTTGGGTAGTCAGACTTTGCACACAGCTCTAATACAAACAAAAAACGACTGAAAACCTGTCTACACTGTTTTAATGAAATTATACTTTGCTTTTTTTGAAAACAATTGCTTTTCCAAGACATTCCCTTGATTCCTTTTGCGTACACTGATGCTTGGGATTCACAAAATGATTAAACCCAACCATAATTGCTGTTGATGTTTTGCCAGAACGCTCTTGAGCAAAAAGCTGCTCTCATCAGAATGAAATGTAAATATACAAATGTTTTCAGGAGTTTAGTGGTTAATTTACTCTTGGGAGTAGATTAAGCGCCTCTGTGCAACCAGTGGGGTTCATTCCAGATGGGATTATGCACATTTCCCAATATCCATAGCCACGTTTCAGGCAAAGATTGGCTCAATAACAAAACTGTGTCGGATCAGTGCCTGCTGAACATCGAAAAAATAAATAAATAACACAACCAATCACGTTACACACTGAACCCTTCAAAAGGCCAGAAGTGCACAATAAGAACATGTTCCAGTTGTAAGTCACAACACCAGCATTCAGTATGTCTGACCCAGCCTATTGGATTAGTGGATTAGTGATTTCTAACAAAGACAAAAATACTAACACTTCTTCAGCCTGACAGTCTCTCCAGTCTTGATGTTTTCTTTTTGAACCATGCCGAAAAAAACCAAAAAAAACCCAACTTGCCAAGGACACTCTGATTTAGGATTAATTTTGAGGGCTACAAGAGCCAACGTTTCTGTCTGATCTACTTTTAAAACAATTGGGGTTTATTGCTGTCAGGAAACAAAAGCATGTTAGTGAAGAACAATGAGTTGGTGTTTTCTTTCCTGGAAAGCAAACAAAATATATAATGGCATCACAATCTTAAATGTGTGGGAATTTTGCCAGTGTTCAGCTAAACGGACTAAGCTGGCTTCACTAAATCACATGCAATTATCAAAGTCAAAATTATTTCCTATGCATCTGAGCAAACCGTGAAGTATGACTGATGTAAGGAGATTTTTCTGTATCTGCTGCCAAGTCAGATTTCGGTGTCCACATTTCCCCTTTCCGTTTCTGCAGACTCGTCATAATCGTCAAAACTTGAAGCTGAAGTCTTCATGGGTCTGCTCAGTTCCTACTAACTGAGGCAAGACCAGAGCACCCAATTATATTCAGTTTAATTGGGTATGGTTCCTGTTCTTTTGCTGGCTGAGTCAATAAGTACTCAAACAGAACCAAGTGGACTCTCCATCAGCTCTGAACATGTGGTGCTTCTTCAACAGCAGGGGGATAAATGCTTTTTTTGATGCAAATGGAAAGTGAAATGCGAAGTGAAGAAAAAATTCCTCAGGTCCATATTCAATTGTCCCAAAATGATGCCTGAAAACGGCTTCATCCATCGGTCAGGTTGATGATTGATGCTACCTTAAAAACACAACAATGCTAATGTCAAGGTCACCTACCTCCGCAGGTCTTGTGATCTATGAGCTGAAGTCCAGGAGTGCAGTCACACTCAAAGCCAATCACCATGTCTTTGCAGATGTGAGAGCAGCCGCCGTTGTTCAGGAGACACTCGTTTAGATCTGAAGCACAAGAAGGGAGACAGGGCTTTGTTGTAGCTATACATTTAAAAAAAAAAAAAAAGTGAAAGCAAGACTCAACTTGTAGATGCCATTTTAAATAGTAACCCTGATCCACTCACTGTCCGTTAAAAGCTATTCAATGCAACAGTGTTTGTTTCACCATGTTAGTAGTTACCAAAAGTGTCAACAACCCACAGAGTGACATGACCGCGATATTATTCAGTGTCGTTAAGATAGCACTAGCAACCAGATTACTCCATTTTGTGTTGATGAAAGTTAGCTTGCTGTTAGCCTCCAAATATCTGAGCTCGCTGAGAATGAGCCCATACACGCTGTGACAGGAAACTCTTTTCGGCCATATAAGTGATCTCATTCGTCATTATAAAAAGCTCATGACCATAAGTAAGACATCTGTCCCTGGTATGCATGTACAACAAAAAAAGTCAGCTTGAATCTGCACTTTGAGGACATCTGTGAGGACAATCTGTTAAAATAATGATTCTCTTGCATATTGTTATAACATACACACAGTTTAGTGTTAAACAAGTAAAGACCTTTCACTTTTGACAAGTTGGCAGCGAGTTCTTTGATTTATTGGAAAATTTACAAAGATGTAGTGTTTCACTCTGTACCGCATACTAAAAACTTCTACTCAAATTAAAACTGAGAAGAAGTTCCCTTCTCTCAAATTCAACAAATCAGGCAGTGTTGTCGTTCATTATATTGATCATTTATATCATATGCCAATCTTTCTGTGACACAATTCAGAATCAAAATGTTTAGTATTCTGGTTTAGTATTGTAGAAAGCATGATCACTTCTGGCAGAGTTCTTTGATCCGTCAAAGAGAATTATTTAGAAGCACTATTCGCTCTCACGCTCAACTGCGGGATGCATTAAAGCTGCATGAGGTAGGATTTACGTAAAAATCCACATGTCATGTAGTTTTACTGGTTTTGCCCAATTTAAAAACGCTCTTCTCTCAGCTGTGGACACTTTCCAGCACACAGCAAAAGACATCTGAACTTAGTGAAAAGCAATTTGTCTCCTGGAAACTCAAGTTCAAATATTTCTACTTCAAACAGTTTTGTGTCGCTGACATTTAGACCTGCCAGCTGAGCTACAAGACAAACACACTGCGGGCTGATCACAGCTCAAAGATTATTCATGTTTACACAGATTCTAGTGCAAATATGCAAAATGTAATATAAATATACAAAAAAAACATTCACATTCTGAATTATCTTCGTGTTCTGCCATTCAGTTGGGAGGCAACTGAGGTTGTAGATGACAACTTCAAACACACAACTCTGCAGCCCTTCAGTTATTTCCTCATTTATACTGGCGCGAGTGAATATCCTAATTAATTTACTGTGCTCAGAAAACAGCCACCAGTTGGGATGTCAGGCACAGCAGTACTAAACCTGGCAACAGCACTGTGACTGCAAGACTCCAGGAAGCGGCACAGAGTTTGTGCTTGCCAAAGAATAGTTCCAGCACATATAGCAGGCAAATTGGGGGGGGGCTGTGTTATAAATCAACACCAATACGGTATTGCGCTTAGAATATAGCCACAAAACAGCCAACATTAGCGCATTTTCCACATAAACTGAATATAACAATATCTACAAGAACAGCTAAATATAAGTGCATTTTGTCTACTTCACACAGAGTAGACCAATCTCTCTAGGAGTCTCCTTGTTCTCATGGACAAATAAGCACTAGCTAGATTTTGTTCCCTTTTTACTTACTGCATTCCTTAATTGGTTCGTCGCTCCAGTCGGGACAGTCTCGGGCCTTGTTGCACACTTTGCTCATCTCGATACACTCCCCGCTGCGACACTTGAACTTCTCTGGCCCGTTACACTGAGTCACTGTGGAGACAAATTATTTTACATCATATGGCCGCAATTCTTTTGCTTTTTCCATTTAATACAATATTTTAACGCAAAGAAACGAGTGTAGTAGCATCGATAGTCTCTCTCAAAAGGAATTATTTGCCTTTGTTGAAAACAAGTGCATTCCTAAAAATGTCCACGAAGTACTCCTTTATGGTTGACAGATTCATTAAAAGCTTCACAACTTTGTAACTTGGGCAAGTGAGACAGCAGACCATCTGCAGGCTTCAGTGTGTGAGAACACAAGATACTGTAGCTAAGAACGACATCATTAGGGTCTCAGCTTGGCCAACATGGATTCAGTTTTGGAGAAATTTCATAAACCGACAGTTGAAGCTCTTCTCAGTTCTTCAAGGTTCTTCTCATCCTTTAGTTTGGTTTTAAAATTCAGCTCTCTGAGGACTTCAGTTTTTAACCGTGACACCAGTCTCTCTTTCAGCAGTCTGACAGACGTATCACTCTGTGTTCTCAAAGCCATGTTTTATGCTACTACAGCAAAGATAAAGAAACTCAAGGCAACAAGATAACGGGAGTATTTTTTTGTTTTGTGCATTTATCTTCTAGATGAGCACACAGGCAAAACAACGCATTAGGACAACCCGAGGCGGATTGTGATGTTTTCTTTGCAAAGACACGTCGGGAAAATGCGTAAAGGCAGCTTCTGAACCTCAGGTTGAATCTAAACACAAACCCATACAGCCAAAGAAAAAAAGAAAACAATGCTTCTTCACCTGACAAAGCCCTCACGATAATTAAAAAACAGTCAATTGTAAAGCTGCACACGCAGGAAGCACATACTGTTTTTGCAGCTGACTTCGTCTGATCCGTCGGCACAGTCTCTGAGGCCGTTACACTGTCTGCTGCCCAGGATACAGTTTCCATCATCACATTTGAACTGATCGGGTCCACAGGTGCGCACAGCTGCCAGGGACAGACACACAAACATCTGAGTTACACGTGAAAGCAGTGCTGAAACAATTCATCAATTGATCGACAGAAAATTCAATCAACAGCATTTTTAATATTTGTTATTTGCTTCTCTGGTTTATGTCATTGTAAATTGAATATGTCTGGGTTCTGGGAGTTTGTAATTATATTGACGATTGTATCTTTCATACTGCATGGATCCATTTAGAGATAACTGGACACATGGAATACCAAAGACAGATCATCAAGTAATTGATGTCAAATTATTGGTATGAGAGTGGAGCACATTACAGATTTTCCTAAATGAAACCTTTCATATTCCACCTTCAATACAGCCCTGGAAACTTGCTTGTGTCAAACATCACTGGCTCATTCACACATAATTCACATCTTGGCAATCTTAAGTATTATCCCTAAATGGAAGAACCTATACTAAAAATTATAAAGAACGGTTTAAAAATTACAAATCAGGCCTCTGTGCTAATGAAAAGTATGTGGTCATGCTAAAAGTCCTTGATTTTTAATGTGATGAAGACTGCTGCTCTGTACATACGACAGTTTGCTTCGTCGCTGCCATCCTTGCAGTCGGGGTCTCCATCACACCTCCACTTCTTGTGAATACACTCTCCTGAGCGGCACTGCATCTCACTGGACGAACATTTGGCCGGCGGCGTCGGGTGACGGCCGCAACGAGACGGAGACTCATCTGACTGGTCCTGCAGAGAATGGAGAGACCAGATGTTTCAGACAGAAAGAAGCCTGAAAACTATGATTAAGGTCGCTCTTTTCTTTTGATGGGGAAAGACATGCTTTTGGTAATTAAAGATAATATCATGTAAATGAGAATGTCAGTGATCCACTGTGTTCTTGCCACCATTCAATTTGTGAAAGCTTTTCCATTTACTCTTCCTTCGCTGTCATCATGTAGCCATTTCCTCGCAGGGAGCCTGCAATTTAACTGAAGACTTTTAAAGACCAGTTAGAATGAAACAACAATTTTAAATGCAGAAAGTGTGCGATGTTTTGATCTGGTATGGCCATCCGACTGAAGAGAAATTTGTGTGACAGAAGATAAACATATATACTGTAAATACACATACCAAGACTCATTGTTACCAGAACCTCACTAGTTTAGACGTACAGTCATTAATAAGGTGAGTGGCTGATCAACAAGTTCAAGCGTCATGGTTACTGTGCGCATTAGCTTTATGGCTAGCATGAGCCACTTGGCATTATAGCACATTGTCGTAAGCCAGATCGATTTTGAAATATATCAATAAATTTGGTCTGTATTGGATAACTGTGGTAACCACATTTGAAACATGTAATTCATGAATAATTATGTTGTGGGACAGAAAACGGCTGAGTATAATTGTGACATTTTATGATTTACACCTGCTGCAGGTGTAACCATTTATTAGTTATTTAAGAGTTATGTTGCAACTCATCTCCGGGGTGCAAACGCTCTTATTTTAGTAATGCATAAATTACAACTTAGTAATGTAAATTATAACTAGGTTTAAACTTACACACATCAGGTGCAACAGGCTGCAGGAAGCAGTTGTGTGGACACCAGTCAAGTGACATGGACTCAAGTCTGACTCGAGTCACAGAAATGATAACTTTTGACTCAACTTGACAAAATCAAAGAGGACTTGCAACTCGACTTTGACGCCAATGGCTCGTGACATCACTTAGACTTGAGCCTTTTGACTCGAGCAGATTTGACACTCCCCAAGGCCCAAATATAAGTTGATATAAAAGCGCATCAACATTAAATTAATCTCAATTACTTTGGCTACCACCAAGGGTGCAAACTACAGAGGAGCCAGGGACAGACATAAACTCTAAAATATTGACAGTATCCTTTTTTGCCATTAATTTATATATCATTATGGGTCTTGCATAAAAACAGGAGAGTCTGGCTTCCTCCAGCCAGAGGGAACAATCACCGGCCGTCCGAAGCGCGATCTCCTGTCCCTGGCTCTCTAAGCTCCAGGCCCCACTCCCTCTCCGGTACTGCCAATGGGTTGTGTAGTACGAGGGCACGCTGTGAACAGTTCGTGATCTGGCTGGATGAATGAACGCATAATCCATGCACAACAGCTGGGGGCTCTCCGCACAACTTTCTAAATTCCTCCATCTCACGGAGAAAAGAAAGGTCATGTGGAAACAGTGTAGAGAGACTGCCGCAGCTGTTGCATCAAGCCTAATTGGAGCAAAATGGCTACATATAGTAATAATAAAATAATGACAAACAGTGCCTGATATTTTCACATTCAGCCCCAGCTATGGTACAGTTTGCGCACTGCTTCCACCAATTATAAAAACAAGTTAAGATAAAACGACCCTTTCCTTTACAGCTGAGGCTCTCATCCCTCCCTAAAGCCCAAACTCCCTCTCAGCAGCTGTGATGTTTAATTCAGCTCAAGCCAACATGACTGGGGGTTATAACTGCTATAACTTCATATTTAACAATAGCCGCCAACTTCAGGCTATTAGGCGGGTATAGTTAATGGATGAATGGATTTTTATTCTAAACCAGGTGGGTTCAGTGATTCTTTACCTGTGCTGTCGGTGCTTGTAAAATATACACTGTCTGCGTCTTATAACGTCATAGCGATCTATAGTTTTCTCACCGTCACTTTAAGTCATTGCATCTCCTGACAAAACACCAGTTGCATTTCAGCGTTCTGTAATGTAACTTCGTCAACTCGAATTAAGTGATCCTTGTAGACATTTGGGAAACCGGGCCTCCGACAAGAATGACTTATCAGGGCAAGCCACAAACAGAGCTACACAGTCCACAAACTGGAAGGTCAGTGGTTCGATCCCCGGTCTGCATGTCAAAGTGTCCAGACACTGAAACCCAAATTGTTCCCAGTGGCTGTGCCATCTGCGTAGGAATGTGTATGTATGAAAGTGTCAACACATTTCATTGAGACCATCTATGGACTTTTTTAATTACTAGATTTGTAATAATTTCAAGACTTTTCCAGGCTTTGCACAGCCAGCCACCTACAGAGAAGAGTGAACATCTTAAAGACATCATCCCCATTTGACAGACAGGTGATCTGGGGGATGTGCAGCACAGACATGACACTGCAGAGAGCTTTTAGGACTCAGATCTCACAGATGATTACCACTTCAATTAGAATTAAAACTGGGCAATCAGACAGAATGGGATCAACAGGAGCAGCAGGATGAGTTTCACACACTTTCATCATCTCAGAAAGTCACTGACTCATGTGGGAGCAGATTAATGGAGTGTGAGAATGTGTGTGTGTGTGTGTGTTTGTGTGTGTTTGTGTGTGTGCCTGAAGCTCCATAACTATTTAACGCTGACGAAGGACTGGCCGGGTGTGAGAGCACAGAGAGGGAATAACAATGACCTTCTCAATGAACGCAGAGTTTTAAATATTTGTGGGTGTGAGCGCTTGCATCAGTTTCTTTTTTCCTGCGTGGCCGTCACAGTGATAACCACACAGCCAATTAACAGGTACACCCACTTGCCGACTCAGTGGAACTTGTTCTACCGTGTATGAAAAAACGTGTTAGGAGTGTTAAAGTCTGTGTCTGTGTGAGCGTGCATGTGTGCCAGGTCACCAACCACAGGGTGTTGTGAAAATTGAACTTGCAGAACCGGTGTGTGGGTACGTGCATATGTGTTTGCCCTGGAATATTATACGGGTCAGTTCATTAGTGTGAAACAATACACTGAGAAAATGAGACCGTGTGCGTGTGTGTGTGTGCTGCCTGTATAAAAGTATTGTGATAAAAATCCTGACCAGAGAGAGATTGTAAAATTTTATCTACAGACTATGTTGCTATAGCAACTGGCAGCACTGGTAGAAGCAGCAGCAGCACCCGGTAGCTCCTTCCAACTTAACTATCTGTGTTTTTCCGGCTTAACTGCCAAAACACGTATAACCTTAGACAGAAATACAGTCATTAGAAAAGGAAGGCGGGGTTTTTGGATTAAAGAGCACCTGACCCCGATCCACCAGCCAGATCAATTGGACCAGACATTGCAGTGCATGTATGTGTGCGCGGCACTTGATTGTATTTCTCTCCTACCTGGCAGTCGACATCGTCGTCGCACACCCAGCTTGCCGGGATGCACGAGCTGCCACACTGGAACTCACTGGGACCGCAGGAGGACGGAGCGCACTCTACCTCGTCGGAGCCGTCGCCACAGTCGTCCTCGCCGTTGCACACAAAGTTCCGGGAGATGCAGCGGCCGCTGGCGCACGTGAACTCGTTTGGAGCACAGGTGATGTTACCTGAAGACATTTAGGAGGAAGGGAAGAGAATATGAGAAAGGTGTGGGAGGGTTAACAGCTTTGTTGCCAAAAACATGATTTACTTACATCAAGCACAAGGTTAACAAGACATTTTACAACCTAACTTTAAGGGGGCTTTCACACCTGAAAGTCCACACCAAGGTTCGAACCAAAGTTCATATTTTGATACATTCGGTTAGTGTTGGTTTTACACTGCAATTCTGCGACCGCACTAAAGGACTTTACATGACACATGCATCCTTTCGTTATCCATGTGGGCTGCGTCTCCCTATACTTGACAATAATTTGTTTATTAAAAACAGTTCCGTGTATCAGTGTCTTTGACAAGAATGAATAAAAAAAAGGTACATATTTGCCAGGAAAGGAGGAGAAGACAGCAAGCGATACTTCTGCACCTCAGTTTCAGGAGAAACCAAAGATGTATGTGGCAGTGTGCTTCTATAGTGGCCGTCTGAAAAGATGATCCGTCACGGGAGATGTATAATTGTGTCCTTATTTCAATGCATTTCTCCGTGCATTTGTTTGTTTCCATGTCAACCGCCAAACTTCCTGTAAATAGTCTGAAAGTCCGAACCATCCAAAAAAATGCTTTCACACTAGAAACGAACAATGGTCACATGCAATTTTGGTTCAGACCAAACTGAAAAGCCTGAAGGTCTGGACCAAACGAGGTAGGTGTGAAAGCCTGACTGTATTAGCAATTTCAAGAAATAATCGTAAAATCTAGAAGTCAAAGAGTATCTTGACCATATCACAGGCCTTCAAGGATATAAATAAATATTAACTAGGCATAAAATCCAACTCAGCCTGGCATCCAGGTCCTCTGAAACACCTAGAGTAGGCCGTGGACGCATAGAACATGGACAATTAAGAGATATGCTGCCTGTGGTTCAAATCACATCTTTCAGCTAAAATGTAATTAGTCCCTACATCCCTTCCATGTGAATGTGTGCATGTTTTCTTTCACCTAGTTGTATGTACATAATAGCTAAATGTTTATATTTACCTTTGAAGTGCCTGTTTTTAGCTGCATTTCTAAATACATTTAGAGCAAGAAAAAAAAAAAAAAAAAAAGTCAAAAAAACGTGTACACATAGGATTCTGATGTCCACCTACCACAGTTGACCTCGTCCTCTCCATTATCACAGTCCTTCTCTCCGTCACATTTCCAGAAGATGGGGATACACTGAGTGGATCCCGCTCCGCAACTGAACTCGTTCACACGGCACGTCCTCATGTCTGCATGGGGGAAAAAAAAAAAAAAAAACCCCACCAACAATGTTTTGATTCATTTTGATTCCATTTCCTTTGATTCATACCAGTGTTTTGTGCATTTGAGTAGCTCTGTGTAGAAAACTCAATCACTGGTGCTTTGGGGAAAAGGAAATTTAAATTTAAGAGACACTACTTATTCTTACCTATACAAGATCAGGTTTGGGATTTTCGGTTTACATGTGATTAAGAAACATACCTTAGGGTTGAAACTGGCGATGCTCACGCAGAAATATACAAAGAAATTTAATGAAGCACCATGTTCAAGTGTTATCATGTATGTTGTCACAGCTGCAGGGGCCCTACATGTTGCCTTGAGTGAATTTCCCGCATGACAGCAGGGCCAACAACAAGGACACAGCATAAATGGACTGTTGAAATGGTGAACAGCTTTTGGCAGATTAATGGTCATGTTGAGCTACAAGTTACCAGTCATAAGACCGACATTTTACTGTGGTGTCATGGTGAACATAAATATTGTGTCAGGATTATCACTTCTCAATGTCCAGACAGTCAGAAAACAGAGCCATTACATAATTCAGTCTGTGGGATCATCAGCAGCTGAGGTCTGGAAAAATCTTTATGTAACACTGTTGTGATTTCTTTCAAGTCAATAGGGTAAATATATTTTCTCCTGATATTTAAGTTCAACTGAATAGCAGAGAAAAACACAGTGTTATCTGGTATTATGTTACAAGTGCGGACACTGGATACTATACAAGCAAGGACCAGGTAAAACAACAGTGAATACGCCAGCGCACGTCATTCAGTACCACAGAACTAAGACGGAACTTAAACGGAATTGTGGGTGAAAAAAAATAAAAAAATTCCAAAAAGACAAGTTCATTGTCTATTCGGCAACTTTATAAGACGTACTGCAGATGGAGAAAGTCGGCACAGCAGACACATACAGGGAGGGAGAGACAGAAAGAGGCGGGGCAAGCCGATGTGTTTGCAGTGAGCACACTGGGGGGGGGGGGGGTGTATGCTACTAGTATCCAGAAAATATCAGCTTCAGGACCTGGTCTGCCCCTTATCCCCATGATCTTCCTCTGTGGTGGGAGATAACAAGTAGTGCTGCAGAGAAAAACACACCGTGCTGTGATAAGAGCTGCTCAGTGGAGCAGTAGAAGGTGAATTTAGAAGTGGCTCCTATGGATGTCTGAATTATTGACTACGAGGATGTAGTTTGTTGATAAGCCAGGTGACAATATGGTGCCATATTTCTGAACCCACTTTGGTGCGTTAGGTACCCATCAGTTACACTCACAACTCTGTATGACAATTCATACTGTTCTCTCAGCACAAGACTTACCCTGTCTAGTTTATCAAACAGGTAATGATCTATTCTCCATACATGCTCCTTGATGTATCCAAAGTCATATCGTAGTTTAACTGACTGGCCATCAAATGGAAAGTTTCCATTTGGTTTCAGTACAGATACATTCTACCAGCAGACAAAAAAACACCCCACTGTATATAAAGTCAGAGTTTGCCGATTTATGCATGAAATATATCCAAATAATAAGACTTTCAATATTTGATGCCAGGGACACAGTGCGGTCAGTGTTTTGGTTGACAGTGGATGGTGGTAAAGCCCCAAGAAACATCAAAGTGCACCAGCAAACAGCAGGCAGGGAGACTGCTAGCCAATGTAAACATGCAGGGCTTGACAATAACGGTGGCCTGGCCCTTGGCCACTAAAAAGTAACGTTGGGACTGTTGAAGTAGCAACTCACTGGCCCAATCAAAAAATAAATGAAAATCTTCTCAGCTGAATTATTACCTCAGTAAACGCTTTCATAATGAGTTTATGGTCTAAGGAGTTAGCGTCAAGTCTTTAACACAGCATGATGTTTATTTAGTAAATGTTGGTCCTAGGGGGAAATAAACCAGAAAGCAGCGCATGCTTTAGGACAGGACCACCTTGTGATTGCCATAACGCTACCATGGCGACCTGTCAATCAGGATAGAGGCAACTTGCATCTGCTGCTCTATAAATATTTTTATATACAGTCTATGGTATAAAGTTTATTAAATGGCTGTCAGCAGGAGGCAGCATGTCATGTTTGAGTCTGTTAGTATGTTTATTTTATAAATTGTTAACCTTTAAAAAAAAAAAAAAAAAAACTTTAACTGATTACATTTTTACATTTAAGTTTTGGTCAATTTCTCTCAGAATCCCATTGAAGTTGATACTGAAGACAAAGATTTTTAATTGGATGCTACAGTGTTGACCTGTTTCAACTTAAACCCAGGGTGAAACCTAAGCATTAAGGGAGGACTGACATCCTGGTTGTCTTGTTAACAATGACTAAGTAAACAGAAACTACAGCTCACTTCCTTAATTTAATACTGACTCAAGAAAACACAACCACAGTACACGTCTTTCACACGTAAACTGTCAGAGACAGAGACACACACACACACACACACTTTAGATTCCATTCCCTGCTGCCAAGTCATGTGTAACAGCTGGTCAAACAGTACAGTGATATAACAGCTACAGTAGCTGGGTTGACCTGCACGTACACCATTCTAGCTATGACTGGAACTTAACACAACCCCCCCCCCCACACACACACACACGACTATAAACTGTAATGCTGTACAAGACCTTCAGTTGACCGACACTTTTCCAAGTGCCAAGTAGAAATGCGCGCGCACACAGTCCCATTTAATCTACACAAGAACAGCCTCATGTCAGGAAGTTGCCAAGTCTAAAGAGGGAAAGATCAAATGCAAATGGCACAGCTTTCAGTCATTCAAGTTCTTAGCAGGAAACTTCTCTAATGTAGAATTTTTAAAAATGTGGATTAAAAAGGTGTAGAGGACCAATTTAAGCAGATATAACTGTAAAAAACTGCAAATGGTAAAGTTATAAAATGTTCTCAGGAGAGACCATAACAACCGAAAAATGCACTTATGTCTATCAGTGTCTTTAATACTACCGCAGGTTTTGGGAAAACTACAAAAGTGCAACCTTCGCAGTCTTGGAGCAACAGTTCAATATAGTAATACAACCCTAACTGGCACCTGAATTTGACGATCATCAATTAATGTTGGAATTAGATGAAATACATAATGAAAATCTGAAACACATTGGAAAAGTGGAATTCTGTCTAGGATACCTATCCACAGTGCAGTCTGACATTAGATTGAATGGAATGAGTATACTTAAGCTTTCTGTATTTTTTCCAAGGTTAAAGTTTATTGTTTGAGCAGCAGATAATAGCACAGCCCAATAATTTAAAGGATATTTGCAGGTTAAAAGACGTGAATAGAGTCAATAAGCATTGCTTTCTGTAGTATTGGGAAAAAGATCCAGCTGAATCATACAAAGGACAGGGTGATCAACTAATCAACAGGCTGAAAAGGTGAAGAAAAACAAAACCCCCCCAAAAAACCCCAACCCCATTCAGATCAAGATGGTGGAAGGCAGGAAAGAGAATACAGGTTTTCAAGGATCACAAATTCCTCCTCAAGGTCCATTGGCTGGGATATTAAACATTTGAATACAAAGACCATTCTACAAGTGTATTATCCACTCCATGGTCTAGGCTTATCCAGCCGCTTCTTACCTACTTTTTTTATCTTTAAACGCTGGAGAAATTGAGGAAGATCTTGGCAACACCACACAGCCAACGGTGCTCTGAGACTTCAGCTCCTCAAACTGCAACACTCAGGTTTTGGCAGAGAGCACCACGGATCCCCATCAGAGAGCAGGAGGGATTTGCCTCGACTTTGAAGATGTGGTATGGTTCTCTTTTCTGCCAGAGGTACAGAATTATTGTTGTATTGTTTTCAGGTTTGTGCACTCAACCTGCTGTTGACACTCTAGCAAGAGTCAGAGAGGACTGCTCTGTAAAAACACTGCAGTATAACGTACGCCTGAAACCCCTCTGCCTCCCCCCACCAAATATTACTTCAAACACTGATATGTAGCATGGATAACTCTCAGGTTCTACTTTATATTCAGTGGCATGCTCAAGAATTGGTTGTATTATGTCCTTTTCTCCCCCCCCAACTGAAAAGTTTGGGTTAGACTGAACACAAAACTCCTGCTGGTGCCTTCCCAAAAATACCACAATGCCGGTCAGCTCTGGGCTTTGTAAAACACTGTTTTATCATTTGTACAATAAAAAGGATCTAAATTAAGACTCAATTACATGTTATACTCTAAAAGATTTTAATCACGTAACTATCCATTACTTCATTGATTTACTTTGAGTTATTGGTTATCCATGGTCAGTATTTAGAGGAGCTTTGTGATCAAGAGCCATTTCTACTTTTCCTATTTGGTATTGTAGAGACCTCTACTGTGTTGCTGACCTATTAGTCTATTTCAAGAGATGGTGTATGTGTATTGTGAGGGTCTAACTTAGATAGTTTTCTATTATTGTGTCCCTGTAGGGCTGCACGGTTTTGAAAACAATCTGACATTGTGATCTCTTTTGTGTTCAGTTTTATTCATGTACAGATATATAACATAAGTTTTCCTCATTTGGGTACTTTAAAAGTCTGCCCTCACCTAACAAAACAGTGCACATCAGGTCTGCTTTGCACTTTTGATGGAGCCGTCAAGTCAAATCAGTTGCAAATGATTACAGTATATAGTCCAAAATCACATTCTTGTAGAACACTTCCCATAGCTTATTATCCTTCATTTTTTTACTGAATGCGATAACCACAGTTCATCAGGTCAAGTATGTGTATGTACTCCGTGTCACTTGTTAAATAAGGTGCGTGTTAAAGGTCTTTGTACTGAAGCCATTTAATATATTTACAACGAGTAGTGACCTTGTGCTGGAGGTTCTCTTTAAGTCACACTCCCTACACAGCTTTCTGTATACATGAGCAGAGATTACTTTTCTTTGATTAGTTTGTACAAACAGCAGTCATATTTTGCTGTGAACTCATTTAGGTGATATAGATGTGCGTTTGTTGCACCATCAGACAGTAAAAACATTTATTGAAATGGGTTTGATAAACAGCTGCCTTCTTTTCTACTGCCAAGATATGGAAAAAGGTGCTAAACGTCTCATCAACCCTCTAGCGAGCCTTTCTTGTGTGTCCTCCATCGATACGGATTACATCCTAGTACACTGCAGTTTTGAAGTTGGGAACAGACCTGAGGTTCAGTGTTTACTCACAGTACCACAGATAAAATAGAGACTTTCCATCTTTAGTTGACTTCCAAAAGATGCTTTAAGCATTCAGGAAAATTTCAGGAAGCACAGTGGTTGAAAACAAGTGGTTGATTAAGTACCTTCTGGTGGTTGATTTCTGTACCTGAGGAGATGCCAAGTCTATTTGTCTTTACAACGGTAGAGTGAAGGCAGTGCAGATGAGAGATTCTCATTAGAAAGCAACTTCAGTATAAACACTTTCAATCATCACTCCTCTACAACGAGCACCTCGGAGAGACCTCACATCACAGTTATACCATTTAAAGAGCAGCAGCTCTCCTTAGTTCCATTTAAACAACTTTATTTGACAGGGCTGCTCACAGGGGACTCCACCTCACTGCTTTTAAGATACTCTTAGAAACAGCAGGAAGTCTCTCCTGTGCACTCTGATTAAAAAAAACCAAACCCAAACTCGGCAGCTAGTTGCTAAGCCAACTCGAAGAGTAACCAGCTGTATGGCTTAGACCTTTTCGGCCTCAAGGAAATATTCTTCACAATACATTTTCCTCAGTGGTTAAAGTATTATTCAGAAATTTAAGTATAGTACACCTACAGTACAAATATACTACATTCCAAGTCCTGTACCGAAAACTTCACCTAAGGAAATAAGTATCAATTACAATTACTCATTATGCAGAATCCTCTTTCATACCTTTTTGCATATTGTTGTATCAGTATTGATGAGTAGCCAGTTGATGAGCTCATTTTAACTACTCCATATACTGCAGGGTCAGAAGATAAACATTTTGGCTGTTACCATTGTAGCTATCCCTTTAAGATCTGTGTACTAGACCATTGAAGGTAATGTTGCAGTTCAGAGCAGGTTTTGCTTCAATTTGGAAATTGCACTTGATTTGTGTGATAGTACTGTGATCTGTATTTAACATACATTTAAAACTGAACTTCTGTAATGTGCTTGCATATATGTACCATCTTCACACAGATCCATTTTATTGGGATAGAAGTAATAGTAACTTCTTTAGAACCATTTTTGTGTGAACTTTAAACATTGCAGTGCTTTGATACTTTTCACTTGTTTTTTCCCCCCCTTATCTGACACGGGAACCCTTTGATAACAAGGGGCGAGCTTAAAATATTCATAGCCACACATTTCACCTTCAGGTGGCGGAGTGTCTTGCTGAATGATAACATCGTGTGGTTTGATTATGTGTCCACATAAAGATAAAGCAGGGCTGGTTTTGAAACCTTCATTTCTGCCGGAATTATTTCTACAGCTGCAAGTATGAAAAACTTTAAAGATGGCACCAGTCAGACTCGTTTATTCTTTGATTAGATATTGTGCGATTTAAAAAAAAAAAAAAAAAAAAAAAATCATAATTTTGTTGCTGTAGAGGTGTGAGTTTTAAAATGACCTTGAGGATTTGCTGAAGTGTGGCATTTTAAATAATGAAATAACTGTTGTCTTTTAAAAACACTTCAGCTCTACGCATACGACAACTGAACCTAATGCTCTTCCTCCGATTTCCCCTGTACAAGTCATTTTTCTTTATGTTTGACTAAACCAAAGTCAGAGCACAGTGCAGCATAGCTTTAATTATTTAACAAGACATACAGTCCTTACCTGAAGTAGACAGTTTCAAGGTTGAAGTCTAATGACATGGTCAAAGAACTGGTCTGTTGAAAGCACCAATCTAAAGCTAAAGAGATTTCTGACTGTATGCATTTATGTCCTGTCCACTAGTAAAAGTATAGTAGTAATAAATTTGTAATGCACTTTATATTTGAAACAAATCTCAGTGTGATGACTTCAGTGTAAAGGCTCTTACTGTCTGTTGCATCTTTGTCATCCCCAAGCAGCAGCAGGCAACACCTTTTAATTGCAGCCTAAATAGGTAGGATACACTGTTTTCAGGTCAGTTTGTCCTTGCCGTTTAATGCACAGCCAGAACCTGTGTTCTTCTCTACAGTCAGAGACTGCAGTAATTAAGGCTGCTCACACCGTGTGACCTCCTGAGGGACACGCGTATAAGCCATGGTTTCATACTTTATTGTTCTAAATGTTCTGCCTTGTAATCTGCCTTTATGTGCTCTGCAAACTTCTGAATAAACCTCTTTCTGTTCAAAGTAATTTACAGAAGGAGTAGCTGACCTGTGTACAGCAGTGTTCTCAGGTGGCAGTTATAGCAGGAATAATAATCAATCATGCAGGAAGCAACATATTTACTGAACACTAAGACTTGAGCTCTGGGGCTCGCAGTCACTTGAGCTTCGACTGACCATCTACAAAAACTGGGTTACAAAGCCTTTAAACACATACCAATGCAATGTCAATTTCAGAGGTTAATTACTTGGACCATGTTTGAGAGATAAAAGGCACCGTTTTGATTATTTCAAATAATATTGATATTCTATTTTTCTTTTCCATCTGTGCCATACACCTCCACTGTTATGCAAAAACTACTGAAACATCAGTGAGCCAGTGTTGCACTGTATGACGTGTTCCTATGTTCCTTCATTACCAGTTTATTTTGATTCAATAAAATCCTACAATCCTTGGCTGAAAAGAGTCTAACAACTGCATTTACTGAAGTATAGAATAATGCCAGCCTTCAAAAAATAAAAAATAAAAAAAACCTACTACATGAAGTTTGAAAACTGACTTGCAAAGACACTAAACTTCCTTCAGATACTGCATTGCAATAAATTGTTTTAATTATTTTGTCAATTTTAAACCAATATAAACCGTATTTAAGTTAAATATATAGACTTCAAAATGCCCTGAAATTACCTTTTAAGCTAGTGTCAAGTCATATTTTAGCATACTGAAATGAATGACCCTCAACAAGGCAAGACGTCACTAAAGAAGTTTGTCTTGGGAAGCAGTAATATTAACTGTTTAACGGTTTTTAGTAACCGATTAAAAATGTTACCACCCCCCCCACCCACCCGGAAACCCATGTTGGGTTCGTCAGAGGAAACCATGTACTCACGGCAGATTTCCACGCTCTCGTCTGACCCGTCCTCACAGTCCGGCTCCCCATCACAGTGCCATCGCTTGGGTACACATTGGCCGTTGCGACACACGAAGTCCACCTCTGCACAAGTCTTTCTAACTGGATTGGGAGAGAGAGATGGATTCATTACACTAAGAAGAAGAGGAGAGAGAGACAGGCTTGTTCTTGAAAAATCTCACAACAGAAACATGAATAAGAGGAAGTGCAAATTCTCATTAAGTATGCCATTAAATCCATACTATGGATATTTGCTGCTTATTTAGGACAATGGAAACACATCTAAAAAGAGTGAATTCCAAAGTGAAAAAGGAAAACTTGAACAACATTTTTTGCTAAATGGAAATCACTATGTTGCTGTTACGTTTCTAGTGAATTTACATAATTGATGTATTGGCTTAACAGGTACACATGTACTTTATTACTATGTAAACATGGATTGTTTGGATGTGGGGCTTTTGTTTTCTCCGGTCATTTTTAGCTCTTTGCGCTGTAGGTGAACCTCAGTCACAGGATCACCACTAGCTAGGCACTACAATGTGTTGTAGAATGAGGGGACGGAAAGCTTGTACGGTGTTAGTAATTGTTTACTCATTAAGTCATCCTGGTAAACAGGTTCGAAGTCTGTAATCACACAGATCATTAAGTTCTCTAAAAACCTTCTGAGGGCATTTATTAAAAACAGCTACACTAAAATGTCTGTTTACAGTTGAAAATGTCAACAAGATGGAACCAGTTAGTCATTTTTCCTTCTGATACATTTGAATACATCTTAGTCTTTAGGAGATCCAATCATCCATTCAAATAACTTTTTCAAAACTAAACTTATTAAGTTTTCCTGCTTTCCTATCAATCGCCTGGTGACCCCAGAGATCTCCCTTGCGACCCACTGGGGGGCTGCCATACCAAGGTTGGGAACCTCTGATATTTCTGTACTTCAGCTGCTTAAGCTAACATTAATGTTAGCATTTCAGAATGACTGAGATGAGGGACACTTTGGGTTTTCTGAAGTGGGGCTGTATGGGGCACTTGTCCATAGCCAGAGTATCACCTGCAGTAGATGGCGGTGTTCTACAGTGTGACCAAGTTGAGCTTATGCTTAGGAATACGGAAGTTCCACAGTTGACAAATTGTAGTTCCAAAGGTAATGGCTGTCAGGCCGCAAGGTAAAGTGATGAAAATATTCTAAATATAGCGTATACTTGGAACAGATTTAGATTAAATTTAGGTGGTTAAAATACATTTTGCTGCCGACCCTGTCCACAGTTTAACATTGCTTAGCTTCCATGCCGGTACAACTCTGCTTCTTCAAACTGAGGATGTGCTGACATGATGTTGCTTAAAAGTTTAATGGGAGATTCCGACAACTCTGTTCACCAGATGTCAGCCATTTAGACTCAACTAAAAACTAGATACTAGCTTCTTGTCTAAATTGACGTGAGGTGATCAACTAGATTGTTTATTAAGAGCAACATCCGCCAGTCTGATTGGTGACTCTTCAACAAAACCAGCACCATCTTCGCTCATTTCTTTGCTCTACATGCTGGTGTTATGCTGGCCCAGAACAGCTGAGAGTTTAGTTGTTCAGCCAAAACAAAATTGACTAAACAGTTCTAATTAGAACTGCGTTTTTGCAATTTTAATTACAACAGGCAACTGATATTCGTATGAAACCATTAATCATTCAGGCCCCATCTCCGGGTTATGTTTGTCTGGTGCAAATCAAGGGAAAAAGAAAAAAAGACAAAACAAAAAGATGACCGGAAGAGATGAAGCGGACTGCTAAAAATAAATAAAGAAATAGTTTTATGTAAACTTGTCCACTCAGGGCTTGAATGTTTCCTTCAGGCCATTCCTCAGCCTCTGATCAGAATACAAATATGTACCCAAGAAACAACCAACTCACAATTTGAGCCATGACAGCAGCAAGTCGCAGCGGGGCTCATTATCAACCTCTCTTTTGGATTCTCATCTTTCACATGTCCGTGTGCCTCAATTCTGGTTAAAAGCTAAAGCAGCTCTAATCTCCCAGTGATAGAACAACAGATGGAGACAAATGCAACAAAATGCCAGTGGCTATGAGAGTGTGTGAAGGCGTGTAACTTACTATGGACAGAGAAGGCTGCAATCTGTTTTAGCCCATCATCACCTCACTGTCTTTACAGACACCAACTTTCCGTTGCCTTCATTTTTTGGATCTCAAGCAAAGAATCACCAGTAAAACGCAATACTTCCTGCAGATGTTTCACATTAAAAGTCTTCCAGCAGCTCAAAGAGCATAAACCCTCCCTCCTAATTCCTGGTAGGCTTTTATTTTGAAACATCTGCAAGACATGTTACTGTGGAAATGTACATTATACTGGATTTAGAATGTGAGCCAATCGAGGACAAGCAATTAATCTGTTACCATCTTTGCCAAGTAATTTCTTGCAGGAAATCCTGTATATTTGTATCTGAAGGGGGGTCTTATGGATAACAGGATTTTCTCCCCTCCATATCACCCTGCAGTATGATCATCTGTTCTTCTCTCCCCCTCAGTCTTTGCTTTCTTCCTTTTCCTCACTCATTTCCTTCCCTTGTTCTTTCCTTCCTCCCTCCCAGTCTCATATGACCCAGATAGATGAGGCACAAAAGAAAATGGAGAAAGATCTGAAATGTATTGGACACACACACTCTGTCGTATCCATATTTAGCTCTGCTCCATCTACTACCTCCCATCACCAGGTCATTCGGTCCCAAGAGATGCTGGGAAGGCTCCTGGTGGTGCCAAGCTATCACTGTGGGTTCTGCATGTCATGTGACATCTATGTGAAGACGTGAGAACATGTGCCATCTATTCTATACTGTCTGGGGGCCCTTTATACTCAAGAAACATGTGAAAAAGCGAAGTGTGTTGTGTTTGACCATATCACTAGTCTGTAAACACAACTGTACAGCATATGTATGATAAAAGTAATAACCGTGTGCGCAACACACTAATGTTACTAAGAGAAACTGTTTCTCAGTTTGTGCAAGAAGGTTTATAAATGATGTAACAAAGTCCTCCAGCAGATATTTCAGAGAGTCTATCAGGCACCATATGAGGTGACCTTTCAGGATACGACTCAGACTCCATTTACAGATTGTTCACTTTGGCACAAAAACATGCTTAATTGTAACCAAGATGGATTTCCATCCATTAGCCCACACTCCATCAAAAGGCCACATTAGCAGTGTAAATACAATACATTTCGAGCCCACATAGTGGAACAGGAGCAATCAAACAGAACACAGTAACAAACATGGATTGTCATACCTTTTGCGTTGTTAACAAAAGCGAAAATGCATTTATTATAGCATCGAAGGATAAGGATGTATTTTTATTTTTTTTTATCTCCAATATACATTTGCCCCCTTACGGATTAATTCTTTTGCATGTTTGTCACACTGAAAGGTTTCAGATCAAACAAATTGAAATATTAGACAAAGATAAATTAAACACAAAACGCAGTTTAAATGACTATGTGGGGAAAAAAGTCCAAACCTATATGGCCCTGTGTGAAAAAGTGATTGCCCTTAAACCCAATAACTGGTTGGGCCAACCTTAGCAGCAATAACTGCAATGAAGCGTTTGCAATAACTGGCAATGAGTCTTCTACAGCGCTGGGGAGGAACTTTAGCCTACTCATCTTTACAGAATTGTTGTAATTCAGCCTCATTGTAGGGTTTTCAAGCCTTAGCTGCTTTTTTTTAAAGGTCATGCCACAACATCTCATTTGGATTCAGGTCAGGACTTTGACTAGACCACTCCAAAGTCTTCAATTTGTTTTTCTTAAGACATTCAGATGGACTTGCTGGTGTATTTTGGATCCTTGTCCTGCTGCAGAACCCAAGTGCGCTTCAGCTTGAGGTCATGAACAGATGGCCAGACATTCTCCTTCAGGATTTTTTTGGTAGACCGCAGAATTCATGGTTCCATTTACCACAGCAAGTCTTTCAGGTCGTGAAACAGCAAAAATAGCCCCAGACCATCACACTACCACCACCGTATTTCACTGTGGTGATGATGTTCCTTTTCTGAAATGCTGTGTTACTTTTACGCCAGAAGGAATGGGACACACACCCCCCTTCCAAAAAGTTCAACTTTTGTCTCGTCAGTCCACACAGTATTTTCCCCAAAAGTCTTGGGGATCATCAAGAAGTTTTCTGGCAAAACTGTGACAAGCATTTGTTCTTTTTGCTCAGCAGTGGTTTTCCTCTTGGAACTCTGCCACGCAGGCGATTTTTGCCCAGGCTCTTTCTTATGGTGGAGTCATCAACACTGACCTTAACTGAGGCAAGTGAAGCCTGCAGTTCTTTGGTTGTTGTGGGTTTTTTTGGACTTCTTGGATGGAGTCGTAGCTGCGCCCTTGGGGTCAGCCGGCCACTCGTGGGAAGGTTCACCACTGTTCCATGTTTTCGCCATTTGGGGATAATGGCTCTCACTGTGATTCACTGGAGTCCCAAAGCTTTAGAAATGGCTTTATAACCTTTTTCAGACTGATAAATCTCAATTGATCATCTCAATGATGTCTAGCTTTTTTGGTCTACTTAACTAGCTAGTTTTGGTCTCCTTCACTTTGTCAGGCAGTCCTATTGAAATGATTTCTAGTCTGAGGACAGGTGGCAGTAATCAGGCCTGGTGTGGCTAGAGAAATTGAATTGGCAATCACTTTTTCACAGGGCCATGTAGGTTTGGATTTTCTTCCCCCTTAATAAAAAAAACACTAATTTAAAAACTGCATTTTGTGTTTACTTGTGTTATCTTTGTCCAATATTTCCATCTGCTTGATCTGAAACATTTACTGTGAAAAACCATGCAAAAACAAAAGAAATCAGGAAGGGGGGCAAACACTTTTTACTGTGTGTGCACGCGCGCCATCTCACCACAGGAGTTCTCATCACTGCCGTCGGTGCAGTCCTCGTCTCCATCACACTGCCAGACGGACGGGATGCAGCGACCGTTTCCACACTGAAACTGGCTGGCCTCACATTCTGTCTTAGTACCTGCAGAGACAGACAGAGGGGGGGGGGTTGAGGACAACTAAAAAGTGATTTCAGTTATCATTTACTGTTTAGAGATAATGCTCTTTGTTTAGTCCTAACAGAGTTCCCTACAGTGCTGTAATTTCAAAACAAATTGTTTTAAACAGGACTAGCCGGCAGATTTTAGTCACCACTGAGCCACTCTGGAGACAGGCCAGCTCCACATGTTGGATTTCTATACAACATTGATTCTTCTTGCCACATGACCAACTAGTCACAATTTCAACAGTACCTTACTGTAGTTCCTCTAACATCACAACCAGTTTAACAGCATCACCAACATAGCTGTATGAACACAACAGGAGAGACAACCTTCCTCAAATGATGGTGTTTGAGCACCCCCTCCCCCCCTTATCCAAAACCATGTAGAACCACATTAACTTTTGATTTGACAAAATGATTGGGCAGATAACACCCTCAAACCTTACACAGCCAATTCAGATAAGGAAAAACTTAACGGGGGAAAACAAATTGGAAGAAACCTCAAGGAGGACAGAGGAGGGATCCTTCTTCCAGGACAGACAGACGTGCAATGGACAATCAGAATAATATTCAGATAAATTGTTGGCATAACAATGTGCATCTGGGAGGAGGCTGACTCCTCTCCATTAAGATTGGAGCAGATAGACGATGCCATCATCCATCCTGAAGTTTCATTGTAGACATCATCTGATGCCAATTTTGTAGACACCCAACCATACTCTTCACCACAGAGGCCTGGAAAGAGGGCTGGCAACCACACAAGAGGCAAAGCTCAAGCACACCACTCTAACAGATAGGAAAGAGGAACAGACCTACACAGAGGAAAAGAGACAAGGAGAGGCTGAACCTCCTGGAGAACAAAGATCAAAATAAAACAAACAAAAAAAAGGGTCTGTTGCTGCAGGGAAAGGGACCAGGACCAAAAGCTTGTAAGGTCCATAAGGTTGACAGGCCCCTGTCCGGTGTAATAGACTCAAGTCAAGGGTGTTACCGCTGCAGTGAGTGGGTATATTTTAGAGGATCAAAGGCCTTCTTCGGGTGAACATAGAAGTCACCTAGAACTAAAATCTCACCCAAATGAGTAACAAAGTCAGCATCTCTGTTCACTACAATAACACCCAACTACCCGTCACAGTTAAGGGACCAGAGACAATCTGTTGGAAACTCTGGCACCAGGTAGACCGTAAGACGTGACTTGCGATGCTGATCTAACGTTGCAGGTAATGGCGATCCTCCATTACTAGTGTGCATTGTTTAGCCCTGTTTGTGGGGAAAAACAAGACACGCAGGCAAACGGGACTACCAGCAAGGGTTCAGAACCAGTTTGTAGTCATGAGGACTGCAGACCAGGCCACGCTAGTGCTTTCACTATAGATCTGGTATCAAACCTGCGGCAGAAGCGGACAGAATTTAATTCACCAAAAGGCAAATGGCGACATTGATTTTAATGTGGCAGATTTCATATGTGGAAGGAAAATCGCAATTACATTTTTTCCCCCTCAAATCATTCAGCCCTAATTTAGAGCACAGAGAGTAACCGTTGCAGGAGAGTGAAGATTAAAACAGAAAATTGAGGAGGGAGAAAGCGCAGGCAGTGTCACTGCATCCGAGTAGAGTCACGCGACCTACGTGTATCTGCATTCAGTTCCCAGATTGCTCAACACTTAGTGTTCTCATGCGCTGTTGAATGAAGTGAAACTACAAGTAGAAACCAGACTTTCCACAAGGTCATACTAGAAAGTAGAGTTTCTGCAGTGTAGTGTGTGGTCCGTCGTACTTGAGTTTGTGACGACTTCAGGTCTTAAACAATCTGAGTTTGATGCCTTTATCTGAAAACAATTGAAGACGTCACCTTGGCTACACCTGATATGAGTGCAGCATGGCAGGAGATAATTATACAGCCAACAGTGCCAACAACCTGCAGACCTCCACAGCTCAGAAAGAGCTTCCTCCATAGTAGGAAAGTTCACCATGCTCAACATGTTGCCTTCCAATAAGATCCAGCCAACTGTTGGCTTGCATTAATGGCCAACTGTGCTGTGGCCAACAATGACTGACTGCCTGGTCAACTAGGCCTGCGACTAACGCCGGTTTTCATTATTGATTTGTTGTACTGTTTTGACTGTTAATTGAATATTTGTTTAAAAACAAATTTCAGGACTGAATACTAGAATGTAGTTTGTACAGTGTAGTGTGCAGTCTGTTGTACTGGCGTTATTTTAAGACCTGAAATCGTCACCAACAGTCTGACCTTGACGCCTCGGTCTGGACTGTGTGTCTGCCCAGGTGGTAAATGGAGCACACAGCAACGACAGAAGCCCAGGAGAGCTTGCAGATCAAGCAGACTCGCTGTGCAACTGAGAAATGAAGTTGCGCTGGAAAGGAAAAAAAAAAAAAAAACACATTTTCGGGCCAAAAGGATTATAGGGGTTTACACCAAAATTCTATTCTGTCAGGATGGAAAAAGCCTCTAAAAGCTGCATTTAGTTACTGAAACGCTATTATGAAACTGTTTTAAGTGGGTCAGCAGATCCTTAAGGGAGAGAAACACCCCCCACCGATCTGATTTGAACAGAGGAGCTTCAGGCCTTAAATAAAGCAGCAACACATGAGCGAAAACCTGCATGAATGAAATTGTGCGCAAGTTATAAACTCTATGGTCCTACTGTGCAGCTGTGGGCCCGTTAGGATCCTCCATCATATCAGCAACATGACCAGGTTTAGATTTTAGACTGTAGGTCGGACAAAACAATTGTCACCTTGTATTGTAGGAAATTATGGCTAAACATGATGCAAGTCCACAAACTTCATAGCATGGGAGGTGGTAATACAGCCAACAGACTTCCATTCAATCAAGACTACAGCAGCTGTACCTACACCACAGAATAGAGTGTATGCTGACCTCTTATCCACATTACCATTTCAAATCAGCACAATGGATCACAGCCTACCTACATTTTAAATTAGGACACATGAGCCCATCAACCCATCTAACAAATAACCACTAACATACAGACAGATAACAGGGAGCACAAAACATTTCTTCAAGCGCCTCCACAGCTCAGGAAAGCTTCCCTACATAGTAAGAAAGTTCACCATGCTCACCACGTTCCCTCCTGATAAGATCCAACCAACTGTTTGATTTGCATCAACTACTAACTGATGCTGAAGCCAACCATGGCTGAGGACTGCAACTAATGCTGGTTTTTATTAATTTGTTGTATTGTAAATATAAAAATGCCAGAATATAAAATATTGTTGCCCATAATAAATTCCTGTATATGGAGGGCGATATCCTCCAGATGCTCATTTCCCCCCCACCCTTCACTAAAAATTTAAAAACCTACAAATCCTCACATTGAAAAGGTTGAAACCTGTCATTTGATAACTTTTGTGATGATCAGGTACTTCATTGAAGCCCATCATTTCAACACTCTTGTCAACTTAAACTTGCAACATATAGCCTATAGTAGAGGACTGGTTGCTCAAATCCTTTGTCATTGCACACACGGAAATAGTTCTGGGTTCCATCAGCGAATGAGAACAAGTTTAAATACACAGTAAAAAGGGGGCATGAAAGGACTCATTTCCTAATTTTGCAAGTATAATGCAAGTTTTTGTAAACTATTAGGTTTCCTTCAAATCTGAGATTAATACAACTCCCAGTGTTTCCCATTAATTAAAGAGACTATGGCGGCCAGCCTATGTGCGTTTTGCACCACTGCTCCTCACGGCTGTAAGCTCGCATGCTCACGCACTTTAGCATCTGACCAAGAAAACCACTTCTTTCTTTTGAAGACAACATCGTTTGATGTCAAGTACAGTAACGTACGGTTGAATCTGTTAATTCCAGCATTATTTCTTTGGTATCCCACATTTTTTTAAATTAAGCCACAAAAAGACTCCAGCTACAAGATACCATTTTAAACTTGACAGGCCTACACCAACACATTACTTTAGCGAGCTGTTAAACCATTTCTGGCCACAACATTTTTTTTTTTTTAAAGCGTAAACACAAAGGCCCACTAATAACTTTTTTTAAATAGCCAATTTTTTTATTAAAAGATGTACCCTGGTACCAGAAACTTATTGAAACAAAAGATGTATAAAATCGTGCTTTGAGAGAGTGATTGTGTTTCCGCTGGAAAGGTCCTTGCCACACAGCAAAAATAATCACTAAAAAAAAGAAACAAAACCCCTTTTCCATGTTGTTCAGCGTTTTAATATAGTTTATATTGCCAGCAGGCGTTTTGAAATGCTATTCCAAAAGGCAGTATGCATTTGTGAACGCTGCTCTATGCACCTCTATTAGATATTCAGTATGACAGTACTTGTGGTCATGTTCTCAGTCTCAAATAGAGCTTGTAATGTGACATGCCTGAACAAATATTACTGGGACCACTACAGAAAGTTACAAAGAAAAAATTATTCAATATTTAGGAATTCTACACTGCAAGAGGACCCCTGTGAGCTATAAATGAACACAAGAGCGGTTTGATTTGATTTTAAACAACTTTGTTAACTGTATTAATTAAC
Organism: Micropterus salmoides; assembly: GCF_014851395.1. NCBI lineage: Eukaryota > Metazoa > Chordata > Actinopteri > Centrarchiformes > Centrarchidae > Micropterus > Micropterus salmoides. The sequence goes on along the minus strand of NW_024041151.1, from coordinate 27,323,887 downwards.
ATTTTAGCTTTTATGTTGTATTTGATTTAATGTTGAACAGGACACCTTGATTTTTATTAATATTTGAATTTTCTTCAGTTATTAAAAAAACTCTTAAAATGTGTTGTGCACATGATCATGATGGTACCACCGCTTACTCATTTTGAGCCAGGAAAAATCATGATCATTGCCATTAATTGAAGTACAGTTTTAAAAGCTTTTGATCAGAGTTTCCCATTAATAATGTAGTTTGGACCTTGTCCAGTACCTTGTTATGATTGTATCATGATGCAGACTTTCCAGACACACTGGGCCAATTTAAAAATTTGTAATTGAGACATGAAACTTTCACCATGGTGCCAGAAACATTGGGAACCTGTTCAATGATCTACAGAAGCAATCTACATTTCACATATGCCACAATTCACCCTATAAAACCTGGTGGATAAAAAAAAGACCTTACATAATGAACCTTAATGTTTTTATTAACTTAAAATTAACCATTTCTATCTACATACACCACAGGTTCTCTTTACCTGGAAGTCACCATGTCTCGCCGCCATGTTTCTGCAATAGCCCAAACGGACAAACTATGTTGAATACTTACAAAGAAGAACAACAAGTAGTAGCAGCAGCCGCCGCCGTCTGGTTTATTAGAAGTAAGAAGAGAAACAAAGGACCACACATCATTTAGCATAAGAGCCAAAAGAGCGTATTAACCACCGCAGCTTCTCCTCCACGCTTTAGAGGGGTGAGCGCGAGTCATTTGTTGCAATCACAACTCTCACCAATAGATGCCACTAAACCATTACTCCGTAATTAGTAGTTACTGATTTAATAATGATTTAGAGTTCCAATTTGACAGGTTAGGATATTTGAGACTAAGATGAACAACATTTCAAATATTCATTAAAAATGGTATCCATATTAGTGAATTTGATGATGCATATAAAAATATTCAAAGTGCTTGTTGTGTGTCTGACATTGGTTTCACCTACAACACTGAAAACAATTGTTTAACGTAACCCTGCGATATGACAACAACAATTCACTACCACATCGGAGGATTGCACTGTACTGTAGTTTATTTGGTTGATTGGATAAACTGTTCAACATCAAATTACAATCACACACACACACACACTCCTGCCTTTAGAGACATCCAGTGTATCAGGTTTCAGTTTACATGTTTAATCCTTATACCATTACATCCACACTTAGGCAACAACCTGCATAATTCCATAAGAATGTCTTATAATTACATGTCATTCCATGACGCAATTACCCATTCACCATGGTGTTACCTCTCACAGTATTTAGTGTCTTGTACTTTTAAACTACATGCTCCAGTTGTGCTGAAAAAGCACAAAAATATAAAGCCAGAAGTGCACACACCAGTCATCATCATGAGTTGTTACATGAAGGAAACAGTTCACATCAACAGTAAAAATCCTGACTCATCACTTCAGCCTGAGCTACTGCTCACTGCTGCTGACATACATTTAATGCTGACTGAGCTGGAGAAAGACAGGGTGATCATAGAGACCATTGCAAATAAGTGGCTGCTTAGTCCTTTGTTGACCAAAAACAAATCAACGTGTCAGCCAAAGAAGTAGCTTAAGGGTGCAGCAGGGTTCTCAAACCTTGTTTCAACATAAGCAGTGGCCTGCCGGCCCAGGGGCCAGTAAAAATCTATGTCAGGCTAGCTGATTGGCCAAGATTGACTGTTGCTCTGTCTACATCAGAAGTCAGCTGAGAACGTCCTATGCTGTGTCTAAATGCAACATTGTAACTGTGGGGTGTCTTAAAGTTAAATGTGCTCCAGCCTACTTAAGTGGCGTTCGCCTATCTGATTAGCTCAGTTAATGTTGCAACTGGTGGTCATAGCTGACTGTGCCCAGAGTGGGAGCTCGGAGCACCTGGGGATTATTTGTGTTTACACCAATACAGGGAATAGCAGGGAATGATAGCCGGGAGCAGCGTGGACTGGGCAACAAAACTACACTCAGCAGCCTCCCAGTGAACAAAGTGTCAAAGACCAACAGGGAATACAAAAATGTTTTGTTGTTTTAAGAAAATAAAATCGCTTCTCTGTTGCTTGAATTAATTACAATTTATATTTGAGAAATATCCCCCCCCCCCGGGCCATTAAATATACGCGAAGAGCCAGGATAACTGATCTACTCGCCCGCAGGGAGAGACAAACATCAGTCAACTTTTCTGGCAGTTCCTTTTGCTCCCCACCCCATCTATTCATCCAGCCAACCATGTTTGTTTTGTAATTTACATGAACAGCTATAGTTTCCTGAGTTTCAGCGCCAAAGCTATACTTTTAAATGAAATGTTTATGAAATGTGATGTTTCATAAACATGTTTAACTTTTGATTTAGCTAAGAGAAGCCTGATGAAACAAATCTGTACCAGCATTTGATGCCAGCCTTCAGTACTTTACATTTTATTCACACTCTACTGCAGATAACTTTTGTAAGTGGTTTCAGAGGTCTGATAAAGCCCAAGCGTTTAAACTTTTAGTTGATTATTCAATTAGCTGATTGACAAAAATTGTTAAATTTTGATAATCTGTTCCATTCATCAACAAAAACAAATATGGGAAAATGCTCAACTGTTGGCGGTCTAAATAATCAAGTCAATATTAACAAGAGGATTTAGTAGAGAGACATTCTGGGGAAATGTGGATTATAGAACAACACTAAACTTACTGTATTTCTTAAAAAAAAAAAAAAAAAAAAGACACACTCATGAAATAAACACCTGTTGTTCCCTGAATACTACCACTATGATCTCTATGAACCCATTCAATCTGGCTTCAGAGCACACCAGTGCACTGAGACCGCCCTCATCAAAATCAATAATGACCTTCTCGTTGCTGCTGATTCTGGACATAGTATCCTCATTCTTCTAGATCTCTCAGCAGCCTTTGACAGTTTCTCACTGTCCTTCTCAGCCCTCTTTTTGAATGTGTTGGCCTCACCGGTTCAGCAGTCTCCTGGCTCCAGTCATCTCTCTCCAATAGGGAACAGGTTCATCACCTTTAGAGACTATAGCTCCCCCCCGGCCTCAGTCAAACAAGATGTGTCTCAAGGCTCAGAGCTTGGACCCCTCCTTTTCACCATTTACATGCTCCCTCTCGGTCAGATATCACCATGGTCTCAGTTTCCACTGCTATGCTGATGACACAGCTGTATATCAGCACCAAACCATCCACTCGGCTTCCCCCTCTGTCACTTGTTGACACTGTCTGAATGAAATATAAACCTGGATGTCATCCAATCTACTCGAGCCAAACAGCAGCAAAACAGAGCTAATGGTAGTGGCTCCCAAGCCGCTGCTCCAGAGGGTAGGTGATTTACTCCTCAAAGTGGATGGTTACTCCATCTCCCCATCCCACAAAGTCCACAACCTTGGTGTCATTTTGGACTCCACCCTTTCCTTCCAGTCACATGTCAAACTCATTACCTAATCTGCTTTCTACCACCTCAAAGATATCTCCAGACTTTGATTACTCTCAGACTCTGTGGCAGAGTCACTCATCCATGCTTCCACCACCTCCCGCTTGGACTACTGTAATGGTGTCCTGTATGGGGTACCCAGCAAGGTCCTGGACAGGCCACAATATGTCTAGAACTCAGCTGCCAGGGTTCTCACACGAAGTAGGCCGTGGCAGCACATCACCCCAATCCTCAGCTTCACTGGCTCCTGGTCAAATTCCGCATCAACTACAAAATCCTACTCCTCACCTAAAATCTCCCTCCATGCCACTGCTTGTACTTACTGGACCTTTTCTATCCCTACACCACCTCCCGGAACCTGTGGTCCACCGACAAGGGCCTGCTCTCCGTCCCCCACACCAGACTGCAGACTTCTGGGGACAGAGCCTTCGGCGTCACAGCCCCCACCCTCTGGAACTCATCCCCACAGAGATCCACAATGCTCCCTCTCTGGACTCTTTCAAAAACCTTCTAAAAACCCACCTCTTTACAAAGGCATTTAACCCTAAATAACTTATTGTTCAGTCTCTGCAGTTATGTGTAAAGATTCCTTGGGTCTCATGAAAGGAGCTATATTTAATTAAGTTATTTTTGAATATACACCCAATTTAAGTGAAGATTTAAAATAACTGAAAAGTAGGGGTTGACCAAAAATCAGCCTGGCCAATATTCAGCATTTTTCCAATAATCTGCATCGGTCATTTTAAAAATAGATAGCCGATATAATAAGTGAATGTGTGATGATGCAGCTGCTTCTCTCCGTCTGTAGTCACCACTCTGTGCGCTGGAGCAATGTCCCGCCCATAGTACTAGCTGATTGGTTACAAGTCACGAGCAATAGCCTAACACTGAACATGGTGTAGAAGTAGTAAATAGAAGGAGCGAGCCATCACGCTGCAGCCCTTCCCCTCCTGTCTCAGCAGAGCTCTGCGCACACACGGTAGGAACAGCGGAGGAGATCAGTGTAGCTTACACAAGTTGACCCTAATTACGCCCGTTACAATAAGTGCAGCAAAACCAGCAGTACTAGTAAAAGGCTGTTACGGCATCAGTACAACAAGCAGGAACGTGTACAAAGCGATATTATAATCTGCTCTGTCTCATCCACCGCTAGCTTGGCTAATAGCTAGTTTGTTATAAAAAAGCTAAAATGAGATCTTTGTTTAGCTGAGATGCTTTGTACCTTAAAATTTAGCAACTCCTTGCAAACTCAACTGCTTGAGACAATCCAGCTCCTCTCTACCAGCAGCAGAAGAGGGAGGAGGATGATATGAGGATGGACTAATAGCGATGTCTGCGCTCTTCTTTCTAAACTATTTTGAGGTCAGGAATATAGTTTAACATATTCCTTATTAAACATTTTTAAAAGGCAATTATGTAATGAAAAACCAATAAGAGTATAGATAACAGAACCAATGAATGTATCAATAAAATCCCAACAATATAAAATTAATACAATATAAATTGCAGCAGGTAAAGACAATGTTTATGATAATTCATCACTCATAGTTAACAAGTCCATCTCTGGGATGGATATCCAATTCATTTAAATTTACTATTTATGAACAATGAACATGACAATTAACTTTAATCTCGTTATTTTCAAAGTTGTGTTGGAGTTTGTGTTATTCTAAATTTGACACCAAGAATACACACACGTCTAATTGGTTACTAATAATCAGTATCGGCCCGGAAAAAAGCATATCGGTCCATCCCAAAGTTACTGACATTTCCCTCAATAGGCCTGTGTGTTTGCAAGACTGAGCTCAGAGTACAAATCATGTATACATGCTGGGGAGTTGTAGATTTTTGGATGCATTTCTCTAACATTTCAAGGCAGCAATTGGCTTGCATACCACAACTCAGACTCTAAGTTCATTATTATAGACCATGAGCGTTTAACATCAATTCTGCATAATGTTTTTGCCAAAGTTACATTATTGTTGGGTGGTAATGCAGATTAAGAGTAGACTGATTTGAAGTGTCTGTTCAGCATTACTTAATGATGTTAATGTATCTTTGCCACTTTGAGAGCACTTACCACCTCCACTAAGCGATTTCCTGGGGGACACCCTGTACTGAATTAAATGGAAACCAACAGATGCCTTGAACAGGAGCAAAAATACATCTAAATATGAAACAGCAACATGATTCAGAAGTGTTGGCTGTAGTGTAAAGTAAACTTGAGATCTAGTTAATGTGGTGCAAAGTGCAAAGCTACAATAACCAAGAACCCAAGTTGCAGGGAATGATACTCCTTTAAGGGTGTATTCTCTTGAGTTACTACTTCAGTGTCTCTACAGAAACCCATTGACTTGCTGTCTGGAAGACTGCATACCCTGCGCTTTGATCTAAATCAGCACAACAACAGACTTCAATAGTAACCTGAAGTATACAAGCCAGTTGGGTATTCTCCATTTCCCTGCTGTGTCAGAATTTTTAGCTGACATTTGAAATCTAAACTCTTTCACCACCGTTTTGTCAAGTTATGAAAAATGTCACTGCTTCTACCCCTTCAAAATCCTTTGTGTGCCTATTTTTGTTGCTGTTTCGCACAAATGACCTCAAGATTAGTTCACGATGACTGAGTCAGAACACAAAAGGATTTGAGGGCTGGAGGCAGCAACATATCTCCTGTGGCAGCAGAATACCATTTGAAGAGTTCACACCTAAATAATGTGACTTCTCAACACTACCACCATTTAGTAGGCTACTACATCACAAAATTACTATTCAAGTTCATTTTTGAAATCGGGTTTGTTGATTTTTCTGATGCAAGTGTGCTGATCAAAATGCCCATATTAAACCTATAGAGCCAATTATCTTGATAACTGAAGGCATACGCTTGAAATACCACTCTCGTATTCTATGGATTTGAAAGGGTAGATTGTGTGTGGAGCTGCAATGAACCATCTATCTCCCAAAATAGATCATTGTGGTCTATATAAATGCTGTCACACTGGAGGTCATGGTAATGAAATTTTCCCCAGTAACAGAAATGGTTGCAGTGTACTCCTCCTCCCCCCTCTGTCCTCCACCCCGCCCACTTCAAGAACCAAGCACACCCTCACACAGCCACCCCCCATACAGCTGAGGATCTGAGTCTAGCATGGTATAACAGTAACCATGGAGAAAAAAAATAAATCAATCCTTTTTAAAAATCAGGCCAGCGTTGTTGCTCTTGCCGCTACCTAATTTGCGTGACGTCTTGTTCAAATAGATGTACACAATCTGTGTGTGCGTGTTTGGTGCCGAGTGTGAGGAGGGGGTGGTGGCTGTAGCAATGGGAGTTTGTGTTCACACACACACACTTTTGATTCACCCCAAAGGCCATTTTCCACAGTAGGTAGGAATTCAAGAGACTGTGAAAGACACACAAAGAGCTAAACAGCTCACTCTGCCTCTTTGAGCCGTTTATCAAATTAGCCTGCCTACGAACTAGTGCTGAAATGATAAGAAACTGCATTAATCAAATTATGCGTATTATACGTTTTGTGATTATGCATTTGTTTTTGAGTGATAAGCTATATTGTGTTAGAAATAAAATTGATCATGAATAAAAAAACAAAACAATAGTTTTAAGTTTTTGATGACTGCATTTTACTACCGACTACTTTCATTGAGGGCCAGTAACGATTCAAGCTCAAGAGTCATTACAGGCCGTCTGTGAGCAGACTTCAAACTTGAAAGATGTAAATTTTGCCTTGTTTTACTGTTTATTTTGATGGATTGCCTATTGAACTTGGCGTTAGCGTGTTGTGTGGCTACTCCATCAAGCTGTGGAAGAGTCTGACTAATGTAATATTGAGGGACATCAAGAGAAAGTTGAGCCCGATTTTAAGCCAACTAAATAACGTGTAACTGATGTTGCTTTTTGCCAACATTGTTGTTACACAGAAGCCTGTTCATGATCCTTGCTTGTGTGTAAATACACTACATAGACACTTCAGAAATTCAGAAATTTCCAGCTTTCGCTCACCATCTTTTGTCTTTTTGGTTTTGCCATGTTAAGTCAACTGAGGTAAACATTTTCACTGACTGGTAAATCAAAAATTCTAGGCCACAGTAGGTTACAGTGCAAATGTATTAGAAAAAAACTCAAGCAATACTCACAGCGGCCATTTAAATAATCGGGCAGGAGCCACAGTTGGCCCGCAGGCCATAGTTTGCCCATCCCCTGTGATATAGCTACCTGTGGCCGATTGAGTTAATCTAACCCCCTCATAAAATTTATAAAGGACCTGCAATTCTCCAAGAGCTCAAAACATTTCAGTCAGCCCATAAAATAAATTACCGTAAAACTTAAATTAATAGCAAGTCCCAAATAGCCGCCTATCTCCTTTACTGGCCTGGTGTGAGAACACATTGACGAACAAACGCAGGTCGCCATTAGACACCTGGTCTGGTTTTTATAGAATTTCTTTGGATGTATAAAACCTCTTAAACACCACGGGGTCGCCGTTTTAGCTGCTTAGATCGTTAATACAAATATTAATGTTTAAACGTATGATCAATTCAGTGATTTTAGCAAATAAAAGGATCGGGCTATTATTCATGGTTTTACGGTATGTAATACACTCATCGGACTGTTCTTTTTAGCAACCTATAAAAGAGATGAGTGCATAGTAGCTCAAGTTACAATTTAACCTGACCACGAAATGCCTCTTTTTGTCTTTGGCAAACAAAGGTGTGTTTGGTAGTCAGTGGTATGTAAGGGGTTAGCCGCCATTGGACAACGGGGGGGATAGAGAAACAAATACACAAACAATTTCTGAAATAAACTGGCTGCCCCAGCTATAAAACGCACAAGATTGCTAGATTAACTAATTAAAATAAGGAAATTATTGATAATTGCAGTACTAGTGCCAACTGCTCAACAGTAACCACCAGTTGGTAGCGATAACTTAACCTTGGCCACTCTGCTCATTAAGCCCTCATCGGGCTCACCTGCGGTCGGTAATTGGCCGCGGTCACTCCTCTCCCTCTGTGCCCGCAGCTGCCGCTCCCCCACCGGGACTGCGGTGCTGCTCACTACCACTGCTGTCAAATGTATCGCTCCCTATCAATCCACAGCAATCCTCTTTCTAATTTCCCCCTGCAATCCCGCTCCCGGCTTCCACTTCAGGAATAAATAAATAAATTACCGGGGGGGGGGGGGTGATGGCAGAGGAGAATCCCACAGTGGAAGTGAATGAGAAATGAGGACACGCATAGACGCCAACACAGTCCAAGAAGCAGGTGGTTTTATTCGTAAGGGCTGCGTGTTTTCAGGGTAACAATTCAATGACCGCCGGGCTCAATGGCCATGAATGAGCAGGCAACACAACTACCAAACTAACGGGCCTCTCCACCCCACTTTTATTTCCAAAAACAGAGCGAAAACACCCAAGCTAAATGAAAGACAATTAACAGGACACACACAGCAGATGTATCGCTTTTAGCCCATACAAGGCGTAAAAACAAAGGCTCTCTTTACTCAGAAGAAGCGCGAGGTTATCAAGCCCATGGTGTAGCCAAACACGGCCATTCCTTCAAGGAGCAGCCAAGACAGGTGTACAGTAAGGTAATCTTAGCTAACCTCACCGCGCACTGTGCGCGTTTCCCTGCACAGTGACTCCCAACACGCGCGCACACACACACACACACACACACACAGAGCAAACGCATACACTGCGGACTCGAGACTTACCGTTGACGTTGATGCAGTGCTGGAGACACATTAGCATCGGCAGCAGGAGGATCCCCGGTGTGGACGTGACCATCTCTCGCAGCGTACGGTTGCTAGCTGAGCGCTCGCGGGCTGCCTCTCTCTGCCCTGACTGACTGCTCGCCTGCCTTTCTTGCTTGCTCGCGCTGGCCTGCTTGGCCTTTGATTTATCCGGTTCACGCGCAAGCCACACATACACACGCAACAAACAGGCGCGCTCATCCACAACACAGCACGGAACAGAACGGCCGCTCTCCTGACGACGCTGCCGACCGATCAGCAGCACGCGCTGCAGAGAACTGTACCCGGCGAGGAGCTGTGAGAATAAAACGGAGGCGGCAGACGCGCCGACCACGCGCCTTTTGATCTCTTCCTACAACCACGCGCCGTGGGGGGCGTTCGGGCTCCCGATCGCTCCTCTCGTGCTGAAATCCATTTCCTGAAATTGATGGTAACGAGCGGCCCCGGTGACCGGTGTGTTAGTGCTGCTGCACAGAGCCTGTCACAGCTGAGGAGGATATTCCCCCTCCTTCAGACTGTCTTTTGCACATTGTTAACCCTTCACTATCCGCATGAAATAATTAGGCCTAAAATAATAAAGTCGTTTTTATTTACATTCAGAGAAATTATGTATGAAAACATTGTCAAGCAAAACTGGTTATAGATGGCCTAATCAGTAAAAGAAATAAAGGTAGTTTAACCAGATTGGAAAACTATGATTAACCTGTGTAGGCCCAATGACAGATTTTCATTCTAGCCAATCACTCCTTCACCTTCAGCAAGGGGGAGTTTATCAAATGAAAATCTCTAAACTTTAACCACACTCCTGTATCTCCTCCAGTACAAAGTACCTCCCCCCAATACCCTGTACTTTTTTATGAACCTAAGAAGCCTGTGTTTCTGCTAAACAGTGGCCACTGTGACCCCAAGTGGGAATTGCAGGGTACTGGCACATGACAGGTCCATGCATCTCCCAAGATTCTTTGACTTTAATGTCAAACAGGACTTGGGAAATGGCAAAACTGCCTTTAATATCTGTCTCTCTATTAAGAGGTGCGATGTATGTTATCCAAACAGGAAAACTGACAATTACCTCAGCTCATCATTCAATATGTCAACATTATAGAAGATCAAATGTGTTATCATCTTAGCAGCTAAAATAAAAGCTTCAAAAGCACCATATGTTTGGTTTTGGTTTTATTGACGATCATTTTGTATGAGCAGATGTCTCATTTTTCAAAGAGTAAATACCAAATCCTGGAACCAAACCCAGCTCTTACATTTTCTTCCCTCTGTCTGTCTGATACTATTTCTCCCCATTTTGATCACCAGGCCTTTGGATTTTCCTGAGGGCTGCATGCTGCCAGGTTTCATAGGCTCTCCGAGTCCTTATCAGAGGATTGAACCTTCGTCTTCAGTGATGGCTGCTGATACACCCCAAGGCTCATTCTGTCCCAGATTTTTACATTTTCCCTGAAAAAACCCCACAAAAAACCCACTGTACATTTCTGTATGATGAATTGTCTCTTGTCTCTCTCTGACTGTCAGTATCTCTTTCTCACAGTCACCTTCAAACACACACTAACACACACACACACACACACACATCGACTGCAGAGCTAAAGGTTGGAAATCCAGTCTTTTATGAAATACAACCGTGGAAAATCGTTATTTGCTGGCTCCCCAGTGAAGATTTTTTTCTCCAAAAATCCATCAGCTCTTCGTATTTTACTTCGTATTTACTTAATTACTAATTAGCCATAAAACTGGTAGAAAAGAATTAGAGCTTTCATGAATCAGTAGAGTTTTTATTTTAACATGGCAGAAAATGGTCACAATATATTTGCTGGGGGGGTTGTTGATCACAATTTAGTGATCAACAAATCTGTTATCTTCTAAATCTGTCTTATTAATTGGATTTAACATAATTAACATCACTGAGTTGGTGTGTGTGTGTGTGTGTGTGTGTGTGTGTGTGTGTGTGTGTGTGTGTTGCTACAGGCAACCACGAGACAGTGAAATCCAATCCAGCCATACCAGCTTGAGTCATAAATCCATGAGTTTGAAAGTTTATAAGACACCAAAACACTACGAAGTGGTTTATTAAACAATGAGACAGGAGTTCACAACTGTGTAAAGTAGCAGTGCTAATGTCGTTTGAATGGACATCTTTATGAAACACAGATTTAGATTCGGTTTTAGATTTATTTTGCACCAAGACCAACAAAAGACTGGCTTATGGCTAACCGTAAAGGGACTTGGGCTGAAACGAGGCACCTGGGCTGTGATGTCAAGGCAAAAATGGGCTATGGAAGAGCACAGATACCTTGGTTAAAAAATGCTTTCACATAAAGAACCCTGTGCTGCCACCATGTGACTAACCAGCGTGAGGTGGCTGCAAGCTGATTGCTTCTGAAAAGCTGTCAAAACTCTCTAATTAAACATGGCAGATAGATGTCACTCAGATGGCTCCATTTAAGCCACTTTCCCCCACATGCATGTTAACCTGTAAATGTTGTGGCGGTTGTCCAGTATAAATATCATGTGGGAACAGAAGAGGAAGTTGGTTTTTCATGTAAGATGCGCCAGCAATTGACTTCCTTACATTTCCAGAAATTTGCGACCACAATAAAGATCCACAGCAGCGATATTCCCAGTACATAATGTTATAGATTATAATGTTTTCTAAGTATGACTGTATTTTGTAGCTAGCCTAGGTTCCTTTCTTTTCAAATACAATAGCCATATGCAAAGGACCAGTGTAACATGTATTAGGTATAAGGCCTTGCATGTAATTACTTGGACAAATTTAAATGCCCAGCGGTGCAGTGAAACAGCAGTTTTACAGTTGGTTATATAGAAGCAAAAAATAATACAAACTGAAGGAACTCTGCTACAAATGGTTTATAAAACCAGGCCCCGGTAGCATTTAAGTTTTTCATTTTTATCTCATCTTGGAAAAATAGGATTCTGTATGTTAAAATCCAGCAGAGAAACGACATTTATGAGGCAGAGAATTGCACACAGCCTGAAGATATCAACGCATCCTCAGACCAAACAGCTTTATCCTCATCTCACCAGGAAGCTGCGGGGACCACTGGCTGAAAGCAGATATTTAATCATGCCGAGATCTGGGCCAGGTTTCTGAAGAGGTTTGTAGCCAAAGGGGGAGCTTCTTTATCTCTCTGTGAATGAGAGCAGCCTGTCCACTCTTAAGGATTTTTATTTTCTCTACTTAGCCCTTAGAGAAGGTGGCAGAGAAGGGAGAGGAGGTCCTGCTGTGATTTAATACCACACTTAAATGATTCATCGTATCCAAAATGAGCCGAAACCTTGCGGAAAATTATTATTGAATCCACAACACTGAAATTTATAAAAGTAATATATTTCACTTGAATAACTGAAAAAGCAACCGCAAACTTGTCATCCCTTGAGGTGTCCTCCTTTCATGTTGAGTAAAAGCAGATGGAAGGTGTGGCTGGTTTGACGTTCCACACTGTCAGAAATAAGAAGCAAAGTGACAGTGGAAATAAAAAGAAACATAAAAAAATGTTACAAAATTGATAGCTGGGAAGATATCAATCAGTTTGCTAATCCAGTCATTCATTTTATTACACTGTGGCGATCAGTTTGGATACATGCTGCGAGCTCATGCTGTTCAGCACCACAGACAGCGACACTAAAAGCTGATCATTCTCATTTGGGAAATTCCAACTTCTTGGGTTGCTTCTTCTTGGGTAAACAACGCAAAGTATTCACTATGATCTCTAATTTACTGGCATCCTAGTTGTTAAAGAAGCATCTGCCATTAGCAGGTATAAACCTCTGATCAGTGGTCTAAAAGCTCAAAAGGAACTGAAATTGTTTACATGACAATGAGAGCAGTGGGTGTTGACATGTGATGATGTGTGTTACTGAGCCACTGAGCAATCAGCTGGCACACCTGGTATTTATTACCTGTTGTTTCCTGACACTTCTACCTGCTTCCGCTGTAGGGACGCACCTTTTTCTTGCCCCATACCAATTTGATACCTCAACTCAGAGTGTCTGCTGATCATCAAATCAATTTCTGGTCAAGCTTCCTGTCGTAGTTTTTGGTGGTTTAACCTGGTACAGACGGCCATCTCCTGGGGGTAGCTCTGACAGAGCCTCTGCTGCCAGTAGACGCTCGGACTGAGGGGTTTTCTCTAGAGCTTGAGTGTGAGGATGAAGAGTCGTTCTTCATGGGCCCATGGGTCAGGGAGCCCCAATGCCAGTCTGTCTCAGAGCTGAAGTCAGACTGCTGGTGTGTCCAGTGTAGCATGTTGTGATATAATATGTGCACCTACCTCCTGTGGTGTATACTGGTATATCTAGTTGTACAGCAAGACGTGAGGCATCGCCGGATGGAGTGACAAGCTGTTCCTTTTGTTTGAGAGGAATGCTTGAGATTGAGAAGTGAGGGGAGCACAATTGTCTTGTTTTTGTTGCTTCAAAAGTAAAACTTTCGCTCTTCACATTTTATGCGATACAACTTTGTTAGGTATGAATGTTCAAAATTATAACTTTGCACAAAGTGGAGTAGACAATAACATGTCTTTTGATACTTCAGCTGAAGTGCTATGTTGAGCTAACCTAGAGATTTAGCCAACATTAGCACTCATGTGAGTTCGGGGCAAGTTGTCTCAATGACTTCGGGGAATGTCGTCACATGTGACAACTTTCCCCAGTACAAATACACATAACATGCTCAAAAAACATTGTGATATTGTGTAATTACCTATGACGCCAGTAATACATGATACTGTAAATAGAATATTATACACCCTAGTTTACAGCAGCAGCCATATCCCTGGACTACACAAGACTCAATTTATGAAGTAGTGTGTGCTTGTGGGTATATATGGTCTCAAACTGTAGGCATGAAGTGTGTTAGTAGACACAAACACACTGAGTGTTTTTGGACTCAGTCAATCAGCCACTCTGTTTGTAAGTGTGCTCGCCTTTTGTTGTATTAAAACCCTTCTCTGAACTGTTCCTGCTGGCTTTCGTGTCCTGCATTTGGGTCCTCCAACCTACTAACTGCTTCACCACCCATTTACCATGACAGGAAGGAAAGTAGTAGGATTAGCAATTATCAACAGAAGACAGGGAAAGGCAGCACACCACCTGGCATCATGTTAAAGGCAGGCAGGCAGGTGAAGTTGAAGAACAAATCAATCAGAAGTATAGCCAAGGATCTTGACATAAATTACCATATTCTGACTCTGCATTGTAATTTGGAAAAGTAGCTTGCTGATTAGATTACTATGCCAGCTGACATCTCTTTTGGCCTCGTGTGTGGAGCCATTTTCAAACAGTATTCTAAAGGAGATGTGGTTTACATGTGTGAAATGGGCCCACAGTGCTTGCACCTCAGGCCAGGCAATTTGTGTGCCAGACCTGTGACTCTGAATACATGTCAGAAACAGATGTACTTCATACAAAAATGCACATTAGTGTGCAAAACACCACATCTGTTTTAAGAAGTTATAGATTCAAGCAAGTTATCTGCAGCATTCTATTCAATTACCATCTATATGCACTCCAGAAAACGTTTGATTTTAGAGTTCAAAGTAAAGAAGTAGCACCACTTAATGTGTGCTCCGCCAGAATTATTTTTTGAATGAATTTATTTTTTTCCAAATTCTCTTGGCTTGGTGGTTTTTAGTTCTGGTTTGAATTTGAAATTACAATCGATATTCAGTTAAGTGTTCTAATTGTTTGATAATCCACTTACCAGCCAATGGGGCAAATTGTTTTAAGTGCACACTCTATTCAAAAGTCTAACTCCATAATGAGATAAGTTATGAAGATGTAATGGATACAAAATACCTGCCCAAGGATTCCTTCTTTCATTTGGTATGACAATTGTACCATTGTGATGGTGCTTAGTAAATATTAGACAGTGTGAAAAGTGTGACAACATACCCCGCTCTCCATCCATCGTCAACCGCTTATCCATACATGGTTGCGGGGGGGCTGGAGCCAATCCCAGCTGACATCGGGTGCAAGGCGGGGTACACCCTAGACAGGGCCACACATAGATGAACAGCCACTCACGCTCATACTCACACCTAAGGACAATTTAGGGTAACCAATCAACCTAGCCTGCATGTCTTTGGGAGAGAACATGCTAACTCCACACAGAAAGGCCAGGGCAACTGGGGTTTGAACCCACGACCTTCTTGCTGTGAGGCGACAGTGCTAACCACCACACCACCGTGTGCTGAAACAAGCAGTTGTTTCGCTCATTTATCAAGTAAAAATTCTCTACTTCCATGTTACATGAAGATTGTGAATTTGTAAATCGGCTATTTTTGAACGCCACCTTGGGCTCTGTGAATTTATCAGTATTTTCTGATGTTTACAGAGCCCAACTTATTTATCAAAGAAAAGTTGCTAATCAAAATAATCATCTTGTTACTGTATCTATCCTCTGACACTGGGTGAGCTACTAGCAGTGTCGCACTCACTGTTGACATGTGACGTGAGACATGTGACGCTACTCGGGAAGCTGCAAGCTCAAAGTTTAGATACAGGAATCAAAAGAGGAGACAAAACAACAGCAGCGTCTGAGTAATCCTTTATACATTGTCAACATATAATTCTGTAGAAAACAATATATTTACATTTTTACAGGCATAGTTTTTACAGTACATACAGCATTTACATATAAATATAGAGTGATTTACAACATTAAAGTCAGTGCTGTACAAACTGTATTTACAGGATCTCAACATTTTGGCAGTTGAGAACAAAGAAAATTCATATTCCTTCATGTTCAGCCAAATATGATGCAACACGTGGGGTCTGAGTTAATAAGTGAGATGATTTTTCCACCTTCCAAGGACAACACTGTGGAACACTCCTTTTAAAATGTTATTACACTAGAAAAAGTGCAACTTTTTTGAACCTCTTGTTATGGGCTTTGGGCTCAACAATGCTGAAAATTTCAAGGGAGTGTGCTAAAGTGCTGAGAGTGCTTGGGAGTCAGAAATGACTCCCACAGTCTTTTGTCTCAGCACACTAAATGAGTTAGAGACACTAAATTAGTTTGAGGTTCAAGGTCTGGTCTGGACAAGAGGCCGAAAGTTTGTGAAAAATATAAAGACAATTCATGACGTTGAGGTTCAGTGTATCTGTGTCATTTGAAACTAAAACTAAACGCAGTTGTGGCCGAACCTCTAGAGGTGGTTATCTGTTAATAGCAAAAATCTATTCATTTTGATGAGACTTGGAGAATAATAGCGCATACATATCTGACATTGCTAAAAGAAATATGCAATATATCACTTGCGATTTTGAGAAATCCTTTCCTAAATATGAACCATAAACTGTGGTAAAGCATGTGTAAACACAGTTGGCTTCTACAGGAGATGTGTGGACGAGTGTGGGCATTGGGACTGACCTACAGGAAACGCTGGTAAACAGAGGTTATCAGGATCCCACATGAACCCGAATTTAAAGCTGTAATTTGGTGTCACAGCGCCCCTCTGTGGACAAAACATATCACATCCATCTGAATCTGCAAACACAGATTCTTCAGTTTGCATTTAAGCAGCAGAGGTGTTTCAAAAACAGACCAGGTGTCTGAATAATTGACCTCTTGTCCATTAAAAGAGTTTGCTAGATTTTTAGAAAGCTTTATCTTTGTCGTAACTAATATCTCCCCCTAAAAATTGATGTGTATTTACAGTAACTGATGTTTTCAGTGCACAAAAGCGGATTGGTATGGCCTGCTGCGGGAAGAGTCTAGTTTGTCTTCATCACGACTGACATAAGTTACACACACAATAGCTGGTGTCCTAGCAGCCTGAATTTTAGAGAAGTTACTGTCCTTGTTGTTTACCAAGAAGCTTTATGCTGCAGTCTGCTGCTGCAACAGATGAGAAAAGGTGATGGATTGATGGATTCCAGATGCAGAGACGCCCTTAGTCTCGGTTCTCCTTTGCTTTTTGTGTCCATTGGTAGCAGTTGTATTTTTGTATGTTGACTGTGTCAATCAGAAGATCAGTGTCTTTGTGTAGGGCTTCTGCAGGCAGAGCGAGCCGTGGTGAGGAAGAGGATGGTTGTAGTAGTGTTCAATCAGAGCTGACAGAGTGGGGAAGGTCACTTCGCTGTCCAGAAAGATGTGGTCCTCCTGTGAAATCACCCACAGTGAACAGGAGACTGTATTACTGTGTTGTGATATAGCATATATCACATTACATGATATTGTGATCTTACATTGTCATTATGCCTAATTTCTACACATAAGTAATAATTATTGTGTATATATAGTCAGAATATGATAGAGCGCAGCAGCTTTCTTACCTCTGCAAACAGCCGGTAGTTTCTGGCTTTGCCTATAGCGACATCCCACACCACCAGCACCTGGACAACACACCACAATAATTTCATTAGGACGCACGTGTCAGGATCAGACCTTCACATCAGTATGAGGTAGGTATCAGAACAAAAGTTACCTGTGTCTGCCTACCTGTGTACATTTTATCTGAACTATATGCAAAGTATAGGAGTGATTTAATGAACACAAGATAATTTAAAATAATATTAATAACATTAATATAACACTGTTCAATACATACAGGTAGGTTTATTTGACTAATAAAATAACAGTATTAGTAATAATAATAACAATAATCATTATCATAATCATAATAGTAATTTTAGTTTGGTAATTCAGTCTAAATATATTTGAGGTTCATTTTCAGAAAGCTACGTCATTAAAAAATTCTAATGTGGAAGACAAAGAGCTGGTAGACAGTTCACTAATGTAACAGTGACTAAAACATGAAACAAGGATTTAAGTTTTCAGAATATTGCTGTTATAGACTGTTTGGGGAAGTGTGTTTAAGCTTTCTGTTTCTATAAGGACCTAAATAAGCTCAGTATTTGTTTCATAGGGTAGAGAAGTAATCATTTTCTGTCCATTTTCTGAAGAACACAATCGGTCATCTCTTGAACTCTGAGAGGAATAAGTCTGTAATTCATTTACCAAATGTTATTTAACAACACTAAGTCTGCAGCCATGCTAACATGCTAATAACGACATTGATTACATGCTGATGTTGAGCAAGTTATGTTCACCATCGTAGTTTAGCTTGGAAAAATTGCATGCATGCACTAAATGTATTTGCTAAATACAAAGCACAGTTGAAGCTGATGGGAACCAAAGTACTGGGATTAAATGTAATTTCGACCTGATGGTGGTGCTAGATGAAAAGCCAGAGATTTTTTAATTTTGAAAGTGGTGAGCTGACAGACATAAACATTAACAGAGACACATGGCTAAAAATGATCATGACATGGACATACACTGAATATAATTTTAGTTAATCAGTTTTTATGAGTCGCTGATGCTTCATACTTATTGATGAAATCAAAAGTGAGTTACAACTATGTAGAGACACTAGTTTCTGCAGTGGAGGATAGGAAATGTTATAGTATCATTCTCACAAAAGTTTTTTTTTTACCTTTGATGTTTTGGTTCCTGAGTTTCTGATGCCATACAGTCCGTCCTGTGGAGGGATTGAGCCCTCTCTGAATAACCTGCAGGTACAAACATCGTTCCAGTTACCACAGATGAGCTAAATATGGTATCCTCATTTCAAACGACTTTACTGGAAGGAACTGTTGTGTATGGGGTCATATGAGTGCCATAAAAAAAGAAAAAAATAAGAAATAAAACAAGATAGGAAAATAAATGTGGATACATAAAGAGAAATAAAATAATAATAAAAAATAAATTGATGTGGAAATTTAAAGACAAATATCACAATATAAAAGAAAATTTTTACTTTAAACATTTTCATTAACTGTTTATTTCTGTTTATATTTATTTTATATATTTTATGTATTCAATAATTTTTTATCTAATATAAATTTTTATAATCCCCTTTCCTTATTGTTTTCTGTATTGGCACTGTAACAGCACTGCACCTTTAAGGGGTCAGCAGCCATTGCAAGGTATGTGATGCCATGGGGGCCTAAAAGACTAGCAATAGGTAAAGTAAAAACAATAGGAAAAAGAAGATTAAGGAAAAATTAAGGAATAAAAATTACATTCTGTATATATACAGTATATATATACAGAATTAAATGAACTAATACATATGAAAATTGTTATTTGTTATTTCTTTATATTTCCACATGTGTTTATTTTTTATTTATTTCTCTTTACATTTTCAAATGTATTTATTTACTCATTTATTATTATTATTTATTCCTTTTTATATTTCCACAAGTATATATATTTTTTATCCTTGTACAGATTTATAATTTTTTTATGGCCCACTATGACTCGATAGTTTTTAACTACTCATGCAAATAAGATAGAATGAACAAGAACAGATGCAGCAGATACTTTGATTTAAACTGATGTGAATAAAGCACAGCACTGAGAAAGTACTTCATAAATAAAGGAAATAACAAAGACAGTGTCAGTAAAAGAATTGAATGAAATAAAGCAGAAAGTGGTTTTCTTTGTTGCCACTAGAGGGCAGAATTACTACTGAAGGAATATTTTAGTTTACCAAAACAAACAAAAACTTAAATTGCAAACAAGTGTATGTGTCATACTTTTCTACGAAGCTGGTTTCAGTTGTGTCGATGAACACAGAGTCTGGCAGCTGGATCTGTAGATAGAAACACTTGGTTAATCATGCCCGCAACATGTTCGTTGCAGCACTGATATTGACTCAAGTAAGGGTCACTTTGAGACTTTGAGGTTGAGAAATGCATTCAGAAATAATTTGTGTAGTTTGTACATCCTTACACGACATGACAACAGTAATGTTTGTGTGATCAGCGCAACAACTCTGAGATGTTCAGAGTCTTAAGCTGATGATACACAGGGCAACTTTTTGAGCAATGTTGCTGGGCAATGTTGCTGGTGGCAAGTCCGACTATGTTTTGAACAGATAGTGGTGGTGCGAGGAGGGTGACGGAGTGGATTATGGTAGTAATCTTTACTCATTACCATTAATGGCAACATTGCCCAGCACCACTGCTCTAAAAGTTGCTCCGTGTATCATCAGCTTTATAGTCTGCAGGAAGCTTAAAGCAACATATACACATAGTCATTCAAAAGAAGCCTGTGGTGAAGGTTAATATCACTTGTCACATCACTTCAGACTCTCTTACATTCTCATAGTCCTCATCAGAGTCGTCTCCTTTGCTGTGTTTGGTAAAGTCTCGCTGCTTCCTGAACTCTGTGGGTGCCTCGTCTCCCAGTGAACGGAAGCTTTGGCCCTCTGGAGATGCCCTTCTGGGAGGAAACACGACTCATTGAGGCCACTTCAACCAGATTAACTTTTTTTAGTTTTTTTCAGAGGACATTTCCAAAAAAGTACTCTGTGTTTAATGTTTTGTGTGTTGGAATCAAACTTACTGAAGTGGGGTTCCTGGCTTGGACTTGGCTCCAGGCAGTGTGGGTTTGGCTGTAGGTAGAGGAGGTTTGTATATTCCTGGCTTATTGTGTAGTCCAGTTTTCAAAAGAGGAGATACTGGAGGGTGGCCAGGCAGTGGTGGGTGAATGGAGGACGTCTGGTTGAGGGACCCTAGAAGATTCGCAGAATGAGGGGTCGGTATGCTCGGCTTGCTGCGGTGGTTGCTTATCAACCCGTGGTGGTTGTTGCCCAGCGACTGGCTCCCTCCAGCATTAAGGGAGGAGTGTATGGGACCATTTAGGACCATTCTGGTCTCTAATTGGTTGCAGATAGGCAGAGTGGCGGGAGATTGGACCGATGTGGCTGGCAAAGGCCTCCAGTCTCTCTTGTCGTTCCCGATCCCCCCTACGGATGTCGCCCTGCTCTGAAGAGTTTTCTTTGTGTTTGGGGGCGGAGGAGTCGGGGGGATAGAGGAGAAGGACTTCTGCAGCAGGTGCGGGGCAAATGGGACAGGAGGAGGCTGGCCTTTGTTGGGGTCTTTTAGTATGGAGGAAGGGGGTACACAGGGCAGGGGCTTTTTGGGGAGCAGGCTGGTTGGATTTCTTGGTAGCGACGGAATGGGAGGAGGTGCTCCTTTGGAAGAACCTGAACTGGAGTCTTGACGGACCTGGAATGTTGCCGGCACTGGAGGAGGAGGATAGGTGGGGGGCGGCCCCGTGGGTCGAGCTGAGGAGGTCAAAAAAAAATAAATAAATCAGACTTCTTGTTTTGGTTAAAGTTTCTTTTGTTAGTTTGCCTACATGTTCACTGCACTTCATGTTTGCCCTACATGTAAAACTACACATTTCATGCAAATTAGTACAAACAAGGCTCAATAAGTTCAGCTTCTTTAAAAGGATATGATTGGTGTTAACTGTTTTTCACCTGCATTTTCCTTCTCCAAGGAACCAAAAGCTGTTTTGGTTCCTGTTTTATTGTGTATGTAGTATATGTGCGAGATCTTCTGGTGGTGTGGACAGCACAGACTACACTATAATTATTATCAAGTAGTGTTTCAGAGTCTCACAAAGAAAAAAAGAATAAATACATTATTGTTAAAACCACAAAGTTTTCACATTCACAAATTTTCCTTATTTTCTAACATTGATAGAAACAAATAAAGTCACGGATTTGTTTTAAAAAACCACTGAAGCCAAAAATCACAAGCTCTATTAAAATATCGAGTGTGTGTTTTTATATGTGCAAGTGAGGCAAAAGCACTGTGGGGTCTGGGTCTTTGGATGTGACCTTTGACCTCATTACGATCAGTTTTGATGTCAGTAACTTAACAGTGGAAGTGTATTGTTCTGTTACCTTCACTGTAACGGACTGTACACAAGTGAGCTCAAATGGTGTGTGGTGTGTGAGGTCACCTGTGGATGTCTGCGAACTGTCACCGTCTGGCTTCAGATAGTCTTCCTCATCGTCATCATCATCATCCTCAGCATAATCTACACACAGAAAGAAGAGACAGTTTGCTAATGCACACAGTGCAGCGTGTGTGTTGTGTGTTCGTGTTCACAAAGGTGCTCTTACCATCTTCTGCGTTATCCACGGGGTGTTTAATATCCATGGGCTTCTCAATCGTGCCGTAGAAACTGTCAGCATCTGAATCTGAGTCGCTATAGCGACAAAGAAAATGTTATCATGAATATACATTATTCAGAAAAAAGTGGTTCTTAATGGGTTCATGGTTCATGACATTTTCTGCAGGACGTGGATAGCTCTTGACAAACTAGCTGTTATTGCCATAAGCTAGTTTTCCTCAGCTGAGCTTCCAACATTGCTGCATATAACTGCTCATGAATTAATTTACAAAAGAGGACAATACAGTGTTATTCATTACGCCATTTACTATCCCAGTTTGCCGAATGCTAACATGTCCTCCCCGTTTGGGCTACTTTAGCTGTTTATGTTTAACTCAACCAATGAGATTCTCTCCCTCCAACAACATTACTGCAGGTTAGGATTTTACAACACAGAAAATTGTTGGCATCCTATCCTATAAAATAGTTTTTTGTTAGACTGCTACAACACATTTGTATTTTTGCCACATTACAAAAACTTTTAATACAATTATTTGAGATAAGATTAGGGAAAGAAATCTGACTTTGCTATCATACAAATAAATGCATTCCTTGCGAGAGAAGGCTCCCTGTGCAGCACAAACACTCACTATAATGAGAAGCTTTTAAATGAGCTGCTAATGTCCCCAGTTCCTTTAACAGTGTATTTTCAATGAAAAACTGGCAGGCAGGTAGCTTTGTAATCAAAAGCAAGCGTCCATTTTAATTGCCTTCATAAATTATAAATTAGCCTGCAGAATTAGTTTCTGGTGGGGGAAACTTTAAGTGCTATTAATCTGCTGGGAATAATTTGCGAGACGTTGTTGCAACCTGCAATAATTTGTTTCCACTCAAACGTTAAAGGTGACCGAGGTCACACTGCTAAAAGAGGCTGGCGGTCTGTGAGAAAGAAGTGCATGACAGTAGAAAATGACAGAGCTTTTGGACATACAGGATGTAAAGTTGCACTGCATGGTTCTTTTCAGTTAATCTGTGGTTTGGGTTTTGAATTGTATATAGGTCTGATGTTTCACTTATTTATAACACCAACACAAATATAGATACCCATAATAAAGATATTCTGCATCATAATTGATATGACAGTGTCTACACTGTGCTGTAAAATATGATGTGATGTGCTGATGTTACCTTGGAATGTGGCACTCTTTTCTGTCGTTATAGTGATCTATCTCCCTCCGCAGGTATCGCATCCATTTCTGTAAAATCAAAAATGATATATAGGAGGTGTTTGGGCATGAATATGCATTGCCATTGTTTGGGGGCTTTTACGCTTAAAAAGTGATATTAATATTTAAAAGGTATATATATATATATAAATGAGTATATGTGTGGTTGTTCTCACCCTCCTCTCGTCCTCACTAGCTGCAGAGAAAAACCACGTCCTGTGTTTTTTACTGATGTGGACGATCTTAAAAGGAAACACATTACTGGACGTTGTCTCTTCTGCTGCTCTCATAACTCTGTGAAAGAGAATAAATGTGTTACTCTCTGATCCATAAAGGGAAATGTGCTGTTCATATGTTAGTCTATTTATATATACATTACAAACATGTTGGTTTTAGAGGGTTCTACTGCTGAATTACCTGAGAATTACTGCCAGAAATGTCATCATTGAGTCAGTGGTTCTTATGAGTGATATGATAATCTTTTGCTATGACCAGGTACAACGTTATGCATTATTTTCCTTCTTCATGCAGCAAGATGCCATTTATTGTGAGCTGAACCTTGACAAACTTTCCGGTGTTGCCCACCACTATTCATACACTCAAAAAGTGCCAAGCATGGTGACGTGGGAATGCTGAGAATAGTGCAACCTCGTAACAACCAGTCATGCTCTATTCCACTCAGCTATGTAAGAGAACAAAAAAAAATGGAGAAAAGGCTGATAGTAGGTAGTCCGCAAACAAAAGGGTGACGTCACGCTGGCTACGTCCACTTTATTTAAACAGTCTATGATGAACTAACTGCTTCATTGTGTGTATTCACAATGTGAAAATAATTACTGCCCCATTGGAGTTGAGTATGTACATTTCGTGTTCGATCAGCTGTGGCTCATAGATAGACAGAACCGTCATCCACTAAACGCAAGGTTTGATGTTCAAGCCCCGGCTCATCCTGTCCAAGTGCCCTTGGGCAAGACACTCCAAATTGCAAATGTACCTCACTGCATCAGTGTGTGTGTGTGTGTGTGTCAGATAATAGTATTCTATAGATGCAGTACATTGAAAGCTTCTGGTCAGTGAGACAAGCATGTGAATGTACTCTAAGGCAAGTCAATTTAACATTTGTATAGTCACAAACAAAGCGCACCTTACATAAAACAAACAAAACAATGTGAGTATTGATACAGTGGACATTCTTATCCAGGTTCCCAGTAGTAACCGCTTATACAGGTGGTTAGCAAACTGTGAGTCTTGAAGTCTGCTAAAAAAAAGTTGCTGATTGAGGACTCTCAGCAGCTGAAGAGTTTGCACTGACCTGTTGTAGCCGTTGAGAGAGAACGCCCCCTGTGGTGCAGGAGAGGTACTGCTCTTAAAGTAGTACACACAGCCCTTGTGGATGATGGTGTACCTCAGAGGCCCTGTAAGACAGGCAGCAGATATTAACAATGTTTCCATCCATGCCACATGTGTACGGAAACTTAACATGGACATACATACAACTGAGCACGAACTCTTGAAATTTAAACAACTGAAAAGGCTTTTATGCGTCACTGAGGTATAAAGCTTGCTGGATCAACAAAGAGAATATAATTGGGTGATACAATGTGTTGTGAGACATTTCACTTACTCTGTCCCTAAGCCACACTTATTCTTTTTACTATGAACTCACATTTCATGAGGCTGAACTGGCTGCCTCCCTTCTTGTGGAGGTATCCCGCTGTGGAAACTCCTCCCGGCATGGTGAGGAGGTTTTGAGCCCCAATGGCTCGCATCGGCACCGGCCAGCACACCTCTGAAGATGACATGGTTCTACCAGAGAGGTAAGGAGAGGAGAGGATGTTATTATTAACGCATCACTGCGTAACAGATCTACCAGCGAAGACCGCTACCTCAGGAGTCGCACATTGAAGCAGAAGCAGAAACAACAAAAAAAAAACTGTTCTCACACTACATTCATTCATTTAGCTGACGCTTTTATCCAGAGTGTCACTGCGCCATCACTACCCCAAATGAAACGTAGAAAGAAATATTTCTACTGTTCAGTATAGCGGTCAACATGCCACGACCGGGATTTGAACCATCCATCTTTGGATCTGCAGGGTAATGCCTTAATCACTGCACTATTAAGACATGTTCTCATTTGGACTCCCTGTGAAGAAATGTGTTTTGTTGGACATTAAGGGGTAAGGTTTTTGTTTAACATGGACCCTGTGTTCCTATGTGTTTGAGTTTATGTGACTAACTGAAACAACATTTTGCTTTTCAATTGGTCCAGTGTTGAGCGAGCGTGCTGCAGTCAGCAGCAGTGGGCTGCAGCATAATCCTTCTGGGAAATTCTGCCTCGTCAAAGTACGTCCAATAAAGTGCTTGTTTTTGCGACTTACAGGCTCAGCTTGTTATTAGAAGTGTCCCTACAAGGATCCCTACAGAGACTCTCGTCAAAGCCACCAGACTCCACTGACTGGAAATTCTCATAAATTCCAGATCACCAAATACTAATTCTTACAATGTGACTTCTGCTACAATCCACAGCTGCAATGACCATGCACACATAATCAAATGTGACTGTGGATATGTGACAAGGGGCTGCAAGCAGTCACTGTTTTTATAAGCCAAAAGGGTTGTGAACCACTGGAAAGTAATGAACTTTCCCCATGTGAAATGTGGTGGAGTACAAGTATGAGGTAAGGTACACCTCATAATTGAACTTAAGTATCAGGGTAACTAAAAGACTGGAGAGGGAAAATCACACTATGGGTGGTTCACAGGTAGTTTTTTTCCTACGAGAGGCAAATATTTAGTCATTTCAGGCAGACAGCTGACAGCTGTGAGACCACCACTTTGGCTGAGGGTCCAGAATTAGTCAATTTTTGGTTATTATTTTGCCGGGCATCAGCCACGCATCACTTGTCTGTTTGGGTGTATTTCACCACAGAGACGCGTAGATTTTATTTTCCAGTGACAATAGGAAGTGATTGTGCTCCAATCACGTCAGCTGTCAGTTGTTGCCACGGTTATTCCTCAGCAAGGCTCGTGTCAGAGACAGAGAAGAGAAAAGGCAACATTTACAGGAAATGTGTGTCAACCCAGTGTCGGGGGGAGGGAGGGTGGGCATGTGGTCTCAAAGCAAAATCTCAACGCACTCTCTCTCTCTCTATCGCTCTGTCTCTTTCTCAAAAACACAAACACAACAAAAATCTGAACTGACATTGGTGAAATCTGCACTTTGTTGAAAAGATACGAGACGCCTGAAGTGTGCTGCTGTATGGTTGGCATGCTCACTCTGCTTATCAGGAACATTAAGTTGATGCATGACATTTTCCATAATACCAGCTGTTCCTTTTCTACATTGGCCAGTTAATGGAAAGATGGAGCGAATGTCTGGTACCACAAGCAGTTAGTTTGTATCCATGCAGGGAAGGAAATCTAATCTGGAATTCATTATCTCCTCTTAAAGGTGGGATAAACTTATTTTTTCTCAATCAATCAATTCAATATTCTCTCATTTTTCTTCTTCTTCTTCAGAAAGCTATCTTCTTACACTGCGTGATCCAGGTGTGACCTGCTCAGGTGTTGCCTACCTCCTGTTGAGCCTCCTGTTGATGCTCTGAACAGCAGCGCTCTCCCTCAGCAGGCTAAGTGTGGAAGCTAACACTGTGGATGCCAGCGCCGGCAATATGTCCATGGCAGAGATGTGGAACAGACAGCCAACTGGACCCAAACTTGTTCTTTTCTTTCTGTCCTCAGGTTCACTGCTGCGTCTTTTTGTCTCTTCTCATCGCTCTCTCTTTTCCTCTGATGCTTTTCCAGCTTTTTCTGAACTCTCTCTCTCTCTCTGGCTGCCTTTGTTGATTTCTATCTCTCTCACTCTCTCTTGCACATAAACACACTCAAAGTGAGATAGTGTACTTTGCTACATAAACACACACACACACACACACACACACACACACACACACACATATGCACACCCGCAGACACACCGAGACACACATTCAGTTCAGACATAACAAACACATAATGTCCTGAGTCCTTCTGCGGTGGTTCAAGGCTCATGTAATAGGTGTGTGTGTGTGTGTGTGTGTGTGTGTGTGTGTGAGAGAGAGTGAGAGAGAGAGAGAGAGAGCAGTCAAAATAAACATCCGAACTGAAGTTCTTACAGTAAACGTCTAATGTGTTTATATGGAACTTCTACTTTATCAACAGCATCTACTGACCTCAGAGGGAGAGATAAAGAGTGTGTGTGTGTGTGTGTGTGTGTGTGTGTGTTTGAAGCCCAGGAATGAAGAACTCCGTATTTACCAGGATTTCTTCCACTCCCTTTGACTGAGATAAAAACCTGCAGGAATGCTTGTTTGTCTACTCAGTGTAGCCTTGTCCACAACTGTGTGTAGTTCCCTTCACATGCAGTGACTGGCAGGCTGACGTTAAATATGACTGCATCAAAGGGCACTCCACTCATTTTTCACGTCAAAGTCAGTCTACTTGTCACGGTTAAGGCCTTAGTATATTTCAAACAAACACGGTTGCCTAAAGGCATAAGCGTGAGAAAGTGTCCCCGCCTACTTCAGGTGGTCGCTTCTGAAAGTTTCAAAAAATGTCAGATGCAGCCCCCCCGATTCCACTGTTGGAAAAGTGGTTTTTAGACGCTGTTTGGTGATCTGACAAACACTTCATTTGAAGCATACTGAGGATGTTCTAAAAAAAAAAGACACAGAAAAGCCATGACATTGACGTGATTTTTTCTTAGTTCTGTGCGTGAACTAAAAGTCTTAATTCTTAATTCTAAAAGTCATGAAATCTCCTGCATCGAATTTGACCAAGTCAAGGCAACCTACTTTACGGACATACAAGGTGCCTGGTCACATTTGCATTTAATACAGCCGCATTTCGTAGCAAACTCAGTTCATTTGAGTGGAGCTGCAACCACTGAATTTGCTCCTTGGGGAGATGTGACTGTTCTTTTTTTTTTTTAACCCTCCTAGGTCAGAGTATAAACTGCTCCACAAAAGAGTTTTGCAAACAGTTTGCGCAAACCATTGTGTTTGAAGAGCTACTATGACCAACTAATGCTAGCCTGTTCCTGGCTGGAAGTTTGCCACTTATGCATACTTGCACCACTTATTTTGCAAGTATGCACTTTTTTATGCCAATCTGTCCATTAGCTTTTCATATATCTTGTGTACATGTTCAGGGGAATCACACAATAATTCGGAATCATCATGGGAAGACCACTGATGTTCACTATAAATTGAATGGAAATCTGTCCAGAAATCAACCAATGTCTCTGTTCTTACAACCTGCTCAAAAAAATTTCGACTTGAACACTCTCATTTTGAGTTGTACTGTGTTGGCAAAAAGTGCAATATTGTGTCAGGCTTTAAAAAAATAGAGACATGGGAGTCTGGACAGAGGGCCGGAGTGAGAACGGAAAGCTGATTTAAAAAATGAGGCGAGAAAACCTGCCTGAAACAATAAATCACCAGGGTGGAGCTGCTGCTTGTTTCTGACCTCTCAGTGTCCCGTCTTTTGTGGGCGGTGAGGACTTCAAGAGGACCTACAAAGGCTATCATGTGGTTGATTTTTCAGATTTGTTCAAAGTAATGTTTACTGATAACCAGCATACATAGGGCACATCACACAGACTCACCCCCCCCACACACACACACAGATAAAAGGAGTCTATTCTACAATTAACTGAACCTCATCTCAGTCTGAGTGAGGCCAAAGTTCACCAGCTGCTTATCATCGATACCAGGATTTCCTGAAGCCCTCGTTCAGCTACAGCAGAGCGACCAGCAGATAAAAGTGAAACAACATAATGTGACTGTGCCTCAGCATTTTCATGTTGTCCATAGCGACAATGGCCTGAAAGTCTAGGTTTCAGCATTATTTCCACTGACACAGGACAAAGATCAGGCTGACACTATTTCACAACTATTTACAGTGGATACACTTCAGCTACCATCTCTTGCACTTCAACTAAAATGTCATCTGCTTTCATCTCTTAACCCTTTAAATGACAGTTCAACTTTATTTGGCAACATATGAAAAAACTTTTTTTCCTGAAATACATACAAAGCTTGAAAAAACAACAACAGACAGGCAACAGTAAAGGGAATCCCGTCCTTCATGAATGTTTGCCTAAGTACGTTCTTGTGTCGGATTTCCCCACTCAGAGGAAATGATGAATGAAACGGCAAAATGCAAGGTTTCTCTGTCAGCTGGGTTACACAATTTCTAGGTATTGAAGCTTGCCCAAACTATTTCCCCTCACTGCAGTGCAAAGCCACTACCATGAGAAATGACCTATTGAAACGTATAGTTTCCACAGGTCATTTACTTTCATGACAAGAACCCTGTTAAGATGCTGAAAAACTCCATGCAGGAAACAACAACGTTAAGAAATGACTCATTCAGCCTACTTGTATATGGTGCTCTCCTGAAATTGGTTGATATTTTATTTCAAGAGAATAAAAATATATCGAGTCAATGAACCCTCTCACCCCACAACATTTCTTTTTTAAGTTCTCCAGAGATGCTAATCAGAGAGTAGCTGTTTGTCAGGAAGGGAAGCACAGGAGCTGCCTGCATACCAGACTCATTGAAGCATATTTCCTCCACACGGACACACACAATGTAAAACAATGCTTGGATTCAACAGCGATTTTAAAGTGGTTACTTTTGAAATTCTAACTCTGTGTTTTCATGGCTTTTATGGAAAACGTAAGAGACCAACACGGCATGAGATGATATCCAACAAGAATCAAGACAACTTGAATGCTGTCAACTTGCCCACTGAATAATTCTCTTCCAGCTTTATGTTTCCTTTTTTTTTCATTTAGCTGACGCTTTTATCCAAAACGACTTACAATCGCTATATATGTCAGAGGTCGCACACCTCTGGAGCATCTAGGGGGTATCCAAAATACATTTAGAAAAACCACCAGGTAGACCTATTATAGCTGGTAATGGCTCTTTAGAAGAGAAAATACTACTTTCTAAATTTGGTTTTGATCTTAAACCTTTTTTGTAAGGGGTCATAGTCGGAATCCACAAAACATTTTTCAAGTATGATGAAGTATTTTTCTATATAGCAGTTTTAATGTATTTTTCCTGGATTAAGTATGTGATTTATGAATTGTTTGACTCAACGTATAATGTGTTGGATTTAATGTGCGCCTGTAAAATACTAGCAATAATATAAAATATAATACTTATTTTTGGGCAATAATATCACTCTTTTCTATTTTTGTATTTTCCTTGTAGGTTTATGATGGTTTATGAAAGACTCAGCTTCTGATGTGTTGGATTTGACATGTGCCTGTATAATATTGACCTTGTTGTTTCCAGTTGTAGTTCAGATATATATTTGTAGTATAGATATGTACACAGAGATATGCTCCCTTATGTAGGAGTATCAGACAGTGTTGTTGCTGCTCTCATTGGTCCAGCTTGAGAATAGACTGACTCTCAATCACGCAGATCACAGTGATGAATATGTTTGTGTCTACATATTGCCTGTTCTGCTTTGCGATGGTGATTTGACAATGCCTGACAAAGATCTCTGTTAGAGTGAAACATTGCTCAGTTATAGTTGATGGGAGCTATCTGTACAGATTATTGCCTTTTTGTTGATCTGATGGTCAAATCACTCCTGGTAAAAGTTCAGAAAAACTACAATCTTAGAAGACGGCTTGTGATGACCGACAGAAGCTGGGGTTGGAATTTGAACCTGAAAGCGTAATCCTCTGGGCTGTTTAAGCACTGAAATATGCTGCAATCATCCAAAGAAAGCCTAAAACTGAGCAGGACTTTTGTGAAGACAACAAGGAAGCTGCTAGCATAAATACCTGAACAAAACCCTTAATTTTGGTTCAAAAACCTCAATTGCTGGCAGCATGTCCACATCCCTAAGGCGCTTCCTTAATCCTGCAGAGGGAATAAAAACAGATGCTCTACTACCCAAGGTGTTGTGTCACTTTTTTGACTTTGACACTGCTGTTGTGTAATGAAAAGAGAGTGTCTCTTCTAAGTTTGTAAAACCTCTTTTCTGTGACAAGACTGTAAGCCGCTGATCTTTAACAAAAAAAGAAGGGGGGCTGCAGTGGACTTAAGAACAGACTGGCAGCAGTAGACTGACCAGAGTTTTACAAAGGAAACTGAAACTAGCCGTGAGATGGAAAACCCCTGATGAATCACATCGCAGGACAGCGTTCTTGCTAAATTTCCTCATGACAACATGACAGTGGCAGGGGAAAACAAGTTAGGATCCAGTGCAGTGTGTAAGTACCTGGTTGTATGTTTTGTACTGGAGCACATTTAATTTAAAGGAAACTATCACTATGAGGTTCAAACTTTAAAATTTCATTTAAGGGTTTTTTACATGCACATTAGATCAACAATGTAGTCTTGTTATACACAGTCCCCAGAACTATAGAGATGAACTTGAATTAAGTCTTTATATTTAACATTTCGTGTCAGATCCTTTGCAGTGAGTGACTGTCTGAAGTTTGTGACTCATACATCAGCACGCTCTTCACTCTATCTATGCAAGACCTGAAGTTCCACTTCTGGCTGGTTTTGCTTATTTTACCCAGAAAACAAATATGTATTGGAAGCCTTGATTAGAGTCTACAGACAAGAGCTGCTAATCAGAGGGTTAAGGCAGCCTGTATGTAGAATGAGAGACAAACAACGGGCCAAAAGAGTCCAAAGTCTGAATGTGACCGAGATGTGTGGATTTTTTTAGAAACAGAGAGAGAATGTAATTTTGATGGAGAAATCATCATCATGGACAATTTGAGTACTAAATAAAGGAAGTACATTTTTTCTTAGTCATGTTGTCATGGGGCCTATGATGGTCTGACAGTTGTCTCAGTAACCATGAGGTAATGGTTTTTAACAAATGAAGCATGCAACCATGAGATACATCACCAGTAAACATCAGGGGTGGGGGAAAGCATAGTATCGTGATATTTGCCATGGCAATACTGTAGCGATACACGGATGCCAAGTATCGATATTTTATTATATAAATTGCAGATGGGAGTTTTAACTTTTTGGTACTAGAATAATAAAATCTGCTTTTTTAGTCCACTAGAAAACTTAACAGGACCATGTAGAGGACTGAAAAAGTGATATGAACAAACAGAGAAATGTATCTTTTTAGATAAACAGATGTTGACAAAGTTTGACTTTAGGGACCTAATTGGAAGTTGGTAAAAGGTAATAAATTGCAACATATCTCAATATATTTACAAAATCGCAATAAAATCGAATCGCAACATAAATACCGAGATACTATCATATCCCCCTGGTGATTCCCACCCCTAGTAAACATGCCTGTCACCGTGACAATGGCACAAACAGCATCCTCTGATGATGACTTTGTGATATGGCTGAAAGCTTGGACCCAGACAGCACAGGCTCTCCTTACTGTCATGGTTGTTGCATTGTGTCCACCTGTACTGTTCTGTTGGGTTTTTCTGTAGCACTGAGTAATTGTTTGTATGATTATTTGGGCCAAAATAAATGTAAGCGTTCGTGCATACACGCCACCACAGCATCTATGATGGTGTGGCACAGATTTCACTGGCTGCTAGGTGTCTGCTACAAACATGCTTGTGGCTAACTAATGCCCTCGCTGCAGTGACCAAAGTTTGAGTTTCAGGCTCAGATCCGATCATCAAGTTCCCACCGCCTCCGCAAGACACGCAACCCCTGAGCAGATGACGAGGTCTTACAACCACTGTACGAGCTGCAGCTGGTGCAGATAAATGTCTGTCCTGCTTAGGATGCAGATACTGTCACACAGACCTGCATTTTTACTTAAGACACGCTTCCTGTTTCGACCACAGTGGTTCCTTCACCGTCTCAGCTTCACATTTTCACTGCAACTACAATATGTGGGTATGAAACTGAAGGTTAGTACAGAGAGGTTTATGTGAACTCTTGAGTGTTTCCTCTTCTCCTTTGGTTTATTGGTCCAGATGAATGATTAAAAGAAGCTGAACAGAATGTGTGCACACCGATGACACTGAAGGAAAAGCATTAGAAATTTTTTTTAAATACTTGGAATTTCTCCTGGTATTGACAAAGTCTCCCTTTCACCTGGGGGAATGGATCTGGACTTGCCCCAGGAAAAGACAAGAAGCATTTTGGATGCATACGCTACAAACACAATATTTACACATGTGATTTTTGATTATGGACTTTCACACTATGAGATTTTGAGCCACTTCTGAGTTATTAGCAATGATAGCATTGTTATAACTATTTGGTGAATTACCATAAAAGCTTGTACAGACATTCATGGCAACACTATGATATCAACATTTGTAGTTGCCTGAGGACAACTATCAGACGGATTGCCACGAGATGTTCGCCTCAGGATGAAATGTAATAACTTTAGGGCTCCTCTGACTTTTCATCTAGCGCCAGCATCAGGTCAACATTTTAATTTGCAAAATACTATGCTTTATGACTTGAAACACTTGAAGAAATATTGTTATTGTCATCAGCCTCAGCTGTACTTTGTGTTTAATGCTAACTGACTGTCTGTTTTAAATATTAGCATGTTAGCATTGTCATTGGGAGCATGTTAGCATTCTGATGTTAGCATTTAGCTGTTTTCATAAGATTTTGTTACTCTGGTTGATTCGCTTAGTTCTTTAGCAAAATAATATGTATAATAATGTATTGGACATAGTGGATTTTTCTCTGGTATAGTATCATCTTGGTTCATCCGGTGACATTAATAAGCATGTCCAAACTGAAATTCTGATTTAAAAATGTGAAAAGTGCTTTTGTGTCAATTTCACACAACGATGCACATCCAAATCAAAACTGTACCCTTTTTATGTTCAACTTCCTCTTCTTTTCACACAACAGGGTCACAGTCGAGTCTCCAACCTCTAGAACGAATGGCAATGTTTAGCTTTTCTTGCTTCTTAACAAAAGAACTGGAGGCAATGACGTGTTTCACTGATAGGCAGTGTGTTTGAGGAGGAATCATAATGTTTTGATTTGTGTACAGGGCCACAAAATCCTTGTTGTGAAAGAGCAAAAAGACTGTTCCTGTTCCTGTCATTTACCTTTATTTGACAGCTCTTGTTCCATGTGACCGGAGGTTGCGGTGATGACTCAGATAATTCATAAAGTAAGATATGGACTGTTTAGGTGGAGAAACATTAAACAGACGTGGATTTCATTTCTGACAGCAACATTTTGAAACATATAAAAATAATTTCAAAGTGTTTTCTATCACACAAAGTTGCATCCCTGCTGTGCATCTATTTGTTGCAAGTAAATTTGGACTTGGTGAGGAAATACGTTTAGTTTGTATGAATGCTTGGTACTGCTGATACCATCGGTGCAATCTTCCTGCATGAGATTTAAACAGTATGGTGCTGGTGCTGTTTTATTAAATGAATTTTACCTGATGGACCATTAATAAAGTGAGTGGCCGACTGTGTGTGGAATTATTTGGTTCCTTCTCAAAAAAAAAAGAAAAGCAGAAGAGAAAGTCAGCTTTTACTTTACAGACACACACACACACACACACACACCTGGAGCAGTGGGCTCATAGAAAACTGAAATATAAAACCAGGTCCTCTTTCTCTACCTGTGGCTTCTCCTACACATTGTCACTTCCTTTGTCCATATATGGCAATGACATCCACAGGAACTGCGCAGCCGTCACAGTTCCAACGGCTACAGGAAGGATTCCTCTCAGACTAACACACACACACACACACACACACCCACACACACAGACAGTACAGGTCTTCTACTGTGACTATTCGAAGATTAAAAATTGTACTATAGCTGTGTTTCCTTTCTGAAGTAAAAACCACAAGAGATTAGAGAGGCAGGAAGAGAGAGAGAGAGAGAGAGAGAGAGAGAGAGATCGCGTTGAGATTTTGCTTTGAGACCACATGCCCACCCTCCCTCCCCCCAACACTGGGTCGACACACATTTCCTGTAAATGTTGCCTTTTCTCTTCTCTGTCTCTGACACGAGCCTTGCTGAGGAATAACCGTGGCAACAACTGACAGCTGACTTGACTGGAGCACAATCACTTCCTATTGTCACTGGAAAATAAAATCTACGTGTCTCTGTGGTGAAATACACCCAAACAGATCAGTGATTTATTATAATAAAATAATAAATAACCAAAAACTGACCCTCAGAAAAATGTTCGTGGTCTCACAGGTGTCAGCTGTCTGCTTGAAATGACTAAACCTTTGACTCTTGTGGGAAAGAAACCTGTGAACCACCCACACTGTGATTTTCCCTCTCCAATAGTTTTCTTTGAGATAATCTGCTGCTATGGTGGAGAGTAACTTAAGTTACATTTTGAGGCTCTTGTACTTTACTTTAGTACTGCAATGATATGCTACTTTACAATTGTACTCCACTACATTTCAGAGGGGAAAGTTGTACTAAATTTATTGGACAGCTATAGTTACTCGTTACTCAGATTAAGATTTTCAAATTGAAAACCTGTGATAAACTTATCAAATGCAACAAATTTCAAACCAGTGGTTCCCAACCCTTTTGGCTTATGACCCCTTACAAAAACAGTGTCTACTTGTCACATTTCCCAAGTCAATAGCTGTAAGCAGCTCCCTTATAAACCTCTGAGGTTTCATATAAATAACAATTTGAGGTTCAAAACTGTATTAAAAACTTTTGAGATACTTCTGTAAAAGAACATTTGTTTGTCCTCGTTCCCACCCCATTAATCATGTCATTTTATCTTGGAAATGGATTGTAGCTGTATAGAGCCTTGCGTAGTCTTCTGACCACTCAAAGCGCTTTACAATACATATCACATTCACACACATTCACACACCGATGACAGAGGCTATCATGCAAGGTGCAACCTGCTCATCAGCTGAAAATCAAAGCAATTTGGGGCTTAGTGTCTTGCCCAAGGACTCTTTCACATGCAGAGTGGAGGAGATGGGGATTGAGCCGCCAACTGATTCAAATTGAAAAAACTGTAGTTTCTTTACAGTGTCATGGTAGTGTTTACAGTCATACTTCTTCACCGCATAGAGACGGACTGACGGTAGAAAGTACAGT
Source organism: Micropterus salmoides (assembly GCF_014851395.1). Classification (NCBI taxonomy): domain Eukaryota; kingdom Metazoa; phylum Chordata; class Actinopteri; order Centrarchiformes; family Centrarchidae; genus Micropterus; species Micropterus salmoides. The sequence goes on along the minus strand of NW_024041151.1, from coordinate 27,287,401 downwards.
ATGTGTCGCTGCTGCTGCACCTGCAGCTGCAGAGTAAGCTTTGCTCTTCAGTCTGCTTGAAATGGACAGTTCTATTTCGAGTTTCACATCCATTGAAAGCTGTGAAAATGCGACCCTGTCAAATGTGTCGTGAGAAAATGCTGTTTAAGCAAGACTTTGTGACAGGCTAAACTTGTTCTCAATACTGTAGACTGAAAGGTGCCAAGATGGAAACAGGGGCCATCAAATGAACCATTTTGGGTTAACTGGATAAGCAAAAAAATTCAACAACAAATGTGAATAAAAATGTGACTAAAAAATGACTTCAATGAGGAGATTCTCCAACAGACACTAGGAGCTTTCACACTCCAATCAACAGGCGAAGACAAAGTTAAAGGGGAATCCTTCAGTTGCTTTACTGATCTTGTAATGGGGAAGGAATATTACCAAACCCAACAAAAACCGATGCAGATGACATAAACCTCCAGCTGAGTGTTTTGCACCGCCTTGCACCAAAGAACACATGAATCCCAAGTTGACACAAAGGACCACTAAATGCCAGATATCTGAAACCAGAAGGTATGCCAGATAAAGACAGAAACCAACCTGCAAAATATATCCTTTACACCCCGAAACAGCTTCAGAACTGGTCACCAAACCAATGCAGGTGAGGACAACCTCCAGTCAACTTATCTAGAAATGCATCCATACATTAAGTTACAAAAAGTGGACATCAGGCACAAGACAAACCCAGGCTCATGAAGAATGAAGATAACTTACATGACATCCCTCTGTTCCCGAATACACATCCTGACACTTGGCTTGGAGGTCCGCGCAAACGACTTCTTCTTCCTCACGGATGGAGCGGACATGTCGGCGGACATGACAGCGGCAGTACAACACAATATACCACCATAATTTTCAACCGCGTGGAGCGACGGTGGACAGATGTATGGCAAGATGGACCAAGGGCAGACTGAATAGAGACTCAAGAGTATTAGGAGAGTGGTTGGATTTGTAAGACAAGAATACAGATGAATGAAAGAAGAGATGGAAGAATAAATAAATAAAAGAAAAACTAATTAAAGACAGGCATAGATGGGAAGATAGAACTATCAGTCGTGTTGCTCAGGAAGTCTGTTGGAGGTCTGAACCCCTGATACTCCGCCAGTTGTTTCCTGAAGGGGCCTCCTCCTCCAGAACAGCTTCTTATTGGTCGACCGGCTGAAGCATGTTCCTTCCTGCTTCCACAGAGCTAGAATATGATTGGCTGTGGGACACAACCCACACCACTTCACACATATGCCTCATACACTCGGACACACAGGACGTGAGAAGAGACATAGGGACTTTCCATCCCCAAAGACTGGAACAATACAGTGGTCAAGCACACACACAAATATATTAGAATAGAAATTGACGAAATGGATGAGTATAAAGTTGTGTGAGTCGTTTCAGACTTGTTTTGACAGTGCACAGTGACACAAGAGCTTTGTTAAATCTATCCCTAAATCTTCAAAAAGCCATCCCAATATACAACTTATCTAGAAAAAAGTAATTATCATTATTATCTGAAATCATTTTCAACACTCTAAGGTCAAATTCAGGGCTTGATTTGTCTGAGATCCTGCAGGTGTCTGCACGCCCCACATATCACGGTACATGCACGGTATGCTGGCAAGTGGTTTAATGCTTTTTGGTGTCTAAATATTTTGGCATATGATTACTGTAAGGCCCACAGCTAAGCAGTGCTGCTGTGAAATTATGAAATAAGTCTTTTTGTTGCAGTGATCCACAGACAAGAGGCAAATGACAGGGAAGTGAAGGGACAGTCAACCAGACAGAGAGAGGAGTTGATTATTGTGAATGCTCTGATCAATAAATGCAAATAGATTATGCTTTGTTTGTGATGTCGGTTTAGTTTAGTCTAGTTTTAACAGCTAGCACTTGCTGCGCCTAGGTACTGTGGGTTTTTGATGGGTTCTCTGACTATTTCTCTCCCCTTGACCTGCCTGAACAGCACCCTCCTGATTTACAAATTAAAAGACTTTGCAAACTTGTCTGAGGGCTTAAATGCTAGGTAAAATGAAAATCAACAGTTTTACACTTCCTTGTGTGGGTACTGTTAAAGTTAATTAAAGTTGTTTGTTTGGCTCATAGAGTTATAGCAAAATCAATGGTGTTTCATGGTGTGAATAGCTGCTACTGTAGGTAGCTCAGAAATGTTCGCTAATGTTAGCTCTCTGAGCTAGTCTGCTTGCATTGCACACTTGCAAGATAATGAGCTAACCACCTTTATTGTTTTACTTAGTCAGAATGTTTCTTATTCTGATGGAATTGGGCCTTATGGTACATTTACACTACATTAATGGACACTTAAGAGTTGGAACCTTGCACGTTTCTCTGTTTTCTATTCCGTTTAAGCTGCATGAATTTGCAATTTGAAGGCAAATGGCTATGCTACAGCCCCTTTTCAATTTCATTTGACCCTGAAGAAATATCTGTTTTTCAATAGATGGATACACACTTTTTCTTCTCAGCAAAACCGCTAGAGAGAGCGCAAGAAACCGGCGAGACCAGGTGGTCAAAACCACATACTGTAGATGCTAAGTCAGTTACACATTCATTGCAGTTCACATTACCAGTGGTGTATTGATGTACTGTTTTCAAATGTGAAATCTCCCCAACCTCCTCTAACATTTCTTTACGTCCTAACAGGTTATTCGTCATTTTCTAGCTGCATACAATAAGTTTGTGTGTGATTATTAATGCAAAGAGGAAGATAGGAGGGGCAGAGAGAGCGAGAGCAGGAAGGACCATGTGAGAAAGTATGCAACTATGCAAGGAAAATGAGTAAATACTTAAACATGAATGTACAAATTACGAAAAGTAATCATACTTTAATGAATAAATAATAATACGAACTGACTGCATGGAAACAATCACGAGGGATCTTTCCAATGCTTCATTTCCAATGCTCCTAGTTACACCTATACGGTATATACCAAAGACTTAACTCAGAATTACAATCTTTCGTAATCCTCCAAAAGCTGTCCACAAAACCAAGTAATCCCAAAAGGGAAAGAAAAGGCAACTAAAAGTCCAAAATCCACAAAGAAAAGAAATAACAATAATATTTGTTGAACTGTCAGGAGAGAAGCAAACTCCTAAATCTACAGTAAGCAAGTGTATAGTGCAACATAGACAGGTGAACAGAAACAATGTCCAGACTCCACAGAACGGTGATAAAATGGACAGGGATGGCACACAGATTCACACGACTCGACTACAAACAGCATGCAGTATGACAGACAAACGGATCTGCAAACATTAAGGGAACACCTGGACAATATAAGAACAGACAAACCTACACAGCAAACAGAGAGGTCACTCACAGGTGGGACACATTAGGTTCTCAGGAAGACCAGAAACAACCACAAGATGCACAGCTAACACAGACCATTACCAAAATAAAACGGAAACAAGCAGACACATAGACAAAACAAAATGACATACAGACCAGATCCTGACAAGAACTGAAAGTTTGATATTCAAAGTCCTCATTGCTGATGAAGTCTAGATGTAGTATAGCTTTGCATACATGTGAATTGTTTAATTTCAAATAAAGAAAGAAAGCTTTCTATCTAGGTAAATGACCAATGTCAAGAAGAAACATTGGAACATAAAAAGAATCTTGATCAGTATGTTCATCTTTATAGTGTTTACTCTACTTGCCAGAGATAAATATACAGGTACAGAATGATCAATATCCTTCTTAAGAGATGAATGGAAAGGGGGAAAATGAGACAAATTAATGCTTCTAGCTTCAATTAAAGTTGTTGATCAGATTGTGGAATTATTATTATTTGTGGATTGAAAACATTCTACAGATTATAACGAAAATATGGAGACTAGTAATAAATCAAGACAAAACACAAATTGTACATCATAGACAAAAAAATCATTAGACGGAAGTTCAGTTGCTTTTAATTTCGGTTAAGTTGTGCTGTCATATAAATATTTTGGCTCTAGCAGTCAGCGGACATAGCACTGGGAGCTGTACTGAATAAAGTTAAACAATGTGGTCATCTGGGATTCCATACACACCAAACACAACTCTATAGCTGTGTCCTGTGTTCGATTAAGTTTCTAGGGTTTCCGTCAACATATAAGTTGTAATACTATGCATCAGGATGTACTTTTTAGTTAAAAGCATAGGTGTCATTTACACTGGGGACGCTGGGGACATGTCCGCACCACTTTTTGAAATGGCTGATTTTGTCCGCACCACTTTTTAAAAACATTTGCTAAAAGTTTTCTGAAAATTAGCTTGCAACTAGAAATGTTAAATTGCAAATAAAAATTCTATGAGAAAGGTTTACTTGTACAATAGGAAAATATCAAATGCAATGTAAATACAGAAGAAACAAATCTGCCTTGGCTTAAAAAGTAACTTAGGCTAAAAAAACAAGCTAATGATTACTGCATTATGTTCAATAATATTTTTATATAATGAATGAACCAGCCACATGAATTTTGTTTCCATTCATATAAATTTCCACCATAAATTGGTGCACAAAATGTCTCTAGAATGCAGGAAATCAAGAGTTTAATGTTCAAAATCTTCTGAGGGAGGACCCCAAAACCCCTCAATCAAATTGCCTTTTTCATCAATGAGTATTTCTTATAAATAGCATTGGAGTATCTTGTTATGTTGTTCTCGAGACTCCAATATTGTGCTTTCTCATATTTTGTGGCCTAAGTGTTTTGTCACACCCCTCATATGAGCCCTTAAATGTCCCCACCACTTTTTAACACAAAGTGACGCCCTTCGTTAAATGTTCTCCGTTTATAGTGATTGTTTCGGCTCGATGATTCTGATTATATTTTGTTATACTTAAAGAATGCCATCTTTTTTGTATCCGATTTTATTTGACAAGCATGGGAGAGAAAGCAGAATATTTAGTTTAAGACCGAGCTGTAGAACAACCATCATTTTTAACCAGTCATTTGGGAAGGAAATAACATGTTTGACCACTGCAACTGTACTTATGGTATCTTGTAAACCCATGAGGGTTGGCACCTTCGTGTGCGTGTCACAAAAATAAAAGTCATCATCATCATGTGTGATGCAGGTGAACTTTCATGACACTTTCTTCTTAGTAAAGTCTGTGTAACTGCTAGTGGCCTAGACTGTCTCTGACAACTTCCCTGTGTCATCATACACACTTTATACTTGTCCATATATGTACCATATATTGCTAGTATTCACCTTTTAGACCAATTACACATCTTCCTATCCATCTTAAACAGACCCTTTAGGGTTGTGAAGTATTTCAATTTAAGTTTTGAGAAATGATGTCAGTTTGGCATGGCGAACGGCTCCACAATACCCATGACCTTTAGTCAATGTTGCTATGGAGAAGAGGCCATGGTAAATTCAGAACGTTTTATTGTTTCAAACAGGAACAACAGTTGCTGAATTCATTCAAAGAATGATCTAGAACGGAAATGATTGAAAGTGTTATCAGGTGTACACAAAGTTTAATCTTTAGATTCAGCTGGCCATTAGCTGGGCTATTTTAAGCCCGGTGTTTGGATGTTTCTAAGTGAAGTTGTAGTTGACTTCTCTTAACTTCAGTTTTATGTCCACATACATGTAACAGTTGTCCATCTTTTGTACTGATGATGAACCAGGGTCATGTTAATCCAAGCCTTGAAGTGCTCCAAATGGATCTATCACGTAAAAGTTTTGTGTAGAAAACAAATCGGAAAATTTCTTCCAGAACACTGAACTGTTTTGATCTGGCTTTGCTCCCCTCCCAGTTCCAAGTGTTTCTTGCATTTTCTCCTCCCAGTGTTTCTGTCTGCTGTCTGTCCACCGTATGTGTATGTGTGTGTGTGTGTAGGTGTGGCAGTGCACTTCTCTGCAGGCACCAGTCAGTAAGATCACCTGAAGCTTCCTGATGCATCTGAAGGCTTTTCCAAAATCAACCCCTGCAGATCGTCTGGACATTTGTGCTTGTTGTGCTTATGCATCACATAAGATTAAACATACAGCAAACGGGAACTCCAAAAGGCCAATTTATACTGTGAGTGTGTCCCATTTTACCATGAGTTGAAACTGCAGAGGCACCGGGTAAACAAGAGCGCTCCTGTGTGAGTGACCCTTCCCTACATTGAAGATATTGTAGCACTGATTTTTTATTTAGTTTCTGTTCTCAAAACATGATTTTATGCTAGTTGAATTTTGGAGGTACTGTACTTGAAGTATTCCCAATATATACTACTTTATACTTTTATTTTGGGGTGACTCCAAATAATCAAGGATTTAATGCTTCGATATGAGGAGCCTGAGTCGACTGCCAAACTCACAGCTGTATCTTTGCAGAGCTGTAATGAAACGAGGATCATACCATTTTTCTATATGGAGTGCTCACCCTCTGATGTTACACAGAACTACAGGTTTTCTCCCAATAAGTAAATATACAGCCTATTACGAAATAAATATCAACATATAATGCTGTAAATAAAATTTGAAAAGAAAGAAGCTTTTAATAAATATTTTTATGTGGAATTGTGTGAATAAATCCAAAATCTCGGTTTAAAGCTTCTCAAGATTAAAGCGGAGCTACCATGTGTAAACCGACCCACCATCACACATGATGCGACGATCATTCAACTATAGGCAAGACTTAACATTTCTGATTCGACTATTCGACTTCTGTCTATGTACTATATTTCATGTATGCAAGCAGAACATATATCCATGCTAAAATCGTGTTTACACCCACAACATTTTATCAACACCCTTCTCATCTTCTATACACATCTTCAGATCAAGTCCTGTAGTAATGCTCAATGAACACTGTACCAGCACAAAATGTAAATTTAGTTGCAAAATCTCAAACCACTGCCCGCAGCAGCAAAAGCTGAGGTGTTAAAACCAACCTGTTAGAATTTGATACCAACTAAAGAGCAGCGTCTCTTGCTCACTGTGTGGGTGACCGAAGTCATTTATTCAAAGGAGGAATGAGGTATGCTCATAACAGCAAATACACAGCTGATTCAAGTTGCCAACATTTAGCTGCAATGATTCATCGTTATTGGTCTTGGACTGCAATCCACATGACATTATCTAGATTGATATTATAGCCATACAAACACACAGACACACACACACACACACACACACACACACATAGCCTTTTGGCACTATCTTTTAGTGGTTGCATTGTTGTGTCACTTGCCTGAGACCAAGTTGTGACGTGATAAGAGAGATGGGATAGTATCACAGTACACAGTGAACTCAAGCCCTGAAAGTTGACAGTCGCTGAGTCGCTCAAGCAATCCACTCTCCATCTCATGTCTTTTTAGTCTCAAAGTAGGAAGTAGTACCAAATATTTTATTTAATTACTAGATGTCACAAATGTACATAATAGAGTTGGACTCACTGGCTTATCCTTCATGAGCGACCGTCTCGACTTGTTAGCGAGCTGAGCAGAATTTTCATTTGCAGTGGGACTGCACAGTCGGAGCTCTGGTCAAGCACTGAACAAATGTTTTTAATGAACTGATTCCAATGATTCTATAAACTGAAAATAACTCCTTTGCCCATTACTACAGAATAAAATGAGTAATTGTCATGCCTGTAGGTTCAGGCCATAAATATGCCATCGTCTTCCAGTTTTTTCCTTATCAGGGATATTTATGATTTCTGGTGTTGGACTATATAAATCAAATTATATTGACTTGACTAGTGTGCAGCAGAGTTTAATGAGGGGTAAATCCAACTCTACATCCATTCTATCACTTAACATTCACATATAAAGCACACAACACACTTATAAAGGAGACAACAACTACAACAACAACAAAAATTCCACTAAAACACGAATCACTGTGCTCTCAATGGCTTTACATGGCTACACAAAAAACAGAAGTCATGTGTTCAGAGTAAACCAAGTTTATGAACTTCTTCTTACCACCAAGAATCAAAAGACACATCAACACACTACTGTAACTCCACAGTAATGCTACCACCAGGCTTGGCTTTGAAAAGATGTATGGGTGGAAGCTGAAACCATACATTCCTTAATAATGTAAAAAATGTTTTGAGTGACACCTCAGCTGGGCTATATGGGTGAAATCACTATAAAAATATGAATCAGGATATTCTGTGATATAATTATATCATAGAATGGCAAATGTGTGGAAAAATATAAAATACTCAGGGTTCAATGCTAAACCCCTTCACTAGTGATTGTCGAATCATATCTTGCAACCATAACTAACCATTCTCTAACCTACTTAATATGTTTTCCTAAACCTAATCACAAAGATTAAACAATGTTTGTATGCTCTAATGTTAGCTGCTAGGTTAATGGCCACACTTTCAAGGTTAAGTCTAAGCATGTCAATAGCTGACTGGGTGTGGAGGTGAAGTAAAGCCCTGTTCAGGAGCAACACATCCAGTGCATGGAAGCTGGTTTAACACTGGTCCTGGATGCTACTACGTCAAAACCTAGTGTAACTTTAGTCCAACACAGTCCAACTTTGTGTATGTGTAGAAGAATTTCAAAAACGAACTGTGATGTGAATCTGCTGAGTCGGTGATTAAATTATTGCCCAGCCCTACAACTCAGCTTTATTAGTTGGTTTTTCCATCTGGACCCATGAATTGGTCCGTTGAACCAGCAAACAGAATTTTAACTATAACACCATATAAAGCAGAAAAAGTTGTCTGAAAGACTTGCATATCTGTAGAGAGCTGCACTTACTGTGTGTAACACTATTTCTTTCTGTATTAGTAAACCTAGCAGCAATGCAGCTATATCCTTTAAAATAGAAAATAAAAGAGCAAAGCGTGGATACACTTTTAAAACGTTTTAATTAAAACTTACCCATGGAGTGCTGCGTCAGTTGTGTAGCTCCTCTTTCTGTGTCTGTGTCATCAGTGGTTTGAGCCCTCAGAACTGTGCTTCAGCCCAGTTCACTTCCTGGCGAGGCGTTTCAGAGCTACTATATAAAGTGTCATGACACCCTCCCTTCAACCACAAGAGAAACTGTCTGAAGAACTCATACAAACACACAGGCTGGCATACAAAAGAGTAAGGCAACATAGAAACTAAAAACATGTTTCTACTTTCCAGCAGAAACCTTTGAACAGTGCTCCGTAGCTGCACCAAAGAAAGTAACAACATTGTGTTTATGCATGTTTCACATTTCACTGGCTGTATGACTGCAGCCAGAACACAATGCCTAACTTCCCCTTTTACAGTGTAGGACCTCTCCTTTTAGCTTCCATCTGGTCAGAAAATATGTCATAAACAAACAGCACACACTAGTAAGCCTGAAACCTGATATAACACGTTCTCCAGTCACTACAAGCAGGGCTGGTTTGGTTATACCGTTTGGTGACTCCAAAACGTGTCTAGAGTCTAAACACCTAACAGGCAGGGGTTAAAATAATAGACAATACCAAAGCGTCAGAATCAGCATGTTGTTGGACACGTGTTGCTATTCAAACAAGCATCCACTGGGGACTGGGGACTGGGCACTGCTCCTGTAACGTCAGTTTGCAGACTAGATAGCTTATTACCTGGTCATCTGCAGCACATCAAAGAAATGACCTGGATTCCGAAATTTACCTGTAACTAACCACAGTTCAAGTTTGTTTTTTTTGTCCCTCCTTCACTATGTTGAGCCAACTCTGAGCATATTTGATTACTGGTCAGGCAGCATGTCTCATAATATCGTGCAAGCAGGTTGTGTCCAGCATTGATTGAAACGTTTCTTCCTTCTGGTCTCATTGATTGGACTCCAGGTTGGCTGATTACTGACTCCACTTAGCTTTTGGAGAAGTCATTAGCCTAGGGGTTCACATACTTTTCCCCTGCACTGTGAATGTTTACACGGTGTGTCCAATAAAAACATAAAAACATATAATTTTCTGTGTGGTATTAGTTTAATCAGACTGTGTTTGTCTATTGTGGTGACTTAGATTAAGATCAGATCACCCAAACCACAATCTTTTCCTAAACCTAACCAAACTACCACAACATTCACCACCTCTTAAACGCCTTGTGACTTGTCACTCAAGTACGCCTGTCACTGGACTGATAATTGGAAAACGGTGTTAAATGTTGGTTGAACTTTTTTATCATTTAGGTATGAGGATGTGTTGGCTGTGTATAGGATGAAACATTGTGTGTTAACATGTGGCTGATATTGTGGATTTTTTTTATTATGCTGAAGTAACGCTCACAGCATGCCAGAGACGGGACTCGAGTGCGACACACAGTGACTTCAGACTCGACTTGAGACTCGTCCTCAAAAGACTTCAGACTCGACTCGGACACGAGTTGCAGGACTCGTGAACAATGTTTATTTTTAGGAAACGTCTGACGAGCTTGCCGTTATTCCCCTCCCTCCGTTACCTATAACCTGCATACGTAACACGTAGCTTCTGCTGCGCGCGGCGGCACGTGAGAGAGGAAAGAAAGAAAGAACAAAAACCAGCAGATGCTGAGCCATTTATCATAAACTTTGGCTTTAAAACTTCATAAAACAAGAACCAAACAAAGACGCGCTGAACGCAAATAGGTTAGTAACCTGTGGTGAGTAAACATGTTTAGCTCAGCATTGACCATCTAACGTTAGCTTGCTTCTTGCTTCAGCTACGACCTACAGGAGGTTTACTCCGACTGTCGTTAGTTATGAAAAGATGAATTTACACTGGGTTTGAGAGTCTGGAGAGTGTGTTGACTTACAGTATTTAATAAGCTGTCAATAATTGTAGACGCATTGTACATTAGGCTACATGGTTGTGCTCTGTAAGTTAAAAACAGGTTACAGGTTTATTGTTGATTATGCAACGTCAGTTTTATTTAGTTAACATTACACTGGGTTTAAGAGTCTGGGGAGTGTGTTGACTTACAGTATTAAGCTGTCAGTAATTGCATTACACATTACATGGTTGTGCTCTGTAAATGAAAAACAGGTTACAGTTACAGAATCCCTTATAGCCATGCAGTTTTATTAGCAACCTGGCTTGAATGCAGCAGGTGATACAGCATTCGTAATAACCACTAGAGACTTGAGACTTGACTTGGACTCTTGCTCAGAGACTTGTGAGCATCTCTGCAGCATGCCACCCTGCGCTCGACAAATGTGAGTACTCCTGGTAAGCGGTTGTGTCAACCATAAAGCCAGTGTTAGACCATCTTTTAGCAATGTAAAATCATCTCTCTTGTTTCATGTCATATAGCCTATTGTTGATGTGCATTGTAGACCACACATCCTACGGGAGCATTTATGGGTATCATTTTTGTCACTCTAGATTCTGAACCTTGTATACAGGAAGTAGTCTCTGTGACTGTATGGGAGATTCAGTGAATGAGTCCTTCCCCACCACAGTTGCCTGTAGTGTCTGTGTTGTCTGGTCTTCGTGCTGGTTTGGAGAACTTGGATCACCACAGGATAAATATCCCTCTTCTAAAACCTCCCTCCAGTCTGAGATTTAAAACAAAACGTTCCTCCCTTGGAGTAGTCTAGATGCAGAAAAAGAAAAAAACTTTTATATTGACTTAAACCCATAATTAACTCCAGTGACTTTCTGAGGACAGACAGACAGACAGACACACACACACACACACACACACACACACACACACACACCAAGTGCATTATTGTTAACAAAGACAAATGAAATAACGAAAACTACATGTGAAAAAACATTGTCATTAACTGAAATAGAAATAAAAATGAAAACAAGGCTTTCCAAAAAAAAAAACGATAACTAAATAAAACTGTATTGTAGGTTTGCAAAACTGAAATGGTAAAGTAAATGTCCTTAGTTTTCATCTTGTCAATTTATGTCATAGGACCAACAAACCTATATTTTGAGTGGATATTAAGCCGGGTAGAACTGACATTGTGGGGCAGTTGGTCTGGCTGGACTGGCAGTTCATTAGCTGATAGGCACCTGCTCGTGAGCTGCAGGTGTATAATGCTTTGGTCCTCTGCATGAAGAGCTGGCACGCTGCATGTGGGGTGGCTGCCACAAAGTGAATGAATCAGATTTGTCGTAACTGGTGTTCTTGCTTTATTTGTCAGGAGAGCCTGGGTCAGAGCTGTGTCTGGACGTAGCGAAGCAGGTGGTGGACTGCTGCTAGGTGAGCTTTTTGGGAGCATACTCATGTAACGTCAGGGCAGACCCAAGTAGGGATCTGCTGCGTAGCTGGTGGGTTTTGAATTTTTTTTTATATGTTTTCTGATAAAATCATACAAAACAATAAAATGTAACAACTGTAGGCTATAGAGTTAGCTGTTAATTAAGTTTTGTTTTTAAGTTCTGTTCTTATGGTCCAGCTTAGTGCTCATCCTGCGTGCATGAGGCCCCCGGTGTATTGATTGTGAGCTCCCCTTGTACTGGGTTAATGTGTGTGCTGGTCATTATATTTACTGCATGTCAGCTAGTGTGTGTTTTATGGGGTCATTGATATCTCAGCCCACCAGTCTCTTTGTGCTTCACATTGTTTTAAACAAAGTACCTATTTTTTTGATTAATAAAGGCTTATATTTTAATATAACTGCTTTCCAGCCATGCTTGCCTTCAGGGCCTTGGGGACCTGCTGTCTGTGGCTCCACACTATCTTCCAATTTCTTAGCTGTGCCAGTTTTAGTCCAAGCCCCTCATCTGGCGTCATGCAGTGACAAAAAATAAAACTAACACTGGAACTAACAAAAACTAAACTAAAACTAACAAAAACTAAACTAAAACTAAGCAATTTCAAAAATTCAAAAATAAACTAAACTAGCAAACCAGCGTGAAAAACTAATTAAAACTAAAATGAAATTGAAAACAAAAAGTCAAACCGAAATAAAAATAAAAACTAATTAAAAAATCCTAAACGATAATAGCTGTGACACACAAAATCCTTTGAAACTAAAAACTAAAAGATTTAAATAACTTTGCTTGGATGCGCAAACATACGATGGTACAGACTTGCTGGGTTTAAACTCCTGCCCTTCTATAATGGCTTCATTTAACAGAAAGCCAGAGACTTTGAGAGAAAAGCATACACACGCCCATACAGCATGGTGACCACAGATGTTTCAGAAATGTTTGAGCAATGAAAAAGAATAAAAATGGCAAAAGTCAGAGCAAACAGCACATCAAAATTGTATCCATAATCTCCCTATCTTGTTGATGCAGTCACCTGTCACAAAGGTGTTCTTGTTGGGCTTATCTTGTTTTTTTCTTTGTGTGAGAATATTGATGATTCAGGGCATGTACATTTTTTGCAATTTTAGATCAAAAATAGCATCCCAACTCTACAACTTAGCCAGACCCTAGCCAACCAGAAAGGATGCAGAACATGGAATTACAACCTGTCATTAAATTTCCTACAGCTCTGCAGTGTACAGTACAAGATCTGCCAGCCTTTGCCTCTGTATGAACCGCACTGAGCAGCCCACAAGATGCTCAGTTTTATTTTGTTTCTCCATCTTTGATACAAAGCTTTCACTGCTGTGGCAAAGAGTCTTTATGGGAAAGCAAGAAAGAGTGCAGACTTGTGCCTACTTTCGGTTTCACTCAGGGAAATTCCCTGAAGTACTTTTTTGTTGGGTTGACAATAAATTTTAAAGCAATTTTCCCACACAGGAGTCCTCTTGTACCACAAATTTATGTAGTTGTTGATGTTAGTGTAATACACAAGTGTATCGTAACCACTCTTTGTGCCCAATTTTCACCATTTTTACCTGCAGGATATGGGTGAAAATTGCATTCTGATAAATCCACAAAGTCCAGCACATCATGAAGGATAGAAAAACCTTTACAATTTTGTTCCTGTTTTATGGAAAGTCCCTTGGCAATAATTTCAATGTTTCATGTGATTTTAGTCTTTAGTATTAACTAATTATAAATAATAAAAGAGTTTCTATTTTTATACTATCAGAAGAAATATTGGGTTCCCAATCCAAATGACAATTAAAATAAAAATTAAAGGAATTGATGTGATACATTGCAGTACTCCACACCAGGGATATAATATATATACTATATATTTCATGCTTTCTTATCAAAATGTGGTGCCTACATCACCCACAATGAAACACGACTGCAGACAGTAAGGTTTGAAATTTGGATTTGTTATGCAAGTAGCGTCTAATCAGCTATCTAGCTCAAGCAGATATGAGGATGGGCTATAGACATCTGGTAAGCTCTTTCTAACTCTTCAGACTTGTAGTCTTGATCCCCAACCGCTGACTCAGATTTCATGCAGCTCCATCAGAAGCCACAAAAGGCTGTATACAACTTTTTTCAAATATGCAGTATTACTACCCAACATTGGGAAAACGGACTTTGATGTGTAAAATCAGTGGAGTTCCCCTTTAAAGGTTGTCCCATCCTAATGCCACAGAACCAAAATTTATTCAGTCAAGCACAGTCTGTTCCAGAGATTTGCTTTTTTTTTTTTGATAAATCAAGTCCATGGAGAACTAACATGCAATTAATTTAAATGCCACCCACATGGCCTAATCGTCGTTTCATCATTTGTGGTGTGTCTATGCTGCCTTGTTGAAAGACAACAATGACACAGGTGACTCCAGATTTGTTGTTGTAGCAACGTTATTACAGCCCTGTGCCTAAATCCACAATTTTTGGTTCGGTGGTGTTGAATAATCACGATTTGGTGTCATGTTCACCCGTTCAGCATGGCTCTCTAGTTTCCTCATTCTTTTTTACTGGAGACATTTTTACAAGTCGCAGTAGGAAAATCACAGATGTACTTAATAAAATGACTGACGGAAGTCCATTTAGCTGCTTTAGTTTCAGGGTCCTGCTGTTGCGCTTGTTCTTGCTCACTTTCACACTTTCATGGCTTACCGGGACACTTGAACAGAACAGAGCTATTATTAATGTTATCAGGAACACCTAGCTTTTCCTGCCATGACAAGTCAAAATGTCTGCCTACTGCAGATCTGTTGCATTTTGCAAATAACCCCCACTGGAGTCCAAGGCACAGCCTGTTGCGCTTATACGTTGTGAATTTTGAATATGGACAGTTAAAAAGGGCCTGCTGGTCTGTACACACTTACACATTTCTTAAAGTTTATAATGAGAGTCCACACTAACATACTTACTTCCTGTTTGGGGAGTTTTGGGGGCACATCTGCTGCTGCTGTGATGAAGGTGGCTTGCATTTGACAAAACAATATGCAAAAAGCTTGTTTTCTCTCACACCTGTGTGGGAGTTACCATGCAATCGCTAATTTGCATGTTGGACTTTTCTTTTGAAGAAGGGACTTACGGAGATGTAGGTGTAGGTGTATGTGCAAACATGTGGTGGGGATGTGGGGAGGTGGGTGGTATGTGGAAGTACTGTAGGTAGAAGGACAGATGGGTATAGAAACGGCTCAGGTTCGTCATTGTTAAGCAAATGATGGGAAGACTGACATTGGTCCAGTGATGCTATAACAGCTGTTTCTATATAATTATGAGATCCCTCCATCTTGTCTTGTCCTTTCATTCACTTTGACAAAAAAAGACAGTTCCTCTTATTTGCAGGTTTCACATGTGGTGCAAAAAACTATTTATATAGTTATAATTTAAAATGCAAACAGTGTATTCAATACTTAGAGTGTAATATGTAGAAATAAATGGTTAGATCAGGTGAGGGACCCTTTTCACATTGTCTTGACTCCCAACAGCATGTTTTGTTTTTATCCTTGCAGGATTATGATAAGCTTGTTAGTAGGGCTGTGCGATATGACGATATATATTGTTTGACGATAGGGAAATGTCTGTCATTGACAATTATGCTCTATTGTTTATCTCGTTGTGTTGCAAATTCCACACTCTACAGTAAAATTTTCAACAAGGGAAACTGCGGTGAAGTTAGTTTTAAGTTGGACTTTCGACCGACATCTGCGGCATATCCAACTTAAAACTAATATTCAACTTACAACTAACTTTAACCGTTCTGCCACGAGTTCCGGGGATGCAGGGAAGACATTTGCATTCAGAATGAACAAACATGGAGGAGAGTGAAGTTTACTCAGAAATGAGCAAACTGAACAGGAGGACTCAGACCATGCAAGCAAAAACAAGGAGCTCATACCAAAGAGAGCAGTATGTTGAATGGACGAGCCACACAACGTTATTCCAGCATGTGTCAGGTAACATTTAATAACTTGCCCATGGACATTCAGTTTACTTTCTAGTTCACCCTGACATGCTGTTGTTGTGATGTTAGCTATAGCAGCAGGAGAGTTGGGAGTGTCGCAGTCTGGAGCTGCTCTGAGGCTGTCTCATCTGTAGCAACAGTTTGCTAACCTACAGCCTAGCTAATATTGGTTACATTACTTGCTGTGTCGTTGTTCACTCTGTATTATGGTATTTGTCATGGTATTGGATTTCTCCAGAATCACATACCCCACTGTTATGATGCAGAGAAATATCACGAGCTACAGTTGAAAATTCCAGCAGTAACTCATGATATTTTCAGTGAATTTCCAAAAATGTTTGATATTGGGATAAGCGATTTTAGTCATATCGCACAGCCCTACTTGGTAGAATACCTCTATGTTGAATACTATGTACATACTTGTAAGACAGCTAATGTTTTAGTATGCTTTGTGTATTGAACTGGACTAGACCAGAAGTTTTGTTAAATGTGAACTTTGCCTCCATTACCGATGTTGAATTTTCCTTCTTCGTCTAAATGTCTTACAGAGAAGCTGACTTTTTGCATTTTGTAAATAACAATGCTGTCTCGTCCACAGGGATCAGTACTTGGATCACTTTTGTTCTGTGCGTTTACATGCTGCCACTGGGTCACGTCTTCAAAAAATCCTACACATGACGACGCACAAATCGGTTTTCCTGTAACTTCAAACGACTCCTCCCAGCTTAAAAATAACAAGGAAAAATTGACAGCATATTTTTTAAAAACACCTTCAGTGTGCGAAGCAAATTGTAAGATGGATGTTAAAGTGATGAAGTCTGAATTGATTTTACATGTGGTTTTTCAAATATTAATGGTATTTTTAGTTGTCTGAAGGTCATTTCTGTGGGTGGGGGGAGACAGGCTGATGTTTCCATGCACACAAGAAGCCATACAGCACCAAAATAATCACAGAACTGTTGACTTCCTGTGTATGAACAACTGCAATGCAAAAAACACTGCTGTGTCACATTCTCACCACTTAGGTCTTTATCTATCTTTCCATCTGTAGTTTCATAGAAGAGTATGCACAGTTAGAAAGAAAGTGAAATATGTTGAGCTAAGATAATAACCTAATCACTTAATATCTGCTATTGAAAATAATTAAATTTCTTCAGAATGAATTTAAGTTATTAATTAATTCTGTTTATTTTCCTGTTAATAGGATGGTGCCCTAGATAATTAAAATTAAAGTAGTGTTTCACAGTGGATTTAGGTTGACTTACAACAACAACCTGTTATAGCTGTGTCAATTTCATTTTACTGTATTTGTGGCTATTTTTGGATGGATGTTGCTAGGTAGCTAGCTAGCTAGCTAGCAATGTAATCCGGCCGACAAAACAGCAGCAATGAACACCAGACCTAAGGAGAATTGCATTTAAGAAAAAACATTTCCCATAAGCCCTAGGCCACCGTTACCAGCTTGACACTTGAGTGAGTATATGAGTGAGTCTAGGGGACACGGCTAGCTTAAACATGTCTGCAGTAACAGCACCACAAGCCACATTTCCATGTAATTGTCAAGTGAATTTTACACACACTTTAAACACACAAAGGAAAAAACAAGTACATGCGTAATATGTGCGTTTTCATCAGCTGGTTTGGAACGATTAAACCAGGCTATGTCAAACGTAGTTATGTCAATGGTTGACGTTATACACTCACCTAAAGGATTATTAGGAACACCATACTAACACTGTGTTTGACCCCCTTTCGCCTTCAGAACTGCCTTAATTCTACGTGGCATTGATTCAACAAGGTGCTGAAAGCATTCTTTAGAAATGTTGGCCCATATTGATGGATAGCATCTTGCAGTTGATGGAGATTTGTGGGATGCACATCCAGGGCACGAAGCTCCCGTTCCACCACATCCCAAAGATGCTCTATTGGGTTGAGATCTGGTGACTGTGGGGGCCATTTTAGTACAGTGAACTCATTGTCGTGTTCAAGAAACCAATTTGAAATGATTTGAGCTTTGTGACATGGTGCATTATCCTGCTGGAAGTAGCCATCAGAGGATGGGTACATGGTGGCCATAAAGGGATGGACATGGTCAGAAACAATGCTCAGGTAGGCCGTGGCACTTAAACGATGCCCAGTTGGCACTAATGGGCCTAAAGTGTGCCAAGAAAACATCCCCCACACCATTACACCACCACCAGCAGCCTGCACAGTGGTAACAAGGCATGATGGATCCATGTTCTCATTCTGTTTACGCCAACCATCTACCATCTGAATGTCTCAACAGAAATCGAGACTCATCAGACCAGGCAACATTTTTCCAGTCTTCAACTGTCCAATTTTGGTGAGCTCTTGCAAATTGTAGCCTCTTTTTCCTATTTGTAGTGGAGATGAGTGGTACCTCGGTTGTAACGAGTGGTTATTTCAGTCAAAGTTGCTCTTCTATCAGCTTGAATCGGTCGGCCCATTCTCCTCTGACCTCTAGCATCAACAAGGCATTTTCGCCCACAGGACTGCCGCACACTGGATGTTTTTCCCTTTTCACATCATTCTTTGTAAACCCTAGAAATGGTTGTGCGTGAAAATCCCAGTAACTGAGCAGATTGGGAAATACTCAGACCGGCCCGTCTGGAACCAACAACCATGCCACGCTCTAAATTGCTTAAATCACCTTTCTTTCCCATTCTGACATTCAGTTTGGAGTTCAGGAGATTGTCTTGACCAGGACCACACCCCTAAATGCATTGAAGCAACTGCCATGTGATTGGTTGATTAGATCATTGCATTAATGAGAAATTGAACAGGTGTTCCTAATAATCCTTTAGGTGAGTGTATATGGCTGTAATAATCAAGACGTGTGGGTTCCAAAACAGAAACAAAACCTGTTGAATGGAACTCATGGCCATTGACCTTAGAAAAATGGAGAGAGGTCCACAGGAATGTGTTTCAAGCGGGCAAGTTGCTACCAGCCGTGTCTCAGCTCATTATGGGATTATGGGACGGCTAACAGCTGATCAGAAGTGAGTTACAAGTTTGCTATATCAGAACTTATTCGACAAAAGTGTTTCCATCTCCAATTTAACACATTAACTCTTTTTTGACAAAGGCAAAAACCACCTCAAGTGAGCATAAAAACCCAGAGGAAAAATCTTTTGCTCAGAGTAGACTTTTCTTTAACTCTTGAGAAAACACTAAGATCTCAATAGTATATCTTTTTGAGATCACTCCAATCTGAATTGTTGCTCCTAAAACCCCTTAGGAGAAAAGGATGAGATGAAGAGAGACTGAGGTTTTGAGACTTAGGTAAGACAAATGGATACTGAATTGAGATTACAATAGGATAAATAAAAGTAACAGATGAGATCTTATCATTGTATCTTTTTGAGTTCATTAATGTCTTGCTTATTGCTCCTAAAGAGCTGAGAAAACTGAGACATATTTAAGAAGAATCATGAGATCCCAGGAGACAGCTGAGTTTTCTTTGAGCTCTTTTTCTGATCTCATGGTCCAATGTTCAGAAGACTTAAATGAGACTTAATGAAGATCAGTTAGAGATCTGTTGTTTTGATCAGAGTCAGACATAAATGGGATTTTATATGGTTGTTTCTCCTGAGATGAATTTGAGAAGTGGGAGAAAAGCAGCTCATTTGTGTCTAGGAGAAAAGAAGGAAACAACTATGAGATCTCATCTCATTGGGTTTTGCTTTCCTATGGGAACCTTTTTGCGAAACCTTTTCTAATGTAATACTTCAAAATGCGCATTAAAAATGTTTTTGGAAACACGGCTAGTAAAAGGACTGAATGTTGTGTTACGACCCGGCTCATTATGTGAAACATTAGATATGGGATACCTGCGCGCGCGCATACTGAAGAAGATTATGGTCTCTGTGTGATCTGATTAGTTTATAGATAGTAATTCAGAGACCTAGAACCAGGCTTTTTTAGTGCAAAAATGTGTTGTATTTTTTACACAGAAGGAACTGTCATCTGGAACCTTCTTGTCAGGTTGATCCGGTTGATTTGCTAAGCGAGTCCGCCTTTGGATTTTCCAATCAGGTTTATTTACAATCCTCTAAAATAACAAACATAACAGTGTCTGTCTACTGTGGTGACACCTCATTGTAAAAAGATCACAAAAATTACTTATTTTAACAGAACATACAGAACGTTCTGAAGAGAGAACATTCTCCTCCCCATGTTTCATTTTTTAATGGTTGTCTCTTTTAGTCTTTTTCAGTTGAATTGTTTGTCTTGAGGCTCTTGTGTCTTGTGGTATAACCATGATATTCCACTTTTGACTTGCTAGTCAGCTAGCACGACAAACATGTCACAAGTGTAACCACCAGCGGCCTATTCAGCCAATGAATGCAAAGCTCCTATTATTCTGCAGCGACCACACTGTCAGATGGTGTAAACGTGGTGGCCTTCACAATAGAAGGGCCTAAATAAAAAATGTGTTTGAAGCCAACAAAACATTTATGGTTTTGATGTGACTGTGAGAGATATTAAACATTTAACAACCATTCATTTTTTATTGACTTTACATTCATTTTACTCTAACAGTAATGTGTACTGGTCCTTTTAATTGAGTGCTGTGTTGAATGCTTTGGAAACATAAAAACATTCTGGGATTCCAAAGAAGCTGCGCAAAAATAAATGTTTGCAGAGCCAGTGTGCCTGTGTGTCTGTGTGTGTGTTAAAGGGGATGTTTCTGTTTCCCCTGTAGTGACAGTAACAGCCATCCCACGTGTTGCTGCTCCTCCTCCCACGCTTCTCGCAGAGAGGAACACATAGCGCTATTATTATCACTCACAGGAAACGTGTCGAACCATACCAGCGATCTGAGCCGACTCTCACTCAGTGTCTTCGTGTCTTTGTCTCTGACTCATCTCCTCCTTTCGGTTGTTTGGTGGATGCTTTGTTCTTTGTTCTTACAGCTTTCTTCTCTTTTCTTTCTGCCTCAGTGACTTTCTGTTTCCTGAAAGTTTTTTTCTTCCCTCTGTCTTGCATCCAGTGTTTTTTTTTCTTTTCTTTGTCTTGAAACTTTTACTGTACATGACATTAAAGGCTTAGTTCACCCAAACTCCCATGATTTTCTCACTTGCTGTACCAGACAGTTTTGGTTTTTGTTTGTTGAGGTTTAGAGATAGCCACCTCAGGGACTTCTGCAGCCACCTGAATATAAAGGAGGTGAATACATTTTTCTATTTCCAGAAACAATGCCCCCATACTATCGAATTGCTCTGATTAGGGACTTTTTTGTATTAAAATAGTTTTGTATTGTATCCAATTTACAACTTCATTAGCAAATATATTTTACAGGAAATGTAATGATGTTTTATCAGCAGAACTAATGTTTATATTGAGCCTATATGCAAAACTGTGAAGAGTATTTCGGAGCGGATCCGAATCACGGGGTAGATACAAAATTATTTTTCACTTATTTCATTGCAAGAAAGGTCTCTTGTTACACCGGTGTCTTAAAATGAATGGCATGCTGCGGTACAACAAAACATAACAGCCTCAAACATCACTGTAGAAACAAATGCAGCAGATATGTAAGGAATAATCAGGGATGTGATTTCCCCAGATTGGTCCAGAATTCTAGATATTCCGACCTGGGTTAATTACATAATAAATTTACAGCTGATATGACAAGGCTTCAGCTTTGCACAACTACATTTTGACACACCGTAATTATAATAGTTTTGTAAATATATCCATATATACTGTATATTGTGCTTGCAGATTTGCATGTCATATTAGACTGGACTATTGGCCTTTTGCAGAGGTCTACGCTGTCCGTGTGCCCGTCTAGTTTCTATGGTTCTGTTTTTCAGCAGGAAAGAAAATCAGACCGATGGAGGAAGTAAGTCAAAAAGTCCCTTCATACATCTTGAACTTCACAATAAGATAAGATATAACTTCATTAATCCCCCGTAGGGGAAATTCCTGTTGGCACTGCAGCACAGAGGAATGCAAAGAACTTTATACAATATAAGTAGAATCAGTTTACATTCTACATAGATGTATAAATAATGTACACAGTGTGTACACCCTATATGCAATCAATACACAATTAACATTCTAAATAGGAGTAAAAACATATACACTATATACAGTCAATATACAATACTGTACAGTGCTTCTATATACTGTAAATTGCACTTGCAGATTTGCATGCATATTAGACTGGACTATAGGCCTTTTGCATGCATATTAGACTGGACTATAGGCCTTTTGCAGAGGTCTACACTGTCCGTGTGCCCATCTAGTTTCTATGGTTCTGTTAATGCCACCGATTCCCAACTGTTTTGATCTGTAAAAAAACAACATATACACGCAACTTTTCATCTCTGTGAATTGCGAGCAGTTCAATTGAAGAGTGATTTTCCCTTCTCACATTGCTTGGTGTTTGAGGAGGCCTGAAGTGTAAAACATTTAAAGTATTTTACAAGAAAGAAACACACACACATTAGAGAAAAGGCTAAAAACCAAAAGAAATTGTGCAGCAGATTGTGAATCACTGGTTAAAACAACTTGGTGAAGGTGTGGGAAATATGCTGTTGTTGGCAATAATGGCCACTTGGGGCCAGCAGAGCTTTTCAGTGAGAACAGCTGCTACTGGAAATGACGCTGATGAGACCACTGAGAGTAAAACAATACTGAAACGAAACCGGAAGACCAAAACAATGAGTTGAAAGATGCTATTTATCCAAAACCACCATCTTTCCCTAACCATAACTGTACCTTTAACTGTGAAATGGGCCGAAGTAAACCTTCTGTGCTGTATATGGATGTCACAATTCCTGGACTGGAAACAAACTGTTGCCAGTGAACGTAATCCAGACAGCCATTACATTTAGTCTAAGATGCATTTTGGGGGAGAGTACAATAAAGTACAATAAAGTGCGAAAGGCTGGTGTGGAAAAATGCTGTAATATAAAAATGCTGCTGAATAAATTTGGGGCCAGTCAGATGCCTCCCTTAAGGTATTGCATTATGATTAAGTATCTGCCTCTACTTCGCCATTAATTCCAACTCCTTTTGCAGAAATGCAGCCCCAAACTTGCAAGGAACCTCCACCATGCTTCACTGTTGCCTGCAGACACTCATTCTTGTACTGCTCTCCAGCCTTTTGGTGAAAAAACCCGTCTTCTGCTGCAGCCAAATATTTCTCATTTTGACTCATCAGTCCAGAGCACCTGCAGCCATTTTTCTTCACCACAGCTCCTGTGGTTCATAGATGAGTTGCGTGGCCTTGTTTCCATGTCGGAGGTATGGCTTTTGGCCGCAAGTTTTCCATGAAGACGACTTCTAAACAAACTTCTCCGGACAGTAGACAGATGTACGAGGGTCCCACTGTTTTCTGCTGGTTCTGAGCTGATGGCACTGTTGGACATCTTCATATTGCGATGTAAGCAAGATGCGTTTCATCTGCTGCAGTACGTTTCTGTGGCCAACCACTGTGTCTTTGGTTCTCAACTCTGCACGTTTCTTTGCTTCTTCAAAAGATCTTGGACAGCACATCTTCAAACCCCTGTGCCTTGAACTCACCTTGTTAGCTGAGTTTGGCTGTTCCTCACCCTGTTGTATTCCTCCTACACAGCTGTTTCTGTTTCAGTTAATGATTGTGTTTCAACCTACGTATTGAATTGGTGATCATTAGCACCTGTTTGATGTAATTGTTTAATCATACACCTTACGACATGCCTACAAAATCCCAGACTTTGTGCAAGTTTACCTAAAAGAATTGTTTTGAAGGCAAAGGGTGGTCACACCAAATAGTGATTTGATTTAGATTTTTTTTCTGTTCACTCACTTTGCATTTTATTATTTGATAAATATAATTTATATAAGTAAATGGTACACAGAAAAATGTTTTTTTTTTTTTTTTTACAACAGCATATTAATAACATTTCAAATGCATTTGGTTTTGCATTGGCGGGCTCTGCAACCCTGTCAAAAAGGTTTGTTAAGGGATTTGTGGAGTTTTTTTTTCTTAATGAGATGTAACCAGGGTGTACTGGGACTAAAATAAATAAAATACACACTCTATACACCCTATTTACAATCAATACACAATTAACATTCTGTCAGTTGGTTGCTGCAGCTTTGTAGAGTCTGATGGCAGACTGCACAAATGAGCCAACAAAGAGCTTTGAGGTTGGATAAGTCTGTGGGTGAAGGTGCTCCTGAGCTGCCTTAATTCAGCATAGAAAGCATAATAGGGGTTTTCCAAGATGTTTTCAGTTTCCCTCTCATCTTCCTCTCAATCACTTGCCCAGTTTGTTGGCACCACAAGTCCCGATACCACGTCCCCCAGCACAGCACAGCAAAGAAGAGGACACTGACCACAAAAGCCTGGTGTACACACTGTAGGACCTGAGCCTCCTCAGAATACATGCTCTGTTTGACCAGGTCACCGAGAGAGTGCAGGAGCTGTGGCTGAAGTGGAATATGCTGCCCCCTGGTGGCAAATTGAGTAATGGAGGATTTCCCACGAAGGCTCATGAACAACAGAATGAGAAGTCCAACCCTGAATTAAACAATAGCCCCATTTAGTGGTTAACTACAAGTACCGCACCCAATCTATACATCCACAACTTCTTCATTACTTCTGCTCTGACGGTTGTTTCATCCAGACAAGTTATAAAGGGATAACTATATGTACTGTGGGATGAATGCATTATAAATATAAAGTGCAGAGCTAAAAAAGTGAGCCTGCTCTAAAATATGCTACAGGTAGAACTCAATAAGCATACTGACAGGAGCCCATTTATTGTATTCTTGTTCACAATTTACAGAAACTATTTGACTTGCATAGACATTATCAATTTATATGTATTTATATACTATTTCACCTACTTGTATTTACATAATCTGTCTATATTTATGTTTACCTATCTTTGTGCAGCTTTGCTGTTCTTGTTTAGCTGTAGCTATTTCTATCTTCTTGTAAATTGTTCTTGTAAGTGCACTGAGAGCAGTTCCTTGTACAGCTTATCTACACGTACTCTTTTCTTGAAAAAATGAATAGAACTTAATTTACAGATCACTTTTCAAAACCAATGTGCAATACGACAAACCTGAACAGATAAAAAATAATGCATTAAAATGGTCAGAGAAAAGATTATAAGATGGTAAATTTGGCTGGTAAGTTGGTAAAGCTGGTAAAATATGAAATGAAGAAAAACAACAAAGATGAAAACAACATGTATAATGGTATTATTACATAGTCAAGTAATAAGAGTAAAATAATAAAATATCACTTTCACACATTTGTTTTTCAGAACCATTTGTAGCCATATGAGCGTCTTGACTCTAGGGATGGGACTGTCAGTTGGTCCACCAATTAGATCCAGACAAACGACTGTTGCATGGATTGTTATTTTTCTACAGATATGATGAATCTTACTGAATTTGGAGATTCACTGTTGTTTCCTCCAGCATTACTATGACGCTAACATGTGTTTTATTAAGTAAAGTATCCCAGCATTGAATTGATTGCCCTGAAATTTGGTACAGAAATTTGGTACAGATATTTATGTCCCCCTCAGGATGAATTGTAAGAACTTGGCAATCCCTTAACATTTCATCTAGCGCCATCATCATGTTTCAGTTCGTCCATTACTTTTACTTTATTACTTTTATGACTAAATATCTGCCAAACTAATGGCATGCATGACATGAGCCTCAGCTGTAGGCTTTGTGTTAAGAGCTAGTTAGGAAATGCTAGCATGCTAACACGCTAGACTAAGATGGTGAACATGGAACATTCTGCCAAACATCAGCATGTTAGCATTGTTAGCATTCTAGCACGCTGACAGACTCTTAGTTTTGTTTAATATTTAAAAAACATATCTGAAAGTTTATGCATTGAATATTTTCTCGCTGGAGGTAGAACAATGATGCCACAGTGTTGGATTAAACCTGCGAGACATCAGAAGTCAACTCAAGTGTGACTCTTACCAAATTATTGTAATTATGACCTTAATTAGTCGACTCAATGCAGGTCATTAGTGAGAAACTTGAATCCATGGATCTATGCATTTTTTTAATTCATGCAAACACTCCTTTTTATGCCTATTCCTTTTTTCACCCTCACTGTTTCATCTCTCCCCCTCTCTCCATGGATATTCTCTAGCTCTTAGAAACTGGTTTTTACGAGCTTTGTTAAAACTTGTCAGGAAATGGAACAAAGCCCAGCTAGAAAGCCATCAGTGATTAAAATTAGCTTTGTGGAGCCAGCGTAGCATCAAATAAAATGGGAAAACTCAATAAAATCCACCAAGAAAAGACAGTGTTTCCTCTAATGAAACTTTTACATGCTGAGTTTATTCTGTAAACACCATTACAGCGTGACCAAACAATATGTCTCTGTCTAGTGTAAAGCAGAACCTAATCGCTGAAAAGCTCACTCTGCACAGCATAAAGCAGTTAATAATATAAATGGCATAATTATCAATTAACAGATTAATGTGATAAAAGTAGAGAAAGAATGACTAACAACTGTTGATCTTATTAAATACTGCAAAAGCTCAAATCTTCTGTATTTGCAGCTTAGCTGATGCGTTTCATTTGAAATGCACAATATACAGATGTTAACACCTTTGAATAGACAATAGGAAACACAAAGCCTTCTTTGTGGAAACCTCACACTTTTAAAGAGCATATCTTAAACATAATAATATAACATATAACAACATTAAACTTCATCTCAACCTGCATGAAGTAGAAGGTCTCATCTCAGTCCTAAAGTTAGGATACCACACACAGTAATTGTAGCTAGCAGATGTACGTGGCATCCACCCAAACCCAAACTCCTCTGGCTATTCACAGGTTCAGACCTGACATTAACAGTGTGTAGTTAGCTGCCTGTCTCTCTCTCTCTTTGTCCCTCATGTCAATCCCTGCAGGGAGCATTAAAGGGCCTCTGGTTCCTCAAGAGGAAGGTTTCACACACGTGTATCACTGCCTTAATGAGATACTGGTGTGTAAATGGGAATATTAGTTCAACACAGCACATCACCTGCAAGGATAAACACAACTGAAAACTCTGGTGGCCAAACACGCTGTTATCCATACTCTACAATCAATACGAAATGGGCTAAATAGTGAAAAACTCACATGAAACATGTCTAGTGAATACAGTGTTCGACCGTCTTCACCTGGTTCCCAAGGCTAGTTTTCTGCAGTCCCTTTGCCCGATGTTGTTAGGCATCCTAAAATAACAAAGCTAATACAACACAACACAATAGTTAATAGCATAATACATTGTGTTAAAAACCAGGTAGAACACTGATGAGAAACACAACGGATTGCCTAGTAAGCCATACTGTAAATGCTGACTGGTTGACAAGCGTAATGGCACCACCCAGAGGTAAATTGCATATTGTTTAAAAATCATACACCAACACAGCATTCATGTTGTGTTGGTGTATGATATTTGCCAGTTAATATTGCTATGACATGATATTTGCCATAGACTTATCTGCTCATGCCCATGAGCAGATAAAATCCAATTGTAGATAATACAGGTAAAGGTGGATAAAAACAGCATCAGTGTTGACATTGTTGGTTCCCAACAAGCCATTTCTTAACATTACCCTTAAATGAGTAATAGGATGGGGACTCTCTAGTTGATTGTGGTAGTGAGTCCCATTGATGTGATGCTCTGAAGGAAAAGAAGGCCTGGCTGAATGTAGTTTTTCTGGATGGGATGGTGCAGTCCCTCCAAGCTGCACCTCTACTAGCTCCGTTTGAGGTAGATTTGAAGTTGATCTATGATTAACCTGTGGGTCACCAGCCAGGGGAGGAGGAGCTAGACTGTACATAATCTTAGAAACTAAGCAGACATTTTTGTATTTGATGAGGTTTTCCCCCCTAAGCAGATTCAGCAGATGAATGAAGTATAAATGTAGTCAGCTAGGCAGCCTGGTTTGGAAAATTATCCACTTTGATGGTGTCACACTGATTATGTTTTTATTTACATTTAGATGTTTTGCTTTTAGATGTTTTGACTGTCTTGACCACACATTTACAGTGATTCTTCAACATCTAGTGCCAGACAGCTACTTCTTTCCAGAACGTATTCTACTGCTGTTGTAATGTAATAAAGACGTTCTTTAAAGTCTGAATTAATTTGTGAGAGAAGATGATTGATTTCCAAGTGTTCACTTTATTATTACCGTACTCTTTTTCCTTTCTCTAATTTGTTTATACTTTTTTTTTTTTTTTTGCTGGCAGCAAAGATTCACACCTACGCCCACAAAATTACTTCTGGTGTTCAAAATAGACTTCTCTGGTAAAGTAATTTTAGCAGCAGACTTTAGCACATTTATTCACATAATGATGACGTACAAAATCATGTAATTACCTATGATGTTATAAAAATAAATAGCAACAACATTAAGTGACATCTTTAACAAAATGTTTTTACAATGGAGTATTTTTGGGAGGAAACTCTTCCCCCGAGTCTGACCCAAACCTCTGCTGACGACACAGAGGATCTGACCTGACCACTCACATAAACAAAGGTGAGGATTTAATAAAAGACGAAGTCCATTCCAATTAATGCAAAACGCCTCATCATCTGTGCAGGCCAAAACATGGAAAACATGGTGAAAATAGACTGTCCACTGTTTGTTCTTTCTCTCCATGTTTTCCTTTCTATCTATCTTTCATTCATCCTTTCTTTCTTTTACTCCCCTTCTTACTCCTACCTCTCTGCACATACAGTAGATTCTCAGTTTCAAATCAGAGGGGAAAAGTTGACTTTTTTGTGTATATTTGTTTGGTTTTTTATCTTCACACATGACCAGTTTAGTAATCTGTCATCCTGAGATTGCAAAATTTAACTTTATTAACTAACTTAACCTCATTGTGATGGGCTGTGTGTCTTCCTTTCTAGTCTTCATACCAGTAAGAAGGTAGTTAGCTTGTTTTAGGTGTTAAAATAAAGAGATAACTTTAATGGTAGACAACTTTGTCAACCATTAGTAATGAAAACAGTAGAGTGGCCTAAAGAGGAAGGTCAATTTTTAGCTTTATTGCACGATAACATGCTATCATTAGTATTTTAACTTGCAAGCCGTTAGCATATTATTATTATCTTTCAGCATGTAACATTTAGCATTTTAGCATTTTAATTTACACCACGCGACCCTGTACGCAGGATAAGCGGTTGGCGATTTACACACAGGTAATGTGGCAACATGCTAAATTGGGCCATGTTGCATGATTTTCTTTCATGATTCTTCAGAAACCAGATGTAATGGGGAAAGTCAGGGGGGGTTGGCATTCACTGCCCCCTTGTTCTGTTTTCCAGACAGCATATTATCAAACTGTGTTCCATGCAATATCCTCAGTCTCTGTGTTCACAAAGTCACAGAGTAAGGTTATTGTAGGTCAACGGCTCCAGTGAATTGCAGAGGCGAGCTTCAGGCCACAGATCCAGAGGAGTGCCCATGTAAGGTCACTTCCTCCCCCAGAAACTGGGCCTCTCGGCTGGGCCAGCTGACAGGGAGTGCCAGGCTCCTCTGCCTGGTGGTCTGTAATTACTGTAGGTTGGTCCAATGAGGGCTTAGAGAGCCACGTTAGTGTTAGTTCAGATTTGGAGGAACTTGCTCCAAACATGTTTCAAATTAGAGCTGAAACACGTGTGTAAACATGTAATCACATGTTCACACACGTACAGGAAGACCATGTTTAAACAAAATATATGCTTACAATAGTCCATGTACACATACATGTACATGGGCATAAAAATGCGCATGTACAAAAAATATGCATACACTTTTACACATTCAGACAAATCCAAAAACCGGTTTAAGTTTCATGTATTTAAGATATGTGAGTTTTATTAAAACAGAGGGTATTGAAAAATAAATTAAAGAAATTATGGATTTCATATGAACGGGTCAACGTTCACGATCGCTTTTCAGAGGGCCTCAGTAAATACTGTAATAAATTAAACATATTTTACATTTGTTCTGTTATGTTAAGATTAAAGTAGTTTTTCTTGACCAGATAGAGTTCTTTAAGCTGATGATACACAGAGCAACTTTTAGAGCAATCGAGCAGGGCAACGTTGCCATCAATGGTAATGAGTAAAGATTACTACCGTAGTCCCCTTCCCCCACCACTCACACTCACACCGCAGCTATCCATTCAAAACATAGTTGGACTTGCCACTAGCAAGATTGCCCAGCAACATTGCTCAAAAAGTTGCCCCGTGTATCATCAGCTTTAAGAAAGAAAGACAACCAAGAGCTTTTGGCTAAGCTGGTGCTATCAGTCGTTCTCACTGTGATGTGAAAAAGACACACCGTGCACTCATCAGCTGCTATTACTGGCCTGGAATCTGCATCTGCATCTGCAAATGGATAAGTTAGAAGTATCACCCAAATTTACTTCAGTTTTTTACATCACAGCCTACTAAACACAACAACCGAAGCAATAATTAAATGCGTCCAATTAAAGCATTATTTGCTTCAGGTTGTTCAATGTCCAAATTGCCCAGCGAAGTGGGCCAGTGAAAAGATACAGTACAACCCAACAGAGGTGAGGTTATTTGTGCATTTGTGCGTTAAATGTGCATACATACCAGCTATCATTCAACTTTTTCAGATAACAGAGCCATTTGAACTGGTTGGGGTGGGCCTAATGAAGCTAACTGTAACTGAGGGTGGTAATCAGTACATTTATATAAAGGTTAATTATTTCACAAAGTGAGTCCTACCCTCTGAAGTAAAAGTTACAAATGAGATGAAAAATTTTATTCTTGATTTGGTATACATATTTGGTGCACCTCAGAGACTGCTTACAGGTACAGGTAGAACACTGATGAGAAACATAACTTATTTTTTAGTAAGCCATGCTGTAAATGGTGAGAAACAAACAAATTATTGACATATTTACACCATTCACAGAGCCAGAGAGAGATGTAATGGAGTGGGACATTCTAAACTGGCTGTGTGCAAGGCTAGATATTGGACTCCTGTAGAAAGTACACTTTAATCAACGCAACTTATGCAACTATATTTACAACTCATCTTGTACATTAAAGTATCCTTTCTGCAAAAAGCCATGTATCCAAAGGAATCAACTGAAACATTGTAGAGATTCAACAAGGTGAGCAAATCCAGGATTTATTTTCATGTGTTTCATTAGTTCCATCCAAATTCACCAAATCCTGGGTCCTTTCTGAGGCCGAGACCCAATGGTTGGTGGGCCCATTTTCACCTGGGCTCTGTGGCAAACCCGGCCACTAGGCGCTCGCCAACGAGCAATGGTGGAAGAAGTACTCAATTTTCATACTTAAGGACAAGTACAGATACCACATGAAGAATGTTACTCAAGGTTAAGTAAAAGTCAATCACTGTAAACCTGCTTGAGTAAAAGTAATAAAGTACCTGGTTTTAAAAATACTTAAGTAATCAAAAGTAAAAACCACAACACATTCAAATCTATTGATCTTACAAAACACAATCTATCTTTTTAAATTCACTCAAGACAGGTTTGAATACAGAATTATAAGTTACAGTGAATCACAACAAGGAAAACTGAGTCGCAAGAGGACAAGTGGATATTTCCTGTATGTGGGAGGATTAGCCTATGTTATTGCTCTGCTGTTGTGGTAGTATCATTTGGTGGAGCAGCAACTGTTCCATTAGGGTCTCAATTACTTGTATCTGATGCTGGCTGTACATCTCTGGCTGTGCTCACGTTGTTTGAGGCTGCCTGTACTTCACCTGGGTCTGTGGGACCTGCTAAAGACGTCTGGACTGGGTCTGTGCTCGTACTGGGTGAGGCTGGATGTGGATCAACTGTGTTTACACTAGATGATGATCCCACATCTTCTCTACTGACAAACTCAGCTCCATCAGGCCCATTCAGACTGGCTCCTCCAGATTTCCTACAATACATTTTCAAATATAAAATACTATTTATAAAATGAGTGGGCTGAATGTGATGCTTATTATTTACTGAGATGTGCATCCATATTGCCCAGTCTGTCCTACTAATCAGCATTTTAATACTCAATGT
Source organism: Micropterus salmoides (assembly GCF_014851395.1). NCBI lineage: Eukaryota > Metazoa > Chordata > Actinopteri > Centrarchiformes > Centrarchidae > Micropterus > Micropterus salmoides. Next base: position 27,255,175 of record NW_024041151.1, on the reverse strand, counting down.
GAAGCCACTGTTTTGTTTGTTATTGATGTGTGCCTGTGAGGAGTGCCATCACATCCTGTCTCGACGGGTCCCACAGATGTTTTTTTGCTGGAATGCGTGAGTTTACTTTCGTGCACATGCATATGAACGCATTTCCACGTGCAAGTCTGTATTCTTCTTCTTTCTATTCTTTTCCGAGCTACAGTTTATAAAAAGTGGCCCGTCTGCGTTTATCAAACGTAATAAAAAGTTGTATTTCACTCTGACACTGCTCAGGCACAGTCTGGCAAGCAACACAGACACAGACAGACAAGAGCTGCGCTACTAAGCTGGTTAGCAGGACAGAGAGATTCACGCAGCTGCCCATTAACTTAACATTCCTGTTATCTGCAGACAGACTTTGAGAGGAGAGAACACATGTTTACCTGACTGCTGTTCCCACAGTTCACTGTCATTGAGTTTTTTTCTCATCTCGTGCCTAGAAGGATAGTCCCTCTTCATCCTCCCATCAAAATTGTAAACATTAATACTCGCTTTCACCTTTGACACAAGGGTGAGGCGGAGCCGTCAAGCTCTGTGTAAGAGTCTCTTGATTATTATCACTGCGTATGCCGGTGTCGCATCAGCTGGGCAAAGTTGATTCACGCCGAGTCGACTTTATCAGTTTGAATTTGTTTTTCAATGCTGCTCCACTCAGGTGCGCTGCATGCTAATACCAATGTAACGAGGTCTTGTGTAGAATTTAACGGAGTAACAAGTCAATAACTGACTTTGAAATATAGCAAAGTGAAAGTAAATAGTTGCAACAACTAAAAATACTCAAGTAAAATACAGATACTGAAAAGTACAGTAATGTATTTGTATTTCATTACTTTCCACCACTGCCAACGAGCCCTTCCTCTGGGCCTGCTTAGATGGTGGGCCTGGGCTTCCACCAGGCAAGGTATTTTTTCCTCTTCCTTGTTCTCCCATGGGGACTTTTTGAAACATTCTTAGTCTGGCCCCTCCCCTGAGACTGCTTCCCCATGGGAGACCCTCCCAGGAGCACCAGGCTCCAGACAATACAGCCCTCCATAGGGATTCATAGGGACATCCTCTCCACCACAATAAGGTGATGGTGCCCAGAGAGGGTGGGTGTTTCATTTGTTACATATGTTTCTGATGTGCGAGTGACAAACAAAACAAAATAACGTTTTTGCTTTACGGCGCTCATTTGATGAATAATATGAATAATCTTCCCAGAGCATCTGCTGCCACATTGCCTTTGCAGGACTCTGGAGGCCGCTAATGGAAAGTTGAAGGATAATTTCTCGATATCATGATAGGAATGGCAGACAGAGGACTCAGAATCAAGACTTCATACACAGGTAGATTAGTGAATAAGGTTTACTTGCAAACTTGCAAAGGTTTGGTACACAGGAGGTCAGTAGAAAATCAAAGGTATCCAATTGACTAGGCTCAAGCAGAGTCAAGGTACACAGAAAATAGGTCAGTAATTAACATTAGAAAACTAACTAACACTATGAAACTAACAATGCTGGTACTTACTGAAAACAGACAAGATGAACTGGCAGCCACAAAGATTGACAGACAGGTTAAATATACTAGAGAAGAGGGAATAACGAGACACAGGTCACACGAATCAGGGCAGGGCAGGTAATCAAAAATGCGGGGAACACAGGGACAGGAAACAAGAATCTGAAATGAGAACAAAGAGAGGTGAGAAATTATAAGACAGGAAATCCAAAACTGAGAAAAAACTTGAGACAATAAAAATACATAACTTTTCAGAGAATGGGCGTAGCACTCGATTTACAACAGGCCAGCCAAAACCAACTTATGTTCAAGAGCATGAACAACAAAGGTTGAGGGCCAGTTCTGACAACCCAAGCTAGTTTAGTAAATTATAAATTGCTTTCCCTGACCATGCATAGCACAACCTGACACCACCCTATTCAAGGAACATCTCATTATCTCTGGTTTCAAACAAGTGGAACTCAGGACTCATGAGACTCAGCACACAAAGCACAAAGACGTTAGCTTTGCAATGCAGAAATGAAATGTACATTATTGGATATGGTATGTGCCTGGTACCATATATAAAGTAGGTGAAGTTTGGATTTAACATGCAGATTTGGACGGAGTGACAAATATATGTCTAAGGCTACTTGATATTAGCCTATTAGAATGTGTTATGAAATGTAATGTCTAATTCTGATATATATATATATATAGTTACTGAAGAACAAGAAATGGAATCCATTTGTGATTAAACTGCTGATCCTTACTGAACAGAAATAGTATAGAAAAATATAAAATCATTACTCTTTCTGTCATGTTGGTAGAAATGGGCTGACAGGTCATCGCTGGCACAGTTCAGCACTGTCGTAGTGGTCAGTGGTAAATGACAAAGCATGTATGAGTATTCCTCAGTCTTTTCTGAATCTCACTGATGCATTTACAACACGTTTGAAAATGTAGCCTCCCAAACCACGGGACAGTACAGAGACCAGTCTGGGGTGACTGGGGTTACAGCTGAGTCAGTCCTAACTGTATCAGTGGTTTTACAGTCATTTCCCAGAACAGAGGGCTCTTCAGTAGACAGGGGGAGTACTGTAAGTCTGAGGGAGAGTTTTATTTAGTCTGAACCCTGCAGGACACGAGTGAAAAAAGAGATACCTGTTATTAGAGTCTGATATAATGACAGAGCTTAAGTTATATTACTATCAACATATAAGTCAGTAACAAGAAATTTTTACTTATTTTAAACAAACAAACCAATAACGATTTTGACCTCAATATGGCGCTAGATGAAAAGTTGAGTGATCACCAAAGTAATAACAATTCATCCTGAGTGGAAGACCCATGCCCCCATACAAACTTCATAGCGGCACTAAAGAAAGTCAGGGGATCACTAAAGTCATTAGGATTCATCCTCTGGGAACCAATAATGTCTGTACCAAATTTGATGCCAATCCATCCAGTAAATGTTGAGATTTTTCACAGAGTGAACAAAAATGTTGACCTGCTGGTGGAAAAAATACATGCCTGCCTATATATCTTTTTCAATCAAAGTGCCTATTTTGATGAACCCACATAGAATTATCTCCAACTCTGTTGTTGCCCTCACCTCTACGGAACCTCTACAGAGCCTTATGTGGTCAAAAAATCTTTTTGCATGTTTAGGGCACCGTCACGCAAGCATGAATTCACATCTTGCTTCATGTGGAGTGCAACTTTGGTCAACTTTGACCAACAGAGTCGAAGACTCAACTAATAACAAAGATTAGCGATAGCGACAGCCAATTTGCCAAAGTTGAGGCTTCAAAATGTTAGTCCACAAACCAATGGGTAACATCTCGGTGGCCATGTCCACTTCTTTTATAAAGTCAATGGTAATCTAGCAGGCTGCCACTTCCTGCTAAAAGTTGAGAATGTATTGCCCTCATACTGTCTTAATGGTATGTATTACATTGACTCGTTTAGCTGACACTTTTATCCAAAGCGACCAATTGCTATAAATGTCAGGTTGCAAGCCTCTGGAGCAACTAGGTGTTAAGTGTACTCTTCAGGGACACGTTGGTGGATGCGTCGCAGTGGGAATCGAACCTACACCAAAGGTATGTGTCTCATTTATTTATTTGCATCCTATATTGAGGATGCAAATAATTTTCTTATACACTTCACACAGTACTTTTGTCTCCTTCTGCCTACTTCTTTGTGTTTATTTATCTGCAAAGGCTAAATAATTTATCAACTTGCATTTAACTTGTATGTAATCCCACAGTAGCTCTGTGAATTTTCTTTGAAGTAACAGCCTGTCTGATTTCCTGTGTTTCCGCTGGTTTGCGTCAGTGTGTCGCGGTTGGCCGTACATATTTTCAATAACCTGAAAGCTGTTTGGCAGCAGTCTGCTGGACCAGTCTCATAAGTGACTGAAAACATGAGGTTTATGTGAGGTCAGCTGCAGGTCTAGAGGCTCCTTCACTTCCTGCATTATTTTAGGATGATGCATACAAATACAAGTGTACGGAGGCCCTCTGTGGTCACGACACAAATTCTTGAGGCCAGATTGAGCTCCACATTAAGCTACACTGGATCTATGAGCTTTTGTGCCTGCATGAAATGCCATGATTATGGTTGCTGTGTTTCCTCTGCTACTCAGTGGACAGTGCAAAAATACCTACCCTCAACCTAAGCATACTATGGCATAGAGACTACAAAACCATAAATCATATTTTTATTCATGTATAGAGATTTAGGGTTCTTCACAAGCTTCTGTGAAAACCATTTTACTTTACTTTGGCTCCAACTGACATCGGCCCCACACAGATTATTCAGTGGTTAAACTCATCAGGGTAGATACAATCTACAAAATTGGTGTGTATTTGAACGTATGTGTAGAAATGGCTGGAGCCATTTTTCCTTTTTGCTTTAATGGGATGGACAACAACGGCTAATTACAGTGTGATTTTGGTGTAGCTTTAGCTGCTGTTATCACAAAGAAAGGAGACAGACAATGGATTTAACATGGAAATCACACACTAGTGTGATGTAGTTGCACTATGGGAGGAGTAAAGATTACATTAGTCTTAGAGAGATGGTTGCACTTTTGCCATTCAACATAGAATGCGTCTCAGTCTTGAATGCCTCTTTGATGCATTTACACTAAGCTTTTTTTGAGATCATATAGCTATCCGATCCGCCCAAGATGCATTAAATGAATGTGAATTAGGTCATGAAGGCAGACAGAGCAGGCAAAAACCAAAGGGCAAGAATACGTCATACATTATCAACAAAACAGGTTGTTTGTTAGTTTGTCAGCTTCAAAGAAACTCTTCAAAGATACAAATCAAGGCAAGAAAGAACAGCCTGGGGCTCTGCTTTGATACTGGCCAACCTTGACCATGAAGTACTTTATTATCAGTGTTTTTTCAAAACCTCAAGTATATTTTTGAATTTAATGTTCATGTTCATGTTAAATGTGGCCAAAGCTTCAAGTAATTAGGTAAAAGTATTTCAACATTTATTTCTACATTTTTTCCATATATGGTCATTTGCTCCAAGCATAGAATGCCGCCGGCCATGCCCGCAAAGGCACGTGTAGCCCCATCCTTCTGGCAACCTGGTAAACCAAGTGGGAACCTCTGGGTCTGAAAAGTGAGGCGAGTGCCGATAACGAAGGGCATTCTATCAAACGGCCAGCAGGGGGTGACTCTTCTGTTTGCAAAAAGAAGTCCGGTTCCATTAGAAATAATGGTAAAATAACCCTACATCTTAGCTGAATTATTACCTCAGTAAACAGTTTCCTAATGTGTTTATTGTTTCATGGCTTCTTCAAGACAGAATGATGTTCATTTAGTAAATTATGGCCCATTTAGACCTTATTAGGAGTTGGCTGTTCATTTTCTCTGGTGAGTAAATTTAGTTTTAAGGCTGTTGTTCGCTAGACAAAATGATCACCCCGGTTAAAATGACAGTTAACGTGAATTACAAATCCACATAGCTAACCAAGCTAGCTAGCTCCACACACAGCCGTTGGCTTCACAGTCTTGTCCAAACATGGTCACGTCCGGTGCTGCTGGTTGCAAAAACATCAACATAGCGGCGCCCTATCGGCCAAACTTGAGACTTAAAAACGGCAGTCCAGAAACCAACAGGTGATGTCACGATGACTACGTTCACACAAAACAGAAGACAATCGCCAATCAGAAGACAGTGGGCTTTTGTTGTGGGGGGCTTAAAGAGACAGGAGCATCTTCAGCTTATTTCATACAGAGGCTTAAATAAGGGGCCTGCATGAAGTGACATTATAAGAGATTGAATGTCTGAGTGACAAACTTTGTGACATCACAGTAGTTTTAAATAGATTTAATCTTTCAGCAACAAAATATGAAACAGAAATCTCATAAAATGATAGTCATGTCTCGTGGCAAAGAATAAAGACACAAGTGTCTATATACACAAATTCACACACGTGATACCTGGAAAGCACATACCTGCTGGAGCTCTAACACACTCTCAAAGATGCATGAAAGCTCACACACATAACAAAAGCAGCCATCTTCAGGTTCACAAAAACATATTTGACAATGCAGATTTTGGCAGTTTTTTGGGCACTGACCACATCACAGCAGCCCACACACACATATGCACATACACACCAATTAAAGTCCTTTTGTATTATTACCACAAGCAGTGGAGTTGGTGTTAAAAATATCTCCACACATGCACAGGCAAAGATACCAAGTCACACACATTTATGCAGGATGCAGAGTGGAGAGTGGTTATTAAACTCTTAAACACACAGAATTAAATTTTAAATTAGCCTGAATTTTGGTGCAGTATATAAAATGACAAGATCTATAATATCTGTATTTGATGGAATCATGCAGCCATAGATAGTTAGATGGATAGATAAATAGTCTTAGGTTTAAATTTTTTACTTAGTGGAAACATCATATAGCTTCAGTGAAGAAAATCATAATAATAATAATAACTTATATAAGACCCAAGGACGCTTTACACATAACTACAGAGACAGAACAATAAGAGTCATTCAGGCCTGTGTGAAGAGGTGGGTTTTTAGGAAGTTTTTGAACGTGTCCAGAGAGGGAGCATTTCGGATCTCTGTGGGGAGTTCCTATAGGTGGGGGCTGCGACGCTGAAGGCTCTGTCCCCAAAAGTCCACAGTCAAAATCATGATTTAAAGGAAACACAAGATTCCACAGCTGACAATGAACATCTGTTTAACATTAAGAGGAGCATCATGAACTGTCTGAACTGTTCCTACACACAAAATAACCACTGAGTCACATCAAGGACAATATGATCTATTAAAGTCTCTCCCATGTGACTTTCTCTCACACAAGGTATGACTCCTCACTTATGACTTCTGCACATGCTGCATAACTAACTAGACTTTCTGGGTCCTATTTTATCTTGATCTATGGTGGCCTGTAACTGACACAATTAGTACATGCAGAGTAGTAAACTAACACAGTACAAGTATTTTTAGTAGGAGACTGTGTTAGTAGTTCTTTAAAAAGTTACATAGTTTCACTTTAAAGCGCAACTCAAGGTAACAATTTCATGTTTTTTTGCAAGACCATAATTTTTTTTATCTGAAACATTCAGATAAAACCGTGTTTTTCTTTGCTTCTGTCTGAATGCATGGTCATTGTTGTGGAGAACTGTGGTCGTTTTATATTAAAATTGTATATATTGACACAGTTTGCAGTAACAACTGTAACATTAATCAAGACTTTATGGCTATATATAGTATAATGCCTAAAAATAAATAAAGTAAATTTGTATAAGGAAAATAATAATCTTCCATTTGTAAAATTGATTCCATATTTCACAGTTGGATCGGACATTGAGTTGGTGACACTTATTTGGCCGTTACTCAACACCATTCATCCATTCTGCCTTTCACTTCCTGACTCATTCTGAAATTTCGAGCGTAATCAGACTTGAAGCATGCCTAGCTTAGTGTGATCCTGTGAGTGAGTGAGTGAGTGAGTGAGTGAGTGAGTAAGTGAGTGAGTGAGTGAGTGAGTGAGTGAGTGAGTGAGTGAGTGAGTGAGTGAGTAAGTGAGTGAGTGAGTGAGTGAGTGAGTGAGTTTCACGCAAGGCTTTGCATTTGCATCTGCAAATGCCAGGAGAACACAAACTCCCCCCCAGAAAAGCACCAACTTTTGTGACATTACAGTATATACGCTATATGAATCCATGTGTACATAGTAATCAAGTACATACTCATAAACTTCTATAACAGCTCCTGTAACTCAAGGATTACACATTGCACATCTGTGGAAGAAGTTATTGCTGTTATAAAGTATATGACTTTTACATTAACCTTATATGCTGAGAAAATTTAAAATCATACTGCAGGCCGTTGCCATGTCAAATTCAGGGTTTTTTTTGGTGAACATTTAGTCATGTGACCTAAAATCCATTTGTTAGCAATTAGGCCGAAAAGTTTATTTCAGACCTTGTTTATATGACTTAAAATAAGTTCACAGAGTTGTTCACATTGACATCGTAAGAACATCTTGTAATTAAGGCATGTGTGTATTTATCTATATGTGTGTGTGATGTGTGTGGGTTTTAATAGCAGATAGAGTAAATGAAGATGCGGCTGACAGCAATAACGTTACAGAGGGCTTGAGAGCTTGTAAAGACAGAAATAGAATCACTGGCTCAGCACAGTTCAAGTAGTGGTGTGCGTGTGTCTGAGTGTTAATATTAGATACCCCATCAAAACTGCTGCGACGTCCTCAACAGTCGTGTCTGCGGAAAAACACACGTTAAGACCATCAGTAATGGAGAGAATATAAAAATGTTCTTTCGAAGTTACAGTCATTTTAGTGTGAAACGTTCCTCCGTGTGTTTGCTGGAACTTCATTGCCGTGCTGTGGTGGAAGGATACTCACTAGTGGCCGCATGTAGGGTTTATTGAAACACCGTGTTGTATCCGTCCACAAAAGGACTGAAAATATTCCTGACAAAGAGGAGAATTGTATATAAAGAATGTAGGATTAGAATACACACTCGAATTTGCTAACTCATACTTTCTGAGTTTAGGTAACTCAGATTTACTAGCTCTATTCATAGCAATAGCTAAGACGAGCTATCGCAGATTTAAAAGTAACTAACTTGGATTTCAGTTTGACTTCCACTAGCCCAGATTTTGTGCTAATTCACAGTTAAGGTTACTCTGACTTTAGCTAACTGACTTGTGCTAACTCTGACTTTAGCTAACTGACTTGTGCTAATTAAGACTTTAGCTAACTGAAGGGTGAATGCTTGAAAGAATAATACCTAATTATTGAGTATTTCTTTCATCATACAAGAGTGTGTCAGCAATGTGCTAAATATACCCTCTCTTTTGTAGATGGTAGGAAAAGATGGATAACTGTAAAAAAGTCCTAACAAAGAGAGTGAAGCTAGTTAACAGATTTATTTTGGAAGTCAAAGACAGAGAGTAGTTTCCAAAAAACACAATCTCTCATAAAACATATTTTCAAAACTAAGTTTATGTCTCTCAGACATCTCAAAACAAATGATTTGGTAATGATATAAAAGCAGGCCCTGCTCTTTTTTCATCCTCTTCTTCTAGGAATTGACTGAAAGATGTAAACACACTGAAGCTCAGCCCACTCACTTTGGTTTCTGAGGGCTGGCTCGCAGCTGCTGTTGTGCTTGTTCTAAATTCTCCACACGGCCATGGTCACATGCTAACTGCAACAGGTTTAATAACTGCTTGGATTTATCGGGAAATTGCTGCTACAGAGTGTAGAAAAACACCACACTATGGCTCCTAATTAAAAATGAGTGAATCTGTGCACTTTCGAAATCTTTAAGAAATTAGGAAAAGCACAAAAAGTGAACAAAATCTTTTAAAAAAGCAGGTAATTTGAGTCCTTGAACAAACATGTATATTCTAAAGATACACAGTGATGTTATAATATAATATAACAAATAACTGTTATGTAACATATAACTGTTCAATAAATGTTTGATTTAATTACTTGAATTTTGAACAAATTAGCACTTAATTTTTCTATTTAGATAATTCTTTTGTTGAGGAAAAGGGACTGAAAAAAAGATTTTACTTAATTGTACTCATGAATATTTGTTAAAAAAGATTTTATCATACTTGTTCTACCTTAGATTTGTTAAGTGATCCATTGTTTGGCAAGTGTTTGTCATGCTACCACCATAAAGAATAGTTTAAAACCATAACCATCTGGTTTCTTCAACTTTCACTCAGGAGCAAAAATCAGCATTTAAACTTAGAAATAAGAAGTAATGATTTGATATTTATCCTGAAAATTATCTATATATTTATATATATATTTTGGCCAAATTGCCCAGCCCTAGTTCAAAAAAGGCCTACATTTGTTTGAAAAAGTGAACATTTTGTTGCACAGCCTTTCAATGAAAGAATTTCAATATGGAGTGACCTGCCACACACTCAAATACAGTCATTGACCACAAAAATACTAAATGATCCCTGCGGGTCCCACAGTGAGACACTAGTGATTTTGGGACTCTGATCTCACAGTCACACTGTATAGGCTGTGATGCTTTTGCCATTACAATGGTCAGCATCACATTTGCCACAGTGAAAATCCACATTTACTACCTCTTAGCGGTCAGTTTTACTGCAGATATTACACATAAAGCCTGTTTATTAGAAATTAATGAATTAATGGGGTCAAGGGCTGGTAGGAAATCTCCTGTAAATATTGAAGAGGTTTGAGGTCACTTTGGAATGGAAAGTAGAGACTTTTGAATCAAATGTTTATGGGGAGTGAGGCATAAGGCAAGACCCTATACATAGCTGTTAAATTAGGTAATATACATAAGTTTTTTCTGGTTTGTCAAGTCATGTATGACCGTATGTCCACTGAGTACATTACAGCAAAACACTGGATGTATTTTTTATTTTCCAGTGGAAAAATTAACTCACTCTACCAATGTTTCATTCATCCGTTCTTCCATCATCCATATCTGCTTGTCCTGTGCAGGGGGGAGGGGTGTCTATATGGCTGAGATTGGATGGATGTGGTATGCTGAGACCTGGGCACTGGATGTGAATGGGAAGGAAGAGTGTCACTATGATTCACACTGAAATGGCAGGTGACACAATAGAGAACAGTTTTATAGTTTGACAGCATCGATAGGATTGGTTGATGGAGATCGTGGCAAAATCTGTTTGGTTTACTTAAGAGTAAATGCCCGTACTGATTTCAGTGAAGAGGGAGGGAGAGAGATGTGAATGAATGAATGAGTAGCACATTCTTCCCCATTGAGGGAAGGCTATGCCATATTTTAATCAGCAGAGAATTCATTAAGAGTAAACAATATTTATTGACATGTGCACAATAAAGATGAGAAATGCGAAGAGTCTTTGGTGATTGGATCCCATGGTGGCATCGTCATATTTTAAGGAGGAGAAAGTTTGTGGTATAGGATACACCACAGTGATGGACTGAGTGGCTGGGTGTCATAAGGTCACTATAGACCATGTGTGTGTTGTGGGGTCGCAATAGACTACTTAATGGGGTCAGCAATGGCCAGGAAGATGTAGTGCTTCGCAAAAGCAGTAACCATGACAATACTTACGGAAAGCAAAGAACAAGACGGCACTTGCCAGAGCAATGATGACGTACTAATTAGTACAATGCGATGATGACAATAAGCAATAAGCAGAATGTGCTGACGACGTAGCACTCAGTAGAATGCTCTGAAGATCTAGCAAGAGTATGACGAAGATGGAGCAAGAAAGGATTTTCCTTCAGGGATCATTAGAGTACAACAAACTTTATGTTTCATATATCTTTTAGCTTTAGCTTGTAGATATCCAGAGGGGAATAAACGGTCACGGCTAAACAAGGAACAGACCAAAAAGGTGCACAGAGAGATGTACTTTGAGATAAATGCTAACATCAGTAAGCTAAGATGTCCACAATGAGAATATAATAAAATATAGAGTGTATATAAGATGTATAATAAAATACACTGATGTATTATGATATTGAAATAATATAATGTAAATATGTAATATGATGTAGTACTACAGGGAGTGCTGTATGATGGTAAGCATAAGGCAGGTGCATAAAGACAGCAGACAAAAATTGTAAATGCAGCATCTTTAAATCTTCATCAATCTGACAGTAAATCTACTTTAACGTCAGTAAATCCAGAACCTATTGTACAGTCAACTCACTACAGGTCTATTGTCTTTCTGCCTGATTTTAAATAACACACAGAACTGGTGAAGAAAAAAAGACGGGTTTTTCCAAGCTACCAGAGTTTACATTGTAGGTTTGAAGAACAATGGATAGGAACCTGTGGCTAACGTAGTGTATGCCACAATGATACTGTATCACACACCGCAGTAGGGCTGTGTATGACATGAGGCTGGCTTGTTGTTGTAAGAGACTAAAAGGTATATTTTATTCCAAAACAAACTGCAGACTTAATGTAACCAGGTCACTGAGATGCAAATTCAATAAATTTACCAGAGGAGGTCTGCTCTCAAAATTGTGCCTAGTACAGCCCTACAAAGACACTAGTTTGGGTATAGATTTTAGTGAATCACCAAATCAGGGCTAATGGGAAAAAGTTGATTATGCTGCAGAATTTACAAAATCTGACTAAATACAATGCTGTAATTTATCTCTAAGCAGTTAGAGGTTTACAATAATCCTTTCTGTAAGTGTTTAATGGTGTCTTCCTTTAATGTGTGTATTATGTAATGCTAATGACCATGCTCTCATTGTACAGCCTGGGTAGAGATTGGGCAGCAGTCAATGGAAAAATAAACATTTGAACTAAAGGATTAAAATGACGTTCCACCTATTTTCATTTTTCTCTCTTCTTATGTCATCTTTTTTCATGTCTTCTCCTCTTCCCTCTTTTTCTCTCCTCCTGAGTATCTGTCTGGTCCAAGCGGAGAGTCTGACCACAACATGACCGCAGCTGTCCATCTTCACAGACAAAAATACGCCATACAGCCCTTCTGCAGCCACACCCTCACGCAAATTTGCTTTTAGCCCAAAATATATGGAACTACCATACAGCTAAATTCTAAATACCCTCAGACGAAAGAACACAGTTATATAACCAAAACACACTTGTTTGGTTGGGTACAGGAGCACCAATAACCTCTTAACTAACAAATATTTTTATTTTAGTGACACCACAGCGTTTTGGTGCAACAGAACAATGTTGAAGCTTAACTTTACGGCTGGTTTTACCATTCTGCTTGTTAAATATTATTGGTGAGCAGAGTACCCCAAAACACTGACCAACACCCTACAAGACAGCAGCCAACATGACCAGAAAACACTGGCCTGGTGCACGGTGATGCATGAGCTGAATGTCATTCACAATAAGTTTTCTTGGTGGTACAATCAGTCCATGTGCTTTCTGGCATCAGTGCCGCCCACCACAGCAGTCTCTACTGAACGGTAAGAGTCCTTCTCATCCAAACCCACACTTTCCACCCAAGAACCCCAGTGCAAGTTCTTATACACACAGCAGTGACAAACACACACCACCCTGATGGGACTGACTGAACCCTGCCAATCTGCATTTAAGCACTGATGTAAGCTGTTCAGGCTATACCAAGAATAGGGAGGTGGTGATTGGCATGAATAGTCCAATAATCAAACTTGTCAACCCCAAAATATTTAAATCCTGTAGCCAGGGGGTCTGAGGGACGTACTGGTAACAACTTACTGGTCTCGGTGGAGGTTTTTGAAGATAAAATGGAAAACTAAAGGCTGTCTGGCCTTCCTTTGCCTTTCAAACTACAATCAAGCACCAAGACCTTACACTTAGATTATACATTCTTAAAGGATAATTTTGGTATTTTTCCCAAGTGGCCTTTTATTGTGGCCAGCCTAAGGCACACCTGTGCAATAGCTATGCTGTCTGATCAGCATCTTAATATGCCACACCAGTGAGGTGGATGGATCGGCAAAGGAGAAGTGCTCACTAACACAGATTTTGACAGATGTGTGAACAATATTTGAGAGAAATAGGCCTTTTGTGTACATAGATAAAGTCTTAGATCTTTGAGTTTAGCTCATGATGAATGGGAGCAAAAACAGAAGTGTTGCGTTTATAATTTTGTTCAGTGTATTTTGGTGTTGAAATGACTAGTAGGTACAAAAGGTTTTGGAATCTGTGCAGTAGATTGCTTCAGCCACTGCAGCCGGCTGCAACACATGGGCTCAGACTGTTATATCAGGTGTCTGACAACATCATGAAAAGTAACTTGTGGTGATACCCTCTGTTTTTAACTGGAAACTGTAGTCTTGTTCAATGACTTGTTCTGAAATCTAGTGAGAGGCGAGTTGTTGCAGGAAACGCCGGTGAATACCAGGGAGAGGAGTGTGTTGTGTACTTAGAGCAGCTGCTGGCAAGACTTTATTTCCTGTTACTTCAACACAACAAACTCCTCTCTCCCACTCGGACTTGCATGTCCACCGTCGTCTTCCTGCAACAACACTCTCATGAGATTTCAGAGTGAGAGTGTGGTCTAGACCTGTTCTATAAAAAGTGCAATGAGATGACTTCTGTTATGAATTGCCGCTGTATAAATAAAATGTAATTTAATCTAATTAAAAGTCAGTATTCATTATCTGGGAACCATGAATGATGGTAACAAAAATTCCTGTTGTTGTTCAGATATTTCAGTCACTGGTAGATGACAGACTGACCTTGCCAACCCTTTAGCCATAGCTGAAAATAGACATATTAATTGATAACGAAAATCATCGTTAGTTGCAGTTCTAGTCCCGAAATACATCACCTGCTCCTGGCTACCATAGCTTCCATGTCAACTGAATATGACATTGGTGGGAATGCTTATTGGTTAGGGGAAAAGAAAATACCTTCTCTCAAACAGACATTGGCTAGAGTGAACTTAATATAAGGAATGAAGTGAAACAAAATGGTCTATTTTAAGCTACAACCCAAAGTAAATATTAAATGAAAAGATTGGGTGGTCTGCAGTATCATTTAGCGCTGCTAAGGGATGGTCTACTTGGATGTAACCATAGGCTGCAGCCCCCTCTAGCCAGTCAGTCAATGTATTGAATAAAAGCATCACTGGGTGGCAGACGCAGCAGTAGCCGCTCAATGTTTAAAGGCACCTTTAGTGCTTTTGTCCTCAGCACATCACTAGTTCCTCACAGTAACCTTTAGAAAAACAGAAATTCAACCATAATGTGGGTGAATGATTTTCAGTCCAAGTAATTCAATGGTCAAGTGGTGCAATACCAAAATACTTGCCCACACAGCAGTCTGGGATTGATCTTCTTTGTTGGTGGTCCAGTTCTTCACTTCAGATCATCTGCGTAGAGCTTGGAGTAAATGTATGGTTGTTTCCTGGCTTGCAGTCTCCTTTTGGGGCTGCTTTGTTATTCCCAATATGATTTGGTGACATGGTTGACTCACTAGGCTGCCAACGCAGGATGGGCCAACATTGGCTCACCATCTTCTCAGCATCACAGCAAAGCTTCTAATGAACTTGTCCGTAAGTATTCTTTCCAAGACTCTCACCACATCAGAATAGTTGGTCAACCAGGAATTGGACAAACTTCATAAAATGTGGGCTTTCGCAGAGGTCACATTGTGCAATGAATCCTATTTCAAGGTTTTACTTAGACCTGCAAAAGAAGGCTTAATGGAAGCATGGTGGACATGGCAAATGTGAAAAAGACCCATCACAAGATGAGTGTCTTTCTGCTTTCATCCAAAAAGATCTCTCTTCAGCTGTGGTTTCTACTCCCTCTGTACCAAATCTGGACTGAGGGCCGGATCATGCCAACATTATGGCCAACACATTTCACCCCAAATTCTGTTAATTTGTACAGAATTGCTGTAATCAGGGGGTCCACAACAGCAGTTAAGTAAGTCTTTATAGTGCTTCTGTGTTTGCTTTTTAATTTGCAGATTTGCTTAGCTGATATTGATAGAGCTCATTAAAGCCAAGCTTATGAAAAGGTACTCTGAGCAGCTCAACAGGAGCTCTGCTCTCTCTCATTAACTTAATATAAGACTGTTCACCTCTTTGCCAGACTGTTTACGTTGCAATGTAGCAATTATCTAATTACAAATGTCTGTTTGCTTCTCTGTTTCATCATGGAACCCTGCGACTGTTTTTCAGCAATTCCTCAAACACTCAGACTGTCTAAATTTGTGCCCGAATTCCTGTGTTGGATTATTGGACTGTGATATAACCCAAATTTTATCAAGCTGAAATTGATGATTCAAACAGGTGGAAGACCCGCATTTGTAGGTTCTCAAGAATATAACATGCATGTGGTGGTTACATCATTAAATATTAACATTCACAAAGTTTAATGCAATAGACATGCAACAATAGTAACTCTTAGATATTGTTTAAGATTGTGTTATAGAGTTCTTGATGGTTAACTTTGTGTCATGCCATTGATGTTTAAGTGATCATTTATAAAGCTGTGCCATTAACCACAGCAAATGCTATGATTACCTCACAATAAAATATAGGTCAATGCAACATCAACATGAGTGCAGAGGGGTCTGTTGCGCCCAGTATTACACGGCCCACCTTAGCATCTGTGGTTTAAAGTTAAAACGAAGGCCGTGTGGACAGAATACTTTTTTTTTCAGATGGGAAAAATATCCTTTGGAGAGAAAACCTAAAGCTCTCACCCTTCCTTGCTCCTGGAAACACATCTTATGGTTGCGCATGGTCAGACAGCATTCACACTCTAAAGTTAAACTGTGCACACAAATAGAGATCCTCATAACATTTTAATGAGGCACACATGTGCAAAATGTCTGATGTGATATCAGTGGTCTTACCCTCATTGTAATCTGGTTAAATGTGTTTGTTTTCACAAAACCTCTGACTTAATATCCGTCTACAAGAGCAGGATTAGCTGCTGGATCTTATCCAATTTTGATCTAATACTACAAGCCTGCAGCAAATTAAACCACAGTCAGGAAGCAGGAGTGACTTAAATATCTAAAAAATAATGGCTATGGTGTTCACTAATGAGTTAGGAACAAAGTCTTCCAATGACTAATATACATTAAAAATAATGGTCATGCTGCTTGCAAATGGGTGACATAAGTCTATAAGCCAGCAGCCAAAGAAACCACGCAATGGTCTTGATCCTTGCTAACGACTGAGAGTAGATTTAAGGGGCTCATCCCAGCACGAGTGTCTCTTAATATAAACTAACATTGTAAGAGATTGGTAAAGGCTAGCTTCACAAAAAATGAAATGAGATGGAGGTTTTAAAATGCAGTTTGAATGGTAAACATCCGTTCAGCCACTGATATCAATGTCTCAAGGTTTCAAGGTAACATCAGCCGGCTATAAGCTGTAGGTGGGTGATTTTGCAACCCGTTCTCATCTCAGGTGTCAAATATACACGTTTTGACAGAACTGTGGTTATTGTTATTTGCGTGTGTATGATATGCTATTCCGTGGCTAACCCTAGCTGCTGTGCACAGCTGTAGGGTTAGCCGGTCAACATGCATATATTTACTGATTTAGGATTAAGGTACAAACTGTGCTCTGTGGCGGTTAAGATTAGAGTAAGATTAGGGTTGCCTAAACTTACAAATTACAAAACATTCTCTGGTTCCAACCTCGTTAATGCGATACTTGCTGCTTTTCTTTTCTTTATATTATATATATTTATATTTGCAGAGTCATAGGTCATGCTTCTACAGCAACAACATTTCACACACTATAGCAAGTATTGCATTGTTAAGCAGGGGAGTTGCACAATGCCCACATTTATGTGGACATGGAGACATGTAGATTTGAAATGAACGTAAATCCAGCTCCACCCAAACTATATCCAGAATAATATGAATTACATCCTCAGACTAAAAAATCAACAAAAGACGTCATATTTTGTCTGAGACGCGGGCCAAATCAAACAGAGCTCTGAGCAGAGATTTTCTGTGCTGATGGTAATGATTGAGGCCCGGGAGTGTAATGCACCAGGCATCCAGTGGAACATAGAGATTTACATGTTGGCAGACTTTACTCTGTTTTACTATCCCCAATCCCCTCAACTCATACATCCTACACAAACACGCACACGCTTTCTCCTCAGGCATAATTAGAAGAGTAATGTCTGAGAAAGGTTGTTAGGGAACCACCCTGAGCTCTTCACACAGACAGGAAGCTGGACATATTTCAGACGTGTAATTCTGCTGCTCTGCTCTGTGTCTCTGCGCATTGAACTGACGCAGATCCCAGTGTAAAAACACAGAAAATACAGTATAATACCTCAAATTTGCACCTTCTGCTGTCGTCCACTTTCTTTGAAGTTAAGATTCACCAGAGCAAATTTTCTTTATTTAGCTGACCCTCCCACAGGCTTCAAGAGAAAAAAATACATAGAAGACTGTCATTACAAGTGACTATTAAGTAAAGACTTCAAAGGTCAGAGTAATCTTCTGGGGGAAATGAATGTAAGAGAAGTGGCTGAAAAATGATGAGCTGAGAAAAGCTAATGGGGCCAGTGAATCATGATTTTGTGAGAGAGAATTAGAACCTTTTTTTGAAACAGCATTTGACTCATGATGATGCGACAGATTTTGGGTCTGAGACAGACAAATGGCAGAAACTTTTTTTGTGACTCTAAAGAGAATAGCCAGCACACATGCATGCCAGTAAAAATGCGAATACATGTATCTCGCTTTTGTATCTTGACTAAAGGCAAAATTGGAACGCAGACAGATTCCTGGCCTGATGTCTCTCTATACATTATCACTGCAGTCCGAAAAAAAATGTGTGTTCCATCCACATGTTTTATGAATATTTTTAATGTGCATAAACCCTGACTGAAATTCAGTAAATAAAATAAATGCTTGGCTGAGGTACAATGGAAACCAACTTAGCGAATAAATCATGACGTCCAAGAAGCATGTGACTTAAATGACCACTGAAGCTTCAAAAATAATGGCAGACAAAAACATCAGATGTGTAAGCAAATGAAGAGACTGTTTCGTTCCTCCTACTAATACATCCATCATTTGAGGTTTGCTCTTTTAATTATGTCATCTTGCTACGCCCTCTCCTTCGGTAATAGTTGGCATCTGGAACATTAGCGCCACCAACTCCCAACTTCTACTAAAGCAGTGGATGAAATCGGATTTTCCTTTGACAGTGGTTCAGAAATTCATTTAAGGGGCGATGGTTAGCTCCGCCAGAGTGCGCGCCCCATATACGAAGACACAGTCCTTGTCGCAGCAGCCCGGGTTCAAGTCCATCCTGCGGCCCTTTGCTGCATGTCTTCCCCTCTCTCTCTCTCTCTCTCTCTCTCTGCCGAATTTCCTGTCTCTCCTTGACTGTCCTGTCCAATTAAAGGTTAAAAAGCCAGAAAAAATACCTTTGGGAAAAAACGTTTTGCATTTAATGGGGCATGGGGCGTCTCTTTTACTGCATGTCATCCCTTCTCGCTCTTCCACGTTTCCTGCCTGTACTATCAAAAGCTAAGATATTCTTATTATTAAATTTACACTTGATTTGAATGGAAACTGGACTATAGTGTCTGAATATAGACACCTAAGTGTGCCAAAAGCCATGTTAAAATTAATTTCCTTACACACAAATAATCTGCTCTAGAATCATTTTAATCAATCATCTAAAATGTACAAGAGCCATCATTTCTCTTCTCTGACCTGAAGTCCCAGATGACTTGTAACTCAAATATCCTCACAGTGTTATTGCACAGTGATTAAAACTATTGCAAAATGCTAATCACCATCTGGCCTGGCTTATTTTATTTCAGGGTTATTGACTTGACTGTCTTGTGTCACTCAGTTTTGTGTTGGACTTCAGATAACCCTCTCTACCACTGTATGAGGAATTCCTGCCTTACAAAGTTGTGTAACACCAGAGAGTTTTAATGTACAACTCTCACCCAGAACCAGGGGAAACTGGCAGAATTTTTCTCTCAAAAAAATCATATACAGACTGTAGAGATGGGATTGGTAGGGAACTCAGTGGCCTGGTTTCAGTGCCAGACTACTGCAGAAAAAAGTGCATCTGTAATTAGTGATGCTGTAATGTCAGAGAGAATCTAAAAGCGGGGGAAAACTACAATCTGGAACAGAAAAGATTGAGGGGATTATAATTACAGTAGCTGAAAATGAAACTAAGTCTACATGTGAAATAAAAGTTGCTCAACAGAAGCACAAACACACAAGTTCGTGTTAAAGATATTGACGGCCCCCCAAAGCCCCCTACCCTTACCATAACCATCAGAAATGTTAGTGCCTAAACCTAAGTCAGTGACTAACCCTACAGTAGGGTTAGCCTCCTTTGTGCTGCTGCGACGAAGCAAACGGTGGCATTGGCTGAACATCATCATGTCAGAAATCTCAACAGATTTAGGTCTTGCTGTCTCCATGTAGTCTCTCTATAGAATGATAACTGTAGTCCTGATGTTTAATTACATTTTTGAAGAAGATGCACATAGACTTTAGCTACATTGCACAGGCTGTGCAGGTATGCTCAAACACCATAACCAGAGCTGGATATCCTGTCCGCTGAGTACGCACATTCAGTAGGGCCCCGCCTCACACCTTTGATAAGAGGATGAAGAGGAAACTATCTTATCCTTCTGGGCACGAGAAGTGAAAAAACGAATTTACAGGCAACAGCAGTCAGGTAAATGTCTTCTGATCAAAGTCTGATGTCAGCCAATGCTTAAGTTTGTCAATGGAGTAGACGCTGGATCATCAGCCAGTACAAGCACAGTTCATCACCATCCAGCTTCTGCCCGTACGAGCACAGCCAGAAATGTACAGCCAGCATCAGATACAAACAGCCGTAATGGAACAGCTGCTGCTCCACCAAATGTCCCAGCAGATTGGCCCCCAGTTCTAACGGACTTTATGAGGACTGATTTAGTGGGCAGATGTCCATTTAAACCAGCACTGGATTTTTCTAGAAGAGGTTTCCATTCAGGCTTATTATAGAGACAGACTGTTTTAAAGGAGGAAGGATTGTAGTGAGAGTACTGCAGTGTCAGGTGTGACTGTGCAGCAATGGCAAATTGTGTATATGGCTCACGAGTCTGGTAGGAGGGCCCGTAGCAGAATTTTGCTTAGGGCCCCAGGGAGGTCATGACTGGCTCTGACCGGAACACACAGCTCTGAATCCAGTAATATTTTGATTACCCCCTTTACTACTTATTTTATCCCAGTTTTGGTCTTTTCCAGGATTAATGCTTTGTCTCCAAGTAGCTATCAATGTGTAATTATTCTATTACTATTCAATTCTTTCTCTTGTGTAGAACTTTCTGTCTGTCCAACACTGTAATCACCTCGAGAGGCATCTCAGTGTAGAAAGCTTAAATTACATTTTCGAATGACAGACAGTACTTTTACTGGGAAAAAGGAATGATCCTGGCTCATTTGACAGCTGTAACGTTTTATCAGGTATTTTCATCAGGACACGCCTTGTAGAGACACATTTAAAGTCAAAATGTCTCAGATGAAATTTTGAATGATTGAATGTATGAAACTGTGATATCTTACTCTCACGCTCATGTAATTATGCTCTCTGATCAGGATCGGCACGTTTCTACTGTAAATACAAACTCGGGGAGGAAACCGCAATTCTGTTTCAAACACGTAATTCCCCTCTGATTCTCCACATCTCCCCAATCAGCCTGCATCACTGCTGACAAACTGACGGACAATACAGCATACTTCACCAAACCAGCATCTCCACAACCGCTGCCATTACGCAATGTTACCACTGAAGTTTATTTTCTTTGGTCTGAACCAATGTTGACTTTATTACTGTTGGCATTTTTAATTTGTTTAGGTTCAGGGTGCCCATCTATAATCAAACCAGAGCTCGTAAACAGAGGCCACATGATGCCCAAGCACTATACCTGCCATTTAGTTTTGTTTTTAATTTTGTCAGTAGGAGACAAAAAAAAGTAGAACTTTCTGTAACCTTGTGAGATAATGGGCCTCATATGAACATATTTTTTTTCTGAAAAGGCAAATTGTCATATTTTGGAATTTAAATCCACTGTATAGCACCTTTCTAGTCTTTTCAACCACTCAAAGCGCTTTTACACGACATCTGCATTCACCTTTTGCTGAGCCCAAGTGCTCAAACAGAACAGCCACCAGATAAACTTTAACTGCTTTATTATTATTATCATCATGGTTACCAATTTACTGAGAGGTTGTTTTTTTGATTTTATGATTTATTGGCATATTAAGTTACAGCAACTTCTATAGTTCATTAGTGTAACATCAGCTACTGTAACCTTTATATATAATATTCTTATTCTATAACATTCTTTTGTCCAATGTCTCAGTGAACCTTATGTCAAACATTCCCTCTTTATTTCTGACACAATCCAGCACTGCTCTGATGACATGACATTAACAGCTGTATTATTAATATTTGATTTCTGACAGCAGACCTTGAAGCTCTGTATTGTCAAATTCTGCTTTTTACTCTTCTTTTGTAACATTTTTGAGATTGAAACAGGCACCTTTATATGGCGGTTTTATGGCCCATGATAATGTCAATGATGAAATCTCATGAAGGAAGAAACAAGCAATTTACCGTACGTTTTTGGAAGAGATCTTGCTGAATCTGAGTTAGAACACTTGAACAGACAAACCTCACAGAACAAAGTAAGCAAGGTTTGCCTGGTTTAGAAAAGGAATGTAAACCATTTGAAAGCCTTTTGCTTCAATCAGTTTTACAAGTGTTGTCAAAAAGGCCAACTTAGGAAAACTATGTAAGAAAAAGCAAAATGTTTTTATCTATATAAACGACTTAAAGATGAAAACTGTTGCTCTGGGCCATTTTTAGATGTTTTAAAATTACCTTGTGACGTGTGTCGATATGACTTGTTGCACATGATCCTAAACATTTGTGTGTGTGTGTGCTTAGTAGTCACACACACTCACACACACACACACACGCACACAATGAAAACCATTCCATGGAAACATGCTGCTTGTTGCAGGAAGTCAGACACTGCGGCCAAGCCAGATACAGGAAGTGAACGGCCACCCAGTCATGGTGGAAACTGGGGGTGGAAGCTAAGAATACTGCAGACCTGTGTATGTATGTGTGTGTGTGTGTGTGTGTGTGTTTGTGTGATTTGTGAAACTGTGGTCTGTAAGAAAAGAGTCACATCAGGAAGTGATAAAGACTCAAGAAAGAACAATTTTATCTTTTTGTTTTTCAAAAACATGTTTTACTTCAAGCTGTTTGTTCCTCTCTTGCTCTTATTGGTTATTTTATATTTAATTTGGAACATGTCTGCTTTAAAATCAGCAACAACATCCCAGATGAATTGTTTCTCAGGTTGCCAGGTTTGCTCTTCGTCCTGCTCAGTTCTGGAGGCTTTCTCAGAGAGGCGACTGTTTTTATTTAAGAGCTTTCCACCAGATTAACTGTATTATTCTTACTGAGCTCTGTGTTTGTGTTGCAGAGGCCCAAAAGTTGGCTGTTATACACGGCGGATAGGCAATCCCAGCCACATAAAGCCAGAGCCTTGTCTGTTTCACAATGTATTTATTTGCTGCCTCAACAACTGCGGCTTATCCAGACTTTGTTTATGGAATATGAAAAATTCAGACGGAAAAGATCCAAACTGTGGCCGTTTTCACCATGGTCAAAGCTCAGTCAGTAAAACAGAAAGCAGTTAGGTTGTAAGAACTTACTGTTATGTTGATTCTGAGTTTTTCTTTTTATTTGGCAGATCCACCTAGCTTTGAATCCAAACAAATTTTACTGCTGCTTCCACTGTTGTTCACAATTCTAAAGTGAGAATAAAATATCATTGATTTACAATGACTATCTAATGGATCTTGGGTGTGATTGGTCCCCTTGCCACAACTCTGAGCTTTGCAAGCATTTTCCCCATACACAATCATTACAGAACGAACAGCAATAAAACTGCAAATACAGTTTTTCTAAGTGTCACAAACCGAAATGACTGCTTCTACTGTCAGAATTTGGTCCAATACAATTCGGAAAGTCTAGAAGAGCTACATGATTAAATAATTGGTGCTAGGAGCCGTCAGGAAGTCAGCCAGCTCAGACAGTGGAAGTCTCGGACTCACATGATCTCAACTGGCTTGGCTGGAGAAGTACCCAAAAACGGTGGCAATAAATTCCGTGATAATTCAGTGTGCTTTACATACATAAAAGCAATCAGGAACATCCATCCTCAGCTGCTTATCCTGCGCACAGGGTCGCAGGGGGCTGGAGACAAGCTTACATTGGGCGAAAGGCAGGGTACACCCTGGACAGGTCTCCAGTCCATCGCAGGGCCACACATAGACAAACAACCACTCACACTCACACCTAAGGACAATTGTAGAGACACCAATTAACCTAGGCTGCATGTCTTTGGATGGTGGGAGGAAGCCGGAGCACCCGGAGAGAACCCATGCAAATCACACAGAAAGGCCTGGGAGACCGGGGTTTGAACCCACGACCTTCTTGCTGTGAGGCGACAGTGCTAACCACTGCCCGCAATAAGGAACATACATATATAAAATACAATAAATATATGTAGCCGAAGCCTCTTGCTACGGGTAACCCCAGTACACACGCCGACTCAGGATCTCATCCAAGTAGTGACTTTATTTCACACACCGCACACAAACACACTCAACATGAAGAACTTTGCCCGGGCTGGCCGTGCGCTTCCCGGCTCATTCACACCAGTACCACAGGTCAGTCCTCCACCGGTCACACCAGCGTCCAACACAAATCTTTGCATGTAGGCTACAGCCTCACTGGCTGTTCTTCTTGTGACGGCAGGCAGCAGGCAACTGAGGTCCAGCACACTACTGCATTTGGAGGGAGAGCATAACTAGTGAATGAACAGCAGCTGTGACAATTTGCTCTCCCTGGCTCTGCTCACCTGAGCCACCTCCCCCTACCTCTCCCCACTGCAGCGGAATGCAAACCATGCCCACCTCCACAATATAATTAAAAGAACATACAAAGTACATAAAATAGAATTGAAACATAGTGGAAGTAGTCTCGACTGTGTGTTTGTATCTTTCAGAACACAGAAAAGACAACCACCAAGCAAAAGCCTGCCAGTAGGGCTAAGCTGTACACCTGAGGTCTACTTCAGGGTTAAAGAACAGAGTGCAAGACTTAGAGCTCAAGCATAGGTACATTTAAAAATTGTTAATTTGGGGCACATTTAAGACAAGTTCCAGTTGTATACAGCATAACAACTAAATGCTACTTCACTATGTTTAGTTTGGACAAGGTTTAAGCATTCTAAATGAGCCGTAGCTGTTTAATCTGCATGTCATAGTAACTCTGTCAGATTCATAACGAAGTAACTCCTCAATAATACTGTAACCAATCATTGTTATGTTTAGTCACTACTGGATCCAAGAGCAGACAAATAGACTGAGGTTGGAATGAAACACAAGGGGTTTTATTCAGTATTTTACAGGGATTTTGCAAGTGAGGGGATTGCACGGGCAGAGGCAGGTTATCCTCCAATCTTCCAAAGCGACAACCTGGGATGAAGGCAAACACAAAGACAGTTCATTAACTGCTCAGCAAAAGAGAGAAAAAAAAACTTAACTTCTATATGAGGCCGTCCATAGCATGAGTACCACAGATGTGGTAATTGTAGTAATTGTGACAGGTCTCTCATTGTTTTTAACACAGAGGTATCCATACTTCTTTTTTTCTTAATGAATGTCTGATAGCAGTGATCCACAACTATTTGCTGCAAATCAGATGTTGTCGAGCCAATCTGATTGCATCCCATTTTCAATGCATTCTGTGTTAATTTTCACACGCAACAAATTGGCATGAGTATTTCCTGATCAAGATGAGATGTCCAGATGTAGATTGCACGTTGCATACAAAACTCCTGCAATAAAAAGTGTTTTGTTGACATGGAAGACAGCGAGATGTGGGCATGTTAGTACTGTTGAAATATGTGAGACTATCCTTTAAGACTGGTTGAGCTAAACAAAAGGTCAGGGGGTCAAAAACATCCTTAGAAAATGAACTGAAACCATGGCTGCCCTCACATAACCTACGAGCAATTTGTAGTCAGAGCTAAAACAGGTCCAACTTAGTAAAAGTCCTTTTGCTACCTTGCAGAATAGATGACATGCACCAAGAGGAGCAAGTCTTGTCCTCATATAAACACAAAAACACACACATTTACACTTGCACCACATGTACACATGCACGGCCTGGGAAAGTCATTATCATAGCGGGTTTCACACTCTTCTCATTTATGTCTTGTTCCACTGTCTGCCAGCCAGTATTCCACCACATTTATAGCCTAGAGTGTGAACGTGTGTGTTTGTGTGTGTGTTTGCATGAATTGTATATGTACATGTCTTGTGTGTGTGTGTGTGTGTGTGTGTGTGAAACTCCAGAGCGAGTTGTTCCATCTCCACCAGCTGCCAGACCACGTCTGATCTCTCCCAGCATGCATTAACACACACATTTTTTTTTTTTATGATAAGAGAACTTGATGGACTAATGTCGTATTAAAGATTAACGCAGCAATTTGCATGAACACACAAATATCCTGAGGTTGCCATTAAAGGGAATATTTCCACACGGAGGCGACCACAGAGATCGAGGCCCCTCACATGCATTTAACAAGAGGCTACAAGCAGAAAATGACCAATGACATCAGCTTCCCAAAGCACGTGTGTGTGTCTCATTTTAGAATGCTACAGTTTGAAAAGAAGAGTTCCAGTCCTAACAGGGAAACAAAAAGAATGCACATATAAATATGTGACTTGCACATTTCTCGTATGCATCTGTTGCATGCCTCTTGGTGTTCCGTTCGAGATCAGTCAGTTTAAACATCATATTACATGGCTTATCTAGTCATGCTTTTAGACACGCAGGGGTCATTGTACATTCTTTTATTCCTGCACACAAAATCCCAACAGGCTATTCATTTGTCTTAAACAAAAATGTGTTGACTGTGTAGTACTCTGCAGCCAGGAGCAAATCATGCATCTTTTAACCTCCTTACACTGGGATTATTTTAATGTTTACCTTTATACCTGCAATGCTTCCTGGAGGCTACAGAAACAAGTTGCGAACACAATACTGACATATCATCGCCTTTGAAGATGAAAACAGTTACCATACAGCAGTTGACTGGCTCTTTAGCTGCCAAATGTACTATGCTCACCAGCTAGTCGCTAACTGTGTCTGTCTGCTGTTTGGTGCAGGGCCGGTAGAGTACAGTGGCTTTTTAGAGCTTTTTCTGTAAAAACAGCTGCCTGTTGTGGCAGAAAATGACTCTATAAGTGCAGTGAGAGGGAACCAGAACTGCCAAGTTACGACTGGACAGCAAAATCATGAGCTGAAACGTCTCGGGTTACGTATGTAACCCTGGTTCCCCGAGAAGGGGAACGAGAGACTGCGTCGGTTACGACACTATGGGAACGCCTCTAGGCGAAGCAGGTCTGAACGTGAATGAAATCACTCCAATCCTATTGGCCTGTTGCTAGAACAGTAAGGTGTGACGGAATAACCGGAGGAGTATAAAGCACACCTGTACACACTCATCATTAGCTTAAACTATGAAGCAGGCGCTTCAGGCGGGGAGAGAGGTGCGGCGGGCCGACGCAGTCTCTCGTTCCCCTTCTCGGGGAACCAGGGTTACATACGTAACCCGAGACGTTCCCCTTCGAGGGAACTCGAACTGCGTCGGTTACGACACTATGGGAACGAGATACCCACTAAACCGTGCCGAAAACCCCGCCTGCCCCTGTGTGCAATAAAGTGGCACGACTAAGAGGAGAGCGCACGAGTGCCAGGTGCCGAAGGAAGGTCAAGACTGTAAAACTGAATGAATGTGTGTGGAGTGGCCCAGCCAGCCGCTAAACAACATCCTGCAAGAGGCCCCGGAAAGGAGGGCTCGAGAGGCCGCCTTGCCTCTGGTAGAATGAGCCCTCACAGCCACAGGTGAAGGCAAACCGCGCACCTGATAGGCCAGGGAAATAGTCTGAACAATCCAGTTGCTAATAGTATGTTTGGATGCAGGGAGCCCGGCCCTGGGAGACCCAAAACACACTAGCAGCTGGTCAGCCTTCCTCCAACGGGAGGACCTCAGAGTGTAAATACTCAGTGCTCTGACAGGGCAGAGCAGATGAAGTCTCCCGTCCTCCGCCGTCACATGAGGTGGAGGATGAAATGCCTGCAGCAGTGTGGACCCTGCCGCACAAGAAGGCACTTTAGGGATGTATCCTGAATATTCCCCGGGGCAAACTCCAGGCTTTGCGGGGAAACCGAAAGCGCTTGGAGCTCCCCCACCCTCCTCAGAGAGGTGATAGCAAGGAGAAAGGCCATCTTGAGGGTCAAGTGCTTAGCCTCAGCTGACTCCAGGGGTTTGAAGGGGGCCTCAGCCAACGCCCCAAGAACCACTGCCAGATCCCAGGTGGGAACCTTGGACCGAGTCGCAGGTCTCATCCTCCGGGCACCACGGAGGAAAAGTACAACCAAGGGAAGTTTCCCCAAGAACCCCTCCCTCAGAGGGGTGTGGAAAGATGAAATAGCTGCCACGTACACCTTGAGGGTGGAAGGGGAAAGACCAGCAGAGAACCGGTCCTGGAGGAACTCAAGTACCTGAACCACCGGGCAGGTAACAGGGTCCACCGACCGCTCACTACACCAAGTGGAGAAAACACTCCACTTCAGGCCGTACATCCTCCGTGTGGACGGGGCCCTGGGCTCAGGAGGGTCTCGACTGCTCCGGCTGTTAGACCCGCCTCTAGGTACTGTGCCCCCTCAGGGGCCAGACCCACAGTCGCCATATGGCGGGGCAAGGGTGAAGAACCCGGCCCTGCGCCTGGGACAGCAGGTCTCTCCTCAGAGGGAACCGCCACGGCGGGCCGTCCAGGAGCGACATGATGTCCGAGAACCACACCCGGGTTGGCCAGAACGGGGCTATGAGCAGTAGGCCGACATAGTCCTGGCGGACCCGCTCCAGAACCCCGGGAGCAGAGCGACTGGGGGAAAAGCGTACAGACGTAGCCTCGGCCACGAATGTACCATGGCGTCCAGACCCAACAGGGCTGGAGGAACGAGAGAAACCATAGCGGGCAGTGCGTAGTCTCTTGAGACGCAAACAGATCCACGTCTATGGGGCCGAACTCTTCGCACAAGAGCTCCACCACTTCGGGGTGAAGTCTCCATTCCCCGGGCCTCAGCCCCTGCCTCAACAGCAGGTCTGCTCCCTGATTCTGCGTCCCCAGGAGATACATCGCCCTGAGCGATAGTAACCTCTGCTGGGACCACAGGAGGATCTGACGTGCCAGTCTGTCCAGAGGGCGCGAGCGCAGACCGCCCTGGTGATTCAGATAGGCCACCACCGCTGTGTTGTACTCCTCGGAACGAACCAGGACGTGGTGGCCTTGGAGATCGGGCAGGAAACTCCTTAGAGCCTGGAACACCGCCAACATCTCGAGACAGTTGATATGCCACTCGGATTGATGCACCTGCCAGGATCCCCTTGCAAAGCGGCCGTCCATGACCGCGCCCCAGCCCATGAGGGAGGCGTCTGTCGAAATAACCAGCCGGCGACAAGACCCTCCCAGCACGGGCCCCTGGGACAGGAACCAAGTTTCCTTCCAAACTGATAGGGAACGAAGACACTTGCGCGTAACCCAAATCAGACGGAGAGGATTTCCCCTCGGGGAAAAACCCTTGTTCCTTAGCCACCACTGCAGGGGTCTCATGTGCAGCAGTCCAGATGGTATTACGCTGGACGCAGCCGCCAGGAGACCCAACACTCGTTGAAAGTGTTTCATAGTGATGGCGTGGCCTAACTTCACCCCTTTCACGGCAGCCAATATGGTGTCGACACGTGCCGGAGACAATTGTGCCCGCATCGTTGTCGAATCCCATGCAACCCCTAGGAACGTAGCCCGTTGGGTGGGCGCCAGCACGCTCTTCTTTGCGTTGAGCCTCAGCCCTAAACGCCGCAGACGAGCCAGAACGACATCTCGATGCCGAACCGCCAACTTTCGAGACTGGGCTAGGATGAGCCAGTCGTCGATGAAGTTGAAATCCGGATGCCCCGGAGCCTCAGCGGGGCCAGTGCTGCATCCATACACTTGGTGAATGTGCTAGGGGAAGTGCCAGGCCGAATGGAAGAACCCGATACTGGTAAGCCACACCCCCGAAGGCAAACCTCAGGAACTTCCTGTGAGAAGGACGGATGGAGACCTGGAAATAGGCGTCCTTTAGATCTATCGTGACGAACCAATCCTCAGATTGGATGTGCGTCACGGTGGCGGGGATGATGAGCATCTTTAACCCGAATCTCCTCAGAGACCGGTTAGAACCCGCAGATCCAAAATAGGGCACGCAGCCCTCCGTCCTTCTTGGGGACTATGAAGTACCGGCTGTAGAACCAGCGTCTCTGTCTGGGGGGGAGACACGTTCCACGGCCCCTTTCCTCAGCAGAGTACAAACTTCCTGTCCCAACACCGGACCTTGCTCCGGGCGGACCACAGTCCAAACCACCCCCTCTCTTCTGTTGAATTTGGAGGGCGGGTTTTGAACTGTAGTCGATACCCATCTATGGCAGTGCGCAGGACCCGCGGAGAAATGTTCGTCAGGCTCCGCCAAGCATCTGCAAAGTCTGCCAACGGAACCAGCCCCTCGGGGCTGGTGGTCGGTGTCTCGTGTGATCTTCTGGTGGACCCCTGAAGCCCCAGAACGGCAGGGGGGAACCGCCGAAGATCCAAGG
Source organism: Micropterus salmoides (assembly GCF_014851395.1). Lineage (NCBI taxonomy): Eukaryota > Metazoa > Chordata > Actinopteri > Centrarchiformes > Centrarchidae > Micropterus > Micropterus salmoides. The sequence goes on along the minus strand of NW_024041151.1, from coordinate 27,224,894 downwards.
TGAGTGAGTCGGGATGCCGTCCGCCTGCAGACCCTCGGGGCAGGCAGTACGGCGCGGACTCGATGGTGGCAGGTGCGTCCTGAACGTGTAAACGGCGGGATAACATCACCTGTTGCCACGGCGGAGGGGACTGGATGACGGTCCTCAGATCGCATCTCTCAGACGGCTGAGGGTGAGAGCGCCGTCTCGCTGCCCCAGCTCCTCGGGGGGCCCCCGAGAAGCGACACTCTGCTTCCTCTCTTCTCCGTAGGAGCTCGTAGAGGGAAGGGACCTACGCCTGCCTTGGGTCCAGACCGGCGAGGGAGGTACTGGCGGAATGCTTCGCACTGCGTCTAACGCTTCGTGGTTCTGCGAAGCTCCGCCAGATCTTCCTCGGAGGGACCCCCCCTCTGAACCATCTCCTGTAGCAGGTTGGCTTGGTAGGCTTGAAGCACCGTGGTGTGCAAGCTCGCACCTGCCTGGCCCGCTGCCATGTACGCCTTCCCCACGAGCGTGGATGTGGTGCGACATGGTTTGGATGGTAACGCCGGCTTCTCCAGGGAGGACGCAAGTCGAGGGGAGAGATAGCTAGCAAGCTCATCCTCCACCCGAGGCATCCTCCCATAACCACGGTCCCTAACCCCCATCACATTACTGTAGTTCAGTGATCGGGGTGTGGAAAGCCATGTAGAGAAGGGTCTGCCCCATGATTACTCAGTTCATCATGTAAATCAGGAAAGAATGGCAGAGACCGGCGTGGAGGTGGCGTGTGGTGCTTAAGAAACCTTTCATCAAGCTACCACTAGCCTGTGGTGTCTGCTCCTCTTTTCTCCTTTTGTTTTTTTTCGGCCAGTTGATGTTGAGCTTAGCCACGGCTCTAGTCACCACCTCCAGCAGCACGTCATAGTCGGGCGCGGCCAGATGACGCCGCCCCGACACCCGGAAGTCATCGTCCACTGCACTGAGCACGTTCGCCTCCTCGGAGTCGGATTGCTGCAGCGTCTCCGGATCCAAACCGCGAGCGGGAGAAGCCGAGAACGGGCTCCCGAACGAGGAAAGGAAGCGTCGGAGCCAGCGGATGAAGGTCGGGAAAAAGCCTCAGCCGTCCCGAAATCCTCCGACAGATCACGCTGTGAACCCCATGAGTGAAGCCGCCGGGCCGCCTCAGCGGCCGCAGGGCCCGCACCACGGGGAAAACTTATCCGGCCATCCTCGGAAAGAGAGCCATGCTGTACCTCAGTACCCGCACGGAAAGGGCTTCGCAACGGGCGCAGGCAGCCCCCTCGAGAGCTGCCCGTGCGTGCTCCATCCCCAAACATGAGACACACATCTCATGAGAATCTCCATCCCTGATGTACCGAGGGCAAGAAAAAACACACCTTCTGTACATCTGGTTGCCGGACATGCTGGTAGACTTCTTCTTCAGGTAAGACACACTGCTTGTAGGACTGGAGCTTTCTTCAAACAACATACAGAGCGCCTGCTGAATAGAAAAAAGCTAATGATGAGTGTGTACAGGTGTGCTTTATACTCCTCCGGTTATTCCGTCACACCTTACCGTTCTAGCAACAGGCCAATAGGATTGGAGTGATTTCATTCACGTTCAGACCTGCTTCGCCTAGAGGCGTTCCCATAGTGTCGTAACCGACGCAGTTCGAGTTCCCTCGAAGGGGAACTCACTATTTAGCGTCGTAAAATGAGCAAAGTCTTTCACGTTGTCTCTTTTTTTTACACTGTCATTTGAAACATTGCTTTTCTCAAAATATTGATTATAGCCACTTTGAGGCTCTTGATAGCCTGACTCTGTGCTATATTTCTGCTTTTTTAATGCCATACAAGCCTGTAGTTTTAGGGTCCACAGTTTTGGTTTGTTCTCAGCGATCTCATCAACCTCGTTTCCAGCAGAAGGCAGCGGTTTCCCTTTGGAAAAACACAAATGCATGAATATCACACACACACATGCACATAAGCAGGAGGAAGAGATACAAACACAAACATTTCTATATATTAGTCCACTGTTTTTAGTTGCACTTTGGTTCTTTGTTGGGACAATTTTATTGAACTATGAAACGACACTTTGGTGTTTTTCCAAATAAACAGTTCACACCACTCAGATTTGTTTTTGTACCCGACGTTGGAAACTGTAGGAGGCCTTACAGGAGACTCATTGTCCCAGACATCCTCCACTCATCACGTTTGATGTGTTTACTGTAATTTATTTTTAATTGTTGCTGCAGCAGTTTGTTTCAGTTGACATTTTCTTTTTCTTCAGGCTGTTTGATGTCACTGGTATCTTCTTTATCACTTCTCAGAAACTGTTTCATGTTCACTATTCTCACCTATTCAGTAACCCACAGAAGATATAAATTGAACCACAACTTTTTTTTCAAAAAGCCAATGAACAAGAACAGGTAGAAAAAGTATCCTGCCACAGTACTATTCAGGGCTTTTTATTTGTCTCTTCATGTCTAATTTCTTGGCATCTGATAAATTTTCATGGGAGTTCATGGGCTGAATTCTTTGATCATTTTCAGTGTCTGTGTCCTAGTTAAACACCACATACTAGTATATAGATGAAGAAAGATGAAGGAGCCTGGACCTGCTAAACATTTAAAATTTTAAATCATGAATAAAAAATGCTAATCTACCGTTTGAAGGATAAGGCTGGCATGATTCAATTTTGTTTTTTATTTGTTTTAATATATAATTTGTCTCATTAATTTACTTAAACAGTTTTTAGGAAATGTAACTGAAACTGATGTTAAAAGTGAATTTGTTGGGGACTATTTTCAGTGGCAGATTAATACTGATTAGGTTCTCTAGTTAGTAATTACAGCAGCAGGACGGGGTATGTGGGACTGAGTCAAATTAAACTACATTGTGTGTGTTCTTAGTGATGAGGGACCATGTCAGCCAGTGCAATAGTGTGGAACACTGATGTGTTTTTTAGGAGTTTTTGGACAATAATGGAGCTCTATGGCACAGAGGAATATATGCTGTGCTCAACTTCGGAAAGGCATTGGAGTCATGGAGAGATCTCCGCTTTGTTTTGAAGATAAAAACCGATCCAGTGTTGGCTATCACGGAATGGTGCGCTAACAGTACTACACTGCATGTGAAATATATTGTGATTTTATGTTTTAGTTGGATCAAGTTAGATAATGTTAGCTTGCCGGCTAGCGGCAATCAGTTGCTGATGTTACCCATTGCAAAAAACAGTAGTTGTATGGCTTGCCACATTACTTCACCAGCTAACGTGATCCATATTACTATCTTATGTAGTCTACTGGTAGTATGTCAAAGTGTTGATTTAGCCTGTAAGAAAATGATACATGAAATGAATCCAAAAGGCTATCTTCCATTCCAAAAAGTAGGTTCTTTAGAACATAATTTTGTTTTTGTAAGATCACTCCCAAACTCCACAATGATCAGTCTGCCCCTGACAGATACACAAATAGTTATTGAAAAGCAGGCAGGCGAGCACCGATGTATCATGTAGGCTAAATGCAGTCAATGTAGCGTAATCATGCAACGAGCATGGATTAGTTCAACGTAAAATAAAAATATTGCTGTAACGTTGTAAGTTTGTTGAGTTTCCAGAATTTTGTGTGACGTCTTCTGTATGTCTCTTTTTTTTAGCCGATGCCCAGAGTGCTCATTCATTAGTTTGAGCGCACGCAGGAGCACATGCTTGGAAACTTAGTGGTTGCAATCTGAAACCTCACCGCTAGAGGCCGCTGAAAACTACCCATGGCCCCTTTAAGAGTGTTATTGCCAGGTTCACAGACACACACACACACGCACATATGTAAACTTATACATATGTATACAAAAACATATATGTATATGTAAAAGCATATAAAGTTTAAAGAATGGCATGAAATTAAAGAATAGAATATGCAAGAACATCATTTATATTCTGTGACATTTGAAAAAAAAACAGAGGCATCTTTAACGACAAAAAACTTTATCTATAATATCTATATCTTCAATTAGTCGCAAAAACAGCTACGGTTCTCCAGGTTCATACAAGGCTGAGCAGGACGCTCCTGCCATGTTTCATGTGCAACATACCTCAGTGCGTTGGTAGAAGACGAACGCTTTGATCTTGGCGCATGTGTAATTGTAGGTTTGTGACTCTGAGGCCTCAGAACTCATCAAGCTGTCAGAGTTCAACATGTATGTACTATCAGAGCGATGACACATTGTGTTACTGTAATCAGGCGATGACAATGTGCGTGTGTAAACCCAGTGACTAAAGGTGTATACTAAATATAGTATAGAGTGTGTCTTCTGTGTGTTTGCTTGTTAAGGCAAACTCAGTGTCAAATGCATTAACTGACTATTACTGTATGACTCAAATGTCCATTTCTGTTCATGTATTTACATGTGGCTTACAAGTAATCTTAATTTACCTATTCTACTTACCTTATTCTGATTGATTGATTTAGGTTAATTAGAAATGTTACCAAAGCAGGAGCTACACAAACTTTATATAGACTTTATTTTTCCTACAGGATTGAGCGAGTACTCTGTTGAAACGAGTATTCAGTACACTCTCTAAATTCTTCCGTCTCACGGAGAAAAGAAGGGTCAGGTCACAAACATCTGTTATTATATTATGGGATTATTATTATAAAAAAAACCTGCCTGATACATTCACAGTCAACTTTTTACAAGTATGATTCTCAGAGTAAAATGTCAATATCGGTTTTCTGATAAACTGTAACTGGGTGGCTTCTGCTGCTTGTGACCACCTTACATTTAAGCAAGTATTTGTCCAGTATCTGTGAGTTTTTCCCTAAAAACAGCTGCCTGCTGCTGGAAACAAGTTTTAATGACTACGCTGACAATGAAATAGTAAATGTGCCGTAAAACCAACATTATGTTCTAAATAAGGCAAACAATTTCAGGGAAACTGCAGAGTTGGCGATGATTCTCTGTTGGTTTGTCACTACGAACGATTACTTTCACATACACATAGTCATCTAATCAATTGTTCATCATCATGGTACGTCAGGTAAACTTCTCTGTGTTTCGCAGTATACTGGAGTTTTTAAATCTGGTGACGACATTCCTGTGCTGGCACACTGGTAGTGATGGGTTTTACGCCAACCAGCAATGATTGCTTTGCCAAAGCTGAAGGAGGAGTGACCCCACGGTGACAAGAGAAACATAGAACTTTTTTGGAGAAAAGTAACAATGTGTTATGTTTCTGAGATGTGTAAGAGATCAAGCTGGTACATGTATGTTTGTGTTGTTCCTCTATTTGTCTGATTCTTGAGCATAAATCTAAAAATGTGTAGGTACAGTATCTGTGTGCACGTGTCTAGCTTTGTTCGTTAGTGTATATGTTACCAGCCCTGTATGTCAGTGTATCAGACATCAACACACACAGACAGACTCAGACACTTTATGAGCCAATCAAGTTTAATGACTCTGTAGTCTCAATGATGCTTTAAGTGCAAAATATAAATTACATGAGAATTCAGAGAATGTATATCTGTCTGATACAACCCACCGAACCCCCTTTTTTATTTATTCATTCAATTCCGCCACTTCAGTCTTATTTTCAAATTAAAGTCAGCATGATGTAAAACAAAATGTTTTTAAGACATCAATACTAAATGTATGAACAGCGATCTTGGCGGAGATTTTCATTCAGTTAAAGATGTGATAAGCTGGTGAACTTTGTGAATGGACTGTACAACTTAACAACAACAATAAAATGTGATCTAATGCAGTATTAAATTGTCATACAAGCTAAATAAAAAGCGCAAAACTGATAACTGAACTAAATACCATGATGTCCTGTATGCTTAACTTAATAAACTATTACACAGTAACAATTTGTTCAGTTTATACATTGCTTTTCCAAATATATCCACACATGTAGATGTACACACACACACACACACACACACACACCCACAATGTTCAGAAAATTACTCACATGCTTGGAAAAATAATAATATATATATAGACTTTTACACACCCAGAAAAAAAATGCTTCTCCTCCCCTTGTTCGACAGTTTAAGACAAATCAGTCTGGTGTTGCAGACAAATTCTCAATTATCCAGAAAGACCTCAGTCAGATGATTTTCTTCTGTCTGTGAGGAAGCTGAATCACTGTCCTACCACTGACACTATATGTTACTTTTTCCCCCCAGAGCCTGTCACTACATGTCCTTAAATTAACTTCATACACAACAAGAATGTGTGTGTGTGTGTGTGTGTGCATAAGAGAGAGGCTGACAAAGTTGCTTCTGTCTGAGCTGTAAATGTCTGCATGTCTTCATCCATGTATTTGTCTTTGCATTGTGTGTGTGTGTGTGTGTGTGCGTGCGCGTACGTGCGTTTGCCCCCACACCACCACAGCACCAACCACAGGAAGAGTGGGAGAGAGAGAGAGGAGAGGTGGACCACGGAGCGGTTAACCTCATGACATCACAAGCTCCGACCTGATTGGCTGCTGCCAGAGGCTGGAGGGTTTATAAGCCAAAGAGGAGCCTCGGTTTCAGCAGCAGCATCACTGAGCAGTGAACAACATCCAGGGAAACCCGGGAGATAAACTAAAGGCAAACCACGTCTGTCTGTTTCTGCTCCCCATTCGGCAGCCGCTAAACTCCTGAAGCTTCCTCCGTCTGCAAACAAGGTCAGAATAAATATATGACAAACTGAACCTTATATTTACTGTGTACGATGATTGGTTGGAACTTTTTCTGCAGCACTGGTGGTGTGATGGGAGGTGGGTATGCAGGACAATATTTGTAAAAGCTGCTGGAAATATGCTTTATTTACCCTAAAGAAAACAATTCAACATTTACAATATGTCTACGTTCTTTCATGCATTTGAAGTACACTATATGGCCAAAGGTATCTGGACACCCCTGTCTACATACTTTTGGCCTGGGTCTGTTATTCACTGTTTGGGCTGAGCCTCTTATAGTTCCAATGAAGGGAAATCTACAGGTACAGTATGCAGAGATATTTTAGTCAATAGTGTGCATCCATCGTGGAAAAGATTCTTCCCACAGTAGGGTTTGGTTATCCTCCATAAAAGCGCAGCAGTGTATTGCAGTTAATTACAAGTTCTTTTTTAAGACTTTATGGAGGTCCGCCTGGGATTGGTCAGAGGTGCAGCCAAGGGAGCTGTGTTTGATTGGCTGATTAGTATCACAGTGACTCTCCAGGGCAGGAAGGGGAAGCTGCGGGCAACAGGAAACAAACCTCTGGATTATGTATCACATGACCAGGACCAGGACGAACCACACAGAGTAAACACACACATATTGATTAACTACCAGCTCAGTCAACTACGTTTTTCTTTTTAACTTTAGCACTAAAGAGTTTTAAAGAAGATCTTTTTGTAGGTGTTTTGTTTTCCAAAGAAAGACCAAAGCCCAGCAGAGTTTCTGAGTTACAAAAGGTTCTGTTCTTCTATGGAAGTAAATAAGCACTAAACCCATTTGAGTGCTGTTCATTCTGCAAAGAATACCGTAGCAGAAGTATATAACTTCGTCTGAGATCTTCTCTCCCTTGTAACCTTCACTTTAGGCAATCTGTGTCCCCTTAGCACAAACTCAAACTGAGATCTGAGACTAAAGTGTTTGTTTTCACCTGGAAGTGAGGAAACATCCCGTTTAACTATTTGATGTCTGCTCGATTGAAAAATTCTAAATTAATAAATTCACAGTTCACATGTTTGCAATTAATTTTCAGTGTCGTAGTGATTCCCAAATCTTTTGGCTTGTATAGGAAAACTATGTCTACTCACAACCACTTGGCCGCTTCGTTATCAATAAGGTACTAGCAGTTCAACAAGATGATGTTCCTTTCTCAGGTTTCATGTCAATAGTTTTTAGAAGCACCAAGAGAGAAAACTATCCAGTATTTTATAATAAAGGTTAGAGAAAGTCTCTGGATGCCTGGCAAGTCTCCAGGAAATCAAAGCTCCTGGCAAAGAAATAATCTGAGCCATCACCCCTTGTAAAACCACAGCTAGCAGTTTAACACTTTGGGTTTCATATAACAAAAGAGACATGACATGTTAATTAGTGAGCTTTGGAGGGGCTGTTTGGCAGATGTGGTCACGTTTTAACATAACCAGGCTAACTGTTAACCGCTGTTTCCAGTCTTTATGCAAAGCTAAGCTAATTCCTTGCTAGCTTTAGTGTACATAAATGAGACTGGTATTGATCTTCTCTCAATTATTAAAACGGAAAACAAATCTGAAACTTAAATCGGTCCTCACAAAATAGACTTACACGAGCACACCAATGCAGATTCAATTCCTGCATCTGTTGGGAGGACTCATTGACATTTCCTAGACCCTAATCTTAGAATTATCCTAAACCAAATTCTAGCCTTAAGTCTAAAACCAAATCTTGATCTCCTTAAAGAGTCCTTAAAAGACCTGAGGCTTCTAAATATGTGTCCACTCTCCAAGCCTAAAACTCCTACCAGCCCTCACAAAGACAGACGTACAGAAATACACACATGCATACAGTCATATGGGCGTCTGTCATGTTTCTGCTGCACTGTGGCTTTCCAGTTATAACCTGGTGAATTACACAGTATAGGAAGAGTCCATCATTAAAGATAGAAGCAGACACACAGACTGGTCCTCCCACAGCATAGCTTGGTACAGTTAGGGAACAGAGAAAAAAAGAAATGTTTTAAAGCGGATGTTGAGGGATCCATAATACTGCCATTTTGCTGTTATTTCACTGTAAAAAGTACTTTAAACATCTACAGTTAAAGTTGCTGTTAGCTGTCAATAAATCCAGTGAAAAGACCAAAACCAACAATAACCTGATTCCAGTAACTAGTGTTGTGTCTACCCAAAGAGATATATCTTATTCCACTGTGCCATAGAGCTCCATTGTTGTCAAAAAACTATTAAAAAAACACCAGTGAGCCACACTGTTACACTGGCTGACATGTTAACTACACACATTGTAATTTATTTCAACTCCATCCCACATAAACTGTCCTGCTGCTCAAAATACCTTGAAATGTGTATTACTCCTCATTTGAAAATAGTCCCCAACAAATGCACTATTTACTCCTCTTTAAGGAAGTTTTTTTAAATGAGCCTAATTTGTGGGCAATGTTTTTTATGTTAACATCTTCAATAAAACCAATGAGCTTAGAGCTGAGAGTCACAGACAATTGCCTAAATGATATACTGACACTCATTTGTAGAAACATCTTGAAACAAGGCTCTGAGTTCGTGTGGATTTATGGCTGATTTGAAGATAATTGGCCTTAAGGCCTAAATGAGTTTGTCATGTTGTACAAATGTGAACTTAAATACTTAGAGAGTGCTTTACAGAATGATTGGTGGAAATGTAGACAGTATGATGCTGTTTTTTTCTCTTAATCTCCTTTCTTTCATCTCCTTTTAATATCATACCTCTTATTTTTTCACACCTTTTGGACCAGAAACAGCCAGAAACAGCCAGAAACATCCAGTCTCTGATGCTTGATACTGTATCGAAAGAGAGTTGTCAGGGACACTCAACCACTTGTCTGTAATTAAGGACTTAATGACTTCCTTTGACTTACCAAGGCCTCAGGAAGTGCCACTGCTAGTCATGTGACAATGCAGCCTCCATTTTTAGGAAGGAATCTGGGCGAGAGCATTTATTGACGAGACTTGCAGCTCATTTTCAGTTTGACAAGTCATTGTGTTTCCTGCGAAGTTATGGCATCCGGACGAGTATTTTGGTGTCGTACAAGCTCAACGTGTCATGATTAAGTTTTATTGTTTTATTGTGTTATACGATGATGTTTCATTGTGGGACTTGTGTGTTTCTGGTTTTCTTCCCATCCAGACACCAAACTGTGACACAATGAAAGTGGCCGTTGTTTTTGTTCTGCTCTTCGCCACAGTTCTCTGCCGGCCGGTCAGTCATTTTCCCTGTCAAGTCAAAAGTTTTCAACATTATTTTTGTCTTTTACGTACTTTCTTGCTGTCTGTTCAATTTCTATATATCTTTGTTTGCTTTTTAGGCGAGAAAACCTTCTGACAGCAGTTCAGAGAGCTCTGAGGAAGTGGTGAGTATCTGGGGAGAGAGAGACAGAGACAGAGAGAAGACTGACTTCCACAATAATTAATGTTGGTCTTGTCCACAGGTGAGACGACCAGCAGCTCAGCCCATCAGGAAACAGGCAGCAGTGGTTCCTCAGACCCGTGCAGCACCTGTACAGGTAAAATATTCCTTCACTTCATCCACTTGTTCTTGTTTCCATGCCATTTTGTTAATTCTCCCTTTTCTCCCCTCTGCTCGCCTGTTCTGAGTTGCATTATGGGAAATTTGTTTTTTGGAACTTGACCCATACTAGCAACTAAAACTCAGGATGTCTTTACCCCTGCTTCTTCTATTTGGACCTTTCCTTTTTTAAATATGTCTCATGTGAGTGCTCTAACTTTATGGAAGTGCAAAACTAAATCAAAGTACCTCTTCAAGTCCTGCATCAATACCTCATCCTGAGGCCCTGTCTTGTCAGCCAGTAAGGACCCAAAAGCCTATTTTTGCCCCCAAGGGCCCATAGACGGTTAATCCATGTTTCACTCTTCTGGGTAGAATCATCGTCAGGGCTCAGTCAGTTGACATTTACAGATTGACAGTGACTGGCAGGCCACAATTTGCTGTTGTCAATGGCTTAAAATCCAGCAACCCTGTTTCAAAAGCACACAAAACACAAAGTACATGTATGATGTGGCCCTACATATCCAAATGAAAGACATTTCGTGTTGTTATACCATCACAGTGTGGACTCCCTGATCACCTTAAGTGGAGTTCTTTGGATCTTAACATCTCAGAGACTGGAAATGATTAATGGGGAAAACTCCTCAATCTTTTTAAAGTTAGGAAAGACTCTAAGAGCTGTCACTCACTGAATTAGTCCTCACTACAATTTTGTTGAAAAGCAACCTTCTGTAACCTTCTGATTTATTTTGTAATGCAGCAAAGACAAAGAGCCATCCACTAATTAACTTTCTTTGACTGGCATTTGCCTGAGACATGAATGAAGCAGCAACAAAAAACAGTAAAAGGTAAAAAGAGGATTCATTATGTCTCTCTGATGTTGCAGAATGTTGTAGCAGCAGCAGCAGCAGCAGCAGCAGCAGGAGCTGCCGGCTCAGATGAGAGCACAGAGAGTTCAGATGAAGACAAGGTGACACATGTCAAATCAATAATTTAAATAAAAACAATATTTTATCAGGAGAACAATCAAGTTTTTATCTCTCTTTCTGGTGAAGTTTATGACTTTGTGCTTTAATGATTTTCGCAGCAGGCAGCAGCAGAGGCTCCAGTACAAGTAAGATCTGACAGCACGGACACAGCTTTGTCCTCAGACACAGCCTCTGTCAACAGCAAGGACAATGAAGACAGCAAGGATGATGATGATGATGACGATGAAGCAGAGGAGAATGTGAGTTAAAAACGCACTTTCTGTTTGTTGGTGGACAATGTTGGTGCCGCTGCTTAACATTTTAACATTTAAATGCCAGTAAAATGGTCTGTATATGTGTAGCCTACCGACCTTGAGACCAGATAATGCCCCAGACACTGTTTTGTTGCAGATGTTAGAGGTTTCTGATCTGTCAAAGTTTCAATTTTAATTTATCAACTATGAATTACTTCAGGCTTCACGCCAGAACCATCCATGTGTGTGGAAAAGCAAAAACAAAGCTTTAATTAGGACGGAAAGACATCAACAGCTAATGATTATTACAATTCAACCGAATTATTGTAAACAAAATGCTTCATCATCAACAAATACCAAAGGAAAAACAAAAACACAATGGAAAATACTACCAAATAAGTCTGAATTCATAACAGTAAGAAACGTAAGAAATGTAATAGATATCATTCTCAAGACTGTGTTAACTACTCAAATATTGTAGTCCTGCTAGAAATGGCCTTTTTATTTGTTTCCCACCTCTGTATCTCCAGGAGACCGAGGACAATGAATCCAGCGACAGCTCCGAGTCGGGCGAGTCGGGCGAGTCCTCCACCCCCGCTCCCACCACGGCCAACCCTGTGGTCGTCACAGATGGACCCGTGGCTGAAACCACTCCTGATCCCATCATGCCTACCATCGTCACCGACACGGACGAAGCCCGCGGTGACAACCTGGGAGGCTACCCCAGCGACTACAAGTCCATTGTTTACGTGGAGGACAAATCCGACCACAAGGTTCCTGCTCCCTACAAGTCCTACGAGCTCGTCGGCACAGGAAAGAAGATGGCCTATGACATGAAAGACGGCAATGAGGTGGAGAAGTCACTGCAGGTGTACAAGGTACAGGTTAGTTTGAGCTTCCTGAGAGTGGCCGTCAATAGAGTCCAAATTGAATTTAATTAAGCATTACGCTGCTGTAGAATGTGCTGTTGCAAGCAGCTACCACAACTGCATTTGTACCATTTTGGGACACATGGGTAGTGTTTACAAAATACTGACATAGAGCTGGTGCTTAAAAATGTAGCTAAACTCCAAACTTTTTCTCACTTCAATCTACAAAAGATACCAAAATGTAAAACAACAGTAGACATGTGCCTTTTACTTGTACTTCAGCTAACATTTTAAACTCCTTTTAGCACTTGCACCTTATGTGACACTGCTTGTACTCCTGCCGACACTTCAACTCCTTTCAGTTCTTGCTTACACATCAAGAGACGCTTTCAGTTTTTGACTTGAATTGACACTCACTCCTTTCAGGACTTTCACTAGACCTCCTTTCAGTGACTGGATTTGAATTGACTCTTCAAGTCATTTCAGAACTTTTACTTTCACTTCACCTTCACTTCAATATTCATTCAATGTTAACTGCCACTGTAGACAAATGTGCTGCATTAGTGCAGTTTTGTATATACTGTGGACTTACAGACAAATCAAACAAACTAATTCTCCCATCCCTCCTCTGGCTTCATTCTAGGCTCTTCAGGTCCACTCCGATCTTCTGGAGGAGGACACCAGCACCCCTGAGGTGGAGAGCCAGAGCCTGGACATCTCCTCCGGCACCTCTCAGGACGTCAGTCCCCGCCAGGCATCCCTCCCAGAGGAGGAGGAGAGCGCTAGCACAAGCGATTCCACCAACAGTGAGAGCTCCAGCACTCCAGAGGAAGAGGAGGAGGAGGAGAGCACCAGCAGCACCAGTGACAGTACCAGCACCAGCGAGGAGTCAGAGGACAAGGAGAGCCAGAGCAGTGAGGAGGCCACAGCCACGCCCGGAGCAGCTGACAGCGAATCAGATGAGAGTGATAGCACTGAGGGTGACTCAGAGGAGGGGGTGCAACCTGAGACCATCACTGCCAAATAAGCCCCACCCATCCAGGAAATGGAGTGGTCATGTCAGAGAGATTCGTATAAAGAGTGCATGCTGCATCCAGGTGCAACCCCCCCCCATGAGCCACTTTCCACTGTAGGGTCAAACAGGGACAGTCAGGGCTTAAATATTTTGATTTAGATTTGTTCTGCCAATAATTCTGTAATTACTTGTGCATCATATGAGAAGCAGAAACGCTTTTTGTTCTGGGTTATATTTAAATAAACCAATCACTCCTGCATCCTGTGGTCTAGTTGCCCTGGTAAATCCCATGTTTGACCCCATAGGGGAAAAGGTGGTCGATGTAACTTTATAGGATGTTGAAAGTGACGACTGCTACCTGCAACAGGAGGTTGACTGACCTCATGACCTTTGCCCCCTCCCCGCTCCCGTCTGTTGCTGCAGGGTAAAAGGTCAAAACTGGTAAAGAACAAGGAAACAAATACGGTTGAGTCCTGATGTCTACACTAGCAAAACACTGCATTTAATCATTAATTAAAAACTGCAATATGCAAACCTACATTGTTTACGTGCTTATAAAATAAGAGAGAAAAGTGCACAGTTTATTTAAATACTATTCAAGTATAATACAATTTAAACTTGACATCAAGCCATACATTTGCTGCCTGTGTGGCTTAGCTTTGTTGCTAGCTTGTATTAAATCTGCTGGTGTAGATAAAAGGATGTAAACAAAGAGAAACTCACCATCCAGTACAGGGTTCAATCAGGTATAGATGCAGTACACACACACACACACACACACACACACACACACACACACACACAAACAACACAGTCCTGTTCATTTGCACAGTTCCTACCTACACTACATGTCGTTTGTCCCATGTTGTTTACTGTAATGTATCATATTGTACCATTTCTAAAATATTAATAAAGTTCTTTTTCATAAAAATAGTACGGGTTGTTTACATTTGTTTTAGATGTAAAGACAAGAATGGTGGCTGAGAATATAGATATAGAAATATAATAATAATAATAGCACAATATCATCTGCAAAGTCTAAATCATCAAGTCTAGATGTGACATCTATATCTGATATTGTGCTGCTCTCCTCCTCTAAACAGTAGATACAGGACAAGATGAATAAGCTGAATAAGGAACAACATAAAGAGACAGCGATGACGAGAATCATCTCCAGAAACCAAGACAAAATAAATTTTGAGGGACAAGATGTAGATGAGGTTGAACCTGGGAGCTATAGTCTGTAAAGAACGAGATGGTATGACGGACTTAAAAAAATGAATTTGTGAGATTAAAGATGATCTGGAGATCTAACAACATATCGAGAAGAACTAAACTGAAACTGTCTGAGCTGCAATTACATGGGTGTGAAATGTGGAAAATGAATAAAGGGTATGACAAAGGAATAAATGTCTTTCAAAATGAGTGCCTTAGACAAATCCTACAAATCCACTAGGAAGATCATGTGAGTACTGATTAAGAATGCGGGTATGAAACCACTGGGCGCAGGAATGGAAAATTGATTGTCCACATACTTCGACAGGATTGAGACAACCATAACAACGTAGCGTAGAGGTGGACTAAAAACCTCGTGGAGACGTTCAGTGGAGAAAGAGCAGAAATAGGCGGGTTGGAATTCATGGGACGAAGCACGAGTGATTGCAGCAGACTAGAAGAGATGGAGATAATCTGTGAAGGCCTTATGTGCCACAAGGCACGGAGGAGACAGATGATGATAGTCGCAGCATGCAACTCTCATCATAGTTGTTTCCCCCTTGTTATAGTCTTTATATTAATAAAGACTAATATTACTCGTCGGTACAGATATCTAAAGTGCCGGTACACCAGAACTGGCCCTAGCACTGAAGACAAGGTTACAAAACACTTGTACATTGTTCACAGTCTTTGTCTAGACTGCTGTAATAAGTGATGACCTACAAAAATATGTGTGTTGATTAGGAACAGGGACAGAATGATTCTGCTGCAGAGTGATGTGGCAAGACAAGGACACAATTACCAGAACACATTCTAATCAGTGTATTATTTAAATGTTGATATTGGAAGTAATATTAGGTTAAGTAACAATTGATGCTTATGTTTTAGGTGCAATCTTGAACTGAACCTGCCCTACACATGTAAAAAGGTCTTACCTAGTGACCTCTATAGGTAGAACTGCACAGAACAACCAGCTATATGGGAGTGATTGTTACAGAAATCTCATACTGAGGCACCTAGTTCACCTGTTAAAGTCCTCCCTTCTGTCAAACACTATAGAGACACATTTCTGACTGATTACAGGCTTCATGTCGTCTGCGACCCCAGACTGCAGCACTGAAACAGTCTTTCTTTTTCTGTGACAACAGTGATGTAAGTGATTTATGTTCAGTTGTGCACAGACAGGCCACAACCTGATTTATTATCCCTTCTGAGAAAACAGAGACAGACACAGTTTGGAGATGTAAAGCAATGCAGATTATCATGCTTTTACCATGCTAGGCATGTTTGTCCTATTATAATCATAATAAAAATAATAATTATTATATGATATGTAGCCATTTTGCTACAATTACGCTTCACACAACAGCTGCTGTGTTTATGACCTGACCTTTCTTTATTCCGTGAGAGGGAAGAATTTAGAAAGTTGTGTGATGCTGTGTTGAGCCCTCAGCTGCAGTAGTGCATGGACCATGTGTAATATTCATTCAGCCAGAGGAAACGATCAGGAACTGTTAACAGCACGTCAGTCGTACTAGTGACACAACCCGTACCAGAGAGGGAGTGGGGCGGTGGAGCGCACAGGGTCCGGGACAGGAGATCACGGAGCGACCGGCCTGCTGCGGACGTTCTCTCTGATCGTTCTCTCTGGCTGGATGAAGTGAGGCTCCTGATTTTACGCATGGATATATGACGAAAGAGAAATATAGAAATTAATGGCAATAAAGCATGCTGTATTATTATAGAGACCCCATAAAATATCACAAATCATGCTTTTAGGAGAGCTGATGTCTTATTAAGAGCAGCTAAGCTCCCCCTGGCTCCCCTGTATTCCGCACCCTGGGTGTGTGGATTTGGGAATGTTTGTAGCTGTGCAGAGGGTTTGGTTTTGTGTTATGCTATCCATCCATCCATTGTCAACCACTTATCTTGCGTACAGGGTCGCGGGGAAAGCTGATGCCCCCCCCCCATCCGTCCCGGGCCGTAGTAGGATCGGCTTCGAAGCGTCGATGGGCGGAGTCTGATTCGACTGTCTCACAGTCGAAGCTTTGCAGCAAAACAAAGATCATGCCATTTTGGCAATATGGGGTTGCTCAACGTCTGATTTTGCATAGAACTACCAGTTTTCTCCCACTAAGTAAGATACTTTATTGTGACATACAAGTTGCAAAATTCATTCTCTGCATTTAACCCATTGTAGTATCCCATATTTATGCATTTGACTCAGCACTGTAGCAGCAAGACAGAGGATGGCAAAGGAAGACATTGTGCACATGAAAAACATGCAAAGCAACAAAATGAATATTCTTCAACATATAGCCAAGCTTTTTACAGAAAATATTCAAATATAACCACATAAGCATTTTCTTAAGTAACTGTAATTTAACCACATTTCCTATTGACTGTAACAGATTACAGTTACATTTATTTTGAAATTAAATTACGTAACTAAATTACATGCAACTACTTACTCCCCAACACTGTTGACACTTTATGTTGTGGCCTACTTGGCGTCCTTCTTACATCTTATTTGAACTGGGTAAAGCTTTTTCTCCTTTGTGTCTGACGACCATCTTTAAGGATCCGAGGATTCAGATCTTTATATGTCACATAAACAAACAATGTAATGAAATGCATTGTTGCATGCTCCCGTGGCTGTGCTATAAGACTAGTGTAAACAATAAGAAAAAAACAATATCGTTGTTGTGGTCTGACCTTCTCTTTCTGGTTCAAGACTTGAACAGCTTTGTAGCCTCGCTCAGACCTTTAAAATGTGTTATTTCTCAACAGGATTTATTGAAATGGTGTCGATCCCTGCTGCCCGCTTCTTCACCTCGGCCTTCAGGGAGGGCTGCTGACAGCCCATCCAGCATTGGAAATGAGCCTTAGTTTAGCTTTTATGTAGATGACTAAAATAATAACAGCATAATAGGCTAATTACTATATTTATTCATGAGTCATAGTGAGAGATGTGTTATTCTGCAGTGGGATTTGAGACATGAAGAGCTGATCAATAAATCAAGTGTATAAAAACAGTCGCTTGTGTTCAGAGAAAAAAAAAAGACAAACAATATTTAGGAATTTAATGGACCTACCACAGTGTAGTGCTCACCTCAGGGTGTGGTTTCTAATTTAAAGCACTCTGGTCACTGAAAGAGAGAGCTGTATTCACTGACTGAGTGTCACTGAGAGTCCATCCATGTTTCCATATCAGATATTGTAGTATATATACCCTACCGGTGTATATATATTTTTCTAGTTTTTATTGAAATATTCGTAGCTCAAAACAGCCTGTATAATACACTACTGAAGCTTTATTGGTACAATAAAATGGAGGAAGAAGTAATTTTCATACTTAATTAAAAGTACAGATACCACACGAAGTCATCCAGCATAAGCCTACTGAAGTAAAAGTAAGAAAGTACCTGGTTTTAAAAATACTTAAGTAATCAAAAGCAAAAGCATCAAAATCTATTGATCTTACAAAACACAATCTATCTTTTTAAATTCACTCAAGGCAGGTTTGAATATAGAATTATAAGTTACAGTGAATCACAACAAGGAAAACTGAGTTGCAAGAGGACAAGTGCATATTTCCTGTATGTGGGGAGGATAAGGCTGCCTTATTGCTCTGCTGGTGTGGTAGTATCCCCTTCAGACCGTCTGACAGACACAGAACCCCATTTGGGACTTTGGGAATGTAACAGAAACCAAAACTAACTGAAACACCTCTTAATTCACAATCTCACCAAAAACCCACACGTTACCTTCATCACCTTTCATAAGTGCAGCTCACAGTCCCACACAGAGCAAAGTTGGCTTCAGTTTTTAGATGTTTATATTGCAAAACTCTACCAGCTACGTTACCACTCGGTCACTGACTGTCTGGACTGACGCCACAAATGTTTCTTGCTGCGTGACTTTAATTTCTTGCACGCGCATATGAACACATTTCCACATGCAACACGGTCATATTTCCGAGCTGCAGTTTATAAACATCGTGGCCCGTCGGCATTTATCAAACGTAATAAATAGTTGCATTTCACTGAACTTTGTTCAGTCACAGTCTGGCAACCAAAACAAGGCAGACAAGAGCTGAGAGATTGACTGCAGCTGCACATTAGGCTACGTGGGATCTACATCAGACTGGAGAGGAGAGAACACATGTTTACTTGACTGCTGTTCCCGCACTTCACTCTCATTGAGTTTCTTAGAACGATAGACCTTCATCCTCTCATCGAAGTTTTAAACATTCACGTTCACCTTTGGCAGGAAAGTGAGGCGGGGTTTATCAGTTTACATTTGTTTTTCAGTTCTGCTCCACTCAGGTCTGCATAGGCTACTAATACCAATGTAACGAGGTCTGGTGCAGAATGTGACTTTGAAATGTAGCAAAATGAAAGTAAAAAGAT
Source organism: Micropterus salmoides (assembly GCF_014851395.1). Taxonomy (NCBI): domain Eukaryota; kingdom Metazoa; phylum Chordata; class Actinopteri; order Centrarchiformes; family Centrarchidae; genus Micropterus; species Micropterus salmoides. The sequence goes on along the minus strand of NW_024041151.1, from coordinate 27,205,965 downwards.
GTAACAACTACAAATACTCAATTAAAGTACAGATACTGAAAAAACTACTTAAGTACACATTCCACCACTGAATGAATCCTACAGTGAAATAATGACCAAAACTCCTTAATTTAATTGTTAATTTTACAACAATAACAATGTCGATGATGAAGTAAACATTGTTTACAGCAGTTTGCTGCTTACTTTTGTACCATTTAGGGTGCTTCACTGGACTTGAATTCTTCTATTTTAATACCAACTAGAAAAATGGGGGTGTTCAGAAACTTTGAACGATCTTTATATGTATCTTTATTGTAAATGCTTCTTTGGATTGTATTGCAAAGCCATGGTAGCATAGCATTCATTTCTCTTGCTCTCTTCTGGTTTCAGGCTTTCCATCAGATGTTGGAACTTGGCTTTAGGGATTTGCTCCCTTTCACAGACACAAGACCATTAGTAAGGTCCAATACTGCTGTTGGTTAATAAGGCGTGGCTCACAGTCAGTCAAGTTCTTCCACAAGACCATGTCTTTATGGACCTGGCTTTGTTCACATAGGCAGCCAGAAACCAATTTGAAATACCCATGGTAGACATAGACTGTAATAAATGGGTTTTGCCACTAGATGGGGCTATGTCATTGAAATGCCATTTGCAAGTGCTTTGTGTACACCCATCTTGCCTTGAAAACTCCTAGATAGATTTTTAGACTTGAGTTCAAGGGAGTGGATTTGCAGCGATCAGAGCTTGTTTTTTGGTATTTTCATAATTGGAAAACATCTTCTATATCATGGGGCAGTATTCCAGGCAGTATTCAATGTTACAGCATGTTGACCAGGTACAGCATGCTATTTTTGTTAAGGACACTTATGCATAGTCTGAACCATACATGAGTTTGAGCGGTGACATTCACAGTGCAGGACAATATGTGAATATATGAATATGAATTGCCCACTCACTGCTATGAAGTACAGAAGATGATGTTCTGCTGTGACCTTAAATGGTCAGTTCATCCAGAATTCATTAAGACAGTTTCTCACTTAACCTGGCAGAGAGTTTGGCTGTATGTGTCCAGGCTTTGAGATATCCACCAGATTTCATAGGAACCTTTTCTTTGGCCGGACGTAGTTTAAATAAAAACAGTGCCTGTGGATTATCCATAGTAATGGGGGGATTGTTTCTGGAAGTATATGTTGCTGTTAATAATTTTAATTTAATTTGTCAATGCTGTGATCTGTCCATCTTACAGTATATCGCAAACCAAAATTATATGCATGGCTAGATACCACCAGAGGTAACAGTAAAATTTCCTTATAAATCTGGCTCTCAACTTTATCTAAATTGAACCCCCCCCCACTTCATTCCTTATGTACAGTAGCAACCACGGACTGTATAAAAGAAGTTCGACGTTTGCATCAGTTTGCTGACTGGAAGCTTCCGCTTAGTAGCAAAATATTTATGTGAAGAAAAGAACATCCTCTTCCTCAGTTTCTAAACTACTGGGTTGAGACCCCATGTGGGGTCACTTCTTAATGAGAGATTTATAAGACTGATATAGTTATGATTAACATTAAAATATATTACATTTATCTGACAATTTTATCCAAAGCGACTTACAATTGCTGCTGTTGTCAGAGGTCGCACGCCTCTGGAGCAACTAGGGGTTAAGTGTCTTGCTCAGGGACACATTGGTGGATGCATCACAGTGGGAAATGAACCCAGATCTCCCACACAAAAGGCAAGCATCTTATCTATGGGCCATCACTAGGTCAAAAAGCACAATGTTAAATTCATATTCCCATTACTGAACCTAGGGATAATCAAAACTTTGTTTTTCAGAAACATTTAAGCTCTAATCAGTAACTCAATCTGCTTAAAGCTGGCAACATTTGAGAAACTCGCAAGAGACATCTAGACTTTGAAAGTATCCAACTGAAAAAAACCCACCCCCTCCCTTCAGGGATCCCTCTAACGCCACTCCTCCAAAACGATTTCTTATGTGCCGTGACTGTGTGCAGGTAGGCAGGTTCATTCGGACCAAATTAAATTATGCTTATTACAGTCCGACGACAGCCAAAGATACTAGATATTTTTTTTCTCACTTTTGTGTCAGAGCAATTGATTTATTGTTGTTGGGATGTCAAGAGAATTTCAACAAATATTACAAAAAGATATTCTGAAATAAATTAAGGAATCTAATGAATTTTCAAACATAGCAATTTCATTTTTGTTTAGATACTTTATTTGTCTTCAGAAGAAAAAACAATAGTTCTCAATCAATCAATTATGCACATTAGATCCAGCTCAACAAAATGAAGTACAACACATGTTAAAAGATAACAAACCGACAACATTAAGGTGTTGTCTGGGGCCCTCTCAACCATGTTTAATTTGGGAAAATATGAATTCACAACCCATAATTAAAGCCAACCCACCGCTGCATAACTCACTCTTATTCAGCATGTACAAACAACAGGCGAGACAAGACAAGACAAACAGGACACACCCTGCACTCTATAAACACACTGCTGTGGGACACATACTCTGGATGCTTCATGCAGAAGGGTGACTTATTGTGTATGTGGTGGACATTTTAAACTATTTGTTTTAACAAGCATGTGCTGTAGGAGCTACACTTTCCAGAACAAAATCCTTATAAAATACTAAAAATTTAAAACAAATACTTTGAATAGTATGTAAGGAGCAGAAACACTGAAATTGGCGCACAGGAAGAAATCAACCAAAGGATCCTACCTGTACTTTTCTGACCAGTTAACACTTTAAGGTAAACATGACTGAGCCACAGATTTGTTTATGTTATGTAACAGTACGTAAACACATCTAAGTTGTTCTGTAGTGTCACAATACGGTGGCTGAAAAAGGCCCCTGGGGAACACTAATGAAAGTGGAAATTAGAATCTTTGGAAGAGAATAGCGTTAATAAAAGTGTATCATCATAATGCCACATTAATTAGCCTGTTGTTTTAAATAAATATTACTACTTGTTGTTGATCAATCTGTGGTGGAAGATGCCCATTAATTCTGCTGCAGCACATGATAAGAAATTAAGAAGTAGAACACAAAATGGCCTAAAAATGACATGCTTTAAGAGAGGGGTTGCTCAAAACTCCTAAAAATTGACTGTTCTTTCTAGAAGTTGAGTTCCTGTAACTAGACTGAGAAATCCTGGAAAAGACACATTTTTAATAGCATAGCATAGTTGTTAGTTGTTGTTTGCAGTTGGTTAAGAGGAGTGGCATTTGCTTAGTTGTCTCCTCTGTTTTCTGTAACAGGAGCTGGCGTTGGAATTTCCTTGGTAACACAATGAGTCACATTGCTGGGTGATGTGACAACAACATCTGTGGTGGGTACTGTTGGTGGAGTCGTCACAGTAATAGTTGGCTCATCTGTGCTCGCTGTGTCTGGTTCAGGGGTGAGGGTACTCCTGTCTGCCGTAGTGACGGTTATCATGGCAGTGGTGGGCACGACTACTGTTGTCTTATTGGTGATTATATCTTCCTCAGAGGACTCCAAAGATTTACTTTTTGAGGATTCACTAGATTCATGTGAATTCGGTGACTGATCCGAATCTGAAGAAGAATCTTTGGAGTTGGACGATTCAGTGAACCGCCAAGACCGCCATTCCTTGAGCTTGTCATTTTCAGTGATGTCAGCATCATGGTGCCGATGCCAGCCAATCTGTGGAAGGATTATTAATTAAAAGAGACGTTACACTTAGATTCTGTCAAATAAAGTCCACAATCCGTCTGATCTCCCAGCCCAGTATGTTTAGATATTACGTTTATATTGGACAATTCTACAGCACATCATTTACGTACAGGCAGAAAGTTAATGTTTTTTTAAACTGTAATCACAATGTTTTCCACACCTTAACCAACGTTAAACCATATCATTTTTTGCCTTTTTTAACAAGCATTCATAGTGCTGGTGATGTGCCGTTAGCAGTTAAAGACATCTGTCCCAACATCATCAGTTGAAACCAAAAATGCAGCCCCATGGGGAACACTTACAGTGTGCTATTATGGCAGAACAATAAATGGAACCTAGATTTTTCTATTTTACTTTTGAGAGTTGCAAAATTGATCTCTGTGTTTTTTGTAAATTAACAGTCACAATAAACATAACTCAACGTAATATGTAATAATAAAGTTAAAATAGTTCAGTTAATGTCTAAAACATATTGTGCCCTACTAGAGGTTACAATGTTACAACTCATGACAGGGATGTGTTGATTGAAACAATAATACAACATAACCTAAAATAACAATATGAATCAGGTATGTATTGAAAGCAGGTATGTAATCAACAACAGCAATGCGGTAGTGTGGTTGACAGAGGAAACTCAACGTAAACAGCGAATAAACAATTCATAAACAATTCATACACTATCATAATAAATAGAGGATTTGAACCAGACTATATCAGATATAATCTGTAATGTATTCATACTAAAAACGCTAAAAGACTTCGGCTGTTAGAGTGACAAAACACAAAACACAACAACAGAAAAAGTGATGCGCAGCCAGTGAGAGCAGTGAGGAAGGAGGAATGAGGGAAGATTCAAATGCAGCTTTGCGGTGAGCTTACCGGCTTAGCGGAGGCTGCTGTAAGAAGTACAATGACAAGAGCGGTTGTCAGAAGCTCCATCTCTAATTGGTTCTTGTCTGCGAAGGAGGGAAGCCACAGAAATAAATAAAGTAACAGTCACTTACACACAGACAGAAACAAGGCAGTGTCAGAGTCTTGGCTTATGAATCAGATTTACTCTGGAGAATTGCATTAATCCCTACTATTGTTAATGTATTTTTAGAGAGATAAATATTTGAATACTGATAAGTTATAAGTTGCTCATAATCCCAATATCCAATAAAACACAAATAAAAATCTACAGTAAAACATTTGAATAAATGAAAAAACTTACCAGATTTATGTGGCAGCAGGTGTCTCTAGTTTGTTGTAATTTCTCTTTAATTCTGTATAAGATCAATGGGATTCTGTTCAGCTGTGACCTCCATGCAGGACTGGCTGCTGCTCATATATGGTCCCTGGACAGAGAGGCTGGGCTGGGCTGTGACGGGCAGAGGGCCGGGGGCAGGATTAGGCAAGACTGGATTGCCTGGGGCTAGAGTTGTGGGGAGTGGCAGGAGAGGAAGTTTTACAAACTTACAGATCATCCAAATGCTGAATCATTGGCAATATTATTTTATTTAGTTTCATGAGTAATGTATTTTTTTGGCAAATAAAGATTTTTTTTTATAGATATTTTATTTGGACAAACACTTACTGCTTTTAGAACTTCTTGAAAACTTGGATTCTTACAAGGTGGAAATGGGTGGACAAAATGCCACGAGCAAGCTAGATAAGCTAGTTACAAGCTAATAATCTTACATCAGATACCTTTGTGTACCCCAGCATGTCAGAGTGGTGCATGATTCAGCTCATTATAGTTTGTGGTGATTGTTAATGTGACCAAGAGTGTGTCATCTGCATATATGTAAAAGACAGGACAGGAGGATCAGCTCTGAGAGTTATTTATGTAGACTGTATAGAAACATAGGGCCACAGCTGGTGTGCAGTAATGTGCCATCAGGGGAATGTTACAGTAAACTTTGGTCTAAACAGTGTGTGTGTGTGTGTGTGTGTGTGTGTGTGTGTGTGTGACACTACATTAGTTAATCTCTCTGAAACTAACCCCCTCCTCGCTTCCTCTCTCTTCTCATCACAAAAATTACACAAACACCTCAGGATGAGTCATCTTAGAAGTTAAGAACACCTTAACGATACCTATCCCTAACAATTCTAAATAAATGTGAGACCTCACACAGAACCAAAACTGACACAGGAACCGTGGCAACCAGGGTAATCATTAACAATAAACATAGATATGGTTTTTATGTCTTTTAACAACACACCTTCTCAAGTCCCCCTGATCGATACCTCTACTCTCACTCTCCATCATCTTACCAGGGAATAAAATAAAATAAAAATAAATAAATAATATATTAACGACAAATAAAAAAATATATATTAAAAAAACAATATATAATAATAGAGAGGAGGGGATGAAGCAGGGAGGAGAAGGGAGGCAGAAAGAGACATTTTATTCAATGAAGAGTAGTGCTTTGCTGTTTGTGTGAATTTTAGGAATAATGCACCTCTAAAATAACAAAACACAGTGAAATACTGCTCTGGGTGCAAGATAGGGCCCCTAGTCTTCATTATATCCACTATTTCCGAGGCCCACTAGGCCTCCCACAATACATTAGTGTGCTACAAACATCACCACAGTTTCCAAGGTACCAAACTGCATTGAGAAATGGAAAATGAGAAGTGTCCCGTATGTGTAGTTTTCTATCTGTTACAGTTGTTTCATTTATATAATTTGTTTCATTTATATCATAACGCAATGACATGCATATTAACACATCATTGGATGCTTGTGGTTCGATCCCACACTCCCCCAGTCTGCATGTCAAAGTGTCCTTAGGAAAGATACTGAACCCCAAATACACACACACACACAAAGTATATCCATCATAATCACAACAAACACACTGCATGTCTCCTACAGCCTGAGACATAATCCCACTTCCTACTGTGAACACAACCTTATTGACGGATCACATGTAAAAGTCTTACAAGTTCAGACAATCTGTTCTGAATCAGAGTCAGAAATAACTGGAAACAGTTTCAACCACTTTATCCAGTCATTTAGGGGAAGATCCTAACTCTTGTAATTTATTACTGTCATCCAACCACAGTCTTTTCTGAGGTGTGGTCATGTACAGGAAGTGCTCGTTTAAGTCCTCCTGATCGATACCTCTACTCTCACTCTCCCTCATCTTACCAGGGAATAAAATAAAATAAAATAAATAAATAATATATTAACGACAAATAAAAAATATATATTAAAAAAACAATATATAATAATAATAGAGAGGAGGGGATGAAGCAGGGAGGAGAAGGGAGGCAGAAAGAGACGTTTTATTCAATTAAATTTTACAATCATTTTTAATATATATATATACAGTGAGGAAAATAAGTATTTGAACCCCCTGCTATTTTGCAAGTTCTCCCACTTAGAAATCATGGAGGGGTCTGAAATTGTCATTGTAGGTGCATGTCCACTGTGAGAGACATAATCTAAAAAAAATCCAGAGATCACAATGTATGATTTTTTAACTATTTATTTGTATGATACAGCTGCAAATAAGTATTTGAACACCTGTCTATCAGCTAGAATTCTGACTCTCAAATACCTGTTAGTCTGCCTTCAAAATGTCCACCTCCACTCCATTTATTATCCTAAATTAGATGCACCTGTTTGAGGTTGTTAGCTGCATAAAGACACCTGTCCACCCCATGCAATCAGTAAGAATCCAACTACTAACATGGCCAAGACCAAAGAGCTGTCCAAAGACACTAGAGACAAAATTGTACACCTCCACAAGGCTGGAAAGGGCTTTGGGGAAATTGCCAAGCAGCTTGGTGAAAAAAGGTCTACTGTTGGAGCAATCATTAGAAAATGGAAGAAGCTAATCATGACAATCTCCCTCGGACTGGGGCTCCATGCAAGATCTCACCTCGTGGGGTCTCAATGATCCTAAGAAAGGTGAGAAATCAGCCCAGAACTACACGGGAGGAGCTGGTCAATGACCTGAAAAGAGCTGGGACGACCGTTTCCAAGGTTACTGTTGGTAATACACTAAGACGTCATGGTTTGAAATCATGCATGGCACGGAAGGTTCCCCTGCTTAAACCAGCACATGTCAGTTTGCCAATGACCATTTGGATGATTCAGAGGAGTCATGGGAGAAAGTCATGTGGTCAGATGAGACCAAAATAGAACTTTTTGGTCATAATTCCACTAACTGTGTTTGGAGGAAGAAGAATGATGAGTACCATCCCAAGAACAGCATCCCTACTGTGAAGCATGGGGGTGGTAGCATCATGCTTTGGGGGTGTTTTTCTGCACATGGGACAGGGCGACTGCACTGTATTAAGGAGAGGATGACCATGTATTGCGAGATTTTGGGGAACAACCTCCTTCCCTCAGTTAGAGCATTGAAGATGGGTCGAGGCTGGGTCTTCCAACATGACAATGACCCGAAGCACACAGCCAGGATAACCAAGGAGTGGCTCTGTAAGAAGCATATCAAGGTTCTGGCGTGGCCTAGCCAGTCTCCAGACCTAAACCCAATAGAGAATCTTTGGAGGGAGCTCAAACTCCGTGTTTCTCAGCGACAGCCCAGAAACCTGACTGATCTAGAGAAGATCTGTGTGGAGGAGTGGGCCAAAATCCCTCCTGCAGTGTGTGCAAACCTGGTGAAAAACTACAGGAAACGTTTGACCTCTGTAATTGCAAACAGGCTACTGTACCAAATATTAACATTGATTTTCTCAGGTGTTCAAATACTTATTTGCAGCTGTATCATACAAATAAATAGTTATAAAATCATACATTGTGATCTCTGGATTTTTTTTTAGATTATGTCTCTCACAGTGGACATGCACCTACGATGACAATTTCAGACCCCTCCATGATTTCTAAGTGGGAGAACTTGCAAAATTGCAGGGTGTTCAAATACTTATTTTCCTCACTGTATATATCATATAGGTGTTTTATGTGTTAGGTGTTTTAGAAGTGTTTTAGGGTAGAATACACTATTCTATTATGTGTGGATGTTCATGGTGGTGACATACATAACAGACACAAAAGTACTTGGTGAAAAAAAACAAACAAACAACTGTGCAGCAACAGCATGTTGGATGTTTAAGGCAATTTGTGTATGGGTGTGTGTGTGTGTGTGTGTATGTTCAAGAGGTAGAAAAATGGAGGTGGTGTGGGGGAAACTGAGTTGGGAAGTATAGAGATAAAATGCTTTGAACTTAAAAATAAATAAAAATAATAAAAGGTGATTAAGGAGGGGGCAGCAAGAATATAAAAATAATATATATATAAACACCTATAAAGAAATAAGACATTGTGTGTGACAATGTGACATCAGAAATAAGACAGGTCTATGTGCATAAGACAAAAGAGAGTTAACATCAACATCAGCACAAGCACAGGTTTGTGTGCTGTACACTATCACATAATGACCTTCAGAGCCTTCAGAGTGGTAGTTTTTATTGCAAAGGCCCATTGTGTCTAGTTGTTGCATTTTATCTGGTCTGAGTGCAGGTGCTTGCAACAATTTGTTAAAATCCATACAGGCCCTATTGTCCCTCAGTCAGACATGAGAACAAATTAATTAACAGACAAATTAATTCTAAATTACGGTCTTTGCCTGAGCCTCTGATAGCAACACTGTTCAACTGGCGGATGTGTGTGTTTTTGCAAAAAGTGTAGTATGAGTGTTTTTGTGAAGTCTATGTGTTCTTACAAAAATGTGAAGGCCAGAGAGCAACAAGCTGAGTGAGTGTTTCAGTGCATCTTCCAATAAACACCTCATACATTATTCTAATAAACTGTCAGGATTTCTTAAAGAGAACCCAGAAGCAGACCGGAGACAGAGAGCAGTTCAGGATGTTTATTACAGGGAACAATGGGTGGATGGTAAGCAGGGTTAGAGAGGGTGGCGGGCAGGCAGGGAACTTGACAAATTCCTGGAGTCGGTCTTGAGGGGCAGGTCCTTGGTAGAAAGCCATACCTTGTCTCCTACGGTGTGCTGTGGGGCAGGCGTGCGGTGGCGGTTGGCAAAATGCTGGTATTGCTCGGAGGACCTGAGCATCGCAGCCCGGGCGCGGTGCCAAGTCCGGTGACATCGTCTGATATGGGCTTGGACGGAGGGAACTGCCAGATCCCTCTCATGAGAGGGAACAGAGGGGGTTGGTAACCATAGAGACACTGGAAAGGGGACAAACCTGTGCCTGCTGGTAGGCAGGGTATTGTGGAGCATACTCCACCCAGGGGAGTTGTGAGGACCAGGTGGTAGGGTTAGTGGAGACCAAGCAACGGAGGGCAGTCTCCATCTTCTGATTGGTCCGTTCTGCTTGACCGATAGACTGGGGATGATAACCAGAAGACAGACTGACAGTGGCCCCTATGGCCAGGCAGAAGGCCCTCCACACTGCAGATGTAAACTGGGAACCCCAGTCGGAGACAATATCAGTGGGCAAACCATGAACCCGGAACACTTCCTTTACCAAAAGATCAGCCATCTCCTTAGCTGAGGGCAAACTGGGCAGAGACAAAAAACTAAAACGATCCACCACTGTCAGAATAACTGTCATGCCAAGTCCAAAGCCAGGTATGACCAGGGGCGGCGAGAAATGAGCAGAGGGCGGAGGAGAACAGGAGTGGGCTGGTTGAAACTCTTATTCTGTGAACAGATGTGACAGGCAGAAGATGTGACAGGCAGAAACAAACGACTTTGTGTCAGCCTCCATAGTCGGCCACCAAAACCGTCTACGGAGGAAACTCAGGGTACGAGCCAAGCTGGGATGGCAGGTTAGTCTGGAGGACACTATCATCAACAGGCGGTCCACGGGACCATTACCTGGACTGGGCTGGTTCCTTAGTGCCTCCTTAACCTCACGCTCAATATCCGAAATAGTGGCACAGACAGCAGTTCAGGATGTTTATTATAGGGAACAATGGGTGGATGGTAAGCAGGGTTAGAGAGGGTGGCGGGCAGGCAGGGAACTTGAGCTGAGGTCCGGGAGGTGGGTGCTGACGGGCAGGCAGAGTGGAAGGGTTGGGTCCGGGGATCACAGACATGATGGCTGGTGTAGATGACTGGAGACGGAGAGAAACAAGATTAACAAGGATCAGAAAGACAGACTAACTCAACTAAGCAAGTTACTTGAAGTTTGGCTGGTGCGAGTGCATATACAAATGACACAACGATCCAGTGGTGACTGGATGGTTGGAGGCAGTATAAGAAGGGTGAGGAGATTGCTTGATGAAGAGCAGGTGAGTGATCAGGGATGGGGAGCAGATGAGTGAGTGAACCAGATCCGAGGACACACCTCCTCTCGCCGACCGTGCAGGGAGAAGGAGGGAGAACACAGACAAACACAAAAGGACAGGTTTAAAAAAAAAAAAGATCTTTATCAGCCAGAGAACGGACATTTGGTGGACGTTTTCCCATTCGGCGTCTCCAGTAGATTCCATACAGAGCTGCTGCTCCTCCAACTATTTACTCCGCAGATTCGATAAGGAACGATGGAATAGTATAAGCAGTTGAAAGTCCAATATTTAAGAGTTCTTCTCTGCTAAATGTTACCAGAGAGGGATGGAAGAAAACAGAGTTAATAAACAAAAAGCACTATGGATATACTTATTTTGTGTTTTACAGGAAAGAAGCAAAATATATGTCACTCCTAACATCCATGTCCCGAAAGACCTCACCTTTGAATACCGCCTGTCTAGGGCATCTTTTGATGCACATATGGCGCTTCTGAGGGAGAAGACCCATGGCTGGGGCCAAGATACTGATGTCCTCTTGGTTGCATACTGACTGGCACATGGATTGTCTTACAGTGTTGTCTCTTGGGTCTTTCTTGTGCCAAAGACAACCTTGTTTGATGTCGTTCATCGCATCTGTGATACGATGCTGTTAAATAAAGTGGTCCACTTCCTCACACTGGCACAGTGTGCTGAAGTTGGGTATGGCTTTCAACACACATGGTCCGCGTGCACAAGACTAGCAGACCAGGTAACTCTTCCACTCTTTCAGGCTGTCTCTCACCTCTTCAAGAACATGATTATTTTTTTAATAAATGGCTTTTTTTGTTAAATTTTGGTCTTGATCAATAATTGACCAACTTATCAACACATTGGTTAGTACATCAATAACTGAAGAACTGGCCTTTTCTTTCACAGTGTTATATGTCATATTTCTTACAGTGGATCTTTCTGTGAGAGATGCAAAGATCCAGGGCTACCTAAAAAACGATTAACTCTATAAAAACCACTGTTGAGGGACATTTCTTTGGTCAAACTATTCTTACTAATTAATGTGGTGGTCAAATGTAAATTGAAGTATTTAGTAAATAGAAGAACATTGTGTCTTGCTGACCCTAGAAACTCAAGATAAGAGAAGAACTGAGTGTCTTTTAGTGCCTGAAGCCACTAAAAAGAGTAATCATGTTGCCACCACTCCTCAGAAAGTACAGCAACCAGAAAATATGTCTAAGAACACTGAACAACCCAACCGAGGCAAAGCTAGAAGCAAAGACTTACAGTTAATACCATTGAATATACTATCATTGGATGGGAAGTTGGTGAAAAAGGTATGCCATATTTACAAGGCTTTGTAAATTTGAAAGTAAAGAAACCACTGGCTGGTATCAAAGAGATGGATTTCAGTCGCGCCGCTAGAGGTGCCGATGTGGACAACGAGAAGTACTGCAGTAAAGATGAAGATATTTACCTAGACATTGGTGAGCCTTCTGCTCAAGGAAAACGGACGGATCTGGATGCTGCTGTGGAGATGCTTCGTGCAAGTAATGGAGATCTGTGTGTGGTTGCTACGGCAATGCCTCTGCTTTTATTCCGTATGACCATGGACTGTCTCAGTGGGTTGACTTTGCTCAGCTTGGTAAGCAATGTGATTTTAAAACACGTGTTCATGTGCTTGTAGGGCCACCATTATGTCCCCCTAACCCTACTACAGGAGACAGGAAAGGTAGCACTGAAGCACCTTTCCTTATCATTTAGAGAATTTGACCAGCTCTTATTATGGCTGCCAAAACAAGTTAACCCATAATCAACCCCTGCAGTTTTCAAACCCCAGCTCTGCACATCTTTGCCAGATTGTCTGTTCACTTCCAGTGGCACACTTGCTATCAGTTGTAAAAAGCTATGACATGCTGTCTTTGCTTGTTTCTCAAGCTCCGTTTGTCTGCCTTGCTAGGTTTCTTCCTTCTTTCTGAGTCCTCGCAGCCACCAAACCTTAACATATCCATGTGAATTGATAAGATTCACATGGATCCAACATCTGTTTAATATCTTTTAGACACAGATGTCTCCCACTTATCCATTTTTAGCTGTAGCTGTATCTGATGTTATCTGTAGGCCTAAAAAGATTTAATAATAATTGATAGCTGATTATTGCCCTGCGATGGACTGGCGACCTGTCCAGGATGTACCCCGCCTTTCGCCAGCTGGGATTGGCTCCAGCACCCCGCGACCCTGTACGCAGGATAAGCAGTTGACGATGGATGGATGGATAGCTGGTTATACAGTCCTCTGTTTAAACATGCATTTTATCATTGAGGTTAACAAATACAGAGAGCATATCTTTGCTATTTCAGCAATTAAACATTCCCACAATTACATTACACAAAATTACAAGTCCACAAAATCAGTGCTGCTGCTGGACCTGCCTGCAGGCTTCAGTCTGAGAAGACAGCTGAAACACAAAGAGAGAGATGTGCAATTTTTTTTCTGCTCTTGTCTGTATATATAGTATGTATATCTAACACTAACATTATGAATTAAACATTTTTCTGTTCTAATATTCATCACTCCATCATTTACTCCTCATTTTGTGAAACTCCACAATCATTTTGTAGCTGCTTCACCACCCCTGATACTCTTCTCCATCTTTGTCCCAGCCAAGGATTGAACTGCTAACCCACAGTAGGAGCAGGAGGAAAACCCCCTTTCCCATGGCCTCATCAGGGAAACAGGCCAGAAGACAAGTAAAAGTTATTATGGCAATCCACCATTACCAGTAAGAAATGAACCCAGAGTTAACCCTGAACTTATCTGGATAAGCTCAAATCCTGTTTCGTGGTACAAGCCTCTGGTATGTGAGTGAGTGTGTTTTTATTTATTTTTCCTTATGGATGGTTGTGTGTGATTGGTGTGTTGAGCTCCTTCTCTCCTGGTAGGCGTGTTCTTCAGCTTCCCTGGGTTCACTCACCTGACAGTAATCACCACTCTCACACCTGTTCCTCATCACTCCAATCACCTCAGCCTACTTAAGACCAAACAAGTCCTTCTTGTGTTGTTTATGGTGTGGTCATGTACCAGTGGTGTTGGTGTTAAGCGTGTGCTGTCACAACATTCATTACTCCATCATTTACTGAGACTTCAGTCATTTTGTATTTGATATACAACTCCTGAAGCTCTTCTCTATCTTTGTCCCAGCAGAGGAGAGCCCCCCTTCCCCATGGCCTTCAATTCAGATTAGTTTGCTTGTGTGTTTTTCTTCCATTACTTGTACTACTCACCTTTCACTCATCCACACACCTTTTACACTACTAATGCCTAAAATCCCCAAATTCCTTTAAGAGTTGTTCTGCTTTGTTTAATAAATACCCTTTTCATCTTTCATCAGTGTGTGGACTCATTTGCTGCAAGTCCTGAGCAACACTAAATACTGCCTGCCAATTCTTTCTGATGTTTATGAAATTCACAGAAAGGGTAAGGCCAAAATTCTCTGACAGTGAAGGTGTCTGGCCTCAATGTTTCTTTGAGGCTGCAGGTTAAACTTTGGGCCCCAAACCTAATCCACCCCCCCATGACACATCCCAGGATAACTGGGAACCTCAGACAAACTGTGGAATCAGCTGTAGGATAAGCAACACTGGAAAGTTCTTCACGCCAATTATATTTTCCTGAGCACTTGGGATACGGACAACACACTTTCTAGGCAAGGTGTTGCCTCCTTGCTGCTGGCACTTACTGTAAGCTGTCGACTGTAAGAAGCAACAAGGAACACCGCCACTTATAAAGGACACACATCCTCAGCAGTGGTTCGAGAAGAGCTCGGGGCAAAACGAGCAGATCAAAATGTGGAAACGCTTCACGAATTTGCGTGTCATCCTTTCGCAGGGGCCATGCTAATCGTCTCTGTATCTGTATCCAATGTATCATATGTGCTGCCGGAGCAAGCACGGAAAGTCCTACCTCGCTGCCTAACTTTTAATCCCCTACTTGCGCAAACGACCCTTTTGCAGCAGTGCAGGCTGAGGCACCTGAAATTCGTTCTTCTCTGTTCCAATTGTTCCAATTTCTGGCCAGTGATTGACAGTCAACAGTGATGCCCCGCCTCTCCGCATTTCCGAGATCACACAGCCCGCTAGATTGTCATTTCATGCGAGGTTACATTCATCAGAATCACTTTTAGTGGCCAGGTGTGTGTAGACATCCAAGGAATTTGACAGAATAAGCTTAATAGATCTTTGTCATGAATATCAAACATTTTATCAGAGCAGCTTCATTATATTATTACAGATATTCTGACATCTCTTTATATTTGAAATAAACATTAAGTTGTAACAGCATGTTGTCCTACAACTGATTCCATAGAGAGATGCTCAGTTTGTCTGAGAGGTTCCCAGTTGTCCGTTGATGTGTCATGGGAGGGGTTCATTAGGTTTGGGGCCCAAGGTTTAACCTGCAGCCTTAAAGAAAAAATGAGGCCAGTCACCTTCAGTGTCAGGGCATTTTGGCCTTACCCTTTCTGTGATTTTCATATATTTTGGAAGAATTGGCAGGCAGTATTTAGTGTTGATGACGGTGAATAAGATGTTGGTTAGTTGAGTCGGTGTTAAATTATTTGGAGTTGGTTTTTCCTTTCCTCTGTATATATGTATATTTAATGCAAACATTATACATTTAAATTAAACCTTTTTCTGTGTCTCAACATTCATTACTCCATCATTTACTCCTCATTTACTGAGACTCCACAGTCCTTCTGTATCAGCTTTACAACCCTGAAGCTCTTCTCCATCTTTTATCCCAGCAGAGGATTGAACCGCTAACTACCGAGGAGAACCCCCCTTCCCCATGGCCTTCACTTCAGATTAGTTTGCTTGTGTGTTATTTTCCATTACTTGTACTACTCACCTTTTACTCATCCACACACCTTTTACACTAATAACGCCTAAAATCCCCAAATTCCTTTAAGAGTTGTTCTGCTTAGTTTAATAAATACCCTTTTCATCTTTCATCAGTGTGTGGACTCATTTGCTGCAAGTCCTGAGCAACACTAAATACTGCCTGCCAATTCTTTCTGATGTTTATGAAATTCACAGAAAGGGTAAGGCCAAAATTCTCTGACAGTGAAGGTGTCTGGCCTCAATGTTTCTTTGAGGCTGCAGGTTAAACTTTGGGCCCCAAACCTAATCCACCCACCATGACACATCCCAGGATAACTGGGAACCTCTCAGACAAACTGTGGAATCAGCTGTAGGATAAGCAATTGCTGCTGGCACTCACCATGTCATGATTTCGACTGTAAGAAGCAACAAGGAACACCGCCACTTATAAAGGACACACATCCTCAGCAGTGGTTCGAGAAGAGCTCGGGGCAAAACGAGCAGATCAAAATGTGGAAACGCTTCACGAATTTGCGTGTCATCCTTTCGCAGGGGCCATGCTAATCGTCTCTGTATCTGTATCCAATGTATCATATGTGCTGCCGGAGCAAGCACAGAAGTCCTACCTCGCTGCCTAACTTTTAATTCCCTACTTGTGCAAATGACCCTTTTGCAGCAGTGCAGGCTGAGGCACCTGAAATCCGTTTTTCTCTGTTCCAATTGTTCCAATTTCTGGTTAGAAGGTCAACAGCGATGCCCCGCCTCTCCACATTTCCCTCCAATCACTGTACAGGATTTGTCCCGCTGTGCCCTGGCTACGGAGAACACACAGCCCACTAGATCGTCATTTCATGCAACGTTAAATTCATCAGAATCACTTTTAGTGGCCAGGTGTGTGTATACATCCAAGGAATTTGACAGAATAAGCTTAATAAATCTTTGTCATGAAATTTTTGAGTTTTGAGTTTGGCTTAGTTGACTGATGGGAACGAGTCTGACCCAAAAAATCCGGGATGTTGCAGAACAATGTGGATTATAATTTAGTTGCTGTACTGACCGTCGATGATGAGTTAATGTCTGATTTACATAGTTTTGTCAACTACCTCCAGAGGAAGGCGCCAGCTTACAGATGGAAAACGCCGTCTGGTACGTCAGGCAGCTGCAGCAGCATCACAGCCAATGTCGCGGCTGCAAGCCTAAGAGCCAAGAGTGTATCACAACACGTATTTTATTTTAAAGCTGAGTTTGACCTAGATGACCTTTCTGAAGACATTTTAGTGTTTGTCCTGTCGCCACATTAAAGATGTTGTGTCATTTATTCTTTCACATTAATTCCTCAACACATACTTTGTAGCTGCAAAAAAATAGTTGTTGTTACATCTTTTTTTAATCTTTGTGGTAACTCTGTGTTTCCATTGACGCAACAACATTATAGTCACCAGCCTGCGTCATGAACATGAACTAACACACTTTTGAATGTCTATGGGAGTGTGGTTTGATTGAAAAACAGTGACTCATGGTCAATTAGTTCTCTCCAGTCACGGTACTAGCAGACAGCAATGCAACAGTAATAAGAGTCAGTTTGTTGATTCAGATATTAATGGAAAGTCACCAAGATGTCCTGTTATACTCTTTTTTATTTTTAAACAAATATTAAATATTATATATTCTCACTGGGGGTGTTATGCATTTGTACCATAGAACTGAGGTGGTTGTTGTGGATGATCAACAAATAGAGCATGTGGTTCACATACTGCATCCTACGTGTGGTTATGTTTATGCTACTTACTCACTTTGTTTAAAGGGGCTAAATGTAGTTTTCAGCAGCCACTAGCAGTGCAGTTTTTTTTATTGCAACCTGGTGTGTGCTCGTATGCATGCTCGAACTCATGAGCGAGCAGAATCCGACACACCGGTAGACAGATTCACACAACACGCTGTAAAACTGCAACGCTACAGTACTATTTTTATCAGCTTGAGGTTGAAGTAATCCATGCTTGTTGCACGGTAACGTTACATCACCTGCCATTTTTATTCTCACGTTTTCAGTAACTTTTTGTGTTTCTTTCACTGAACAATGTCCGCACAGCTAAATGCATTGGATGATAAAAAAAATGGTTAGTAAGCTAGACTGAATATTATAATGAGATTGTTGCCACACTTTAAAACAGTGGCAACAATCCACAGTTAGACCACAGTAAATACCCAACCAACTAAAGCACAACAACACAATAAATTTCACATGCTTTGCAAAACAAAGCAAAGGTCTCTTCGCTTTGAAAGTCTGAAAGTCTTTCTGACGTTAACTGTGTTGTCACCCAAAGTCTGAAGGGCTCCAGTACATTAAACTTTTGTGTTGCGATGTTGTTGTTCGGTACAGATTCAGCAGGCAAGAGGCGCAAGAGCGCGCGTATGCAAGTTACAGCCAAGGTATTTCCGGAAAATCTGACCCAGACTTTTCACAAAGGATTAGACATACTGGCCGTCAGAGGTAACAGAAAAACCTTGGATGTGGATCGTTTTTATGTGAGGTTACAACCCATTCACACACAGGCAATAAAAAAGTAGGCTAATTCATTACATTAAAAAAATACTTTTTCAAGATTTAACCAACACCACCATCTCTCCTGAAAGTGCTTTTATTGACCTAAAGAGAACCATAAAAATGTGAATCACGCTTTAGCTGCCACAAATGGATATTGTAGTGAAAATAGATTTACTTACTTAATTACTTACAGTCCAGTTGTCCATTATAGGGGCTTATTATTGTGTAACATGATTGTTGATATAAGGTGGTACAGTGGTTAGCACTGTCGCCTCACATCCCCGGTTGCCCCGGCCTTTCTGTGTGGAGTTTGCATGATCTCTCCGGGTGCTCCAGCTTCCTCGCACCATCCAATCCGGTTGATTGGTTACCCTAAATTGTCCTTAGGTTAACCAGTCAAATTAGGTTGTTCGTCTATGTGTGGCCCTGCGATGGACTGGGGATCTGTCCAGGGTGTACCCCGCCTTTCGCCCGACATCAGCTAGGATTGGCTCTTTCAACTTTTTATATTTCACAAGTAAACTACTATATGCAGTGATATAGAATAATAAAGGATAATGATGCAAATGTATAAATTTCTGATTCATTCTTATTACAAATACTTTAGTACAGTCAATGAAGTGGAAAGACGTTATTCTTACTGTTTTTCTCTGTGACTCTGGTACATTTCTCAAATCATCCTTAACATTCTACGTGCAGCCGGCTGTGAGACGAGACCGAAAACACATTCTGCAGAGATATTCAATAACTCCACACTTACACAATATAGTGCCCCCAAAATCACCTTACACATTAACACATTACACATACATGATATACTGCTGGTTATACTACAACAACTGGTTATACTACAACAACTGGTTATATCACAAGCAGGATTCACATTTATGTGAAAATGTACTTGTAGCTCGTTGTCTACTTAACTACGATAATAAAGAGCGTTTGTGTTTTAAACACGTTTTGCTTACGAGTTATTGATCCCGGAAGCTCAAATCTGTGAATCTATTTCCAACTTTACTGGACTCAGTAATAAATGGCACCTTTCCAGTCATCTCTAATTACGAGATCTTTTCTCATAATCACAAGATCTTTTCTCATAATTACGACATCCTGATCTGTAATTATGAGATAAGGCTTCCAATTTTTTTTTCTTTGGTGAATGCAATGCGCTTCCGTACCATTGAAAAAAACTGTAAGTGAGAATGGAAAAACACAAGACCTCTTTCTACAAAATCACTGGTGAGTGAAGCATTGGGAAACTCTTCTATAAGGACTTGCGGATATAAACCAAACATACAAGTGAAATGTGACTTAATGGAGTGTTTTCATGAAGTCTAATTAGTGGTGTGACTGTGTGTGTGTGTGATGTTTTGTGGATCTTATCCTATGAAATAATACAGTGGCATCCTCCCCCCTCTCCTCCTTCTTAGTCAGATGGTCGCCCACGGCCCAGGAGTTTTTCCTTGCTCTTGCTTGCTCATGGTGGGAATTTTTTGGGTCTCTCTAAATATTATAACAAAGAGTAATGAGATGACTTCTGTTATGCTGCTATATAAATAAAATTGAACTGAATATTTTTTCTGATGAAAACTGTCTTTCTTACTATTTGTGCAAAATCAACAAGTAGCTATTTTTGGGGACAAAATGATCCATCACATACCTCTCATGTCAACTTTAGTGCTGAGTTTCCACATCTTTTTATTCTTCTTCATGTTTTTTGACTTGAGAAGGTTAAATGACTGAATGGATCTATAGTTTGATCTATTTCTGGGGGTTGTCTTAAAAAATAATCTCCTAAAATACACATATTTATTTGATTTTAGGGAAACACCACATAAAGTAAGTTATTTGGCTTAAAACTAAAATTTGATCTTGAAAGACTTTTGTTGGTGTATCTACTATATGAGGACCTCACTTTGCATAAATATCCTCTCTGAAGGTCTAAAACTGTCCTTACAGAGACAGATGAACAAGAGTTCACATTCACACATTGTCAGGACTTTAAATTCCTCTCTGCTGTTTTCTCTGTGATGCCATTTGTATGCTACAAACCCTGGTGATTAGTGACATCTACTGGTGATTAGTGACATCTACTGGTGATAACAATAAAGTGCAACCTACAGTAACTACAACTTCAGTGTTGACAAATTACCGGAAACACCAATATTAATAATAATAATAATAATAATAATAATACATTTTATTTCTATAGCGCTTTTCAAGACACTCAAAGACACTTTACAGTAAAAGCAGAAGTTATGTACATTTAAAACAGATAAAGATAAAGAAAAACATAAATAGTATAATATAAAATATATGAACAGTAGATAAAATCATGTGGTGCGGAAATACATAAGAGCAAAGGGGCCAATGATTCATTTTGGGATGTGTTTATGGCATTTTGAATGCAGTGTTTCATTTTGAAGGACATATGAGGCATTTTGCATTTTGTGTGAGCAGTTTTGGGAATTGTGTGTAGAGTTTTGAAAAAAGGAGACATAGTTTTGAAAATGTGTGTAAGCCGTTGGAAAAAACTGTAAAAGAAAAGGAAATCATGAACATAGATACACCAAAAGTATTATTTTTACTTTCATTGCAAAAAATTACTGTAATAGTTATTTACAATACTGTACTGTTGAAATAACCCCTAGATCAGGGGTTGGCAAATAAGTCAGGGATCGGGCCAAACCTTTTTAAAGGCCAGAACAAATTATTTTAAACCCTTGTGTACTTATGTGCATGTTCAGCTCAGTCGACATAACTCTTCCAACTCTTCCTCCTTGAACTTGTCCTCATTGTTGTGCCCTGCCTCTCCCTCCTACTCCCCTTGCACTCCATCCATTGTTCAAAACAGGCAATCTGACCTTTGTCAGTGCTTGAAGTGGGGCGGTACGCGGGACTTCTCCCAAGCTGCCAGCCCTCTTCTCTGCCCTCTCCATATAAGGTTTACATTTACATTTATTCATTTAGCTGACGCTTTTATCTAAAGCAACTTACAATTGCTATATATGTCAGAGGTCGCACGCCTCTGTAGCAACTAGGGGTTAAGTGTCTTGCTCAGGGACACAATGGTGGATGTCTCACAGTGGGGGATTGAACCTGGATCTCTCACAACAAAGGCATGTGTCTTATCCAGGTTTCTGGGCGCTACATGACACTTACTTGTTCCTGTTCTCACCTGCCTGCTAATCTCTGTCTGCAGAGAGAGACGAGGGAGAAGTGAGGAGTGAGCTGATGAAAAAGCGTAGCATTTTGATTGGTTGCGTTTTGAAAATGTGAAAGTCACTTCCTGTTAGATTTTTGTGTCTTATGTAGAGAATTGTGTTTGCTCTTTGAGTGAGAGGTTTCTAAAATCATGTGACATGTATGAGACTAAAACTCTTGATGGGACATCATGTCAAGACATTTTGAGTGAGTTTTAAGGCATCATGAGGTGCTGTCAAAACTTCTGATACATTAGTCACAAACCAGTGCAACATCATGTGTCAAGCTTTTCTAGGGGAATTTCTTGATCTTTACTCGCACCAAACAGCTCTGCACTGCAGGGGTTGTGTGTGTGTGTGTCTGTTGGTGTACATGTTTCCTATGTGTTCACTAATTTAGTGAACATATCACATCAAAGCAAAGCAAATCAGAAAAGTTTAATTTCATTCAGAAATCCGCTAAAGGTATTTTGCAGTTCCACAGTTTTAGTTACCACTGCTATTAGGTTTACATAATTTAACAGTTAATTTGATAGAAAAAAACAGTCACCAAACTTCATTTCTGTTCTAATTGTATCTCTAAAATCTCTATCCTGTTTTTATTCTCTCCTTTTTCAGCTTTACAGCAGTGCAGTGTAGAGTTTGGTCATAAAGTGTTTTCAGATGTGAAGAAACCCAAAGCAGCTTCAGTGCGGCAGAAAGTGAAACCCTGACCTATTTTCCCACGTAAATGAAACTGCAATTCAGAAAACGGTTTCCGTTCTGTTAGTAGAGCGGTCTGTGTGTGGACAAAGAGGGTGGGGGGGGGGTAAGATTTATTGCACAAATGCTCAGGTTTCCAGAGGCGGTGTCTGTTTGTTGTTGGATCTTGTGTGTTTCCTGTTATCCAAACAGGAAGGAAATACATGTCTGACATGTAAAAATCAACACAAACGCAGTCAGTGTACAGATGGACTGAATTTAATCCCACTTTACTGACACATAACTGCTCTATACACTATGCAGTATGTGCCCTTGTATAATGATGACATCTGTCAGTAACAGTAACAGTGACAGACTGTGGCTCATTTTAAGGACTGCATTATGTCAATGTCAAGATGGTTCCACCCTTCCCTCAGTGTAATTATAATGAAACACACACACACACACACACACCCACACACACACACACACACACACACACACACAGACACACACACACACACAGACACACACACTTACACACACTAAACACTGCTCAGGGTCTTTAGGGCCTGATAATAATAGTGGAGCACAAGAATCTGCTTCCTCTATTATTACTTGTGCTGCCCAGTAATGAAAAACAGAAAAATACCTTAGTACATTTACACTTTGAGGTATTTCTATCTACTTGATTACTCCATTTTATATTACTTTACACTTGTACTTTATTAGGCTACATTTCAGGGGTTAATATTTTCATGGGGACAGCGCGGTGGTGCAGTGGTTAGCACTGTGGCCTCACAGCAAGAAGGTTGTGGGTTCAAACCAGTTGCCCAGGCCTTTCTGTGTCGAGTTTGCATGTTCTCCTCATGTCTGTGTGGGTTCTCTCCCACCATCTCTTGTCCTTAGGTGTGGTTGTTTGTCTATGTGTGGCCCTGCGATGGACTGGCGGCCTGTCCAGAATGTACCCCGCCTTTCACCCAATGTCAGCTGGGATTGGGTAAGCGGTTGACGATGGATGGATAATGTATAAATTGCAAGCATCTCTTAAAGGAAGACTGTGCAACTGTAGAAAGAAAACACAACACAATCCTTCTACTTGAAAAGCAAAGTTGAATTTAATAAGCAATAAAATGTGCCCTTACTTACACAGTCAGGGGTGCTTCTGTTATAGCCTCACTTGGTTTGGTATGATGGCTAATATAAGCAACTTGTGACTGTTACTCCTGTTAAATTATCATTTAGAGATAAACATTTAAATGTCAAGGTTAACAAGTCAATGATTGTCCAGTTACAGTGCGGTATTTTAGTAACATGCAATCATGAATGTTTTGGCAGCAATAAATAGTTTAGCTGCTCTTAAAAGTAGGCTCTTTTAGAAGAAGATCTGACGTAAGAAAAAAAAAACAAGGAAGCTGGTAAGGGGTAAAGTAGGTAAAGCGTGGGCAGCAGAGGAGGATTTCATGCAAGGGTTTGAGAAAGAAGAAGAATGGGAGCAGTTACGATGGGAGGGCAGTGATGACAGGACCATTATTAAGGCTTCCACTAATAAATGCTCTGCAGCCCATTGAGAAGCAGAGACAAAGACACTGAGCTGAATCTTAGCAAGCATGTGTGTTTTAGGCACATGTGGTGTTGTCATATCGCTTTATTTGTTTCATATCTTGAAACAGCTATCTTGGCGTTGTATTTAGATAGCTACAGTGGTTATTTTGAATAACCCAGAGCAGAAGGGTCTGATCCTTTTCTGTCCTCTGACGCCATTTTTACATTCCAAGATCATTTTTCATGACTCCAGAAGAATTTTAACATGCTAACATTTGCTAATCAGCACTAAACACAAAGTACCACTGAAGTTGATAGGAATGTCATTAATTTTGCAGGTACTTGGTCAGAATTTTGACCTGATAGTTATTGAGACATTTCACTCAAAGCCACAAGTGTCAACCTCATGCTGGCGCTAGAGGAAAAGTCAGGGAGTCTTTAGGATTCTTCCTCTGTGCACCATGAACTTCTTTACAAAACTCGATAACAGACTGACATTACCATTCTCTAGAGCCATTCCTCTAGCATGGCTAAAAAAGCATACAAATGCTTGTAAGTGCTTCTGCTACTCATTATCATTATGTATGTACCTTAAAGTTTAAAGAGTTACATCTAAACAAGGGACTCTCTTCATTCCTTATTCACTTTTATTCCACAAACAATTTAATACAATCATATAACACAAAATAATTGTGTCAAAAACATCAAAAGAGTCACTTTATTCTTCACCTGAATGCAAACAATACTATATCAAACACTTAAGGAGTGCCAATTACAATCACAGATGCAGCCTGAGCTGCTAAGCAGAGCAAAATCACACTAGAACATGAAAAAAAGCATCACATTAATAACATTCAATAAAAAACAAACAAAATAATAGTTGAAGTTGATCGGGTGCTATAGAGACACAATTCCCCACCCCACATTTTATGGCCACATTTAATGTAAGTGAGATTTTCTGATTTGTTTTCCTATGAATTCCGGTTGCCTACAAATGTCTGCAGTAAGGAAATTTGTTTTTTTTGGTTCTTCCACAGGGAGGTCAAAGGTCAGGCTCAGCAAAGGACTTGAACCTTTTGCTCCAGTCTTCCTCTGCCTCGGAACCGTTCAGTTTGTAATATGAAAACAAGTCATTTTAACTTTTTAACGGAATGCATGTGATCCAAGTCTCTGGATGGAAAAACACACTTTTCCACAGTTGAAAATTAATGAATGAAACATTTTCTGTACGTTAGCCTCCTTTCTTGGTTGTCCTAGGTAATGTTGACACGTCTATACTTCCCGGTTTAAAGGAAATTCTGAAAATCTCATAATGTCCAAGTTTAAGCATTGAAAAAGTATCTCAGCAGGTGCCTGTGAGAACAGTCCATGATTAGAAAAGAAACATTTTGCGTTATGATGTAAATCTACTGTACATTATTTGCACTTCATGTGTATTCTTGCAGAAAATTAAGCATTTTTTAACTTTATAAATCACAAATTTTGACAGCCCTGTTCTCTGTAGTAATACTTTTTATCCATTGCAGCTCGCAGATTGTCAGGTCTTCGGTCACGCCTTAATACTGTTTTTAATCATCTTATTTACAACAAAGTAGAGTTTTGATTATGTTTGAGCTTTTTTACTAAAACAACCTGGTTGAGTTCACATAATCTGCTCCTTCTGTACTTTTTCACGACACCTCTGATGAACACACTTATTTGCGCTGTGATTTAACCTGTCCTTTCCGTGGTGGTAATGTGATTATGCGCTGTTGCTACCTGAGTAATTTTATTTCCTTTCATGTTTACTGTACCTAGCAATAAAAATGAGGCTACTTGAAGAAAGATCAAAAGAAACAATCAGATTTGTTTGGCAGTTGAGTTGAATCAAGCTACATCACAATGGCTCCTTCTGCAGACTGAGGACTTTGGGTTTACAAGGTGAAAAGTTACAATTCAGGCGTCATACATTGGGTTGGTGAAGTTTCCCAAAGTGCTGTGCTCGTTGTCCAGAAGAGGACCGTAGGATGTACGTCTGAAATGGAGAGGAAATAGAGAAAATAGAGTAAGAGATAAAGTCATATATTCACTAACAAAGATGAGATGACAGTAGTCTTATTTACAATGATAAAAGGAGTTAAAGATAAGTAAAGGAATGCTCTTTTGGTTGTACGAACATTTCAGATCTGCTCTGAAACCCTGAGGTAATCTCTCTGGTTGACAGAAATTTTGTTGAGAACATTTTTTTATTATTATCTACTACTAAGTTCAGTTCAGTAGAATTAACCAGGTTTATGAAAACAACAAACATTTGCTCTTTTTAATGTAATTTTTCAATGATATGAGCATCACCAATTACATTATATTCCTTTTCATTGTTATGAGGTTGGGGGCAGAAAAAAAAGAGACAGATATATAGTCAGACTAAGAGCAGGGACACGTTTGTAATTGCTACTTTTCAGGAAGTCCAGTATAGATGTAATCTACGTGATATTACATTTCCCGCAACGTGTCATCACTTGACCTTCAGTGCATTAAAAGGTGCATGTTAATGTAGTTTGTAGGAGATCTCATTAAGCTCTGGACTCACCGGAACTTATAGTAGTACACCCCACCTAACACTAGGATGACAGTTAAGATGAACACAAAAACAATGGCGGCAGTACTTCCTGTAGAGAGAGATGGAGAAAGAGAGAAACAATTAGTCCATTGTCAGTCATTTTAGTCCTGCGATAGAGTAGTGATCTGCTTAAGGTGTTTTTCAAGCACTTCCTGATGATCTAAGATAAGTCCTTTTCCAGTAGATCAAACTGACATTTAAGCTTAAGAATTAATTAGTACTCTCCTTGTGGGGAAACTGGGCCAAACACACTGCAGAAGGTTTATTTCAGGGGTGGCCAGACTTATTTGAATGTGGGCCATAAGCAAAAACATCTTCTTGATTCCACCATGTTTATTCAACTGAGGTAAATGTTTTCATCAACTACTAATCATCCAAGACAGGGCCTGAACTTAGTTTATATTGCCACTCAGAAATGTGTGCGATGAATGAAGGAATAACATCCAACTAATTTAGGCATCATTTAATGTAAATAATGTTGTCATTCAATGTTCAATATATTTACTCACAAACATTACATGCATGTTTGCATGCACAAAGGACAGATGTTTTTCAGTACATGACAATCACTCCTCCTCCTTAATTAACAACTCACTAACAGGCAGGTACTTTAAAGGTGCTGACAGACAATAAGAAACACAAAGCACACAAGAACTTCACCACAGTTCACCACAGTGTGTTGTACAGTCAGTGCTCAATACACTTCTGAATGAGTCCTTATCTTATTTAAATTTCCACAAGAGTCCATATCTTAACAAAAATCACACAAAAAAAGTCATTTTGGAGATCGGCTGTCCAAAAGTGTTCACTCTAGTGCTCAACACACGAGCCCCCCAGGGCTGTGTGCTCAGCCCCCCACCCCCTTGTTCACACTGTACACCCACGACTGCATCCCCCGACATGAAGAAAACTCTGTTGTGAAGTTTGCGGATGACACCAGACTTCATATTGGGAGGAAATTTATAATCTTGCAGAGTGGTGCTCAGAGAACAACCTGCTGCTCAACGTCAGCAAAACTAAGGAGCTGATCGTTGATTTCAGGAAGAAGGAGATAAAGACACACACTTCTGTCTACATCAGTGGAGCTGAGGTGGAGCAGGTGAACAGTTTCAGGTTCCTGGGAATCAGCATCACAGAGAACCTGACATGGTCGTCTCACATCTCCATGCTGGTAAAGAAAGCTCAGAAAGTACTGGCCAAATTACCGTGCCAAGCTCTTGTCAGCTTTTACAGAGGAGCAATAGAAAGCATCCTGACTGGAAACACAAACTGGCATGGGATGTGCGCAGCCCTGGACCGGACTGGTACCCATCTCCCGAGCATCAGTGATATCTGTGAGGTGAGGTGCCTACGCAGAGCCCAAAGGATACTAAAGGAAAGTACCCACCCAGCCACAGCCTGACTGCAGAGCAGTTTTTCCCACCAAGTAATCAAACTCTAATTCATCCTAAGCACTGCTCCACTGAGCATAGAAAAGTTTATTTCTGTTTTTTTTTTTTTTTTTTTTTTTACAATTGATCTATATTAATGTATATTGTCTGTTATGTAGCAGAAGGGAGTTACAAAACACAATTTTTCTCTATAACTTGTTATATTGTGACAATAAACCTACCTACCTACCTACCTAGCTACCTTGGTGTTGGGTCCTGGCTAGCTAACCTGCTGTTACTCAGGACGGACTTGGGCTGTATCACTGGTGAGTCTCGGTTTGAATATATTTTGAGCTGCTGCTGAGTGTGTGTTTGATGCCATATTCTAATTTATTTTTAAAAATTCACTGTGCACCATTTAAAATTGGGCAGTGGGGCCGTAGTTTGGCCACCCTTTGTCTATTTTGTGTCTGTGAGATGGCACTGAGGCCCAGTAAAAATGTTCAGACAGCCAATACACTCCAAATCACTCCTCTTACCTGGAAGCAGAATCAAAAGAAACAACGGTCTACCAAGTAATGGATAACTTTTGTGAGTTTTAACATTGAGTTGGGAGGATATCTTAGAGATGTGGGGTCTCTGTTGGAAGCTCTGACAAAAATGTGTGATCTTATCTGCTCATTTTTGTCTATTTAATGTTTCTTATCAGTCTTCAACTCGTCGTGACACAAAGCTGTCTGGTCTTTGAACTAACTTTGTGTTAAGTGGGCGGAGTTCAAGATAGAGGTTTGCGCTACACACTCAAGTCGGTTGTAGTTCCCTTTATAATATTCACAAAATTGATCGCAGGTTTGAAATAAGTCCTACACGCAGGTATGCATGATTTGAGCCATTCTTGAGCCAAATTGATTTGACCGCATGGAACATATCTGAAAATGTGACCAGAGATGTGAAAACCCCTTTAAATATAAACAAGACTAAGAATTCACAACCACGCTAGCTGCATGTTGTGGCTGCACAGTGCTAACATGCTAAGTATACGAGAAGCTTAAATGCTGATGTTTAGCCGGTACCGGTACAATATTTAAAATTTTCACCATCCTAGTTTATTGTGTAAGCATGCTAGTGGCTAATTAGCACTAAACAAAAGCAGACAAATCAAAAGTTTGACCTGATGATAGCACTGAAGCAAACTTTAAGCGCCCAACAAAGTTACAATGGAAGTATTTTGTGAAGGGTGGAGGAGTTGCTGTAGTACTGAATGGAAAATCTCTACTGATTGTGTTTAAACACTGGAGGCAGCTTATCTGAATAAATGGTGTTCGCCAACACATTTTCCATCTGCAGAGACAAAAACTGCTTTGAACATTTCTGACACAGTCCTGTATATCACAGCATTTAGGGGCCATTGTAGATAAAAACAAACAAATGACAGAGCTGGGGGAGGGAGGTAATATTCAGAGAAAAAGCTTCCATGATTAAAGTGGCAAATTTATGAGAAAGAAACTCATTCAATAATACAAGTCAGTACAGACATAGGAAAAGAGGTGCAGCTTTCAGACAGCTAGGCAGATATGAGAGACTGCAGCAAGGTCACTTGAAAGCATGCATAATATCTTAGTCATTTATAAACGCCTGCAGGTCTTCAACAATTTTTTTATGCTATGCTAACAGCAAAAAAGTATTTCATTACTGGTTGGTGTATGTAGCATATATGTGATGGCTGTTGTTATTAACATATGCATGCCCTGCTTAATAAAGTACAGCACCTTTAATAACACAAGCACATCTAAAAAAATAATAGAAATAAAAGAAGATTTTTATCTCATAAATGTGTGACTTTATAATCTCAGAGGATATTCAGATGTTTTTCTTGTAAATGTACAACTTTAATCTCGGAAAGTTTTTTTCCGGAATACCTCCTCCTCCTTTTTTTTACCTATGCAATGGCCCCAAAAAGCCACCATATGTGTAACTACTTACAGGACTTACAGGACAGCACTTTTCTACCATTGGAACTCTTCCAGAAACCTCAGAAGGAACTCAGGTACTTTACCAGCATTTCAATTAAATGTACAGTAGCTCCTGGTCAGTGACTAATGACTAATCCTCAGTGTTCTTCAAATGGGAAAGCAAACAGGAACTTTTAGTTTGAGACTTTTGGTTCTGCTATAGTGTATAACTATAGAGAAGTAATTCCAGATTTAGGTCCTGACTTTAGTTTCTGGGGCTATTTGGTCAAAAAGGGTGGCTGGGTGACTCATACTACTTAACAACTTTAACAGGACACCTAGCCCAGCTGTAGTCAGGTTTAAAAGACACAGTCCTGGTAAGACACTGTAATAGTTCTGAGTCAGATATATTATCAGATGTAATGGTTTCTGATGACGGGAAGGGAGTTCCTCCACACAAGGTACAGAGTTCAAACTCAGTTACAGGACTTTGCTATAGAGCACTTAACCAGTGCAAACACATCCAGTAAGAAACAGTAAAATGGATAGATATAAAGAGCTGCAAGTCTTGCTTAACATGTCTTTCAATGGTGAAGATAATATAATAAAACTGATACCATAAGTGTCATCCCATAAGATAACGGAACATACAACTTCACAACAACTAAAACATACAGAAATAAAGTGAAATAGTTTCTCAGTGGCAGAGACAATGAGCTTATGAATTTTCCATGCCAGGGTTGCCTGTACAACTTCTAGAATTCACTAAAAGGTCTACTGCGATGTCATGAAAAACCAGGTCAGTGGTTAAACAGTTTTGTAAATGATAAAATGAGAAGGAATATAACTGGCAGACAGCCTTTTCTCTATAAACCGTGGCTGTTCATGTTCAGCTAGTCAAGACTCGACTGCAAAGTAAACAAGGAAGCGTGAGAGGAAACTGTTTCGTTTACATATTAACCACAGATCGACAGCGTGCTTAAGAAGGTCAAAGAGAATCAGGAACAGATAGTCTGAAGCACTGACTGCATGCATACATTTGACCTCTTTGATCAGAGAAGTGAGATCACTTGTGCTTTATTGGTTTCCTTCAGGCATGATTATGTGTTAGTCAATGTAATGTATGTGTGTACACATTCTGAAACACATTTGGAGTTATTTGGTTTTGTGAGATAATTTGCAGTTTACTGGCAACGCATTTTGATCATGCTTACAAAAATAAACTGCCACATCAGAGGCCATGAGTGTCAGATAAACAGCAAGTCTGCAGTCAGACAGAAATTAGCACTGGGTCAACAGTTTCCTCTTTCATTTCAATGAGACGACATCATTGACACAGTAGGTGTCCTGACACAGAGTCTCTGGCAATAAAATGCAGGGTTGTCCAGCAAAATCAAATATCCTGTTTCAGGGGAACATCAGGGGAAAAGTGAGAAATATACAAAAGTCAATTATATTATAAGCTAATTTAATCACCTACATGCTGCTCAGAGTAACCTCAGTCAGCATCTTTCCCTCTCCTCTCGCACTGTGCAGGAGTGAGAGTGAGTTTCGCTGGTTATGGGGACTCTCTGAAAGTTCACAAGAACACATGAGGAGAGCAAGGTCGGGTGGTTGCCTAGATGAGCAGCAGACTTGTAATACTAGTAATGATATTAGTTTTGTTAGTAGTTCCTTTATTAAGCACATCCAAAAAATAATATTTTCCAAGTTTTTATCTCAGAGAATATAAAAAGAAAATTGTGTTAGTTCTTGTAATTTTTCCACTTTAATCTTTTTAAACAGCCAGGTTTGTTTGACTTTTTTGTTTTTGGAATATCCAAATGAACGGAGAGGTGAGGGCTCTATCCAGAGCCAAAAAAAGCTGCTGGTGAGAAAGAAACTTACAGCACCGCCGAAGCGAGACTGAAAGCTGGCATCGAGGAGGTGAATCGGCGACATCAGCAGAGACCTCAACACCAACAACACCAAAGATGGCAGGCTTGCTTTGATCTCTTCAACAAAGAGTCAGCTGTAAAGTCTACTCCAAAAGCTCGTAAAGTCCACTCGACCCAAATCAGTATCCCCAGGAGATGTGATAAGTGTCCTGCTGAGAGTGTATATGAGTAAAGCTGCTAAGCCTGATAACATTCCTGGTTGTGTACTAAAAACCTTTGCCAATCAGCTAGTTACTACCTACTCTAAATCTTTCTAGGAGTTCAAACAATGATGAGACTTTGTTTCGGGAGGAAATCTATAATCTTGAAGGGGTGCGCAGAAAACAACCTACTGCTCAACATTAGCAAAACCAAGGAGCTGTTGATTTTAGAAAAAAAAAGGCAAAGACACATACTCCTGTCTACATCAGTGGAGCTGAGGTGGAGTAGGTGAACAGTTTCAGGTATTTCTGGGAATCAGCATCACAGAGAGCCTAACATGGTCATCTCAAATCTCCACGCTGGTGAAGAAAACTCAAAAACGCTTGAGCAGCTCATTGGTACCCATCAACTGAGCATCAGTGATATTGGTGAGGAACAAAGCCCAAAAGATATTAAAAGAGAGTACCCACCCAGCCACAGCCTGTTCACCCTGCTGCCGTCTGGCAAGAGATACAGAAGTATCCAATGCAGAGCTGCTTCTTCCCCCAGGCTATGAGACTCCTAAATTCATCCACAGCACTGCACCATGCAAAACAGTTTATTTCTGTATATAATTTTATAGTTTTATTACATATATTGTTTGTTTTGTATCATAAAGGGAACTACAAACTGTATGTCATTTTACAAGTCTGTTGTAATATGACAAATAAATTTACTTTGTACCTTGTACCTTACATGTGTAATTACCGTGATTGTGTATTGCCTTTAACAACAAAGCCAGTGTAGGTAATAAACAATGGAGCCAGGAGCGGTAAGCGCCTGCTTTGTGAAATTACTCTTAGTTTGGTTCATTTGTCTAGATTTTAACAATGACAGCAACCAGTTATGTCAGAGACATATGAAAATGCATGTCACTGACCTTATTGAAGCATCTCAACAGCTAATGGATGAATTGTCACAAGATTTGGTACAGACTGGTGTCACAAAAACGTTAGACTAAGATGGTGAACATGGTAAATATATACCTGATAAATATCCTGTTAGCATGCCGATGTGAGCATTTAGCTAAAACTACTGCAGTTCCAGCATGGCCTCATAGAACCGCCAGCATGGCTGTAGACTCTCAGCCATGTTCCTATACACAGATTTGTTTTAGTATAAATATTAAACTTGTAAAAGAGGGCTATTACTTTTTCAATAAAGATTAAATGTGTATATTAACTGCCAAATGCCAAAAACAAAAACCGAACAACTTTTTGTTGCCACGCACCTGAGCTCAGAGCCTCAGACTTGTGTCCCTCTTCTACCAGGGTGGTGGTTTGGGTGGTATTGGTGGTGGTGCTGGTGGTGCTGCCATTGCTGCTGGTACTATTGTAAGTAGTCGCGCTGGTGGTGGTACTGGTGTTGGTGCTATTAGTAGTGCTGGTGTTGGAACTGGTGGTGCTGCCGTTGCTGCTGGTACTATTGTAAGTAGTCGCGCTGGTGGTGGTACTGGTGTTGGTGCTATTAGTAGTGCTGGTGTTGGAACTGGTGGTGATGCCGTTGGTGCTGGTACTATTGTAAGTAGTCGCGCTGGTGGTGGTACTGGTGTTGGTGCTATTAGTAGTGCTGGTGTTGGAACTGGTGGTGGTGCTGTTGGGCTGGGTGGCAGTTGCAGTGCTGGTTTGTGTAGTGCTAGTGGTGTTGCTGGGGCTGGTTATGCTGGTGGCGGTGGTCCTAGAATCCTGGTCTGAAGTTGGGATATATGTGGAAGACGGGGATGATGAAGGGGAAGAAGAGGAGGTAGAAAAGGCTTCTGATGAAGTTGTCAAGTGATGAGTGCTGCTTTCCTCATTCCTGGCTGTTGTTGGGGTGAAAGCTGTGTTGCTGGTGGATTCTTTTGTAGATGGAGTTGGAATTTTGATTTGATGAACACTGGTTGTTGTTGAGGGTGGTGATGAAGATAATACGGCTGTTACTGCACAGCACAACAGTATACCTGCAATCCAAGATAAAATATGTTTGTTACTTTCTGCAGAAATTTGCTTAAATATATATAACAAAGTATACAAAAGCCATTCTTGTTTCTCTGATCAATTCCTTTTTTATGGTCCCATTGGCTTTAAGGAGACCATAGCAGAATGATTGCGTATATTCCATCTCTGTCCTTTCTGATGTTGTTTCTTTATTTTAAAGGTCCACTCCACACATTAAGGTCAGGTCAGTTTATTAACACTAGGTGTCCTACTCAGCTGCTGAAAACAATTGTATAATGTCTTGTGTGGCTGTGGGGGAGCTTTACAACAAATAACTCTGATGATGTCATCATAGAGAGTCCCCCAAATTATACAAAGCTATATAATAAGCTTCTGTAGCAGCCCCTTAAAATCAATTGTTAGTGTTTTAGAAATGATATCACTGATTGTAATCTGCTTACAGATCATTTTTATGTTCTGTATTTGATTGGTATAGCATTTCACTGCCCTACTTTAGTTGTACTGCAGTTCTGTTTTTATTGCACTTGTAATTTAACCCTGTCAGAAACAAGATAGTCTCAATTGATTTATGATGACCAACAATATTTTATTAATAATAATTTCCCCCTTAGATCTAGAATGTGCAATGTCTAATCTGTTATGTTGTACAGATGTTAATATTTTATGTGTGTGCCCTGGAAAATATCAGCCTACTGGCTAAAATCAGTGAATGCTAAATTAGAAGCAGGTCCAGTTTATGTTCTGGCAAAAATCACCAATAATTGTACAACAGAACCAGATGCCTTGAATTCAAATAAAACAAAGATGGCAAGGCAGAGAAACAAATCAGCAAAACAAGCGAACGGATGTAAAGTTAGCTAGCTTCACTTATAAAATATAAACAAGAGTAGGCTGCTATAGTTTTATGCAGACAAATGGAACCTGTGGCCTTCCCGGGGTAGCGGAGGCTATTATTGTTAATGCCTATAATTTTAAAATGAGATGTTTAGTGATCACTAACTGGTGTAACATTGCAATGTCCATATACTTTTGACTATGTAGTGTATAATCATGTATACATAGCATACAACAAACCATATATTTAAAAAGAAATGAAATACAAGGAAAACGATGATAGTTTATTGCACATGGGAGTTAGAGCAGGCTTCAAACTTAAGTTTTAAATGTGCTTTTGAACATTAACTGCAGCCGCACGCAATCTAGACCGCCAAATGTGGATTAATGCTGAAAATAGTGCCCAACAAATGCACTATTTCTTCCTGATAAAAACTACAGTGCCCAAGTGAAAATTACCTTTTGAAAAATGTAACTACATATTTGTGAGCTATTTTTAAATTTACACATTATGCTTTGACATAAGACTTCCTTCACTATCCACAGATTTCAAAACAGTACAGCTTTCTTCACAGTCAAAGTATAAAAAAAAACATTTCCTGCCTTGCTTTAGTGTGTCTGACACAAATCTGTTTTAACCGTCAGTAAGTCTTGAAAACTCAACACCAGATCAAACATTAAAGAAGCATTCTTGTGTGTAACCTTATCATCTATTAGGGAGAGTGTGACAAACTTTTTTGACCCCTATTTTAAAACAGTCTGTATTTATAAAGATGCTATAACTTGAATTGAATTGAAAATGTCTTCAAACAATGGTGGTATGGCTGCATTTCCCCTATCTCCCTGAGTAAAAAGGCACCATCGATTCAACTTATTTAAGCAGTTTTCTTGATTTTTGTTATTTGATAAGGGAACTCTTCTACATAAAAAGAGAAAGAGAGAAATTCGATTTTAAGGCTAGTCAGCAAATGAAATAACATGTATTGATGTCAGAGTTTACTTACATTTTATTAGAGTTTGCAGGCTGACCCTCATCATTGTGTTCCTTTTACTGTATATCTTCACAAACACTTGAGTAGCTGGAGCTCTATGTTCTCTGCTCCCTGTGGACAGCTGTAGTGTGTGTGTGGCTGCCTGTGACTGTAGATCACTGATTACGAGACCGGGGGGGGGGGGGTGTACATGATGCCTGAGTCACATTAAAAACCTCACAGGGCAGCATGAAGCTGTTGTAATGAAGACTTAAAAACTGAAGTCCACAGGAAGTTGATCTATACGTGACAAACTAGAAGGGAGAAGGGCCACATTAAAAGCTGCACCATTGTACATGATTCTATTCAATATAGTATCACTAATATTCCTCCTACTGACATTTTAATTGTAATTATTAATGTATACCAGCAGAGAGCAGCACATACATTTAGAATGTGGCCTGGAGCTTCACAGCAAAGAGATTTTAAAATATGAAAGTATTACAAGACACAGATAATCTACAAGTCCATGAAATACAATAAAGCACGAGGTAGATATTTGTCACATTGTAAAGTGAAATTGAGTTATAATTAAATATTGCTGCTAAACTGCTTGGTCCCAAAATGAGGTAGAAATATGCAGCTTACAGGATCACTCGATGCATCGTTAGTTGGAGATGAAGACTTGAGCTTATCTTTGTAGGCCACTCCACAAGTCCAGTGGCTCCAGGCTACCCTAGTAGTGGCTCCAGGCTACCTGGGGCCACTACTAGCATAACACACCTGAATATGTGACTGTACTGTCAGTATTTGAATTGTGGGAAAATTAATTAATTGAGA
Source organism: Micropterus salmoides (assembly GCF_014851395.1). Classification (NCBI taxonomy): domain Eukaryota; kingdom Metazoa; phylum Chordata; class Actinopteri; order Centrarchiformes; family Centrarchidae; genus Micropterus; species Micropterus salmoides. The sequence goes on along the minus strand of NW_024041151.1, from coordinate 27,169,594 downwards.
AGGAAGAAGAATGTTTGGAATAAAAAAACCCAATATCTGGTTCTGATCCCTTTTTTTTTAATGGTCGACCATAAGTCCAACAATGTGACAGGAGGGCTGTAACTTAATGAAGGACTTTTTAACTTTTCTGCTAGTGCACCATCAGGTCAATATTTCAGTATTCTAGTACTTTGATTTATGACCAAATCCCTGCAAAACTAACAACATGCTTATCAGCCTTGGCTGTCCTTGTTGTTGGTGGTGGTGTGCAAATTAGCAAATGTTAGTATTCTAGCATGCTAAACTAAGATGGCAAACATTATATATCAGCATGTTTTTTTTTGCTGTGAGCATGTTAACATGCTGACATTAGCATTTAGCCTAAAGAATCGCTGTGACTAAGGTGTAGCCCTGTTAGACTAAAGTACTTGTTACACTAAAGTCTTTTGGCTTTGGGTTAACTTACCTGAGGAATTCTGGTTGAAAGAGACAGTTTCTGTATTTAAAGAGCTACTGTTGATGCTGTTGGTAGCTGTGGTGGTTGTGATGGTGGCTGGTGTGGTCTGGGTCACAGATGTTGGGTCAGGCCCTAGAGTAGTGGGCTGCGCTTTGGTAGATGGGGATGTGGCAGATGAAGATGTATCGACTACAGGACTGGTTTTGGCTTGTCCAATCCTGGCTGTCACGAGGTCTGTGGATTGAGTAGAAACTGTAGAGGTGGCATCAGCATCATTGATGGATTGAGCTGAATTTGTAGTGGTCACATCAACAGGTGATGGGACAGGTTGGGTAAATGAGGTCTGGATAGTTGTGGTCCATGTTACTGTTGACGATTCCTCCCTCCTCTTAGTTTTCAATGGAGGAGCAGCTGTGGGAGTAAGAGAATTTTGTGTTGCACTTGAGGATGGTGATGCTGTTGATGATGAAGATGGTGTACATGATGCCTGAGTCACATTAAAAACCTCACAGGGCAGCATGAAGCTGTTGTATTGAAGACTTAAAAACTGAAGTCCACAGGAAGTTGATCTATACGTGACAAACTAGAAGGGAGAAGGGCTTACTTTAAACCACATTAAAAGCTGCACCATTGTACATGATTTTATTCAATATAGTATCACTAATATTCCTCTTACTGACATTTTAATTGTAATTATTAATGTATACCAGCAGAGAGCAGCACATACATTTAGAATGTGGCCTGGAGCTTCACAGCAAAGAGATTTTAAAATATGAAAGTATTACAAGACACAGATAATCTACAAGTCCATGAAATACAATAAAGCACGAGGTAGATATTTGTCACATTGTAAAGTGAAATTGAGTTATAATTAAATATTGCTGCTAAACTGCTTGGTCCCAAAATGAGGTAGAAATATGCAGCTTACAGGATCACTCGATGCATCGTTAGTTGGAGATGAAGACTTGAGCTTATCTTTGTAGGCCACTCCACAAGTCCAGTGGCTCCAGGCTACCCTAGTAGTGGCTCCAGGCTACCTGGGGCCACTACTAGCATAACACACCTGAATATGTGACTGTACTGTCAGTATTTGAATTGTGGGAAAATTAATTAATTGAGAAGGAAGAAGAATGTTTGGAATAAAAAAACCCAATATCTGGTTCTGATCCCTTTTTTTTTAATGGTCGACCATAAGTCCAACAATGTGACAGGAGGGCTGTAACTTAATGAAGGACTTTTTAACTTTTCTGCTAGTGCACCATCAGGTCAATATTTCAGTATTCTAGTACTTTGATTTATGACCAAATCCCTGCAAAACTAACAACATGCTTATCAGCCTTGGCTGTCCTTGTTGTTGGTGGTGGTGTGCAAATTAGCAAATGTTAGTATTCTAGCATGCTAAACTAAGATGGCAAACATTATATATCAGCATGTTTTTTTTTGCTGTGAGCATGTTAACATGCTGACATTAGCATTTAGCCTAAAGAATCGCTGTGACTAAGGTGTAGCCCTGTTAGACTAAAGTACTTGTTACACTAAAGTCTTTTGGCTTTGGGTTAACTTACCTGAGGAATTCTGGTTGAAAGAGACAGTTTCTGTATTTAAAGAGCTACTGTTGATGCTGTTGGTAGCTGTGGTGGTTGTGATGGTGGCTGGTGTGGTCTGGGTCACAGATGTTGGGTCAGGCCCTAGAGTAGTGGGCTGCGCTTTGGTAGATGGGGATGTGGCAGATGAAGATGTATCGACTACAGGACTGGTTTTGGCTTGTCCAATCCTGGCTGTCACGAGGTCTGTGGATTGAGTAGAAACTGTAGAGGTGGCATCAGCATCATTGATGGATTGAGCTGAATTTGTAGTGGTCACATCAACAGGTGATGGGGCAGGTTGGGTAAATGAGGTCTGGATAGTTGTGGTCCATGTTACTGTTGACGATTCCTCCCTCCTCTTAGTTTTCAATGGAGGAGCAGCTGTGGGAGTAAGAGAATTTTGTGTTGCACTTGAGGATGGTGATGCTGTTGATGATGAAGATGGTGGGGTTGTTGTGAATTATTTTGGAGCATTATAGCCTAAATTGTTATCATTAATTACTAGAGCAATGGTGGTCTACATTGTCATCATTTAAAGTGTTATTTTATAGTGTAAAGTTAGGATCACAGTGTTAAAACTCTGTAGCTCTGAGTGTGTGTGCTCCTTTCTGTATCTAACTGCCCAGGCTCAGCAGTAGCACATGTGTGTGTGTGTGTGAGCAAGTTCGTGTGCTTTGGGAGAAAAGGGAGGGAGCACAGTGAGGCAGCATCAAAAACACCTGCAAAGGAAAATATAGGAGCAGATTTTGTGCAAATTGTATTACAAAACATACAGTCCATCACAGTAAGAATGTCCTGTTTCTAGCACAGAGCACAAACAACACCAGTTTATTCCATAAAAGTCAGTTTGGAAGAAATAGCATGATCAAGCAGAGTGCATGCAGAGGACACAGAGAGGAGGAGCAGGCAGTCATGGAATTTCCCAGACTCAGGTGCAGTAGGAAAGAGAGCCAAGAGATGATGTGAAGCCAAGAAACAGAGCTATAAAAGGAGGTCCAGAAGGAGGTGAAAGTCAGTCGTTACATGGTTTTCATGTCGACTCGGGTCTCTGTTCTGGTAACAGAATGGGGCTCTATTTTGCACCGATCTCTGACACACTCCGGTGGAACTTCTAATTGGTGTCTGTTTTTGTTGATAATAAAAATGTTGGTAAAAGTTCAAACTTTCTTATCTGGCCCAAGTCTTGAATTTTTACACGACAGGGTGGTGAGAGCTGTCTGTCGTGTTGGGTCAGGACACACCAATATGACATTATTTAAACTGAGTTAAGCTTTTTGCAAACATATTTCTTCTAAACACAAATCAATTTGAGTTTGAATGAATTTTAAGTTAGAAAAAGGCCATGCAGTGGCAGAAAAACATCTTTACTTAAAATGCTTAGTTTAAATAATAATATCTAAATGCAAGCCATTATAATCATACAGCCTCTCACTAATTGTTCTTGTACATATCTGTCTGGTATTTATCTGTTTCTAAACTTTAATGTATTGATGAAAAGGGAATTGCGCTTTCAGTGGAAGTTGGAAGAAACATTGTGGCAGGAAAAGAGTTTTGTAGTGTACTTGAGAATGATGATGGTGGTGATGATGAAGATGATGGAACAGATGTATCTGCAGCAGGTCCTTTTAGGGTCCAGCAGAACAGCAACCCTGCAAAGTCAAGAGAAGTCTCTTACAATATTGAAAATGTAGCTTTAGCAACGTTTCCACCGTAGGAAATTTACCCAGGAACTAGGAACCTTTCGAGGAACTCACTGCATTTCCATCGCAGGCACCAGTGTCTAAATTGAGTTCTGGGGACTTTGGTTTACCCCCCAAAAAGTCCCTTCACAGGGTCTAGTACTTTCCCAAAGTACTGGAACTTTGGGTGGTGGGGCTTGCAGTGCTGAACATTTCTGAATAGTCCAGTAGAGGCTACTTGCTTCAAGTCCAGCATCTTGGGCATTTGAATCCGATTTGCTACTACTGCTCATCTCCTTTCTACCGTCAACTCACTGACCACATTTGTATACCAATAAATCATGATCAGCACCCAGATGGCACACATAAGTCTTGCTGATGTCAGCTCTGACGCTCAGGCGGACACAGTGAGTGCTGCAAGCTGAGCTGCTGCTGCTGCTAACGTTGGCTCAGTTCAGGTTTGTTTTTAGTTAAGGTGGCTTTTCCTTTGAGGAGGTTTCTATCGGGAGCCGAATTACCACCAAGGCCATTAAAGCATTAAAGACACTGAATAACCTTTTCCTTTAAATGTTAGTTTCTGGGACTAAAACATGGCTTTGGATAGAAGTGTTTTGTTCAAAAGAACAAATCTTATGGGTGAATAAACTGAACTGCCTGAAAAGATCTGTTCATTTCTCAGTCAGTTGCAAGCAAACTTGCAGGGCTACACTCACTAAGTTAAGTGATTCAAGTCATTTGTTTATAGGAGGAATGGGGTGTATTCAAGACACCAAATACACAGCTGATTCAGATTGCTAACATTTAGCTGCAGTTGAAATAAAGGCGGGGGCCTCTTGAAAGGTACTTGGTTTGGGTCGGCAGATACGATGATTGCAGTCAAAGAATCTGGTACAGGAGAGAGGATCCACAGTTCAAGTAATTTATTGCGGACCGTGCAGAAGACATACATATTCCATACAACACTTATTTGGTTAAGTAAGTGTGTGTGTGTGGTCAAAGGAGAAAAAACAATATACATAAGAATAACATGAATGTAAAGCAATATCGGCAAACATACATATCTACAGTGGGGGGAAAAAGTATTTGATCCCCTGTTGATTTTGCACGTTTGCCCACTGACAAAGAAATTATCAGTCTATAATTTTACTGGTAGGTTTATTTGAACAGTGAGAGACAAGATCCGATTTAAAAATTTAATGTAAGATTAAAAGCTTATTAAGATTAGTAATGTCTTGCGTGTAGTGGCAGTTGTACACAATGTTCTGTGTAATTGCTAACAACAAAAAAAATCTGAAAAACGCATGTCAAAAATATTATACATTGATTTGCATTTTAATGAGTGAAATAAGTATTTGACCCCTCTGCAAAACATGACTTAGTACTTGGTGGTACCTCTCCCCCATGATTTGACGGTACATGGCCCCGTCCATCGTCCCTTTGATGCGGTGAAGTTGTCCTGTACCCTTAGCATAAAAACACCCCCAAAGCATGTTTCCACCTCCATGTTTGACGGTGGGGATGGTGTTTCCGGGGTCATAGGCAGCCATCGTGCCTGCCTGTAACCTTCTCACCAAGCTGCTTGGCGATGGTCTTGTAGCCCATTACAGCTTTGTTGTGTAGGTCTACAATCTTGTCCCTGACATCCTTGGACAGCGCTTTGGTCTTGGCCATGGTGGAGAGTTTGGAATCTGATTGATCGCTTGCTTCTGTGGACAGGTGTATTTTATAGAGGTAACAAACGTGATCAGGAGCACTCCCTTTAAGAGTGTACTCCTAATCTCAGCTCGTTACCTGCATAAAAGATACCTGGGAGCCAGAGATCTTTCTGATTGAGAGGGGGTCAAATACTTATTTCACTCACTAAAATGGAAATCAATTTATAAAATTTTTGACAGCCATTTATCTGGATTTTTTTGTTGTTATACTGTCTCTCACTGTTCAAATAAACCACGAAAATTATAGACTGATAATTTCTTTGTCAGTGGGCAAATGTACAAAATCAGCAGGGGATCAAATAATTTTTTCCCCAACTGTAACTTCAGATCATTTGTAAATGTAGGAAACCCGCAATGGCAGTGCTAAACATATTGCAGGGTACGCTAACTGTAACACATGGATACAACTAACACAAGATAACAGCCATGCTGTGCCCTACACACAAATTGACATCGGTGTCGCAGTTTCTTTTTTCTCTAGTTTATGTGCAATCGCATGGGCCAGAATTACCGTGAAGGGCCGCACATCCTCACTGTCCCAAAGTTTGCTAAGAAAGTGGTTTATACATTACTAGTGCTTGAAGTGGAAAATAACAGCTGCCAGTAAACAGTTACCACTTAGGTTCTGCACCAATTTATGGTGGAAATGTCTTTATTTATGTAAAGGGAAACACAATTAAGGTGGCAGGTGGTAATTCAAAGTAGAAAAATATTACAGAATATAATGCAGTAATCAGCAGCTTGTTGCTTAAGCTTAAGTTACTGTTTTGGATAATGCATTTGCATTGCATGTTTCCTTATTGTACATTGTTTTACATAAATATGACTCCACTAAAAGTAGAAGTCTTCAATTTAAATACTTCTACTTGAGTCACAGTACAAAAGACTGATAGTTTCTTTGTCAGTGGGCAAATGTACCAAATCTTAATCTTTGTCTAACAAACAGTCCAAAAGCTCGAAATTATTATAAATTAATCTTTTTTAATTAAAAGAAAAAGCAGCAAATCTTCACATTTGTGAAGGTGGAACCATGAAATGTTTTTACATGACAAGTGTCTTAAACAAACTTGTTGCCAGTTAATTTCAATGTCAATCTAATAATTGTGTCAGCTGTACTTGTTTAAAATGTTGGTTAGTTTGTAACAAAACATATTTTATCAAGTCCTCATATATTTTTTGTGTTAAAATCTTAATTTGTAAAGTAACTAGTAACTAAACCCTCTGAAATGTAGTGGAGTACAAGTATAACGTGAAAAGAAAATACTCAAGTAAAGTACAAGTACCTCAAATTACTGTCCACCACTGTTTTCTTCAAACAAACTGGGGAAATAGTACATTTGATGGAGTGTACTGTCAGGAGGGGATTAATCAACTTTTGGTGAGTATTTCCAGCAGCAAGGTGCTATATGTATGAGTTTATGTGTTCATCGTAAGGAAGATCACCCAGTGAAACACTGTGACTCATTGATGTCTTTTTAATAGTAATAATGGAGCTCTATGGCACAGAGGAAAAAGATATATCAGGCTTTGCATACACGTTTCCAATAAGAAAAATATGAAATTAAAAGCTCACTAAGTGGTGTGAGCTCAGTGCTCTCTCTGTTAATGAAAAGAAGACTAAAGAGCTAGTCATCATGAGACACAACAGTGCTTGTCCATATTTGATTAATGATAAGCCTGTTGAGATAGTTGAGGAGGTTAAATTCTTAGGAACCATTTTTGATTGTAAATTAAGTTTTTACAGCCAACACAGAGTACATTTTTAAAAAAAACAATGCAGCGTTTGTATCTGCTCCGGAAATTGGACTCATACGACATAAGCAAGAATATCCTAGAGAGTGTTTATCGAAGTCTCATCAAAAGAATTCTAACTTTTAATGTATGTACATGGTATGGACATTTGGGGGTTAAGGACGAAAACAGATTACAAATTTGGCTGTTAACATTATTGGTAAAGAGCAGAAACAACTGGGATGTATATATAAAATGCAGGTGGAACTAAAAGATAGACAAATTGCATCTGATTTTGTACACCCCTTGTTTAATGAATTTACCAAATTGCCCTCTGGGAGGCGCTATAGAGCAGCTGTAGCAACGAAGACCATTTACAAAAGTCTTTCAATCCAAATTCAATAATCTTACTAAATTCCTAATGTCTCCACACTGGAATCCTATCTGTTATGGTCCGTACTTTGTATTTTGTGTTATTTAATATGTTTTTGTAGTGTGATTTATTTTTTTTAATGATGTGGTTTTTAATCTGCCTGTGAAGCCATAGACAAATTTACACACTGAGGACAAGAAAGACAATAAATCATAAATATAGCAACCACTGCTGCAGCCTCTATCGATTGAAAATGATGACATGGATACATCACTCTCAACTCATTGGTTGAGACAAAATGGCAACTATTCTTTAAAAAAAAAAGTTCAATTATGGTTTATTTCAATGAATACTACAATTGCATGTCATGCCAACTTTAGTGGCTAGACAAACAGCAGTGGGAGAAACCACCCGTAGAATGTAAGTTATTTCAAGCCATCATATCAAAGCAGAATAAAGCTGTTTGGGGAGGAGAAGGGTGTGTGTGTGTCTGTTTACTTGTGATGAAGAGAAGGATGTGTGTCTGCCTGGTAAGGGTGGGATGAACCGTCCCGCCATTAGTAATTAAAAACGCATTACACCAAATTAAAATATTTCAGTGAAGTGCAACTCCGATGTTTAGAACATATCTCAGCTGTAATAAAATTGTCATCTACAAATGGCTGAACTTACTCAATTTAAAATAAGAACAAATTTAGCATATAAAAGCATTTTTTTTTACATTACTTCAACAGACACCTTTTTACACTACATCATATACTGAAGTATGTCAGAAATGTGTACAAAAAAATTGTTAAAAAAGTACATGAAAGACAATAATTTGTGACAACAAAAGTTAAATGTAATAAAGTAATATTTTAATTAATTAATTGTTAATGTGAAAAGTGTAATTTTAATATCAAATAGAAAATATGTAGCAATAAAGTACATCATGTATTTTCTGCTGGCAATCCACATATGCTTAAAATATACTAGTGAAGAATATTAAAAGTTGCGTCTGAAAATGACATGTTTGAGTTTATTCAAAACAAGTTGAACATTAATGTATTGTTATAGTTCAAAGTTAATATTTCACTTTTATAAACATTATATGTATCACATTTTATATGCTCTTGTCAGTATTTATTATCGCTTATCACATCTGTTTTTTTAAGGTTATTGAGGTTATTATTATAATAATATTTTAATCCCTGAGAATATTTTCAAACGGGACATAGGATACATTTGTTTTCCTTAAGATATGTGCTTTATTCTGCCTTTTAGAGACCACGAGATGCCTGAACCCTTTTAGGAACCACTGTACAGTTATAGTCACATAACGATTGGAAGTTTGGAGGCAATTACCTAAATCACACATTTGTCCACAATATCACTCGATATGTGGAACTGATTACTTAAGTCATCAATTAATTAATAACTTATGTACATTGACAAGTTGTGAGTTGCTAAATTCTTTTTTTTTATATTTAAATACTGAAAGTAGTGAATTAATTCAATTAAATCCCATGGTTAAACTTCCTCTGATGGACTCACATACCTTAAGCCTTATTTTGTTACTGTTTTGGTTACACAGTATGTGACTGTGATGAGTTTCTGTTTCCACAAACTGAAATTAAACAGAAACTGTAGATTTACTGCCTCTTATGGTTTATAAAATTCCACTGAAATAAAGCTTTTCCCTCCAGCTTTTGAGTTTTATCTTTTTTAGTGCATAAGTCAAAAGTCTATCATCAGTGAGAGACTTCATGTTTATTTTTTTAACTGAAAGAATAACCTGGTAATGTAATATGGTGTTTTTTTTTAAACTAATAATAACATCCCAAAGATAATCCTGAAACAAATCAGTCTGCATTGTAAACCACTGGAATCACTTAATCTGTCCATCCATTGTTGTTGTTATTATCTCATTTTAATCTATTTTAATTTAACAAATGGGGTTATAAGGCTTAGAATTAAATCAAATATTGAATGGTAAACTATGTCTCACATTTACATTATGTAAATTACATTTTCTTCTGTAAAGTAATATGGTGATACTGAAATGTGATCTGCTGTATTGTCAGAGGGACTATTCTGGATTTAAGTGACAGATGATATTATAAATTAATAAAAATAATTTTACCAAAAATCAGATTTTGTGGCTCACAGTTTGTTATCATTACATTCTCATTGGTTGTCCACCAGTTTTACTTTTTTCTCAAAAAACTTTTTTTCTTAAGTTAAGTGGCATTGTCTTATACACAAATATATTAGCGTTTTTTCCTGAAACTATAAAAATCTTCAACTAATAAAATAAAAACATTTTTTAAAAGAATAAAAAAGAGATTTTAGGGTATAGTACCATCTTAAAAAACATCTAAAGTAGCAAATCCAAGTGTGGTGCATGGCAAAGTTTACTTACATGCAAACAAAATTTGTGTGCTGACCCTCATCACTGTGTGCCAGTATATTTCCCCCAAATTGTAGACTTGTTATGCTGCATGCAGCTCTGTGCTTTCTGCTTCCTGTGGATAGAAGTGTCTAGCTGATTGTGACTGTAGCTGACTGATTATAAGAGCCTGGGGGTGAGGCCAAATTATGGAGAATTGACCATGTCATATTTTGGAATTACAGATGGTTTCTTTTGCCAAGGATCAGAAAGTTTAAGTAAAAAGTGCAAGTTTAAAAAGTTTTATGTTTTTAGAGTTCTCTTGCAAAGGTAACTTGAAGGTGGTTTAATCTGGCCTTCACCCAACACGTTGTCTATAGCTTGCAGCTAGATCATTTTTATTGACACACAACTTTGTAGCCTTACATGGATCTTTCCCAGGGTGGCTTTTCCAATACATGTCCCTCAGTAGAAGCAAAATATGCTTTTATGTATTTCCTTTGTATGCCAGAATTAGCACCAGAGAGTTCTGCCTCCAAACACTTGATCAGACAATGTCCCCAAACCCATGTACAATGATAATCAATACAAGTCCAGACTTGCTGTTGGACTTTAAATGACTTGTCTTTGTCTCCTTGGGCAAGTTGTTTCACAGTGTACTGGCCATGGTTTTAATAGCCCTGTCTCTATATTCTAGACTGCAGTTTGGACTCATCAGGAATGCTTTACCTAAGGATCTGAGATTGCGCATATGCACTGACTAAAAGGCCAGAAATAGGGATCAGATCATGTGATGATTCAAAGCCTGATTCTTAATGGGCCAGTATACAGTGTCAGAAGAGCTTGTTAGATGATTAAACACCTTCGGAACCACAGGTGGGAATGGACCCAGGGTTTGAACTTCTTTCTCTATCTGTCTCTTTTTCATTCCTGACATTTTTCTTTTCCTTTTCATATGATCAACCAACTGCAACTTTATAAATGTTTTCAAGAATAGTGTGCCCATGTCCCCGTATTTAAACAATAGCATGTCACTTGCCGCCTTCATGACAGCAGACTTTTTCACTCCACAAAGAGATGAAGAGATGCTGAGGTAACCGTTCTCTTTACATTTTGCTCAAAGCCTCAGAATGAAACTGAATTTTGGCCAAGACATTTAAAAAGGGAGTTGCAGGAGTCTGAATGTGTAGATAAGAAATGACAAGATGCCTTACCACCTCAAGGTCAGTGCATGATAAATAGGTTTTAATTGGAAAAAACTAAACTAAACCAAATACTGCACCTAGCAGTCTAAGAGCAGTTTTAAGTTAATGTGATTTCAAGGAAATCCAGGCACTCTGTATCGCATTAACGTGGAAGGGATTACAATTTGAAATTCAGATGACATTGCATTTACTAATCTATTATACTATTATTTTAATAAAGTGGAGGTAAGCAGGTTCATCTTCTTACCGTATGATAAGATAATATTAATCATTACTTATTAATTGTTATGGATAATGAGAGCAACAGAGTGCTGGGGATTAAGCCTTGAGTGAATACTATGTAAGAGATAATGTGAGGCATGCTCCAAAATGACAAAAAATGACAGCAGACTTTTTCACTCCACAAAGAGATGAAGAGATGCTGAGGTAACCGTTCTCTTTACATTTTGCTCAAAGCCTCAGAATGAAACTGAATTTTGGCCAAGACATATAAAAAGGGAGTTGCAGGAGTCTGAATGTTTAGATAAGAAATGACAAGATGCCTTACCACCTCAAGGTCAGTGCATGATAAATAGCTTTTAATTGGAAAAAACTAAACTAAACCAAATACTGCACCTAGCAGTCTAAGAGCAGTTTTAAGTTAATGTGATTTCAAGGAAATCCAGGCACTCTGTATCGCATTAATGTGATTACAGTAACCAGTAGTGGAAGGGATTACAATCTGAAATTCAGATGACATTGAATTTACTAATCTATTATACTATTATTTTAATAAAGTGGAGGTAAGCAGGTTCATCTTCTTACCGTATGATAAGATAATATTAATCATTACTTATTAATTGTTATGGATAATGAGAGCAACAGAGTGCTGGGGATTAAGCCTTGGGTGAATACCATGTAAGAGATAATGTGAGGCATGCTCCAAAATAACAAAAAAGCTTTGGTTAGTAATACAGTGTGACTGGCTATCTGGACGTTCTGGTGATGTCCGCTCATTTTAGGACACACGAATCAGAATCGGACAGAGAAAATGGCTTTGGCTCTGAGAACTCAGCTAGACCAGTGAGCTATGAGCAGAGTGCAGTCAAGACAGGCTGCTATCACTGTGAAATACCACACACTGAGGGTCCTGATCATTGACAGGTGCTTATGAATCGACCTGCTTTCAGCACAATGTAACAGCGTTTGTGTAGGGCTGTAACTAACAATTTCATCATTTTCATCATGTACTGATTGTTTGGACTGTAAAACCTCAGAAAAGTGTGAAATATATCAAAATCAGACTGATTTCAGACTGAGAAAAGCACCAAATGCTCTCATTTGAAAAGTAGGAACAAACAAAAGTTTTTGCTTGATAAATGACTTTTTGAACAGAATTGCTGATACATTTCTGGAAATTATCTAAGCTGGCTGTAGTTCATATTTTGAGTCAGAAGAGAGCAGCATATTCATAGATGAAGTGACTTGAAATCCATGGGCGATTAATAATACCACTGGTGAGTCCCTCTGTATATGTTTTATGCAGTGTGTTATTTTATATATGAATATTGCCACAGGTTTTATAAATTCTGTCCCTGTACCTTCATTTTAATGAAACTACATGCAGGATCACAGAAAACTGATCATCCCTATTGGTCAATTGATATTAAAGAGCTCAGAAGCTTTGTCTGAGAGGCCTGCTGAATAAAATTCTTGCAGCAAACCTATCTCCGAAGCATTACATTTGTATACTACTAATCTGAAACAGAAAATACCATATGAATGAAATGTAGTCCCACAGATTATTTTTTTGTTGCAACATAATGGCCTAATGATGACATTTTTTGCTGACATGATTGCAAAGTCTCAAAATATTTCAAGTGTGAGTTATGTTTTTATGGTTCTGTTTAGGCACTCAGTTGAGGTTGATTTTGGAGACACTGACTTAAAGCCTGAGAGTGTTTTTTTTTAAAGTATAACACTATGGGCTCCCATTCAGATCCAACCAACACCTATTACCGTTGGGGGCACTGAGGTGGAGCTGGTGACTAATCACAAGTACCTTGGTGTGCAGCTTGACAGTAAGCTGGACTGGAAGAGCCATATGGAGGCGGTGTACTGCAAGGGGCAAAGCCAACTTTATTTTTTAAGGAGGCTAAGGTTGTTCGATATCTGTCAACCCTTGCTCCGCAGTGTCTATCAAACAGTGGTGGCCAGTGCTCTGTTTTTTGCTGTGGCTTGTTGGGAAGACGGCGTCCGCACAGCAGACAGACACAGGGTGGACAAGCTCATCAAGAAGGCTGGCTTGGTGGTTGGGGCTGAACTAGAGACGGTTCAGCAAGTAGCAGAGGCCAGAACATTGAATAAACTAAGATCAATATTGATCAACTCTGCACACCCAATCCACCACCTGAAGGTGATAAACAGTAGCACCTTCAGTCAAAGACTGATCACACTAATGTGCAAGACGGAGTAGGAAGTCTTTCATACCAGCTGCTATACGACTCTATAATGCACAAAAATAACTCCTTTCGTTTAGATTGTGGTATTTTAATTTAACTTATGGATATGTTCTGAGTGAATGCTTGGTATTGGGTCTGTCTTGAAGCTGCCATGACACTGTAATTTCCTGCAAAGGATCTATCTATCTATCTATAATCTAGACCACTAAACTTGAGCCCTTTAGCCTATACTTTGTTAACTTATTGACTGCCCAATTGTCAATTAGCAATCTACCCATGAATGTACGGACCACTTTCACTTTGGATTACTTTGATGCTGAAGAAAACTTGTGAAGTTCTGGAGTTATCCTTTTTCAAAGATTTCTCAGCAGATGTATGGATGTTTATTCACCATGGACAGAGATAATGAAATCCTCAGTTACACCGAATTTAAAGATATTTGTATCATGTTCACATTTAATTGAGTTATGACTCTAAGAAGGAGTACAAATTTTCAAATTGCGGCAACCAGGCTCTAAGGGTTTTAAAGTACCTTAATTGCCACCATGAGCTGTGTGTCACAGCTGCTGCTGCAACTGCTGACCTTTCTGGTAAGAGGACCATACCAGCAGGCCAAACTGAAATAACTAACTTCCCATGTTTTAATAAAACTGACACGCACCTGTCCCTTTCACATAATGCAGTATCGTTGCCTCATTTCTCTCCCTCCGCCCCCCGCTTGCAACTCTCCCTTGCCTCACAGTTTGAAAATCTTAACGGGATGCAGGACATCCAACGTCTGAAAATAGGTTGTAACATTGGCATGTTACATCACAACTATTTGTTTGTTTGTCTTTAGCTTTGCATGCTTCTCAGAAGCTTCAGTGAATAGTTTCTTCAGTTCTGAAACGTTTATGAACTGATAAGTCAATACAAACAATTAATTACAGCTATTTTAATAATTGCTTAATTCATTGTTTCAGTAAATAATTAAGCAAAAATGCCTAAACTTCACATCTGCAATAAAACCCTTGAATGCACACCAGTGTTAAGACATTTTTCCGGTAATATTGTTTTCACTGATAAAGACCATCAGTAAGAGGTTTACATACACCTCAGTCGGAGATGAAAATTATGGGCACCTCATGCAGTGACCTCGCTGTGACAAACTCCCTCTGCTCCCGACGGATTGCCTAATTAATCGGCCTGGCTGCTGATAGCCCTGAATTGGTTTGCAAAACAAATGAGGATGACTGCCGTGCCATTGAAACCTCTGCGGGGAAGGGCGAGAAGGAGGGGTGGCATGAATGAATAACAAGACTTATACTTCTCTAATATCTGAGGAATAACTTCATATCTCTTTCAGTGTTTTATATTGATAGTCCTAGAAGATATACTGGATGATGAGGACTTGCATTTGACTTTACATTGATATTTTAAAAGCACAGAGAAGCAGCAGGTGGAGTTTAGTGTTCTTTTACCGCAGTTGACACAGGTAGACGTTTGGTTTTTCTGGAGGTTGAACCAGTGCCCACACAGTCATTACCTTTTTTTAAAGAACTTTTTGCTTTGTGCAGCACAGGAGGCGTGTTGCTGCTGCAAAATACAAAGAGGGTGAAACATTAAAGGGATTTTTCAGGTGCCACTTCATCAATAGAATAATGGGGGTAATTATCCCTGGAGTGGAGAAAGGTCTGCAATTTAAATGGACTGTTTAATTGAGGCTGGAGTTTAGCCATCACTATTAGGTCCAGAACAGAGGTGTCCATCTGTGTGTGTGTGCATGTGTGTATGTACACTAAACTAATTAGTCATCCCTGTAGCCTCAACACATAAATCACAATCTTCCCAAACCATGACCATGTTACAGCCATGCTAAACGTACCGTCACTATCAGGGCAGGAATTTCACATTCACCTCAACAAATCATATGGCCGAACTTTCCCAGCTGATTTCGCCCTAACCCTTGAGGTCTGATAACCCCAGCCAGGACTCAGAGAAGATGCCAATGAAATGCAGTCCACTTTATGACGCTCAGGAATCCATCCTCAGGAGAATATCTGGACTTCATCAATAACCCATACAGGGAGAAAGGAACAAAAGATACCAACTTTGCAATCAACTAACGAGAACTAGGTACACATATCTACTACTAGAGAAAGAAGATTGGTGTAATGTGTGCCAGATCTGGACTGCTTCTTCACCCCTCCTTTTCTCACTCTTCTCAGGAGAGGAGACATTCCTGTGATCCCAAGAAAAGGGTCAGTGTATTGGTATTGACATTGCATGTTTTCTAATTGTGCAAATAAACCTTTCTCAAAGCATTTTCATTTGTAATTTATCATTTCTCCTTACAAGCTGTTTTTCAGAACATTTTTAACAAAAGCTTCAGAGGCTACATTCAGACTGCGATATCAATTTTATTTTCTCATATGTGACTCAGGTCTGATCTTTTTATGACAGTGTGAACAGGCCAAGTCACACGAAATCTGATCTTTTCCAGGTTGGAATTGGACCACTTCCATACGTGGTCCAAATCCCATACAGATCGGATGTTTTTAAATGCAACCTGAGTCTGGACACTTAGGCCAGGCTATGAGGGCTGCTCCATCCCAAGTGGGATAGACGCTATCTCTCCGAATCAGAACAGGTCTTCCCCAGAAAGTCTACTGTTGTGGGTTTTGTCAACATATGGTCAGGTTTGGTTATTAGCTGAATATCAAAGATATTATAGAAATATTAATAAAATTATTAATATTCAAAAATATTAATTATAATTAATAAATACGGGGCACCATCCTGGGATCAGGGACCAATGACCAAATATGAACCAAATATGATCCGTCTAAAATGGGGTTTGTCCACCTGGAAAAGGAAGAGAAGCGTGAATTCGTACTCTGGCCGTGGCAATCAACTCTTACTAGAACATTATACACAAATAATCACAGGTAACGACTTCTTAAAATTTTAATAGGATTTATTCAACTCAAGCATAGATCAATAATCAATAACTTTAGCAAGTAAATCACTATCTGGTGCCAGATCCGGTTGTGCTAGAGGCCAGCTGATTTTGGTTTCAAGATCAAGATGGCGGAAAATCACTCTCCCCTGAACTAAAAAAATGGGCGCAATGAGCAGTTTCAAAGAAGACTCAAGAAGTGTCATCTGCTCTCGCCCCAGGGATGCACTTAACTATGGCTGCTGGCTTCGCTAACTTCACATTTCTCAAAATGGAGCTGCCAAAATTCAGAGTTGGTTTCTCAGCAGGTGTGTACTGAGTGGGGAAAATCTGTTAGAAACGTGAACAGGTTGGTGATGACCCGTGGGCTTTGAATGCTTACGACTATTCGTGCTTCGGGCAGTCACCAGACATGATAGCCTTAATTTTGACCAAACCTAACCATGTAGTGGGGAGTCTTCCCCTCAGAATCTAGGCCTATGTGTCAAAACCAGAGACTGTATTTATTTTAATTCTAGAGAATGTATGAAATATTATAGGTTAGTTCATAATAAGCAAGAGTGTAGGTTTTCCTTTAGCAATGTGGACAGTTTTTGACGTTTCCATTTGGCTGGAGGAAAATTAATTAAATGACTAGAAGCAGGCTTTCATTGGTAAGGCTTTTGATGGAGGCATCCTACCAGTGTTCTCCACAAGAAAACTAACCCTTGAGAAACTACTCAAACATCAACAAATCTATCATCAAAACAAAATCGGATTCTCTATTGTATACAGACTTGAAAACTGCCCCAGAGAGTAATTGTCAGTAGAATCTTTACAAAATCAAATAAGGAAGAAACATAAGCACCGAGCACCAGAATTGGAGTTCATCGTAGGCTCTGACTTTACCTAAGAAACTGTTGAATCTTCTCAATCGTCTGAAGGGACTAGTTCATTAGGAGTTGACAAAATTATTGAGAACTATACAGAGTTGTAAAAAACTACTGGCCCTGTTCTCTTTGAAATTGTATCAGTAAATAGAAAAGTAAAAAAAAAAATGTTAATGAAGCAGAAACACTTTTCAAGTTTTTCATCGAAAACTACAGGCATCTAAATGTTTGCAGACTTTGAAAGTTGACATATCAAGCCTATAGTTTCTGGATATTGAGGATAATAGTTTGGTAGAACTGAACTTAATTGAACCTTGAATATGTCTTAGGTAAGGACTCTTCTGGCAAATGGAACACTTTTCAGTATATCCCATATAAGCACATATGTATGTGTACAGATGTAACATGGTTGTCATTATTCATTTAAACCAGGCTTAACAGTCTACTATTTAGGCACATGTGTGTTTAGTGTCTTTCAGCAACTGGCCAAGTTTTCAAACATGGGAGAATAAAATTAGTCACAAACTTTATTAATTATTTAAGAAAGAAATTGGTTAGGACAGAACAGAGCTCGGAGGGGTGGATTAAGCCACGCCTTTAGACCCTCTGTCTGGAGCCCAGCCCGACTCTGAAGAACTGAAACAAACTTAGCTTTTATCAAACTTGGCTCCAACTGGCTATCATAAGGGCAACTACCAATAGGGTTCACACTGTAGAGCAGCTTGTTAGGCCTCTATGAACCTTTTCTCATTTCCTTCCTCATTTGTTTCCATAAAGATAAAAAACCTCTGTATACCGAAAGGGACACAAACCATGTTAGTCATTCACACTCACTTTTTTATTTAGTTACTACATTGCAGACAATTTGACATTTCCAACCAAAATTTCAGTACTGGTCATAACAAAATAACGTGAGTGGTGACAAGTGACAGAGTGCAGGGTTTGTGAATGAGTGTGTATGTCACTAGGGAACTTATCCAAAGCCCAGTCACGTTGTATAATATTAATTTGTAATCTGCCAACAAGACTCCTAAATATATACAGTGGATATTTTCAGTTATCATTAGTCATTCAAGTCATGTGCTTTTTATTATGCACACAAACATTTTCCATTTTCCACCTGTAAAACTGTTCCCCCGACAGTTATCCACCCTTTGAATTCTTATCAGCTGATTTAGAATTTTCTTGAAACAAAGGTAACAAAGCATCTTGTGTTAACAGTAATTAAATCTATCCGTCCATCGTGAATCGCTTATCCTGCTTACAGGGTCGCGGGGGGCTGGAGCCAATCCCAACTGCCACTGGGCGAAAGGTGGGGTACAACATGGACAGGTCACCAGTCCATCGCAGGGCCACACATAGATAGGCAACCACTCACGCTCACACCTTATTTAGGGTCACCAATCAACCTAGTCTGCATGTCTTTGGACGGTGGGAGGAAGCCGGAGTACCAGGAGAAAACCCATGCAGACACGGGGGAGAACATGCAAACTCCACACAGAAATGCCGGGGCAACTGGGGTTCGACCCACGTCCTTCTTCTTCAATGAACCACCGCTCCACCCAGTAATTAAATCAAGAAGCTCAAATAAGGAAAATAAAGTTAAAAATTTAACACAAATTTCCAGTGTATGTAAACATTGAATCAAATGACAAAGGGTCACACAGTTCACTTGTGCAGGTTTGCCTTACTATAAGTGATTTGACACTTCATACAGTTGTGACAGCAGCCCCATCTCTGAACATCTTGAAAAAGTCTGGCAATACCGTTGCTCTTTACAGTGTATAAACGAGTCAGCTCACCCTCT
This sequence comes from Micropterus salmoides, assembly GCF_014851395.1. Lineage (NCBI taxonomy): Eukaryota > Metazoa > Chordata > Actinopteri > Centrarchiformes > Centrarchidae > Micropterus > Micropterus salmoides. The sequence goes on along the minus strand of NW_024041151.1, from coordinate 27,150,446 downwards.
TATTCTTGCTGTTCCAGTGTTGGCAATTGCCCAAATGTAATGAGCCAGTGACCTTTCACAGCATCATTTTCCCCAGCCTACTGCTAAATCATAATCCACACAGCCTTACCAGACTGTATGATTTGCATTTATATTGACTGGGAGGAATGTGATGATTGATGCAGTGGTGGTTGCAGTGGCCGCTGCTTGGACATAGTCGGATAAAATTACATATTGGATCATCTGGGTGCCTTTTGGTCTCCCCAGCCAAGCTGAAACCAAACAACATTTTTTCTTTTTTGTTTCACACATTGTTTCACTGTGAAGATCGGGGTCGATGACGATGACCAATCAATAGCTGTTTGGAGAATATACCAATACGAGAAAGGGCAGGGACATTATTGAAGAGTTTTGCTCTCTAACATTGCTAATGACTATCAAAAAAGGGTTTTAAATAGACACCTAAACAAATAAAAGCAATGGTAAACAAACATAATAGCCATTATTAACTGAATTTCAAAGTACAATTATCTTTGCCAACAGTACGTCCATCTGAAGATTACTGAAATAATTGTAGTATTCAACAGTACAAAACAATTTTAAACGTTTTGTTTTTTTATGTCTAAACTCCGATACCACACATATGCAGATTATCCTTAATACAGCTTTAGCCCATATTTGATAACAATGTATCAAATGACAATGTGAAAACAATGTGGCACTGTCACAGTGACAAACCTACAGAGAATTGCTACTTAAATCTGCAGTTCCTCTTGTCTTTACAGAGTTTTAAATTGAGTTTCAACTCATTGTTTAGCTGTCCAGCCCGTAACGTCACTGTTTTGGTTCACTCTCACTGTTCTCATAGAGTCATTTTTGGTTGCAGCAGGTAGCTGTTTTCAGAGAAAACAAAACCTCTAAAACCCTATGTACACTATCTACTCAGCACCAATCTAGCAGCTACAGAGCCAGATGTTTCCCTCAGGAGTTGGTACTGACCAAAAACAGAGCTGAGAATGAATATCAGACACTGAATTTCAACTCAAAATGAATAAAACTTCCAGCCTATACTCACAGCAGATGTTCCTGTACACTCTGCCAGCTACGTGGTTATGGCTTTCCATATACGCTGTTCCTGCCTGCATCTCACCCTGCTGTTATTTACTGTACTGTCTCAGGGGCATCCATACAGTCTGGGTCCTGCCTGGTGTGGTAGACCCCAGCCTCTATTGATCTTTTTGCATATTCTTGTGCGCCTCAGTTCTGATGTTTTTCCCCGTTTCTGATACCATCCGACCGCACTTTTGTAGTCCGAATGATATTCCAATGTTGTTGCTATACATCCTGGTAGTATGGATCAGTGAGTTGATGTCTAGCTCATTCCTGGCATACAGCTTGACACACGGTTGTTCCACTTCGGAACCGGTATTTGTAGGCTGAGGGGGTTCGGATATTATTTAAACCCCTCTTGTTTTCACTGGAAAAATGTCACAAAGTTGAAAATTTGTTTATCTGAGTATGTTATGAAAAATATACGTAACATTATACATAACCTAGCCCTCAGGCACTAACTCCCCAGGCAAATTGGTCCCAAGAGTTATTCATACACCTTACATGAATTGTGAAACATGGTAGTAGCTGTAGCACCTTGCTCAGAAAAGGAATACCGGGGCCCTCCTGCAGCTAGACCTGGTAGGCGAGCGTCTGGTGGCCAGGCTTGGGCATAGCCTGAAAGATCTACATGGAGCCTCTGCCCTAAGGGCCACCTACTGCAGGGAAAGGCATTGGGGTTGGATGCTTTTCAAATTGGGCGGCAGACAAAGGTGGGGACCTAGGTTTGCTGATTCCAGGCATTACAGACTGGTTCTAAGACGTGAAATGTCATCTCTGTGGAATAGAAGTAACCAAAACTGGTGAAGGAGGTGGAGCGGTACCAACTAGATATATTTAGGTTAATTTCTAAACAAAGCACTGGGTCTGAAACCAAGCCCCTGGAAAGGGGCTGGACCCTCTCCTTCACTGGAGGTGCCCTGGGTCAAAGGCGTCGGGCATGTGTGGTAATGTTCACAGAAAAGAAGAGGGTCACCTAAGTAACTGTGAAGCGCTGGGGGAATGTGTGTGCCTGTGCACCAAACAGCAGATCAGAGTACCCAGTCTTGAAGTCTCTGGGTGATGTCCTGGGAGAGAGCTGAGACACTTCAACTCTCACGTGGGCAATGATGAAGAAACCTAGAGGAGGGTCATTGGGAGGAATAGCCTGCCTTATCTGAACCAGATTGGTGTTTTTTTATTGGCCACAATTGTGCTTGGTACAGAACGGTCCCTACCTGGTGGAAATCCAGGACACAGGGAGAACATGCACGCAGAAAGGCCGGGACGATCGGGGTTTGAACCTTCTTGCTGTGAGGCCACAGTGCCTTTTACGGTAATGTCAACGTAAATATAAAAGGTTCCCAGCTTCTCCAATGTGGACATTTTAGGTAATGATAATTTAAAACTGAATACCTTATAATACTTGTTGTTTTTTTTTACCAGCTTTTACCAACATTATCGACCATTGTCCTTGAATTTTGTGTTAAAGTATACATCGTTTAATTTTGCGCCGCATGTTCATTCATTTAACCTCCATTATGCTAATGACGATCCTATTTTATCATCTGTAGCTATGAAATTATGTATGAATATCATTATCTTTATCAGAGATGTCTGATATTTAATTAAGGTCCCATACTGTCATATCAGTCTAAGCCAATTATCTTTAATGGGTTAGTTTTAATTGACTGAATGAGATTTTCTCCCCAGAACTTAAACACTATAAACAAATCCTGAATGCTTCCTGGTTCAGAAAGACACACACACACACACACACACACACACACACACACACACACACACACACACACACACACACACACACACACACACACACACAGTGTTATTTTTTTCGTCTCTTTTAATTACTCTCAAAGTGTTCTCACACAGCTCATAATGACTTTTGACCTTCTTGAATAACTTTTGAAGTTCCTTTGATATACAGACATGTCTATATGTTGCAAATTTAGAGAAGGTATCAGATGATCGCTCCAGTAGTTTTTTTCTGTTTTTTCCCATATGGAGCAGATAAGTCATGTGAGCTTTTCTGTAATGTGAAAACCTGCTATCCCGTGTCAGGCCAGTGCAGACTGGCAGATGGTAATAGTAGGTGTTGCAGTCTGTTTCCCACTGCAGAAATGACTAGAAGGCACAAAGGAGCAGAGATCTGTGAATGACAGTAACTGTGGCATTTTGCATTAATGAGGAGGTCTGGCTTTCTTACAGCGAATAAAGTATTTATTGACAGGAAATCACTCTTCTTTTGAGACTTGCACCATTTGAATGACTGCAAAACATGACAAATTTCAGACCTTGATGCCACAGACATAAAAAACTGTGATAAATTATCCGAAAGTTCCGCGAGGTGCGGACAACTCGGCACAACACCAGTGTAGCTGGAGCTCCATCTCATCAGCAAGTGCTCCTCCACTGCCACTGAACACATACATGCTACGCTTACACATGCGCACACTGCCAGATTGCCAGTCGAATCAGGCTCCGCCCATCAAAGTATCGAATCTTCGACTATTAGGGGTCAGCTCTAGTAGAGTAGCGAAACAACCGAGAATGCATCCTGTGGGGTAATGTTAAAAACAAAACTGGCCTGACAGTGGAGCTGACTTGAGAATGGAACCTGCACCAGAAGCGAGTCCACAGTGGAGGTCTGCAGTTAGACCTCTTTCCTTATTTCATGTGGATGTGACTGATGTAATGTTTCAACCACAGATGATCTTCCTCAGGTAAACGTGAAAAAGAGAACACGCCTGTTTTCATTATGCAATAAATCATTAAACATCACAGCACAGCTAATTTGATTTCAGAATCAGAATAAGCTTTATTTCCAGGTATATGTACACATACAAGGAATTTGACTCAGGATTGTACATTGCTCATGATGTGCTTACTTATAGAAAAATACCATAACACAATAATAAAATAATAATAAAATAAAATCAGACACAAACTACAGTATAGACAACACTAATATACACACTATGAACAAAACAATATAGACATATTGACAAATAATGCAGTGATCAGAGTGCAACGGATGCAAAAGTAAACTATTATTCTCCTTATGTACATTTAGAAGGTGGATATGATATACAGGTACACATACACATACTTACATGTACACATGTACACAGTGTGATGGAGCATTGTGCAAAGGATGCTGGAAAAAATAAATAAGACCCATGACCTTATGACCTGAGGTAGGTGTATTGGTATACAGTATATACAATGACATAGTATGAACAGCACACTGAAATAGAGAATGGTGAATAAATAAATAATAAGTGGTAACCAGTAAACAGGTGGCTGATTAGAGACAGTAGCTGGGTTATTGCACAAGAATTGTTCCTGACACTGTGAGTCAGAAATCAGCTGTTCATCAGAGTGATGGCTTGTGGGAAGAAACTGCTTCTGTGTCTGTTGGTTTTGGCGTACAGTGCTCTGTAGCGCCTACCAGAGGGGAGAAGCTGGAACATGTTGTGTCTGGGGTGAGATGGATCTGCAGTGATGTTTCCTGCCTGTTTCCTGACTCTGGAAATGTATAAGTCCTGAATGGAGGGCAGGTTGGCACCGATTATTTTTTCTGCAGTCCTGACTGTCTGTTGTAGTCTGCTCCTGTCCTTTTTGCTGGCAGATCCAAACCAGACAGTGATGGAGGTGCCATTGAGTATGGTGATGGGGGGGGCAGAGTCGGGGGGATTCTCCTGAAGTCCACAGTCATCTCCAAAGTTTTGAGCGTGTTAAGCTCCAAGTTGTTCTGACCGCACCAGAGAGCCAGCTGATCAACCTCCCGTCTGTAGGCCGCCTCGTCACCGTCCCGGATGAGGCCGATGACCGTTGTGTTGTCAGCGAACTTCAGGAGTTTGACAGATGGGTCTCGTGAGGTGCAGTCGTTGGTGTAGAGGGAGAAGAGCAGTGGGGAGAGCACACACCCCTGAGAGGCGCCAGTGCAGATAGTCCGGGTGCTGGATGTGATGTTTCCCAGCCTCATCTGCTGACTCCTGTCAGTCAGGAGGAGGTGGAGGTGGAGGCTGGCACAGTGAGCTGGGTGAGTTTGGTGCTGAGGATGTCCGGGATGATGGTGTTGAACACCGAGCTGAAGTCCACAAACAGGATCCTCGCATATGTCCCTGTAGAGTCGAGGTGTTGCAGGATGTAATGCACACAGACCTGTTAGCCCTGTAGGCAAACTGCAGGGGGTACAGCTGGGGGCCTGTAATGTCCTTCAGGTGGGCCAATACCATTCTTTCAAAGGACTTCATGACTACAGATGTCAGGGCGACAGACCTGTAGTCATTCAGACCACAGCTGGAGGTTTTTTTGGGACCGGTATGCCCGTGGAGTGTTCACACAGCTCCAGTGATCTGTTGAAGATCTGAGTGAAGAGGTGGCTCACGTCCTCTTCACAGATCTTGAGTGCAGGTGAGAGGTCAGAGGGGGAAGGTGACTGTTGGCGTTGGAGTGGGGGAGAGGTGCGACTCTGGGCTTTTCAAACCTACAGTAGATTCAGCTCATCTGCCAGTTCTTGAGTACCAGCAGTGTTGGGGAATGGTTTCTTGTAGTTTGTGAGTTTCCGCAAGCCACTCCACACTGACGCAGGGTCGTTGGCTGCAAAGCTGTTATTTAGTTTTTCAGCATAGCATCTCTTTTCAGCTTTGATCTCTTTAGTCAGCGTGTTCCTGGCCTGGTTGTACAAGACTCTGTCCCCACTTCTGAAGGCCTCCTCTTTGGTCTGACGAGTTTTGCTGTGAACCAGGGTTTTTGGTTATTGTATGTGCGTGTAGTTGACGTTACACATGGCTGTAATAAACAAGATGTATGAGTTCCAAACCAGAAACAAAACCAGCCGCGTGGAACTGATGGCCATTGATATTGGAAATATGGAGAGAGGTCATCAGGAATGTGTTTCAAGCGGGCAAGTTGCTGCCAGCCATGTCTCCGCACGTTAGGGGAATATCCAGCAAGACCGACAGCAGAAACAGCTGATCAGACATGAGTTACAAGTTCGCTACGTCAAAACCTATTTGGCAAAAAACACTGATGGAAACACGATTACTGTTACTGTTCGCTCTCTTACACAATTGTGTTTGTTTGGCTGCACTTTAAACAGATACACCACATGCTCTTCTGTTGCATTTCTGACAAAGTAGCTGTAGCTGTGTTTGCCGTGGTATTAAACTGCTCTTGCTGATATAACAAGTACCAGTGTCGTCAAATAAACCAGGTCTTAAAACCTAAGGATTGCAATTGTCTACACGAACATGGGTATTTTCAAAATCGTGACTTTTCCTACGCGGTTTGGCCGTTCATCCACACGGAAACACAGTGTCAGGTCACTGAAACCGAACATTTTTGAAAATCCGCTGACAGTAACACCGGATTTTTTGCCTTGCGACATCAGAGTGCACGCCGTTCTATTTCGTATAGGCTTCGCCCTCTAAGGCTATAGCTATTTGGTTTACCCCGCCACATGCCTGCGCGGAACTAGATTATGATTATGCCATCCTGGTGGGAAAAGAAGGCGTGGCTGCGGTTGTTGAACTCACTGAGGAACAGATGACATGGTATAAATTGCAGGGTGAAGTTGTACCCCATATCACTTTAGCTGTAAGTTCAAAGGATTTGGGCGCTATGTGTAAGCGTTTGGGGTCGATATCCAATTTAATTCAATTCAATTTTATTTACATAGCGCCAAATCACAACAACACTTTACTCACAGCGCTTTTCATAAAAGAGCAGGTTCTAGACTCTATGATGTTATTTACAGAAGCCCAACAATTCCCACCAAGAGCAAGCACTAGGCGACAGAGGCAAGGAAAAACTTCCTTTTAAGAGGCAGAAACCTCGAGCAGAACCATGGCTCAGGGTGGGCGGCCATCTGCCTCGACTGGTTGGGGGTGAAAGAGAGAGAGAGAGAGAGAGAGAGAGAGAGAGAGAGAGAGAGAGAGAGAGAGAGAAGGATCCTACTGGTTTTCCACCCAGTTACCATATATGTTTTTTATTCTTCATCTGAAAAGGCTTACAAAATTGTTAAGGCCACTACAGATCAGGTTACTTTGGAACACAGACAAATTGAGAGGTTCCATGGTAGGGAAAGAATGGACCATCAAGACTCAGAGGCGATGTTAAATTCGCTCCCATCTGTGTTATGGTCAGTGAGCCCGTTCTCTTCTCAGGGCGTCATATACCGACAATTTGAGAAAGAGTTTTTTACGCTAAAAGTACCCTTTAGCGTCTCTATGAGACGCTCTTGGGCGTCCCATACACTGAATGTATGCATGTCGACCGGCTAACCCTAGAGCTGCGCACAGGTAGGCACCCTTGTGTTGCTGCAACGTAGGAAGCGGGGGCGTTTCATACGGATGCTGAACGGTACCTTTAGAGTAAAATCGTTACGCTTTGTCACGCTGTCTGAAAGCGTCAGTTATGACACATTGAGATGAGAATGTGTTGGGTCAGCAAGCCCTACAGATGTAGGGCACTGCATTTATGTACAACCTGTGACCTTTGACCTCTCGGATTGTACTCCTATCTGGCAGAAGCAGTATCCACATAAGCAACAGGGTTTCATTCTTTCTCCTGGTCTATTTAACCAGATTTTGAAACAGCAGCTATCAGATCTTGATCTCCCTGACGGAGTAGTTTTGATACAGTATGTCGATAATATATTATTGGCTGCTCCAGACTCTGATTTCTGCCTGACTGCGACTCATTCTGTGCTCTCTAGGCTCTTCGCTTGTGGTTTTAAAGTCTCCAGATCCAAATTACAGTGTTGTAGACAGCAAGTTTCATTTCTGGGAGGACAAGGCACAGGGATGTTACCCTCGCACCTGTCATCTATTTTGCACCATTCCAAACCCCTCATTGTGAAAGACATGTTGTGTTTCCTAGGCTTGATGATGCAAGCAGAGAAAACGGTGTATGACTTGCTACCTTCGTGTGATGTAAATATGTTAATAATTGAACAGCAGAAAGCATCTCCACAGGAATTGACTATGTGGAAGGAAAGAGAGGCAGTGATTGGTGAGAATGGGATGTGGAGGTCCCCGGATGGGAGACCAGTGTTACCGCCAGGACTGATAGCTTCTATGCTACAGGAGGCACACGGGTTGACGCATTGTGGAAAAGCACCAGTGCAAAGACATTTAACCCACTGGTGGCACCCATTTCTACCAGCTATGACTGAGAGCCATATCAGAGAGAGTCACATATGTACTGGATACAATGTTCGACCAACAATAAATCCACATGAGGGTAAATTTTCCTTACCAAAAATGCCTGGGAAAGAAATTATTATTGACTACACAGACATGTTGGAAAGGGTGAACGGGTACAGCTATCTGTTGGTAGCAGTGGATGCATACACTGGCTGGCCAGAAGCAGTACCTGCAAAGTCAGAGGATGCAAAAACTGTGATGAAATTTCTCATTAATCAGTACATTCCAATGCATGGATTTCCAAAGAAAGTAAGGTCAGACAGTAAGGTATAAACCTTATTATGATCAACTAACAGTGGTGGTGTCAGCTTTCTCCAAACAGGTTGTCATGTCTTTGGTTGGGATGATTCCGTGTGTGGGATTGTGTGGTTGTTGTTGTATTCCCTTTGTCAGGTCCCTCTGCGTGCGATAGTCGCAGCTGTGGAGAAAAAGAATGCTCCACCTCCCTATCAAATGGTCCAGGCGGAGGTCATGGCATGGCTGGGAGAGGGAAACGAAGAAGAGGACGTCCCAGTGTAACTATGGACTGACAGTTGTTGTTGGTCTCATTTTTACTTTTGCGGCCCACAAGGAATGCGGCCGCAAAAGGCCGAACTGACCGTTGTTAAATGAGATGGTTTGGTTGCGTCATCAACTGACCCCGCTCTTACCCATGTGTGGGGAAGCGCCGCTCCTGTCGCCTAGCAACCTTCACAGCTGCGGTCCACCGACATGGAGACTAATATTTTAATTTTGATATTTTACCTCTTAATAGAGGAACTAGAGGTACTTCACCGCTGGCGCCGCCGCATGATGTATCTCAGGCTGAGAGAGGACCCTGGCCAGGTAAATACGGGGGAAAGTAACTAAGAAACGTTACATTTTATATGTATTTAGGCACTAAAGGCTTCCTAAAGCTAACAGTGATGTTAACCACAGTTAACGTAGTTTATTGCTACTGCCATTTCACTTTAACAACATAATTTTATATTTAAAGAAAACCTAAACTTACTTTAATATTAAAATATTGACAGTGTGTCCTAAGGTGTGCAATTTGATATGTTGATATTATGGTTTGCATAACCCTCCTGCTACTAAAATAAGTGAAAACTGAAGTTCCATTTCTTTTTGTTTTGTGGGCTAATATCCCCTATTATAGTGTATAGAAGTATTTTGACTGACGTAAACACTTGAGTTTGTGCTGATTCTGGGGATGTAGTAAACTTGATGATACTGGAAAAAATGACAATGAATGATGGCGGGAGCTCCCTGACGAGGCCACCGAGGGATTACAGGGAAGTGGCGTCGGACAGTGGGATGAAAATGTCGCCAGAGAGAGGCTGGAATCACCCCCTTGAAGGCCAGTGTGGTATCCAATATTTATTTGACTCATAACAGTTCAAAATAGCACTCTAGCAGCAGGCCAGAGGGTCAGTGACCTCCAAAGGGGAGAGCAGTGATTGGTGGTTATGTAGGGACTGAACCCTTCTATAGAATTTGACCTCTAACACCTTGTTTTGTTACCTCAGAATAGTACTGTAACCTTTTATGGGTTTGAGCTTTATTTTGCAGACGCAAACCCTTCTATGGTAACAGATACCTAAACATATCCTATATAAGCTATGTTTGATCTACAGAGAGACAGAGTGGCCATCGGGCTGGGTCAGTCTCCAAGCTGCTGCAGAGCCTGTAATTGATGCCGAACTCCTTGATGTAATAAACTTTTATGATCAAGAACAATGTCAAGCGGATTTCTTCTCAACACATCATCGCAGCATTATTGTTCGGACACCACACCAGCGTCCACCGAAGACCCGCGGATGGAGCGGAGTCATCTGACTCCTGCTCATCTGGCAGCAGAATTCCCATGGCTTCATCCAGTGAGTGTGCAGGTGGTGAGGCTGGGCTCCAGGGGACGGACTGGGGGGGAACCCCAGATCCATGAAATGTTTAGTTACCTAGACAGCCTTATTTAAATCTTTGTTCCATGTGCCCAATGTTTGAGTACCTGCCCTTCCAAAGGTCTCTGCACCACCCTGCATTATTGCATATTATCTGGGTCACGTAAGTTACAGCGACTGAGCCCGGTTAAGAAGCTGTTGTGGTGTCCGAACGATAATGCTGCGATGATGTGTTGAGAAGAAATCCGCTTGACACTGTTCTTGATTATAAAAGTTTATTACATCAAAGAATTCAGCATCAATTACAAGCTCTGCAGCAGCTTGGAGAGTGACCCAGCCCGATGACCACTCTGTCTCTCTGTACATCGAACACAGCTTATATAGGACATGTTTAGGTCTCTGCTAAAAACCATATAAGGGCACAGTCCCTTCATACACACTAACCTCTACTCCCCCTACCACTGGGTCAGAGGTCAAATTTCATAGAAGGGTTCACTCTTTGCACACCCATCAATCATTACTTCCCCATAAGGGTTCACTGTGCCTCTGTCCAGCTCTGAGTCAGGGGTCAAGTTCTATAGGAGGGTTCACTGTCCCCATAAGGGTTCACTGTCCCCAGCTACAGAGCATTATGTTAAACTGTAATGGTCAAATGCACATATGTTATATACCACATATTCCCCCCTACGAGACTTAATTGAGTCTCGAAAAACAAAAAGAGATAAATTTCTCCAACACATACTTCTAGCATATTATTTTTGGCAGCATATCAACTTTATGGAGTGTGAGAACGAAAAACCTGTCCAGCAGCCTTCATTCCAAATTCCCTCCAAGACAATCTAGACAGGAAAATTTTCTCACGGCCCCTCTGCCTTAGGCGGCCACGCATGGTACTCCAGTCCAATTAATAAACGACATCTTTATCAGTCAATACAGAAATACGGTTTAGCCAATACATGTGAAAACCTCAGGAAATAAAAAAAATCAAAACAATGTCCGAATTCAGGCTGGTCAACCCATCGGACCCTCCAACGGACCTTTCCCTGCCTAGACCCTATATCCCTAAGCATCAAGAAAAAGAAAACAACCTGAGGTCCCCAAATATTAACTCCCTAACTGAAAGTACAAGTCTTTACACAGTTAACACAAAAAGACTATATAATATAATTGTTAATTAAGTATTATTCATTCACATATGTATTCATATCTATATCAAAGTAGACACAGGAAGGTATTCCACTGCAGCTCCTCAGCAGTGTCGATGCAATCCAGACGTTTCCACACCGTCCTTGTCCAGAGTCCTTTCATATTGTCCTTGTTTGAGTATTTGAATCCCCATCTGTACATCCCCATATACTCTGGAAGAAAAGAAAACACCAACCAGTATCTTGTTGCAAATAACACATGAAAATTAAAACCTCAATGTATGAAAATACAAAGTAACATTAAAATGGATATCTTTCCATCATTACTTCATCTGGTTCCCCTTCATCCTCTCCATCTGAATCAGCCGTAGTTAACAAAGGCATCTGAGTGTTCTCCCCAGGCATTACCACTCCAACCCATCTCAATATCATAGCTTTCGCAAAAGTCAATAGCACCGTACAAAAGCAAAACATCAAACACAGCGCTACAAAAGCTGCTACCAAAATCTGAACCACCTCTGCTCCCACTGGTCCTAACTGATTTTGTAGCCAAGTATTTGCTGACCATCCAGCTCCCTCAGATTGACCAAACGCATCCCTTATACTCTTTAATGCATCTATAACACTAGTGATATTATCAGAACTATCTGGGATCAAAGTATAACAACCGTCTCCCGTCAAGTTCATAGCCACACACAAACCTCCTTGTTTGGCTAAAATATAATCAAGAGCCATGTCATGTTTCAACAATGTCAGTCTGTGACTTCTTTGAGTATTTGACAGAAGATTAAACCCTCGTATAGTTTCATTTGCAAATCCCCATTAATTTTTTCACAAATCCCTCGACTTTGTGGGTGATAAACTGCTCCAAGACGTTGTTTAGTTCCCACTTTTTGCTAAATCAATTTCACTGTTTTATCCACAAACTCTTTCCCATTATCTGATGATATTCGATCTGGAAGTCCCCACCTGCTTATGACTTCTCTACACAAAAACTTGGCAACCGATTGAGCGTCTTTCCACTTGGTTGGACAGGCCTCCGGCCATCGTGAAAATCTATCCACAACCACTAGCATGTATCTTTTCCCTTCAACTGGTTTTATCATATCGACAAAGTCAACAACTAACTCACGCATAGGACCCCTTGGGGTGGGAATGTAACCAGGAGGAACAGACATACCCCTGCGAACATTATTTTTCAGACAGATTGTACACCTGCCTATGACATAATCAATCTGTTCAAGCAAATATGGTGCCCAAAAACCATACTCCTTTGTGATTTTTCTCCTAACCTCCCCCCTGGCAACATGAGCTAACCCATGTGCTTCCTGAATCATCAAACCTAACAGGTCCAGAGGTGCTACTATCAGTCCCTCGTGATTTCTCCAAAGACCCGTAGAATCCTTAACAGCACCTCGGTCCAGCCACAACTGTTTATCAATCATAGAAGCAGCTTCCTGCATCAAAATCACTTCCTTAAGCGTAATTCTGTCTTCCAAGTCCACCCCATGAGTGACCCAAAAACCTTGCCCAATTTGTCAGCTCCTGTTACAGCTTTTGCAGCTTCATCAGCAGCTTTGTTCCCTTGTGTCACTCTTGACGCATCTGTTTTATGAGCTGCACACTTAGCTATCGCTATCTCTTTAGGCCTCATCATAGCATGCAACAGTTTTATTATTTGTGCGTGATGTTGTATCGGAGAACCATCCGTTCTCTTAAACCCCCGACCTTTCCACACTGCTCCAAACAAATGACATACATTATGTGCATATGCCGAATCAGTATATATTGTCACTCGCTGTCCGTCTGCTAACAAACACTCTTCTGTTAGCCCCACAAGTTCTGCCAGCTGTGCAGACGCAGGCTGTGGTATCACTTCAGCTTTTTCAACAACAAATCCCGTTCCTTGAGCTTTTACTACTGCATAGCCAGCACACAATTTCTCTCCCACACGATAACAAGACCCATCAGTCCAATACTCCAGGTCTGCCTCACGTAGTGGAAGGGCTTGCAAGTCTGATCTAAGCCTTGAGTATTTCTCTGCCTCTTGAACACCATCATGTGGCTTACCATCCTCTGACGTTGGCAAATTCTCGGCTGGATTTACCGTATCACACCTTACCAGGGTGACATCCTCCTGCTCTAAGAGCCTATGATAGTCTCTAAGCCTTGGCATAGTCAATGTGTATTTTCCCCTAGTTCAGGAGATTCCTGAGACTATGATGGGTAAGAATTGTCACTGGGTAACCCCTCGTAACAGATGATGCTTTGTCATACATTAAATAAACTCCAACCATTGCTCTGTAGCACAGTGGTAGCCCTAATTCCACTTCTGAATATGCAGTCGAATAAAAGGAAATAGGTTGAGGATTGACCCTGTACCCGTCGGCTGACAAAGGACTGCACATGCATATTTACCTCCAGTGGAATTAGACACATACAACAAGAAATTCTTAGAGTAGTCTGGTAGTGTGAGCGCTGGCGCCTCCTGTAACCTCTGTTTGATTGTTTCAAATGCCACAAGGCCTTCCTGTGTCCAGGACAGATTGCTGTGAAGTTGAGCGTTCCCAGTATCCTTAACCATAGCTCTCAAAGGTCCCGTCAAACTAGAATAATCCTCAACCCATGCTGAAGAATAACCAGCAATACCAAGAAACGTCAACATTTCTCTGACAGTTCTGGGCTTTGGAGCCTCCAATAGCCTCCAATTGACAATCAGAAATGCTTCTGTGTCCATGCGTTATTGTCTGACCCAAATATACAACCTTCTCCTGGCAATATTGCAACTTCTTTTGTGAGGCCTTATGCCCCTTTTCTGCCAATATTTGTAGCAATTTACTTTGTGAGTCTTTGTGACATGTTTCTTCATCTTGTGAACAGATCATAATATCGTCGACATATTGAATCACAGTACTCTGCAATATCTGATCTATCCCTACCAAATCATCTTTCAATACTTTGTTAAAATATGAGGACTGTGTTTAAATCCTTCAATCTCTCATACTCATAAAACTGTCCTTTATATGTGAATCCAAATAAACCCTGACTCTCTACACTAAGAGGAACACTAAAAAATGCACCACACAAATCTAACACCGTGAAATGTGTTGCATCAGGAGGGATTTGGGCTAACAAAGTATGTGGATCCGGAACTTCTGCTGGAAAATCAGTTACCACTTCATTTACTGCTCTCAAATCATGAACCATACGATAAGTCTCATCAGGTTTCTTCACAGGCAACAAAGGCGTGTTACTCTGAGGATTTGTTGTCTTCTTCAAAACACCCGCTTTCAAAAGTCCCCCAATTTGTGGTTCGATTCCTTGAATTGCTTCATCCTTCAATGGATACTGATACTTCCAAGGAGGTCTAGCTCCTGGTCGAAGTTCTACTTTCACTGGTTCGGCTGACTTCACAAGTCCAATATCGGTACTGTGTTGAGACCACAAACATTCTGGAACTCTTTCATAGAATCTGAGTCCATCTTGGCACTACAAATAGATTCATGTGTCATCCGTACAGCTTGTGGCTGTCCCTGTCCTTTAGCTGAAATCATGATTTTAACAAATCGCTGATCTGTACTCCTCCAAATTGCCAAATTCTCTTTCATCGGTACAAAAACAGCTTCCTCTGCTTCTGTCATCATTTCCCCTATATGTTTCTGCTCATAGTCTTCAGAAACCAACAAAGTCACATGTGGCACACTCTTCTCAATTTTGAATTCTTTCTCCAAATAATCGTCAGTGTTTACCTTCATAGCCGCTCCTTGTGGTCCCAAAATTATGCAACTTGAGCTTAGTTGAATTCCCTTTGGTTGATGAGCCAACCATTCCTCTGGGTTTGATTGGGCAGCATTCTTGAAATACTTGAGCGTACAATGGAATGGATATTCTGGAAGTTTGCATCTGGCATGTTCGCCACAATGAATTTCTCCCATATCTTAGCCGGCTCCAAGAAATCTGCACTGAGATTTCCAATCCAGAATACTGCAGAGGACTCCATCTCTGTTGTCATCAATAGTTGGTGGACCATTTCTTTTGGCACTTCTATCAGACAGCCATCTGGTGTACATTTTATTGTGCAGTTCAATCTACACAAAGCATCTCTTCCCATCAGCTGCTTCACTCCCTCAAACCCCCTTGTCCGAATCAGTTGATTGTACATAGGAAGATGTGTACCTTCAGGCCGAACACAGGTCAAAGCCGCTCCGCTATCCGCCATCACTTCCTATTTACTTTCACCTCAATTGTTGGATCTCTTTCCGGCCCTGATGCTACCAGCTGACACCCCCCTTTCGGATTTTCTGGGCACCTCTAGAATCCTGGCTCTGGGCCCCTGTGAGGGTTCACCAGTCCTCCAAGCGACCTTGACTGGCCCCTGAATCCTCCTCTGAAATTTCCTCCTCTGAAATTTCCTCCTGAGCTATTGCACTCATGGGCAAAGTGACCAACCTGTCCACAATTGTAACACACTTCTGGAGATTGCTGAAAGTATGGATTAAATCCTCCTCTTCTTGGGCTTCCTCGTCCTCTTCCTCTCCAATTCTGCATCTGTCCATAAACTGGCTGTGGATATGAAACAACTGGGACCACTAGTGGGGTTGGGGCAAATGCAGTTGTTCCTGGCTTGACTGAAGCTGTGGTGGTGATTGTTGCTTTGGTAAACACTGCTCCTGCATAACCAAAGCCTGTTTCTTCTCCTTCTTCTTATTTTCCACCAGTTGTATTTGATTGAGTTTCCTGAGAGTCACTTGGTCCTGTTCTTTCTGATCATGTTCCTTTTTCCTATATAGATCCACTTGATGGGCTATATGATCTGTATAGACTCCTATTGCCATGCTTCCAAGTCCAACCACCTCTGCCAGTTTGCTCCTTACTGGTGGGGGCAACCCCATCTGTAGTTTAGCTCGCAAAATTGACCGCTCCATTTGACTCGCCTCTGGATCATTTCCTGTGATATTTCTCCACACCTGATGAGCTCTCGACACATAGGCTCTCGGATTCTCTTCTTTTCCCAATGAATCAATCAAGATATTGTCAGGATGCACATTTGTGGGAAACGTGTCTTTCAGTGCTCTCCACAGTCGATTCCTACTTGCAGCGAACAACTCCGGATCATTTACAGCAGTCCCCACATATCGATTAAGTCCCGCTCTCTGAAAAATCTCTTCCATACCTGGAATCCCCAGGAGATTAGCAAAAAGTCTCTTAATATCTCCTATGGCAGTTTGTGTTCCTACCGTAATTTCTTCCAACTTCGAGATCCAAGGATGTGCTCCATCTTGAAGAATAGGCAACTTCTCAAGTATATCTGACATATCGGTATTCTGCAAAGGCTTATACTCCAGATTCTGTCCTCGGATTATCACTGGCAGCATCTTCTTACTTGTGCTCCCTTTCCTTGGGCGTAATGCATACTTCTTCTCCAATTTTTGAGACCCTTTTTTCCTCAATTTCTCCCTCTGTATTGTCAGCTTCTCGAGATGTTCTTCCAATTCTCTTATTTCTTCTGGATAAGTCGACTTCTCCAAGCATGATATGCATCGATCCATGTCTTTTTCTATTTCTTCAGTAGTCATTGGAGGATAAAATCCCCTTGAACATGAAGCACCTTTAATCTCCCACTCTTCATCGCTGTCTCCATCTTCACTTTCATCAGAGATCTGATCTCCTATATCCTTCTTCTTCCAACTTTCATCACCCCTTCTTTCCGCTCTGGCCAGCCTCCGTCTGATCACAGGATCATATCCACCCATGATCTCTTCTACATCACTCTGTTCATCATCATCTTCCATTCTCCTAAGCCTCGCTCTACCCTTGGTTTCCAAACGTGTCATTTTCTTCTTACTTTTGGAGCTTGGAGTCATCTTTATGGTTGTTTCTGCTTGTCCTCTCTCTATGACTCGTTCATCTTCATCTCTGATGCAATAACCACCCTCCTGAATAATCACTGGAAGCTGAGGATAGACATCCTTAAACTCCGCTTCCTCCTCGTATGGTGGAGGTCTTTTTGCTGAATCCGTATGTGAGAAGGGTTTGTTGACTTCTGCCATTAATTTTTCTCTGTTATCTTTGCCTCTTTTGCCATTTTCTCCACACCACTGTCCCTTTTCTCTTGCGTATCTTTCATCAGTTTTTGACCTTCATGTTCGAACAACTTAAGAACACCCAGCTCTCTTCGTCTCTTCTCTTTACGTCGTTCCCCTTTTTTCCCCTTGTTTTGATCCGACTTATATGTGGACACAAGTACTTGCATTATTTTAAGTACACCTGGGTTAAGAGTCCCTTCCACAGGCCATGGCTGTTCAATATTAGGCCAACGCTTATGCCATTTTTCAGATAACTTTACAATACCATCAACTAGAGGATTATTTTTTTGCACTACATCAACCGGAGTAGTTACTTTCAACGTTTTAATGTCCTTTTTCCGCATAGTGACAACTTTTTATATTTCTTTATTGTAAATTATTTTCCTTATTACTTATTTGTTTATTTTTCTTTTAATTCTACTTAATTGTTGATAGGTGGCAATCTTACCACATCCGCTAACGGAAAATCAAGGGAATTTGTCAACTCCAGAGCAATCACAAAAATCTTGTTATCCAGCAATCACACGGCGCCAGCTCCTACCTAATAAGCACCCACTCACCTTAGTTTTGTCCCAAAAGCTCAATACCACTCAATTCCCAACACAACTTGACTTCAAACGACCCCTGCACAAAAACTCCCATATGTAATATTCAAATACAGTAACTGATCAGTCCGTTGCCAAGTCTCCCCTTAGATAGTCATAACATGAAATATGGCAGGCATACACAAATGGACTCTCTTTGTTACAAACGTGTCTATAATATCCTGAAAGGAAACAAACTAAATGTGTAATAATTATAAATGAATATAGACACATATGCACAGGTGTTTGTAAAGAGTTTGTGGATTGCACAATGCTGGCCAGACTGGATCCGGGGCTGCTTTGCTGTGGCGCGCTGGACGGCACCCCCTCTCTCTCCTTCTCTCTCTCTCTCTCCTTCTTGTCTCTCAGTCCACAGGAGAACAAAAACCAAAAAAGGCAAACAACACTTTAGTCCTTTTATGTACTCACAAGGTTATTTCCCCCCAAAAATAAGAGTGTCACCTCTCTGAGTAATCATAATCTATTTTCCCTAACTTTTTAACATATCTACGTTAACATGCAAGCTAAGGAATTTCGGTGTCATTTACACTGGGGATGCTGGGGACACTACTCTTCACTCCTATTTAAAGCTTACTCTATTAACAACCGTTCTTCAATACCAATGAAAATGCCTTTTAAAAATGTATTTACACACATAAAAAAAACCCCAAATGAAATGCAAGTAAAATATAGAAAAACAAATGCGCACTTCCCAAAAAAGTAACTTAGGCTAAGAAAAACCCCCACTGCTGCTTCTGAAATGACCCAAACCATACAGCAGCATTAATCAATAACTTTAACAAATTTCATAACACAGTTTTCCCCTTGATCAAGTTCCCTTCTCTATTTCTTCATTCATATATGTATATATTCTCTTCCTTCTTTATTTATTTATTCTATTATATATATGTTTTCTTGAATCCTAGCCTTATTGTCCTCTGCATAGTCTCTCACACACACTAGGCTTCTCCCATTTCTCACACACACAACCGAGACACAGCAGGGCAGCTCTCCACACACACACACACACACACAATAGCTATCCAGTCAACAAGAATGCATTCCTTCACACTGTTTATAAAGCATGCTTCCGCCGCACCTTTTTCCTTTATTATTTTCCTTCCTAAATTTATGCTACCTCGAGTTTGCAGATATTTAATGAGAGGCCACTTCGGACATAGTTCGTCAACACATGTATCGAGAGGTAACTTACAATTAAATTTTTCTTCTACAAGCTCCCAGTTCCTTTGAACGGACCCGAAAATTCACCTAGTTCCTTTCCAGGATTTGCGGCCCATCTAAGATCGCCTTTCAAGGGCTTTTTGTCCAGATCTGCGGCGTCCTAATCCTTATTTTTTCCTTTTTCCTTAACCTTATATTTTCTTCCTTATCCTTATTCATTTGTATTCAAGCCGAATGACCCTGGCCAGGGTTGCACTCTCTCTCTTTTTCCCTTACTCCAATTTACCTATTCCTTAAAGCCTAGTTTCACGCGACAGTAATTTCCATCCCACATGACTTACGGTTATAAGAATCTGAGGGCCCATATTCTTAATCTTTGCAAAGTTATGAAACCTCACTTCCCGTTACTCCTAGGCTGTTCCTTTTTCTTCCTTTTATATCTATCTATCTGTCTTCATTACATTCACACACACAACCTTTTTGCGTTATCCACAATGCACACTAAATTTAGAACGGAGTCTTCTCACACATCCACCCGCAAGCATTCACACGGGATCGAACCGGTGTACCCTTCAACGCACACACAGACACACGAACTGACCAGCGCCCACAGTTTATGAGAAAACTCACCCTATACGCTAGCTTCTGGAGCGGGAGTCAGCTCGCTGGAGCCCTGTGTTGGAACGATGAATTCTGGCACAACACGGTCCCTTCGTGGTCGCCAATTTCTGTGGTGTCTGTTACCATGGCAATTTACACCGCATCTCTAAACTGCTCCGAGCAGGTTTTGTTAGTGGTTAACTCAAGGTTATCCTGTATACGCAGACTACACACCGCATCTGTACTCAGTGTTAATTTTGAGAAGCAGGATATTAATAGGCTACACACTGCTTCATAAAATATGTTTAGATTTCATCCTGATTTGCTCCACTGCGGTTGCAGTTCTGAACACAACAGCATTACGTTCAGAGAGCGAGCACTGTGGCCTCAGTGATTTTAAAGAGGAATCTTAATTAATTAACGGGATAGTTTCGTAGATGGAGCCCATCTGTGGTCTACAACTGAATTCTCCTGAGCGTTTTCACATATTTAAATAGACTATTTTACCTATCAAAAAAAATAGGGAGCCAGGGTAGGGTTTAATAAACTGAGAAAAAAAAATCCTAGATGAAAGTGTTAAATTTACAAGAAGAAAAATCGGAAATTCCCTGAAATTAATGTCATAAAAAAAATCGAAAATCACTCTGTTTTCTTCTGAATACAGGCAATCCAAGGCAAAGTCTCTAAGGTGCATGACAGTGATTGTGGGCTAAACTCAGGAGTATTTCCTCACTGCTAAATCCGATTGCAAAGTCTAATATAACTTTCCAGTGCATGCATAGCCTACTACACGGCAGACGTGTGTGTGAGTTTGCAGCCTTGCAAAGTGAAGTTTCTCTGATAAATGTGTGACTATAATGTCAGAGAATATTCAATATTCAATATTTTTTTTACTTGTAGATTAATCTTGGTAATTAAATTCTGTCTCAGATTATTCCCCTCTCCGTTGGCTCCTTTTTTCTATTGCAATGGACATTATGTGCAGTTGTACCTTTACATCTTAATCATATTACACATAAAAGAAGAGCCCATAAAATACATATAATAAGAACACTGTGAAGATAAGTAGGCTACATATTTACTCATTGCGATGCCAGAAAGCCTCCCTGGCTTTGTCGTCCGCCATGATAGTAGATTTAGCCATTAACTTGTCTTTACATTCATAATTTCCTGACACTACCAACGTGCATTCTTCTGGAGAAATACGAAGCATGCGCCGTTGCGAAAAAAGTCTGCCTGCACGGCCAAACACCCCTTTTAACGTGCACCACCTCTGATTAAGTTAACACCGGGTTAACACGGATTCAACTAACAAACATCTTATCCACCTTCGTAGTACCGTTTAACTTCAGTGTAGGCGGTCAGAGTTTGTCAACCCCGAGTTTGCCTGATAACCCCGAGTTAACTCTGAGTAGGTTGAACTCCCTGCGTAGTACAGGCCACTGATCCATGCAAACATAGCTGGCTGCTCCTGCCTTACGTCACTGTAGGCTAGTAGAAACAAATCCTTCCATATTTACATTGTACTGTCACATCTTGTCTTGTTGGCAAAAACACTTAATGTACATAAGATTGTTATATAGATCGAGTTAGCTTGATCTATATAACAATCTATATAATCTATCTATATAATTGTGGTAACAATAGCTAATGGTCGGTGTTTGCTATTTAACTTGAGCCAACTAAAACACAAAAGCACAATGTTAGTTTACCTGTCCAGTAGGCTGACAGCAAACACTTTGTCGGATTTTATATCAAAAACAAGACAGAGGTATATGCATGAGTTAAATGCCTTGTTGAGCGTGTTTTCTCCCAGAATCGATCTGATTCTCGTTTGGCCTGACGGGCTTCAGCCCATTAAACTTTTAGTTGAATTTTATCTTTATGAGGAGTTTGTGTAGGCTGGAGTCTGGCGCCTACTGCCCCGTGTTCCTGCTTTACACCTGTTGCTATAATTATTATTATTAGTCCTATTATCCATCCATCCATCCATTGTCAACCGTTGGCTGGACCCAAATATTCGAATACTCGACTGTTGGGTACGCATTAAATTTTCAATTATGAGATTAGATTATTGAGGGTTTTTTTTCGCGTGCCTGACCTCCGCCGACAGCAGTGAACGTAACGCTCCAGTTCACATCAAAGGGAAAACGAAATTAAGTCCTCAGCTGTGTGGGAGCACTTTAAACTGAGTGATGACAGCAGTAATGTGGAAGTTATGGCGTTTATTAATTTTACAATTGCTTAATTACATTACAGATCAAAAAATCTAATTTCCTACATTTAAAAATGAATCAGTAAACTGTAAGCTGAAAACAACAACACAATGAATGCATTTAAATAAGCCTAGTTATATTAGGCCAATTGTAGAAGAAGAGCATTTAATTAAAGTTAAGCTTTGATTATTTACTCTTAATTACTATTGAAGCGTCAAACCTCAAAAAATTATAAAAACTACTATTATTATAACTAATTATGATTACTATAGCTATAATTATTATTACTATTATTGTTTTTTGTTGCTATTTGTATTATTACCACTATCATTACTATTATTTGACAACTCTCTGTGTTGGGCAACTGTGTGTCTTTCCTTCTGAGAAATCACAGTAGTAGTTCCAAATAGGTGCTGGTATGACCGTATGTTCAGTGTTATTGACAGTGGAGAGCAGTATTTATACCAGTTATTATGTACAGTATTGTACATAATAACTGGTACAGTATGTATAATACATAAAATATGTTATACATAGAGATAAAGTGGGCAGAGTTGGAATGAGAGTGCATATATAAGGGTTATATATACTGAATAGACAGAATATGTACAGTCGATTGTATGTACAATATAAATAAGTGCAAGGATGTACAGTGCAGATATGAAAAGTACAGAGAAAGGGCAGTAATGTGTTCGATAACACTTACGCTGTGAGGTCAGCTGGGTCACAGCCTCAGGGCAGAAGCTCTTCCTTTAATGTGTGCCAGGTGAAGACTTTCAGGTTCCTGGGAATCAGTATCACAGAGAACCTGACACGGTTGTCTCACATCTCCACGCTGGTGAAGAAAGCTCAGAAACGACTATTTCTTGAGAACGCTTATGAAGGCCAAATTCTCATGCCAAGTTCTTGTCAGATTTTACAGAGGAGCAATAGAAAGCATCCTGACTGGAAACATCACAAACTGGCATGGGCACCAGGAGTTACCGCTACAGAGAAAGATATCCTTGGTTTTCTGGGTGTTGTCTGCACACTCTGGCCAGATGCTGAGCCTTGTCCCTGTAGGCCATTTTCGCGGGTGAAGAGAGAGTATATAAGAGGGCTCAGCACACAGCCTTGTGGCATGCTGGTGTTCAGTGTGAGAGAGTAAGAGTAGAGGTTATCTAATTGAACAGACTGGAATCTGTTAGAAAGTCCAATTGCAGAGGGATGTGCTGATTCCAAGCTGGCTAAGCTTGGAGATTGGATTAATGAGCCTAGACCATGGACTGTATAAAATGATGGACCAGAATGGTGTGCCAGAGCCTGATGTTTTTGAGCTGATGTGCTGATACAAAGTATGCCCTGCACACTGAGTAATTATGAATCCAACTAGGTGGTATCATTAATTGTGACATTGCAAACTCTGAGGTCTCAGAGATTGAATGCACCTGTAGTAAATAGGTGCAATAACCACAAGACCTTCTCAGAGGTCACAATAAATGAAACCACCTAGCTTGCATTCATGAAAACATCAATAGTGCAGTACACTGTTTACTGTTTACTCATTTGTGCAATGTTAATCTTGCTGCTGGACACCATTTGAGAAGTCAAGTTAGCTCTTTTTTATTATTTATGTTATATTTACTGTTAAACTGTTACTATGTCACATATACATACATATATATATACATATATACATGATATATTTATCGACAATTTTACTGCACCCCTAGGTTGTCACAAAAGTAATCTTTGCTATACAATACCAAAAAAGGGCTTGAATCTTGAATGTAAGCAGGGCTCTCACAGGTTAAAAATACGTGCAGCTGGAGAGGCTATACAAACTCAGAAGCGACTGTCGTACAGCTAATTTCTTGCCATAACAAATATTACTTTACCAGCTTTTTTCCTTTTAACCTGTCCAGCCTGGTATAGAGCATGATGACCTGGATACCATATTGTGCCAGACAGATTTTACTTTAACAAGAGAGTATTAATATACTCCTTTATCTGTTTTATTATTTATTTAATTATGTATTGATTTGTCACCGGGCCGGACAGGGGGGCAGACATGGGGATGGGGGGGCACAAACAGACAGCACAGAGAAAGGACAAGACATGCAAGAGGATGGAAGGTGGGGACTACAGGGAAAAGCAGTGGGAAACACCAATTGCAGAAAGCAACGAAACCTGCAATAGAACAAAGAGGGGGGCTTGGGGAGGAGAAAAACAACAACAAATAATAAATAAATAATAATATTAAAGACAACTAGCTGAACAGCAGCAATAAACAGCTGACATAGTATGACAACTAAGAGAAAAATGAAAACAACAAACAGTCAAGCACACTAAATAAGCAAAAAAATAATAACATTTAATTTAAATAAGCAACTGAAAGAAAAGCATCAGGAATAATTCTACCGGGGAGAACCTAAATTTGTTTGTGTCTATGTGTGAGACTGTGTGTGTCTGTGTGCGTGTGGGTGAACGTGTCTGTATGTGTATATGTGTGTACACATAAGCCTGCTAAAGAATGTAGTTGTTAGTGAGAGTGGGACGCCACGACTGTGCCACACCTACCCCAGCAACAAGCAGGCAAGAACCCCAGTAGCTAATAGGAGTGGGAGAAAGAAAAAAACAAATAAATCAAAAAACAAAGACTCCCAGATACACCGCGATGCAAACGCCCAAATGCCAGTTGACAATGTAATGCCGACGGAATGCAAGAAGCGTAGAGCAGCGCGGACCGACCGCGGCGCACACACAACATAGACCAGTGCTCCCCCCCACCCAGCACCCCACCGCCACACAGCGAACAACCAAAACGCCCAAATGCCACACAATCGTCAACACCAATGCACAAGTGACGAGCCCAACGCGCACACTGCGTGAGCACGGCGGCACCCAATGCACAGCAGCCCCCTGCGAATCCCGCATGCGAGGTCGGGTAAACGAGAGAGAGCGAGCGGAATAACACGACAGCAAAAGCCAGCGGAGAGAAACACCAGCAGCAAGTCCCAGCCTGGCAGCAAATGCGCCACGCAGGTCACCGTGCACCCGCCAATAAAAGTCTGCCGGAAAAAACTAAGGCCACCGGCGCCAGCCGACATCCCCCATGCCCAGCACGCCCCCTGGCCGCCGTACAACACCAGCCAAACCAGCAACGAGGCAAAATCAACCAGCTCAGCTGCATGCCACCACCCACCCGTCAAGGGCCGAGAACTCCAGGCACAAGCCCAGAACAAACCAGATCACAGCCCTGCCCTGCACCCACACTGCACATCCTGAAAACTAACTATATACCTCAGTATCCAGAGGGGTTCAACAATCCGAGGATCCGAGGCCAACAAAGCAAAACAGGGACGCAAACTGGTCTCTCCAAGCCAAAGAGGAAATGCCTCCCCCGGACTCCAGTGCACAAACTAAACGCCCAGCAGCCATTCAGAGACCCTGCCCAGGGAAAAAGCACAATGCATCAAGATGCATCGACAATCGCCCTACAATCCCACTGCAGCCCTCCAAACCGCAACCGGATCAACCCACGCAACGCCCAGAGACCCCCACCCCCAGAAGCCAGGGCACCCCGTGACCCCCCAAAGCGCAAAGGACCCAGGACATGCGGTCTGGGGTCCTGGGGGAAGCTGTACCCCGCCCCTGGGGTCCTGGGGGAAGCTGTACCCCGCCCCAATGAAGAACAGCAGAAAGCCGTGCCGGGAAGCTCCCCGCCGCCAAGGAGCGATAACGCGGGAGAACCAGGCCAACAGTCCCCCAGCCCAGCCAGAGGCATCCCTCCCCACAGTGCAGGCAGTGCCAGCAGCCCCCGAGGCCGATCTCATCCCTGGACGGGGGCCCAGCCAGTCAACCACCCCCAAGAAGGAGCACCAAAACCTACCCCGACAACACCGGCCATGTGCCCCAGAGACTCCCGAATGCCCCCACTGTGAGAGAGCTGGCAGGGGGAAGCAGCGGGAGCCCCACCCCTGCCAAAGAGGGCCCAGGCGAGGAGAGGAGACAACGGGCCCCCAGGCCCAGGGACACACCACCCGCCCAGAAATGAGCAAAAGCCAGAAGCCCGAGTCCCCATGTCTCTAAGTCAAGATGCATGTCATGGATTGTGAAGTGTTGTATGGTGGAGTAAAGATAAGGTGTGTGGTAACTAAGGTGCAGTTAAAATTGGAGGATAGTTGTGACACAGGCACCCCACAACTGTCAGGTAGTGGAGCCTCCCATCGTGCCCCTCCCACCCCCCAAGCCCTCTGTGTCTAATGTGTAATTAGAATTGAGGGGCAGCCAGTGGGGGAGGAAGAAGGGCGAGGCCGCAATAAAGCAGCCCCACCCACCAAACACCCTGCAGTCTGCCCGCCCCCCAGAATCCGAAGGGTGTATGTTATGAGACATGACCAAAGGGGGAAAGGTGAAGGAGGTCATAGGGAGGCTAGAATGGTCCTCCTCACTGGGACCAGATTCCTGACTGGCCCCATCATTCAGTCCCGTCCCCCACCCCCCTAAGCAGGAGGACGCAAGGTCCCTCCAGCCCAGGGCTTATAGCAAGAGCCCCTCTAGCACCAGCAGCACCCCAGAGTCAGCGACAACCCCGCCCAGCCCCAGGACGGGTCCAGGGGGGCCCAGTGCGCCCCAGACCAAGAGGCTCCAAAGCCCCGAGCCCCAGACCCCCACACACCCCCCGAGGCAGGTCAGCGCAGCCCCAACCCAAAGTCCAACAATCCTCCATCCCTGCCCCTCCGGCAGCCCCACTGTCACCCCCCCCACCTCACCGTTCCCACACAATCAGGAGCACTCCGAGCACCACCAGAGGGGGGGTTGGCCGTCCTCCGTTTTCCATTGCAGATAGTACCCAGCCCAGAGATAGCTCCCCTCAATCTAGCTGTTCGTCATAGAGACGCCACACACAACTGTCGCAACACAATATTAATGCGACACACACACCACAGCTGTCTCTTGATTTAAGCATGCACACAGGACAGAGCCGCACACCAGCCCAGTCCAAGCCCGCACCTGATGCCCCCAACCCCCAACAAGCACGCAAGCCAATCACGACCTACAGGTGAGCCAACCAACACTACCCCGCTACCAATCTAACTGGCGCCACACAACAGCCAAGTAATGCGCTGCACAGGAGAGATGCCAGCCGGTGCAAACCGCCCCCATCCCCCCAGCAGGCAAGGAGACCACAGACCCCCAACCCACGGCTACACTGTGAACCACACCGCACGTTCACCACCAGACCGAAACCCACCACAAGCGCTCCCCCCCCGCCAACCCCCACCGCCTCACAAACTCACAGACCAATCGCATGTGCTCCAATCGTTTCATGTGACGCTGCTCAGCCAATCAAATCTGTGCATTCCGATGTTTGCGAGTCGAGTCCGCGAGATTCACCAGAGACGTTTTGGAAACACATACAAGACAAAAGGGAAGAGAGATTTCACAAGGCTTTTAATCAAGAATGTACAGATTTTTACATGTACATTCCTCCTACAGCAGTTTAAAACCAGAATATCTCATAGAACTCCAATGCTAGCTAGCAGGACAAACTAGGGCTCACGCTTCTCACTGAACAAGAGAAAGTAGGAGTAGTAGCTCTGAAAGAGGGAAATGAAAGAGAAGAGGAGGCATTACAGCTGTTCAGTTGTTATGATGTGTTGAGTGTTTATTATAAAATTGGTTAAAACTACACTTAATCACTTGAAGCTACACTTTTTATTTCATTTTTTCAAAAAATTAGGCACTTTATTTTAGTTTACTTATATTAGAGTAGTTATTATTTATTATCCCTCCAGTCTGATGTGAAAACTGAAATATTATTTGATTTGACAGTCAGTTGTTGACTAAAAACAAATGTTGATACAACTATACGTAATGGTACTGAATGATAACAAATTCAGTACCAATCTACAGTACAGAATTCTAATTGAATACCCCTGGGCTATATAATACAGCATCGTGTTGTCTGAGAGACTGCAGTGTTTTCAGGTTAATTATTGTTCCAGTAAAGTGTATTCATTACCAACTCATTACCATTTCTGAGTAACTTGCCCAACACTGCAGCTAGATAGGCCGTATAAGCTGATAAGCCGCGAAGACAGCGTGCTGCTGTCTGACCCCTGGTTGCGCGCGCATCTCGGTGATGACGTTGCCATTGGCCAATGAAAGAATTGCAGTTTTTATCACTTCCTAAATGGCTTCAGAGATGAGACCGGAAGGTTGGTATTTGGCCTAGACAGACAAAATAGAGCTGTGCTCTCCTAAAAATTAGCTGTTTTTTTTATTTAGCTAACCTTTCCTCTTACTCCACCCTTGTGACAAACTGTCAAATGTTTTTGCCCTATGATAGTGTTAAGCATGTAAGAATAGCACATTTGTCTTTGTGTGTTTAGTCTTACAATTTTGATTTCAGAGTATATGAGCATAACAGCCCTACAGTGCTGTTAGTTTTGCTCTACACTAGTCCTTCTGCCTTCACTGCTTTTCCGAGACCTCTGAATTCCAACTATACCATTCAGCTTTTTGTAGCCCAGAGAGAATGAAGCTTTGGGGGACAAGCAGAGGCTTTCAGTACAAGCCCTGTAGGTTTATATTCCCAGGGCAAAATGAGCCACAGGCTCTTTATCACAGGCAGAGCCCCATGGTTAGCAGCTGGGTTCTGACTTAAAACTGGGAGAAAATAGCTTTCACAGATGTGGGAGCTTGAAACTGAGTTGACACAGTTGGCAGCTTTGAATTGGAGACCATCAGTCTATCCATCTAAAGTATTGTTCTACTCAGCCACATATTCCAGCTCAACCTGGTGTAACCTTCATAGGCTAAACTGGAAATGTGATCGCACATGTGTGTATTCATACTTTTCTGAACATAAGACTATAAATTGATTTTTCACACTTTTTACTTTTCTTTAACGAAAGATCTGCTTAGAAAGAGAGAAAGAAAAGAAAGAAAGAAAATCTAATTTACCAACAAAAATCACATAAAAAAGCCATAAGAGAGTGGGCTGAATTTGAATTTTTTCCTCTAATTGTCAGCACACACTCAAAGAAACCATGACAAAAAAGTTGATCTTGTTTGGTATGGACTGAAACTCTTCATACAGCTTAATATGTCAACATTGGATAATATTAGTTGGTCATCTGTGGATATGATTGCTTGCAGCATGCTCATCTCGGTCAGACCTTCTACTTTCTGACAGCTCCATTATGCCAAAGAGCTGTCTAGGAAACCGCCAACATGCTGCTGGTCAAAAAGCACCAGCCATCCACTCCCATCAAAAATCCTTAAAATAACTCCCACACAAATAGTGGCTCTCTAAATAGATGAAAGTTGTTTGCCTGTTTGAATTATTAAAAAGTAAAAGAAAAAATACACCTAAATTACACTACACTACATGGTCAAGAGTCTGGAAACACCCCGGCTCTTTTTTATGGTTTGGGCTGCTTACTTTCAATGAGGATAAATCTTAATGCTACACCATATGTTGCTATTTTAGACTGTGCACCTGGTATCAGCAAATCCCTGTAGCCAGGCTCCAGTATCTGGCGGAAATGTCAGTACCCCCTTGCCCTGACATCTGTATGGGAGTTAAAGTGTTTTCATTTTGGTTTCTTAATTTGTGTATGTGTATGCCTGTTGTGTTTTGGTTTTTGTCTGTCTATTCGTGTCTCTGCCTTTCTCTCCTTTCTCCTGGCAGCAGAGTTGTGGATGTGTCACTGGTTCCCAGGTAGGCTACTCTAACACACTTGCGGCGCATCTCAATCCCCCACCTGACTTGTTATCTGCTGTAGGAAGAGCCTGACATCCACTAAATCATACAAACCACTCACCTGCTACCTTGGGGATCGTCGAAAGCCCATTGTGGATTCCACCTGCCCGAGCCTGACCTCGCTTTTTGCCCAGACTGCTCTGCTGCTAACCCCAGCCCCTGCAATGTCTTTTTTTTGTTTTTAATTAATCAGCTTAAAACTTTACTACCATGTCCATCTGCTTTGGGGTTCAGACCACATGTCTGACACGGAAGCCTGAAACCACAAGAGTTGTTAAAGGTCCAGGCTGGACTACAAACGAGCTGTTTTCTAGCAGTTCAGAGCAAAGTTTTCTGTGGGAGATGGGAACTCCCTTTGGGGTGGACTTTAGGCTTTTCACTTTGCAAACCTATTACATGCACAAAAAAGGTATATAACTGAATTAACGAGAGGGAAAAAGTCAAAAAGCATAATACCAACTCTTTAAATAAACTTTACTTACTTACTTATAGCAGCAAATTGATGCCCATATTTACTGGTATGACATGCTGTCACATGGATATAATATTT
Source organism: Micropterus salmoides (assembly GCF_014851395.1). Lineage (NCBI taxonomy): Eukaryota > Metazoa > Chordata > Actinopteri > Centrarchiformes > Centrarchidae > Micropterus > Micropterus salmoides. The sequence goes on along the minus strand of NW_024041151.1, from coordinate 27,120,147 downwards.
GGGCATCCTAATATTTTTGGCCATGTAGTGGACAATGCTTGAAGTTAATTGTTTTTTCACAGTCTTTATCCCTCGTTGGGCTAATTCAAGAGACTAATTTTTCTATTAAGTATTTATACTCATTACGTTCATTACAATCAGAATCAGGTGTATTGCCAGATAGGTTTACACATACAAGGAATTTGCTTTGGTATTTTGGTGCTTAACAATTATAAATAATAATAATAATAATAAACATAATAAGTTGAAATTATAATAATAAATAATATAAAGAAAGACAAAGCAAGTACTGCAAGTCAAGAAGCATAAATAGAAAATTGTCAGTAAGATATGAAAAAACCCTCACAACCACAGGGTGATCAAGGTTATCTTCTCTATTGCCCAATAAATCATTCATTCACAACAGAAAATAGTGAAAACTGCCCTTCAACCGAGAAGGTTCTATATTGCTTGTTTTGTGAAAACAAAAGTCCAAAATCTAAAGCTACTCAATTTATTTAGTCATGCACTGACGGTCGGCAAACTGAATAATCAACACAAATAAAAAATAGTGTTCTGCTTGGGATTAAAATAACTGACTGCTGAAATATTTAGATCACCCAACTGTCCCTGAAGAAAGAATACCTGTCAAGATTTTGAAACAGAGATATGTCATTCTTTTGTATATCACTAAAGGTTCCCAGCATCGTGCGTGTGTGTGTTTGTTCTGTTCATGCCCCCCTACAACCCGCTTCCTGGCCACCTGAGACTTATCCGCTAATTAAGACTCTGCAGTATATCACCCAGACTCTTCACTCCAGTCTTCGCCAGATTGTTCAGTTTGCCAATGTGGTAATACATCACGGCCTGGCTCTCATAGTTCTTCTTGTTTGCTAAGTTTTTTTCCTGCGCTCAGGTTCACTTCCTTGCTGTGTTTGCCTGCTACCAGTCCTGCTCGCCTGCCACGCCAGGCTATTCATCAAGCTCACAGATCTGCTCACACTACCTACCTTGCTCTCTGCCATTCTGCTCCACTCACCCAGCACCTTCCCTCACTCTGGTTTCATAATTAACTGTTTTACTGCAACTAACCTCTGTCGAGTCTTTCATTTATATAATATAATATATGATAATATATTTATATATTCATATCCATATAGCTCAGTAATCGTATCACTCATTTTCAAGGTTCTGTCAATTGAACATAGCTGACTGTGTTGATGGAGTTACTGTAAATCTGCCTCAGCTAAACACCCATATGTACACCTAAATGTGTGGTATTTCACTTCCCAACAGGCCTCATTTTCTATTCATATTTATCCCACATTACATAAAATTGACTTTCTAGATGGAGGACGATCAGCAGTGTCGTGTTTGCAGTTTCTATCATGCGTTCTTGACTTACACAAACACTCTCACATCCTGACTTTCTCTCTTCACTCCCCCGCTCTTATGAACACACACATGAATACAAAATGGGCAGAGATCCTAAGACAGCACACCCGGACAGGCACTAGCCGAGATGACTATCATTACAGTGCATCTTATTATTCCAAGTATTCCAACTCAATCAGAGATGATACAAAAGGCCTTATCAGAGCTGACGAGCTGCCCTCTCGAGTCCCCTTCTTCCTTCTTCTACTGATTGCAGCTATCAGTGGTGGCGGTGTGGGCGAGATGCCGACTGATAACTCTCTCAAATGAGCCCATCTTCCACATTTAAGCTGGGAGAGGTGATGTCTCCGGTAGGTGTCGTAGCAAAATAGCATGACGTGTGCACACACACACACACACACACACACAAGCTATCTGAAAGCCCTTCATTTATTTAATTATTTCCAGATCAGATTTGTTTGTCCCCATACCTGTGGAACTGGGCTCACAAGCCCCATTTCCACTCCCACAGTTACCACCATAAACAGATGTAGAAATGCCCTTAAACATATGTTTACAGATTGATACTTGTGCCCGCTTCACCACTAGACCTGTCATCGAGAAGAATGCCAAAGGAGTGCAATTTCACTGACTGTGTTGCGCCAGCAAGGTTGTCCTACAGCACCAGAACAGCTGTCATTACATGTGACCATTAGGCACGGCTGTGGCTATTAATAGCAGCCATATCATTCATTTACCTCAATTTAGCAATGTCTCAATCATCATTATTAAAAGCTAGAGCGATGATCAATAATTATCTTATAGCACTCATACTGAACCTGACTTTACAAAGACCTTCACAATTCAGGATAAAATTAATTATCGACACAAGGCTGAATGGACATAAGGGAAACGACAAAATTCATGAAGTTTATAAATGTGCCTTTGATTGACATTTTACAAAACACTCTATAGACTGCAAAAATAATAACACAACAAAACAATGAAACTGGAAAACAATCTAAATAATGTTTCATTAAAGTTCTTACAGTATATTTATACCTGTTTTGAGGCGTATGCGCATGCTACTGTATTGTATGTTTTAGTTATGTGTTACTCATTTAAATGATCCTGAATATAAAGCACTTTGAGTATTCATACTTTATGTATGAAAAGTGCTATGCAAATAAAGACTATTATTATTATAATTTTTTCATGTCCACCTTAACGTTTTACCCACAGAAGGTAGAAAGACACAACAGCAGGTGATGGCCCTGCTTTACTTCATCTACACCTGCATTTCTGTCTCCCTCTCTTCTTGCTTGAAATGTATCTTTTTCACTTTCTCCTAAAAATTAAGAGAAGCCTATAGTTCATATTAGGCACTTGAATAAAGTTGAATAAGGAAGATGTTTTCTCTCACATTTATTCTCCTTCCAGCCTCCTCTCATTCACAAAGTTATTACGTCTCCATATCTGACCTCTCTGACATGTATCTCATACATGTTCCAAGAATCGGTTGTTGGATGCTGTTCTTTAAATACCCTTGTGATTCATTCGTTCCTTCATTTCAAGCGTTACACAACCCTTCCACGTGACTAATTAGCTTAAACTTGTGCCCGCTTTGAACGTCTCTTTTTCAAGACAAAAGATCCCGTTCTATCTTCTGTCTTCATGGTCCTGCATTACGATAATATTATTTCGTGTAAAGTAAGCTTCGCAAGGGGCTATGTGTTGTTTTCTAATGAAATTAATCACTTTTGTATTGACCATTTGTGAAGAGGTTGTAAAAATAAAAATGACCCTTTCACCGGCTTTCTTGCTTCCTATGGTAAGAAATCAGGTCGTATCCGTAAAATCAATTCGCTTACATAAGCTGTCACAGTCTATGTTTTGGCTTGCTCATTAATTCGTGCATGTGCACAAGCAGACGTTTGAAAAAGTAGTGGTTGCAATCTGAAACCTCGCCACTAGCGGCCACTGAAGGAAGGAAGACAAAAATAAAGGAAAAGGAGGAGGGTTTCTTTTCTACAGTATGTAAAAGTACACAAAGTGTAGACACACACAGAAATAGAATGTTTGATACTCACTCTCTCTTATAACTGTATCACAGAAAATGGCATTTATATTGGTTGGCATTTATCGACAGCCATATTCAGATGTTACTTTTATAACTATTTTAAGGACATTTTTAAGGAATTAAACAGTTAGGCCCTATGGGAGGGCAGTAAATGATATCACCAGCCTATTTTCTCAGATGGAACTAAAATAACACAACCTAGTAAAACCCAAATTGATCTTGTATTTTCAAACAAACCAAAGTGAATAAGATCTTTTAAAGGAGACCTATTATACTGCTTTCCAGTCCTATATTGTGGTTCTGTGACTCCTGTATGGCAGCTTTGCATGATTCAAAGTTTAAAAAATAACTGGGCAAGACAAGAGTTTTCTTAAAAATATCAAAGAAAAATTTGGCCAAATTTGATAGTGAACTGAAACTTTCAGATTGGGATCGGTTAACTAACATTGGAGAAATTGATCAGCCACATGGAAGCACATTAATAATCTTTCTTGAAAGGAAAATAAAAGGTTATTAAACCTAGAGAAACCATCCATTAACAGGGGGGGGGGGGGGGGGGGGGGGAGGGCTGAGACACCAATTATCCCCTACTTACTTGCTGTCCTTTAATCTCATGCCAGGAGAGTGAACAAACGCTCACATTTGGCCTCATGTGACAATGCCAACAACGGTCATTCAGACTAGCCTTCACGTGACTCCAACCAAAATGACAGTCACAGACGCCCAACTGCAGAGGCAGGTTAGGACCCAAACGCAAGACACCGGAGAGCATGATGCAGTTTATGACATATAACCCCAAAATTGTCCTACACAGCAGCACTTGACATACGATTCTGACACGACAGAGACTGAACAGAACTGACAAACATTTATACTCAAGTAAACGAGCAGGTTGGAGCATATTACGCAATCAAGATTGGGAGAACATACACACACACAGGCAGGGAGAGTGAAGCACAGGTGATACAGATGGTAAAGAACAGAACAGGAAACAGGCAGACTAACTCATAACACAGACAGACTCCAAACACGACAGAGAAACAGAAGACACAGAAAAACAGAACAGACAAGACCAAATCGTGACACTGTCGTTACAACAGCCAGGAGCATTACCAATCCATGCGGTATCTACCACCTTGATAACAATCCCACAGAGGTTAAATAGCTGTGATTCCCTACCAGTCAGTCAGAACTGAAGAAGTCTCTTGGATGAGAAGCAAAATGTCTTTGAGGATCTTCAACCAAGTCTAGTTGCCCTTGATTTTAACCTTACTTTGAAACATAATGAGGTGGTTAATATTGGTGTGGTGACTCAAACATCATAAGTCCTGCAAAACTGCAAGGGACCATGCACTTTATGTCCAACATAAATTAGTATAAATAAGTACAGCTCAGTACAGAAGCAAGCAAAAATTATTTAAAGCGGCAGAGTTGTCTTTGTTCTTTTTTTTTTTTTAAACCTGTCCTGCCCAGCAGCCTGGTATAGAGTATGATGAGCTGGATACCATATTGTGCCAGACAGATTTTACTTTAACAAGAGAGTATTAATATACTACTTTGTCTGTTTTATTATTTATTTAATTATGTATTGATTTGTCACCGGGCCGGACAGGGGGGCAGACGTGGGGACAGCACAGAGAAAGGACAAGACCTGTAAGAGAAGTGGAATGGAAGGTGGGGACAACAGGGAAAAGCAGTGGGAAACACCAATTGCAGAAAGCAACAAAACGTGCAATAGAACAGAGAGGGGGGCTTGGAGAGGTGATAAACAACAAACAAACAAACAAACAAACAAAAACAACAACAACAACAATAATAATAGTAAAAGACAACCAGCTGAACAGCAGCAATAAACCGCTGACATAGTATGACAACTATGAGAAAAATCAAAACAAGAAACAGTCAAGCACACTAAATAAGCAACACAGCACAGCCATGAGAGCTGGAATAATAACAATTAATTTAAATAAGAAAAGCATCAGGAATAATTCTACCAGGTACAACCTAAATTTGTTTGTGTCTATGTGTGAGACTGTGTGTGTCTGTGTGCGTGGGGGTGAATGTGTCTGTATGTGTGTGTTTGTGTACGTGTGTGCGCATAAGCCTGTTAAAGAATGTAGCTGCTAGTGAGAGTGGGACGCCACGACTGTGCCACACCTACTCCAGCAACAGGCAGGCAAGTACCCCAGTAGCTAATAGGGGTGAGAGAAAGAACAAAAATAAATAAAAATAAATAAAAACAACACTCCCAGATGCACTGCGATGCAAACACGGAAGACCCCGACCCAACCAACAGATGCCCCAAAAAATAAATAAATAAAAATAATAACAAATAAAAAAAAAACGACCATCCAAATGCCAGTTGACAACACAATGGCGACGGAACGCAAGAAGTGTAACCTACGGAAGAGCAGCGCCCGGACCAACATAGACCAGCACTCCCGCCGCCGCGCAGCAATCAACCTAAAGGCCCAAATGGCACGCAATCATCAAATCAAAGTGACGAGCCCAACGTGTGCACTGCGCGAGCATGGCGCGAGTGCGAAAACCTACCCCGACAACACCGGCCATGCGCCCCAGAGACTCCCGAATGCCCCCACTGTGCGAGAGCTGGCAGGGGGAAGCAGCGGGAGGACACAAGGCCAATGAGAATCCCCCCCACTGTTTCATCTTTACATGTGTCCTTGTGGTCCAGGCCTTGAATGCATTTCCTTCCTCATAAAGCATTTGCAAAGCCAACTTTTCCTAAAAGTTTGAAACCAGAATTTTTTTTCATCCATGTTTACTAGCTTGCAGTCTTCTGCTTCACTGCCTTTGTTGGTGCATTAGTGTGTTTCTTGATATGTTACCGCCACCTGTTGATCAGTGGAATGGTGTGAAACCATTGGCTGGGTTATGTATTGCTTCACCACTCGTGCATATGCGTCCTGAGCAAACAAAATGGGACCCACTCTTTAAACATTGTTTCACAGTGTTAATATTAGTCAAAAACTCCATAGGGAGATTTTCAGCCTTTTGGTGAAAACGCTGGTCTGGTGCATGAAACACTGTTGATTTGTTGCATTTCATGTGCAGCTGTTTAAGCACTTCAGCAAACAAAAAGGATGTAAGGTTGGGGCCTTGGACAAAATATTAAGATGAACTGAGTCATTGCTTTTAAGATTGCCCTGGCTAATAGTGCAGAGAGGATAAGCTGCAGGATGCCTAGTAACCTGACATATTACAGTCAGCAGATGATTGTGCTGCCAGTTAAATTATTCCCCAAAATCATGTGCACACCCTCAACTGAAAACTGCGGAACGTACACAGACTTAAGTGTGAAGTGTTAATGTTCAGATAATTTACAAGTTTTTAAGTATTTTTGTATTTGAATGAGAGGAGTGAAATAGTTTAGTGAATTTAAGTTATTTTTGTGATACGTTTGTTGAAAGTAAACTACGGAGAATTATTTAGTTAACTTTCGATTAATAAACTGAATTGAAAGATCTCTTTAAGTGTTTTTTCCTTTAGTGGTGAGTCGCAAACATCCAACAAGATGACATCTATTTAAGAAATAGAAAAATGAGTCAGGAGTCTGTTAAACAAGTCACTAAACTACACTACAGAGTCTAAAGAAGCAAACAGAGGAAAATAGAGTCTGCACGTCCAGCCAACACCAACTACACCCGAAGCCGCTGCAGCCGGAGGCTCCACGAGTAAAATCAGCTGATCGATGGATGATGTGAAGGAACGCAGTGATCGATCAGTGACAAGTGATGTGAATAGCAAATAGAAATGTAAAGAGAAGTGTTAAATGATACCAGAAGATGAAACCAATGGAATGCCAAGCGTGTGGTGATAAACTTGCAACAGTGACGGACATGTCCGTGTTGCTTGCATGTTTGGTTGCAAGCACAACCATACACAGTGTTTCCCATACGTTAATTCATTTGTGGCGGCCCGCCAGAATATCAACGCTGACCACCACATATTGATTTTGCCGCAATCTCGTTACAAAAAGCATCAAATTACTTAAGTACTGGTTTGACTGGAGATGTTTCGGTCGATACCATAAAGGTTATTTCAGTGGAATTGCCACAATTAGTGTATTCACTCATGAGGCAAAGTAGATTGGCATTTTTCTCATCTAGTTCAACTTAGGTGAACTTTAACCTGCAAACTTGTGTGGTTCAGGGTATCAATGTATGAAAGTAATTTATTTATCATTATACAACACAAGGTTGTACAATGAAATGAAACTCTGTAGTCCCTTCCTGCTAGACACATAGAACATGACAGACAATTAATTTTATATTATAATAGGGTAAAATGAAAAACTTTAATGTAACCTTCTCTGTCGGCTCCTCAAAAGAGCAATGGTTTGAAGATAGCTCTTTAATTTAATCAACTGAAGAAGAAAATGCCAGTGGGGATGAAGGGCCCGGTGCAGTGAAAAAAGTAAGAAGCTGAGGAGCTACTGTGACTGTCTAGTGTTATTGTCCAAGATGGCTTGTTTGTTTGTGGTAAGTTGGCCAGCTACCTTAATTCACCAGTGAGCCCTGTCAATAGTCACTACTTCTGGAACCACATATTTGATGGAGATCCATCAAATCCATCCTTCACATATAGTACACACAGGGACACTCCACACACATTGAGTCAGTAGAGGTTGTTGCTCTGTCCAGTCCCTCCAGGACTCAACTATTAACACAAATTCAACAAATCCCTGTGAATTCAGCGCAACTTTGACCAATCATCGCCATTTCTTGCAAAACGTTGTCACACGTCAGCTTGTCATTTCCTTGAAAAAAAGACCATGGAAAACAGTTTCAGTGTTAGCAGGAGTTAACTGTTTTGCAAAATGTGCAGTATTGTGGTCGAACATAAAGGAAATCATGATTGACACACAGAGTGGCAGAAACACATGGAGGACATCAGGCAGGACAAATCACTGAACCACAGGCTGCTGCTTCCCGGTCAATTGCAAGCGCTGAAATAATCAAGGTAAGCTGGTTAGTGTTAGGTACGAGAAATCCTGGAGGAACTGTTTAATGATTTAACTTTACACACAATTAACTTTCCACAATTTCATTGCAAAAAAGGCCCCAAAACATCGCAACTTTCATTGCTATTTTTTAGAAAAGCTGCCGCGTAATCAGGCATTTTAGACCGCAGCAATCACAAAAAAGGCCCACGAAAAATCCTAAAAGGACAGTCTGTCTGTACTTGTTCTTGGCAAAATAAATTTACAACAGCAATCTCAAAACAATTTCAGAGAAGAGCCAAAAATTTATAAATGAGCTTTGCGTTGCAGCTTAATGCAGACTGGTGAGATGGAGCAACACTGATTGTTCGACTTTCAAAAAGCAGCTTTACACTCCAGGCAACATCACTCACACACTGTGGTGCCAGGCAAGCACTCTTCCCCCGTCGTATAGCATATTAGGCACACACAGACACACAGAGGGGTGGTGGTAAAGTGGTGGGTTTTGCCTGGGGCACCATTTGTCCGACGAACCTCTATTGGATCCTGTCCTACAATGCAGTCATTCAGTCTGTTCTCTCCATTTTCATCGCTGTCTGTTTTGACTCACCAGCACACAGGACAAGGAAGTGACTGCATAAACCTCTCACTCTATTTGAACAACATACAGTATTTGTATAGTTGGGTTATTATATTTTGAATAATATATAATAACTCAAGAACAGTTCCTTCCCACCTGCCATCAGACACATAAATCCCAGGACCAAAAGGGACATAAATCTTCAAATTGCTTATTAAATCAAAAATTACATGTTTAGTTTAGGTATTTTTCTGCATTATATTTGCCTGCTGCCAGTGCCCCTTAATTTCTTATGTCTGTCTGACTAAAATAATCATTGAATAATTTTTTTGTCCCTTTACTAATCAGTTAAAGGGAAAGCCACGTGTTATGGGCTGTCCAGACTGATGGTAAAGTAGTAAAGTGTGTGATATATTGACCAAAGAGCCAAGTTCTGCTGCTCGCAGTACTTATAACAACAAAGCTAATGCCAGCTAATGCTAGCTGAACTAACGCTGCAGTATAAAGAGCAGCACAAAAAGCAACAGTTACGGCATCCGACCTAATATTCTCGTTATTTTGTAGACTTCAAATGAAGCTTTTTGACTGTCCCTCAGTATTACACCATTAGTCCACCATTGCCCCAGCCATGTGGGAGCCTAGCCTAATTTATAATCTATTACTTTGTTGGTCAAAACATAGCTTTAGGTGCCTAAAATACTGACTCTGTGTTCATCAGCCATGCTTGGTCTTTTTTCCAGTTATCTATGCGATCTTGAAGAATGTCTCTAGCACAGCTCTGTCCAAGTCTCAAGCAAACCTTTCATGCATAGTATCACACACTCTGGCTCTCGGGGTTGGAGACAGTATCCAACAAAAAGATACGCACACTGAAATTCTTTGCAGCAGAATGATGCAGTTTCTGTTGGCACTGGAGAGCAATTTGAGCAGTCACCACCAGTCGGTTTTTACTCTCTGCAGCTCAAGTTGTGCTGGTCCCCGGCAGCTTGTTGAAGTTTTGTTTTGTTTCTGAGTGGCATCTAGCGTGTCCCCCGGCTACACAGAGGCGGAGACTATAAATCCAAGCTGAAACAGTATGTAGTTTTTAGGTGCCTCGTCTCCAAGTTACGTCACTGTCCACATCAAATTACGGCGCTGGTTCCGAAAGAACAGATTTTGCAGCAGGAGCGCTTTCTCTGTCATACAGTACATACATCACTGAGGAGGAATGCACTGCTTCAATAGACTACTTTTACCATCAACACTGATTCCACAAAAAATGTGATGAACTTTCCCATGCTTCCGCATTACTTAGAATGCAGGTTGCACACCCATGCACCTTATTGTGCATGGGTGTGCAACCTGCAGCTGTACATGTGGTCATATATATATATATAATTCATCGTGCAGTCAATTCACTATTTATTGAGACCTACTTTTTCATGCACTTTTCTACACCACCACACTGCACACGGTACATCTACTTGATCTTTATATAGCAGCTGTATACTTCTGAAGATTTCAATGCTTATGTATTTTAGGACTTAATTACAAAATTCCTTTCCCCTCTTTGGTTTCTCTCATGTTCCCTTCTCATCTCTCTCTGTCCAAACATCTACATTGTATTCCCTTGTACATAGTGTTGTTGAGGCTATATTTCAGGCCTCTAGTGGTTCAATGATCTAAAATGCATACACCCAACATGTCTACTGTCCTACATTTTCCCACTTGGCCCATGTTCATCAGATATGTTCCATTCTGAGCATTATCAACTTACCACATGACCCAATTATCACTAAATGTCTGTCTCCATATTTCAGTGAGAGTCAAGCCATTCACTGTAACCATGTCAACTAAAAACTGAAAGACATTTTGTCTTATTTTAAGATTTAAAAAGATTCTCTGGATGTAAACCACATTACGAAAACATGTCGGCAAGCAGTCAATATAATGTTAAATATAATTAAGTATGGTATCTTTAATATAATATATATAATATATCAATTTATGTATGGTAATCTTTAAAAAAATATATAATTTGACCTCCTGAAGTTCTAATGGTGAATATTGCGACTAAATTATCCAAAAATGTACAAAAGAATATTTTGATGAAGTTCTGCTGACAACTACTTTTAACATACAAAGAGTTAATAAGAATGAAAGTAAAATTATTACAAGTTAGTACAACTGAAAAAGACCATAGATGTGTGAGATCAACGAAGAAAGAGGTGCAGACATGCAAAGATCTCGCCTAAGTAGTAGGACAGATATAAAAAACAGCGTTTGTGAGAAGAGCAGTTAGTTCATCTTTAACCTGCCAAGACGTGACTTGAGATTTTGCACAGATTTTAGATTGACTCCGGTAAGTTTTTGTACTGTCTATTTTGGCAAGATTTTGTTTAAAGTGGTGAAGATGGATTTAAGTGATGTGCGATACCACTAAATTCCTATATGATCCAATACCAAGTAATACCCAGGCTGGTATTGCTGATACCAATACTATTTACATTTTGATTTCTAGTTTAATGTGACCCCCACCCCCCATTTCTGTATTTATTTATTACATTTTTTTATTTATGAAGGAAATAAGTACACTGTGGGCTTACCAATTCCAAATAATAGCTGCATAATAAAAATATCCTGCTCAGAACTGCCACTTCATAACATCATCGTATTATTTTGACTTAATCTCAGATGTTTAGCGAAGTTTGCAGTGTTGCCAAAGTATTTCACTGTCTTTGCACATACATCACACACAGCGTCATTATTACCTTCACAGCTAAAATACAGCCAGACGTGACAGCCATAGTCAGTATTCAATCGCGGGAAATGTAAAGGGCTGCAGCGGTTCAAGAAGCTTCAACAAAGCTCCGTCACAGAGTCGTAACACAAGCATGACTTTGACAGGCGGAAGGAGAAGTAGTTCCTATCAACCGAGTATTAATAGACCATCCTGCTGTGACAGTAAGATACTTATAATAAGACACACACTCACTCCAAATGACTGTGTTTCCACTGTGTGTGTCTCAAGTCTCTGAGCTAGAGTCCAAGTCAAGTCTCAAGTCTTCGAGCTAGAGTCCAAGTCAAGTCTCAAGTCTCTCGTGGTTATTACAAATGCTGTATCACCTGCTGCATTCAATCCAGGTTGCTAATAAAACTGCATGGCTATAAGGGATTCTGTAACTGTAACCTGTTTTTCATTTACAGAGCACAACCATGTAATGTGTAATGCAATTACCCACAGCTTAATACTGTAAGTCAACACACTCCCCAGACTTAAACCCAGTTAACTAAATAAAACTGTGACGTTGCATAATCAACAATAAACCTGTAACCTGTTTTTAACTTACAGAGCACAACCATGTAGCCTAATGTACAATGCGTCTACAATTATTGACAGCTTATTAAATACTGTAAGTCAACACACTCCCCAGACTCTCAAACCCAGTGTAAGTTATAACTAAATAAAACTGTGACGTTGCATAATCAACAATAAACCTGTAACCTGTTTTTAACTTACAGAGCACAACCTGTGCAATGCAGTTAATGACAGCTTATACACTACTGTAAGTCAACACATCCTCCTGACTCTTAAATCAATAAACTGTAACCTGTTTTTAACTTACAGAGCACAACCATAATGTGCAATGCCTTCACTGACAGCTTAAACTATTGTAAGTCAACAATCCACCAGACTCTCAAACCAGTGTAACGTTATAACTAAATAAAACTGTAAGGTTACATGATCAACAATAAACCTGTAACCTCTTTCTAGCCAACGGTAATAATTAACGCGATGGCAGCCAGTGGGACGTAATGATTACGTTAATCGACCACCACAAGTTTGGCAAGTAAACAAACGCTTGTTCATCTTTTCATATTGAAGGACAGTCGGAGTTAAACCTCTCGTAGGACATAGCTGAAGCAAGAAGCAAGCTAACGTTAGATGGTCAATGCTGAGCTAAACATGTTTACTCACTACAAGTTACTAACCTATTTGCGTTCAGCGCGTCTTTGTTTGGGTCTTGTTTTATGAAGTTTTAAAGCCAAAGTTTATGATAAATGGCTCAGCAGCTTCCGGTGTTTGTTGTCCTCTCTCACGTGCGGTCACACACAGCAGATGCTTTGTGTTACGTATGCAGGTTATAGGTAACGGAGGGAGGGAAAAATGGCAAGCTCGTCAGACGTTTCCTATAAATAAACATTATTCACGAGTCCTGCAACTCTAGTCTGAAGTCTTTTGAGGACGAGTCTCAAGTCGAGTCTGAAGGAACCGCACATCACTAATGGATTTGGGGTTTTTAGCTGGCCTAGCCTAAACCTTTTCTTTGTCAAAACTTTATCTTAAAAAGTTAGTTGCCTTTTTCCAGTACAGCATTGCTTCTCAAACTTTTGACCCATGAAAAGAAATTCCACACCACAAGCAAAAATGGATTTCATTTTTATCAATCTCTAACTATACCAGGGATCTTACTCTAAAACAAAACAAGCCAAATTGAAATTAATTGAAATAAAAAAAGATTAAGGTTAGCAAATAGCCTTGCTAGCACCAGGGCCCAGTTCAGAAAGTGGGATTAGTGAAAATTTTGAGTATGTTAAGCCTGGGATGAGGGAAAATCTGGGGTTTCTGTTCCCTAGATCAGTAACTATTTCTATATGCGTGTGACACCCTGTGGGGTCATGAGTGGGTGTGGCCTATCTCTCTCTTCTTTGTAGAGGAAGAGCTGATTGTGGTAATTCTGGGCACCTGTAGGCTATTTGCACTCATTCTGCAGGAGGTTGCTGCTGGGTTGAGGACGGGTGGACCTCTCTGGTAACTTGCTACCATCTGTTTCCCTCCACAGGTTCCACCTTCGCCTTGGTTTCTGGACATGTTGCTTTAGTTGACAGTTATTATTTCTTGCACATTACAACACCCACACAAACATTTTCCATGCAACCAACATCCTGACCTGACTGAAACTCATACCCCATACTTGTTCACTTTTACTTTGGCACCAGCCTTAATCTGGTAAATTTTGGTTTAATAAACATATTTTGTTAAACTTCTACCATGGTGGGTCTCCCTTTTGTTGTGGCCTTTTGAGCCAGGTCATAACAATGCGTTACTTGCTTGATGAAACTATTGAAGACAGTGAGGCTAACAAATTCAAGAAGGCAATTCAAATTTTGGTGCAAGCTCTTGCCAGCTCCAGCAGACTTGTCTTCACACTTATTTGTCTCCATCCATTTTCTTTTGCTTATCTCTTTACAGGTCGTAGGGGCAGAATGTAGCGCATACGTCCTTCACCCTGCACACATCCTCCTGCGCTTTCCTGGGGAATTCTGAGGCTCTCCCAGACCAGATGGGATATTTAATCTCTCCAGGATGTTCCCCGCCCCTTGTCAGTTGGACGTGCCTAGAAGACCTCCCCAGAGAGGTGTCTAGGAAGCATGCTGATCGGGTGTGTGAACCATCTCAAATTTCTTTCAATTCGTAGGAGTAGTTCTACTGCAGGATCAATCATTTCAGCTCCTCCAAGCTCCTCATCGTGTCCCTAAGGGCGAGCCCTACCATGAGAAGGAAGGAGTCGTGCCTGTGTTCACCTTGGACCAGCACATTTACACAGACAATCATTAAAGTTGTCTTGATGCATCATTTTATGCAGGATGCAGGTCATTACACGGTTTTGTGGAATATTAATACAACCAGACTACAAAACAGATGTTTGTTACCTTCCAGTTCCTGCTGGGATAAGCTTCTGCCCTGGTCACAAGCCTACAAAACTATTTTAAGTGCAATACTAAATCAATGGAGTGTCCATATAGCCGCTATGTATGTTTCATTATATCAATATTCCAGCAATTAATGTTGACAGAATTTTCCTTTTCTTACAGGAAGTGAAGCTTTTAAGTTGCATTAAACCATCAGAGGAGGAGGTGGTAGAAGAGGCAAACATCTCATTTTAACACCTATGATACATTCAGAGAAATTGATTGAATTTGCTCCCAGACCTCATCATTCCGCTTCTGGACCGTTTCGTCCTTGTATTGCCCTCAGTAAGACAAAAGCTGGCATGTCTCTTTTCAGCAATCAGGAAAGATGCCGTTAAATGGATTAGACTGGATATTTTTACTGCACAGTAGTCTTCACATGTGGTGAAGTGAAATGTTAATTCTCTTAAAGCTAGATTCAGATTAGTGCTCCTATCATATGCATTGGTTTCTTTCTTCACACACTTTGCAAAAACAAGTACTCAAGTAGAAGTTGTAGGGGATCAACATAGGGGCAATTTTGGCTAAATATCAAATATATTTCAGAAATATTAGTAAAGTTATCAATATAAAAATATATTAGTAAATAATATTTAGAGGGCACCCCCATGGACTAAACTTGAAAAACTGTCTCTAACTACCTCTAACTGTCTTTGTCTACCTATAAATGGCAATAGAAAGACAATGAAGGATGAACTGTGCACTGGCCGTGATAACCAATTGTTGCTACATTATTATACACAAATAATCACAGGCAAAGAGTTTTTAAAATTATAATAGGATATATTTAACTATTGCACAGATCAATGGTACAACAACTCCTCAGCTATTGACTCTAAGCAACCAAAAGGCAAAGGAATACAAAATATTCAACAAATCAATTCATATATTAAAATTAGTGACAATGACAATAAAAAATGTCAATTACATTAGTGTGTGTTACTGCACACAAAGGAGCTGACAGGTACTCGGCCACCTGCCTGACCAACAGTGCACTTAAAGCCGACACTGTGCCGTTGCAGTTCTGCATGTGCTTGGTAATGAAAGTCATGAGTCAGACAGAGCCATTTGATTCAAAGCTTTTCAGTTGATGTGAGATGGACAAGTCTGGCTGGAAATGAGAACGTTAATTTTTTTTTCTTGAGACTATAGGGGGGTAGACAGCCCACCTCAGTGAGAAGTAGACAGACTGTACAGACTGTAGATGCTTGTTGGTAGTGATTAGGTGTTCAGTTGATGCATACGCTACCTAATGCCATCTATAAAAGATGGGAGGTGGTTTATTTGGTTATTGGTCCCTGATTCCAGGGTGGTGCATTGTATTGATGTATTTATTAATTATAATTAATAATGTATTTATTAATTATAATTAATAATTTTGAATATTAATAATTGTATTAATATTTCTAGAATATCTTTGATATTCAGCTAATAACCAAACCTGACCATATGTTGAAAACCCCAACACTGGACAGGTCGCCAATCCATCGCAGGGCCACACAGACAAATGAGAAAATGGACAGCAAACTCCTTTTAAGCTTTTTCAACGCCGCTGGTTAAATTTACACAGTGCCATGGGTACGAGTCAAGTGCAATTTATATTTCTGCGTCTAATCGACGGCGTAGCCTCTGCGTAGCCCCATAGCCCACGCCGTCACCTACACCGTCGCCTGATGCGCACCACATCCAAAATGTAACTACACGTCGAGTCGATGCGGACCCTAAGCTCTGTGATTGGTCGACCGGAAGTGCCCCGCGCTTTGAAGTAACATTTAGCGGCCAAAACAGCGGCTATAACACAATGAATCAATATATTTGACCGTCACAACCCGAGCGAAATGACTTGTTTCGCTATCAGAATGTGATCCATTCAGTCGGTAACATTTGAAAAGGCTACACCAGCTGCACCTTTACAATTTTACCCCCATTTACGTTAGCGGAGCGCTAAACCAGAAGTTAGCCTGCTCGGCCAGCAAAAGTCCACACAGTGGACGCTGTAGCACTACTGCCGACTAGCGTTTGGGGGTGTAATTGCAGAATGACGGACACACCTACGCACAAGTATAAATGCATGGCTACGTGCGTAGCCTACGCCGTAGGTATGCACGTAGACCCTACGCAGTATAAATGGGCCTTTAGTCTACCCTTGACAGGTCGCCATGGAAATGACTTGTCATTCATAGATAATCCTGCCCCATTATTTCTTATGGAACTGGACTTCTTTTTGCAACCAGAAGAGTCGCCCCTTGCTGGCGGTTCGGTAGAATGTAGTTTTAAGGGACTTCCGTTCGCATCAGCTCTTTGACCGGAAGCTTCCCACTTAATAAAAAACAGACCAGGCTTCTAATTGAGACCTGCATTAATTTGTCAAAATGTGTAGCCACACTAAGCCAGTAAAAGGGACAGGCGTCTAGCCACGCCCCAGATACGCAGCTGGCCAATCACAGGGCAGTAAAGGTCTTGTCATTGTATGCAAAAGGTGACAGTTAACTAAGGGGGGTGTGGCTTAGCAAAGGGTCAAGTGGGAGTAGGCTTTTAACTGACGCTTTACGGTACTTTGTGTGCATTTTAATGTTACAGCTAATTATTGTTTTTTCAAATACATTTTTTTTTTTCAGTTGTTCTTTTTAGGATTGTTAATCATTCGCTGTTACATAGTGTATATTATCCAGCAGCCAATGATTCATGTTTTAATTTGCTTTCTCACTGTTTCCCTTATTCTAATGTGCATTGCATTCCCAGTGATGTATCTGGTGATTTCTTTAAGCAAAAAAGTTTTTACAGTGGTAAAGCCTTTCATTAACTGACCCCTTTAAGATAATTTGGTTTAAAAGTGACTTTGAAAATTCCTTAACAACAATGTCAACTCAAGGCACACTTACTAGCTTGTCTTCATCATAGTATGGAGTCACGGAATTGTAAAGATTGATCACATTTTATTTTATCACATATTGAGTTGAGA
Source organism: Micropterus salmoides (assembly GCF_014851395.1). Taxonomy (NCBI): domain Eukaryota; kingdom Metazoa; phylum Chordata; class Actinopteri; order Centrarchiformes; family Centrarchidae; genus Micropterus; species Micropterus salmoides. Next base: position 27,102,476 of record NW_024041151.1, on the reverse strand, counting down.
TTGTTTTGCCTAATTGCTGTTTCCAAGGTTACAAATTAATGTTCAAGTGTAATGACTATCCAGCAGAAGAGTAAAAATGAACCGGACACAATCTATTCAAAGGCACCTTGACGGTAATTCAAAGTCTGACCTCTACATCACTGCTATAAATGTGGAAATAAGCTTGTACATTATTAAGTCAATTGAACCGTGGCTTGATGAGTGTGATGCATTTATTAAGCATTTGGTTAGGGACTAATGAAAGCCTTTTGACCCACATCTTATCTCCACATTCCAGGCAAACCAAGTCTGACACTAATGTCCACTTTCAATCAAGAGGTGTGAAAACACATCCTAAAATACACATTCAGATATTGGTTGTCTTGGTTTGAGGTGTATAATAAACTGTAAAGATAAAACTTCTTCCAGTGTGTATTTGCAAATGTGGATCCTACATCACAAGTTGTTAATGAGTGCTCACATTTCTAAATGTGTGTTCATACTTCCACATCCTTTGGAATTCCATTATGAAGCAACCCAGGATGCTACAACATGCTGTTGTTGATGCTATTTTATTTTAGCAACTTTTTAGCTGCTGTCTACAAAATGTCTACCTGACAAGTTGATGACAACCACTGCAGGCTTAGGCTTTTGGGAAATACAATGACACAGGTTTCCCGGCTGTCCAAAGTTTATTTCAGGTGCACCATCAGTTTTCACCTTAAATAAAATAGTTAGATAAACCTTCACAGTAAAAACAATTCATTTCAATAAAGGATTCACTTCAAGGGGTGAAGTAAATATCACATGGTAGCCACAGGGTCAAGTATTAAAAAACATCCCAAAGGCCTACTGTTTACGTTAGTGTATTGCTTTAAGCTCCTGACTGTGGTGTGCGCACAAGCTCTGTCACAAATCAGTCAGTTGTCAGGTAAGAAAACAAAACTTCTTGTACCTTGCTACTAACAAACTAAAGTGAGCTCGTCGCCTCATAATGAGCCAGTATCGCTTTAACAACAAGTGGCAGCAGAATCCAAAATACGAGTGGGTTAAGCTTATTTAAGGCAATACCTGTGAGGCCCAGTGCTGTTTCTGCTGAAAATCTTTCAACCTGGGGGCGATGTGACGTACAGCTTTGGACCCCCATATGGAGAGTCTATGTGTAGCATATGCCCGCCAGCAGCAGGTTATAGTCCAGTTCTGTGCACAACTGAGCTCTTCACCAATTGTAGCCTGTAAAATTGGTAGCACGGCTACTGAACTGAAATTGCATTGTCTGTAGTGCAGCCTGTGATCTGCAAGCTCATTGTGGCTATATGACAACTGGGCAGAGTGGTTTGGATCATGAAAACCCTTTCCAACCACCACTCAAATACTTCAAATGACAAAATTAGAGAAATATTGAAAACAGTGTTTCCCAACTCTGAGATTGTGGCTACTTTCGCATGTGGAAGCAACAGGGAGGTGTACATCACTAAATATGGTCTGGCTCTGTTCATCACTAAAAATAATAATGGCATGTTTGACGAAAGCCTCTACAAAACAACAAACAATAAACAGCTAGACCTTCATCTGCACTAGTGGGTTGGTGATCACATGCAGTTAATATATTTTAATTCAGTTAACAGCAAGCTGTGGACTTGCTCAAACATGTCAAAGCAAGTATCATTCAGAAACGGATGGAGTAACATCTTTTGGTGGAGGCAGAGTGATGGTGTGGGTCGGCATCTCCCTCACTGGAAAAACAAGGCTTGTCATCATTGGAGGAAATCTCAATGCAGAGAGATGTTGAGATGAAATGGCAACCAGTTACAATCCCATATCTCCACAGTCTGGGACCTAACTCCTAACTATCCTCAAAGATGACAACGCTCACCCCCACAGAGCGGGGTTAGTCAGAGACTACCTCCAGAATTTGGGAGTGAAGAGAATAGAATGGCCTTCTAGCAGTCCTGACCTCAACCCCATTGAACACATGTGGGATCAGTTTGGGTGTGCTGCTCGGGCCAGAGTGACCAACACAACTACGTTGGCTCACTTGCGACAAACGCTGGTTGAAGAATGGGATGCCCTCCCACAGCAGTGTGTGACCAGCACGAGAAGGTGGTGCCAGGCTGCTGAGGCTGTGTATGATTCCACACGCTACTGACACTCCTGTTTGTTGAATTAATAAATTGTTAAATTGCCAATTTGTCTTGTTTCTTCAGACTTAAATTGTCCAATAAACCAATTTTTTCTTTGGAGAGTTCGCTTAGATGATTCACCAACAGAGAACTTCTAAATGATGTCACACCTCTACAAATGGTCCGGTTTGATGTGCAACAAGCAGTCTATGGTTCATCCGAGAGCTGTTGACCTTGGCATTGGAGCAGAGGCTGTTATAAAAGTTTTTGTGGAAAGAATCATGTATGATCAGGGTGCAGTCAGGTTTGTGTGTGTATGTGTGTCATTCTTGTGGAAATAACTTGCCTGTCTTCTTTCTGGGTCATCTGGCAGAAAAGAGGATAGAGAGAGCATTTACTTTGCTTCCTTAGTTATTCCCTATTAAAATCCTAAGGATCCCCAGCGGCAGAGTAGACCCATCATAGGAGAGCTTCAGGATAAGAGCCCCTTGAATTATCCGACTGTGAGACAAATAACCCAGCCATGAGTATTCAGATCCAACTTGTGCCAGGGCAAGATGAAGTGTCTAGTCAAAAAGTTGGCTGCAAGACGGCAGAGCTCATTAGTAAGTGCAGTGCTTTCAGAATGAGCCACAAAGGTTGGCTGAGCTCAAAACCCTGGAAAGTTTACAGTGTGGTTGATGGTACAAATACAGCTCTTGAATAACTGTTACTTACTGTCACGTTAACGGCTGAGCTAACTGTTCTAACTGACATTTGGCAAGCAGTTATCAAACTCCTTAGCTCAGAGTGTTTTTGTCCCTCTTTCAACTCTTAAATGAACGAAATATGTACAATCCTGACAACAAAATGCCCGGCAGGAGTAAAGAGTACAGTACAGAGAAAAGCCTTAAGCCCATTGAGCTATTTTGACTGATTAGTGCTAGCATATTCTTGGCTGGTAAGCTTGGTAGCAATTAGCTCAGCAGCTAAGGAAATTCACCAGCCAGTAAATATTCCCTTCGCCAAGCCTCTAGAAGACACGTGGATTAATTTTGTGGTGCACTTGTGGGTGGGCCTTTAGTCATTGTTGAAATGCTTCAATGTTTGCGTGACTCTTGTCTGTCAGTAGCAGAGGTGACTCTCATATCTGTCAGATAAATATGATGCTAAAGCCAGGAGATGGTTATCTTAGTTTAGCATTAAGAGTGGAAGCTGGAGGAAGCAGCTAGCCTGGCTAGCCTAAAATAATCCACCTACCAGCATCTCTAAAGCTCACTAACCAATATGATTAACATTCAATAAGATATGACAGTGGTATCAATCTTATCACCAAACTTTTGGAAAGTAAGAGAATATTTCCCAAATTGTAACGCTATTCTTTTAGGCTAACATCAATGAAAGTCAACACTTCCTACACACGTTTCACATTTAAGGCCTTCGAGTGGCTCTTCTTTTTCTGGAAGGCTTTTAATGTTAAACATCTGTGCAGGAAATATTGATTAAATTGATGGTAGCTTAAAAAATAAACCTTTACAGTAAAAGTGATTGAAAATAATTTGTGAACCAGATAAAAAGAGGAAGACTTGCATAGTGGAGCATGTTGTTTTATTTTACCACTTGGAATTACTGCTGGGGAAATTTACATTATACTAAATTCACAATATAGTATAAGAGTAAAGGTGAAATACTGTAGTTGATTACTTGATTAGTAGTTCTAAGTACAGAAAAATAATCTGCGACCATTGTAATCAATAATTAATTGTAACTTTTTTAACATGCCAAACGTCACTTTGTTCCAGCTTGTCATTTATAAGAATTTCTCAATTTTTAAGACATATAAAATACTAAATGATTCATTTAGGATACTGTCGTGTGGTTAATCAATAGTGAAAATAAATACTCACAGCTCTATATTAGAGAACTGGTAATTCCACACCCACCTCAGCTCAGGAATGTGTTTGTGTGGACAGACGAGGGGTTCAGCCTGGCTGCAGAGTGGTGCCACCCTGACTGCTGGTGAGCGCAGGACGACGGCTGACTGAGAATGAATGTGGACAGCTGAGCAACCGCGGGGCAGCCCCGGCCGAGGGGTCGTCATCTGATGACCTTGTGCTGTCTGCCATGGAAAGCTGATTTGACAGCGCGAGGCCCAAGGCCACGGACACACATGTGGGAGTGTAGATAGCCACCAGGACTTAAACCGACAGACATGGTGTCATGAGGACAGTGAGGTGTCAGTCTATTAACAACTATGCTTTGCACATCAATTAAACAATTAGGGCTGGGTTTTTTTTCCTTTTGGCAGTACATGGTTACTGTGAATAGTCAAGGCTGTTACACATTAGGCAGGTCAAGAGTTCAGTCCCTGTAGTCAGTCAGTCCTAAGAAGTCCAGGAGCGAGATACTGAACCTCGGAGGTGTTACTCCTGACTGTGCCTGCCCATCATCTCCTGAACAGTATAAAGAAGAAAAGATACAAGGCCAAAAGCTGACACTGATGAAAAGCAACAAACCATTTTATCTTCTCCTTAACACCACTTTGTCATCAGCCTCATTCCTCATTTTGTGTATGTGTGTATCACTGGAGAATGTTATTATGGACACCTGATCCTGAGTTTGGATTATTTCAGTTGCACCAATTGCATCCATTAATTTTATTTACACATGTTTTTACTTATTTATCATTATTGTTAACTTGTTTTTAGTTTTAGTTTTTCACCATTGAGGACACTGAGGTTATGTTGTTAAAAATAAAAATTTTACATTTGAAAACATTTTTCTGAAACAATTTCAATATAAAACAATTTTTTGGGTGTCTAATTTCTTAGCTGGAAAGGGTTGTACTGGAGAAATTAAGACAAATTAACTCATCAACACTAAAGTCCTGGATCCGATGTCGTGCCAAAAAGTGCCCGTCCCCTGAAAACTGATTGCTGTACACACACGGCCTGTTAAAGCTGCATCACCCAGTTTATATGTGTCTACAGCTGCTTTTATCTGGATCAAACAGTCATGACGTGCAAATACATATAACTTTATGTAAGTAGTAATAGCAAAGGTATGTCTCTGTGAAACTTCAAAGTTCTTGTAACCGAATAATTACAATTAGCATTATGACTCTGCATTATTTTACCTGCTCTGTGCCCTAGATTTTTACCAATCCAGTCCTTTTTACCAGGTTAAATATCTTTAAAGCGGGAATACAACCCATAAAATGCACTTTTGCATTTGCGAAAATGTGACTGCAACCTCTACCTTATGACATCCTGGACCTTCGTGACTTATCCTTTAATTTTAATGCAATAAACCATCAAAACCATAATCATAAGGAAGCTTATAATGCAACTTAATATCATTTAATACACCTAGAATGCAATTCTAACTGTAAATTTCATGAAAATAAACTAAAATACAACAGTTAACATATAATTTTTTCAAAATATACCAGGCGAATGTCCATATTTTGGCAATATTTACTGTTTAAATGTTGACTTTTGTTGGGAGATATCTTTAAAACCCTATTTCTGTCCATACAACCAAGTTCCAAATAACAAAACATTGAAATATTGATAAAAACAGTGAATATTCATCAACATTCCTGTCACCAAAAGCACACCCATGGTTTACAGGCCTGTAGATTGAGTACGGATCAACACATTAATCGATCTGTCTTGAGCAGACCTTTCATTTGATACCCATTGCATGTCTATGTATCTCCAACGGGTCGGCCAGAAAACAGACAAAAAGACTAAAGTATTAAAGCGGCACTTCTCATGCTCTGCAGAAAAAGACGGGAGACGGCAGGCAGCTCATAGGTACTGTGCAACAACCAAGATGGTGTCCGCTGGGACTCGAAGCAACAAAATAGGCAGATTTTTGGACTTAAAACAGCGAAGATTAAAAAATGAAATCAAAGGTTCTGCCCTGAGCCCCGTTGCCCCCGGTACCGGGGGCGTCTGTTTTCAACAGGATATAACAGGGGTCAGCATAAGTTTGCAATTTTCTTATCAATTAAATTGGGCTGGGAACATAAGACATCTAACTATTATGACCAGTAACAGTGTTTGGTTAGCTCACTGGGTAGCATTGAAGGTTGTGTGTTGGATCCGATGTTGGGAAAAATGTTTTTTTCTTCTTCGACGAATTAATTATGATGCAAATGTTTCACATGCTCACAATAAAGCACGTGATGTGTGTTCCACCGTTTGATCAGCATCCTTCAACCTACGGACGCTTATTTTCATTCCCCCAGTATCTCCAGGCAGAGGACATTTAGGGGAATCACGTTTTCTGACAGCTATTTCAGAGGTGTGTCAAGCAAGCTACAGACTCTTTTTAATGTCATTCAGAATTTTTTAAAGTAAAAAGTTCTCAATTCAATTAATATTTTGAATTGTAAACTTATTTGGGTTAGGATGCTGAGTATCTGCTCTTTGCTTGAGTGAAAGTAGGATTTAAAGGCAGTTTTTACACAAGTTAGGTTAGGATCAGAATATTGTCATGTGTCAGAGGGCTCAGTAGATTTATGATGGCACAACCTGATACCCTTTGCATGGTCTAATGATATGCCAAAACATCCTGCAATAGAGGCAGACAACATAGCTAGGATAAATTCATTGTTGGGTTTGATATTTGTGATCTGTTGACAATAAGAGTACAAGCTATCACCAGCCTTATAATTTAACTAGTAAGGTATCATACTGTTGCTCCTATAAGGTTTATGCCAGCACAGAACAGACGTCTGGAAGCAAAAAGCATACCGTGTTCTATATAAATATCTTATGATGAAAAAAACTCACTGTTCTCCCATATAATCCAAATGATGAGTCAGTTAGCTAGGTTTTAGAAACAATAATGTTCTGAAAAAGCATCTAGTAATTTAATTTATATATGTATATCACAAATTTGCCTCAAAGGGCTTTACCCCTCAGGTATTTGTGTGGTATTGTGTATTTGTATTAGCCCCGTGCTTTGTCATTGAGCTTAAAATGAATTGCCACTTTGCTCCTGAGCTGTCTGAGCTCCAGCAATGGGTTCAATTTCCTTATACCAATGTAACAAATGTATCACAGAGTTCATAATTTCCTTCCACAAACACATTCTATCTATGCTATTATTGGCAATTAAACTCAGTGGTCAGTCCTTGATGCAGTAGTCATTGCAGCTTTCCAGGTTGGATGCTACTTTAGGTTTTGTGTGGAATTTACATAAATGCTGGTCAGTGACCAGTAAAGTCATGTTACCCTCTTGGTTGACTGGTCAAATAAGGCCTAATCACTCCCTAGAGACTCTGAAGGAGAAATAAATCACAGAGTACATTGAATTTCTTGTTGAATTGAGTCCAATTTTATGTAAAATACTTCTATTAATAAATGCATCAGATTATGCATGCAGCTCAAGTTTTTCAGAATAAACGTCATAGCTTGACATATACTCTTTGTTCAGCAGGTGAAACCTGTTGAACAGAGAGTATATTATATTCTAAGACAGTAGTTCTTTGTTCCGTAGTACTGTATCTTTCTTTACAATTAAATACTTTGCCTTGTTCCTTTAACAACTGTCAATTACTACATGCATCATTAAAAGTATTATTTATGCATCTTTTTTTTAGAAAATTGAATAGGACAGCCTGAAAAATGTCCATTTTAAATTAACTGACTCTAAAGCAAATAGAATCAGCAGTAAAAACAATTGTACAACGCAAACTTCTCCTTAGGTCATTAAAACCCGCAGACTCCCTTAAACGATGCAGACTCCATGACCGCAGTGTCTTCACTGCCAGCTACACGCCCTACGCACATCCACACACATACTTGTCCATGCTCCATTCCATCTTGGTTAGGGCAGGTAGAAGGGTAGAGGGTACCCACAATTTTGGGTCCTAACCCCTTTCTCTGCAGGCCTGATCGCCATTTTAGATCATTGCGTGACGAGCAGCCCATGTCTTCACATCCATCATGTTCCTTGCCACAAGCAGTGTGGTTGTTAGATTGCAACCAGGTGTGTGCTCGAACTTAAGAGCGAGCAAAATGCGACACACACCAGCAAAACACCTGGAGACAGCTCTATACACAGCATAAAACTTCAATTAATAGCCGAGTCCCAAATAGCCACCTATCCCGTTTACTGGCCTGGTGTGGGAACACATCTAGTCTAGTATTTATAAGTTCTTTGGATGTATAAAAACTGATGCATTGTAAAAACTCTTAAACCCCACGGGATTGCCTGCTTTCGCTGCTTCTCAGCTGCTTAGATCGTTAATACAAATATTAATGTTTACACGTATGATCAGTATGTCAGTATGGACATGCTGCACATCTGTTAGATTCTCCACAATTCAATAGTTCAGTTCATTTAATGGAAACAACAAGCCCCAAAATTCATATAGATTTACCGGTGTAAACATGTGTGAGTGAGAGTGGTCTGACTCAGCTTTAATACAGACTTCTACGGTTCTTCATCAAAACTTTACTAGGCGGTCTTTTCCTATGAACAAAAAACGACCTACTAAACAACCTAGCTCACCACAGTGTTTTTCAGAACTATATAGTTCTTCTATATAATGTTTGGTGACGTTGGCTAACTGCGAATGTCTGCCAACTGACACATCCAGTTTCACAGTAAAGGCCTATAACTGCCTTCACATTCAAACAGACTTAGAGTTGTTAAAAAGTCTTTAAGGATATATCTGTTTTCATAAATAAATGAGCTCAATGCCGCAATTTCTATGAACATTTTAGCATTTGATTCTATATGCACACAAACTCCATTTTTTTTCTCTTCCTGTCTGTCTTTCTTCCCCCACACTCCGTCATACTTAAAAGACTTTTGAAGGTGGTTATAGCGAGCAGGATATGATGGACAGTCTTGTATTTAACAGTGGATGGCCAGTCAAAGAGCACTTAACAGCTCCCTGGTAGTCTTTAGTCATACACACAAAAAAAAAATCCCAATCAGTGAACTCCTACTTCAGCCGCCTGTTAGCTCCATCAGTCTGCCAGAGCTGCAGTTCCACACTTGGATGACAATGGCCAAATTAGCTCATGAATAGATTTAAATCTCTGGTATCATTAACTGGAGGATTCTCTCTGCTGCTTGTCAAACCACACTGTCTTTATTCCATTGCTGCAGGAGTCATCACCTTCAGCTTTAATGCATCATCTTCATTCTCTGATCAACATCTTTAACGCATCATTATGATCATCCTGGTCCTCATTATTATGGCCACAACTGGCACCATCATTATCATCATTCTCATTGCCAACATCATTATTATTTTCATCATCCTTATCATTGTCCTCATTAGTAACATAATCATCACTATATTACATCCTCATCGTAATCATTATCATCATCCTCACCTTTAGTGCTTCCTCGCCCTCGACACATCATCATCATCCTTCTCCTCATCATCGTCCATAGCCTTTTCGTCATCATCATCATCATCATCATAATCATAATCAGCAGCAGCAGCATGTTCAGTTAGTCCTCATCCTCGCCACATCACCATCATCATTCTCATTACCATCATTGCCATCATCATCGTTGTCTTTTTTAAATTCATCTACCCTTCCTATCATCTTTAGTGTTCCTGATCACCATCATCATCACCACCATAATTGTTAACTTTCATCATGGACTATGCTGATACTGTTATCCACATATTAATAACAACCCTAACAAATACAAAGGTGTTCCCAGCTCTTGCTTGAACCCATAAAAAATGCAAAGGTCAATAAAGGGACATTGCAATGAATAACACGTTCGCCAAAACCACATAGCAAAACATTGAAGACAGAAGGTTCTATATATATAATAAAAAGGACATTTATGTTTCTGTGCCGTTATGTCAGTCCCGCCACGATTTTGCAATGTCACTATCATAACTATTAACACAAATTCAACAAATTCCTGCAAATTCAGGGTGATTTGCAATTTTAACCAATCATCGCAACAAATGTGCAAAACTGTCATCACCGTTTCGCGCAAATGTTGTCGTATGTCAGCAAACTCATCTCCTTGTTTGTAAGACGCAGCAGACGTGTGTTATCAACGTCTCAAATTTGACAACAAAAGTAACTGTTGTAAAAAAGTATCCAGATGTTCATTGCCAAAGTAAACTGTTGCAAAACGTGCAGTATTGTGGTCGAACGTAAAAGGAAATCACCTATCATCTAAACGGACATTTTGCCACTGCAAAATATACGCAGGGAATGGCAGAAAAGCATAGTACTATAATTATAAACACCTATAATTCTTAAGTAAAAAAAATACATCTACCTTTGCAGTTTTCACTTATAGCCACAATTCCACTGCAAATAAAACACATTTAGGCTGCAACAATCACAAAAAAGGGCCACGAAATCCTGGTCGGGACTGGTTAGTGATGATGATGATGATTTATGCTGATGATTTAATCACAAAAAATTCATTGCCCATGTAATGGAAAAGTTTTTTTTAACATAGTATATGGGGAAGGTCTGTTAATGCAGGAGCCCTGGTGTGCATTTTATTTTGTCCATTCCCTGTACTTACGACCCTCCCCAAAAAACTGAATTTAGCCTTATTAATTCAACATTGAATAGACACAGCAAAAGAATAACTAAACTAATCGAAGATATCAGAATGCAGACACTTGTTTCTAACATTGTTTTTATAGTTTTAATAAATAGTATACCTCCTGAATACTTTTTTAGCAGGTTCTCTGGGTAGATCACCTCCCTCCTGAACTACAATTGGGAACTGATAACAGATCTTTTAATATTACTCTCTTCTTCAATATCGGAGGATTGTGAGGGTGCCAGGCAGGGATATTGAGTGAGAGCTAAGAGTTCCTCCCTTTCAGCTTGGCCCAGCATCAAAACTTATTAGAAAGATAAATGAGAGCTGGACTTGCGTCTTTCTGTGCCTGTATGTCATTTATTCCTCCCCTGAATACTGGCTCAATCAGATAGCGGCCAGCCTTTCACGGGCAGCCATCATCTCTCTGTATCTGTTGACCTGCACTGGCCCTGCTGGGACTAATGTAGGCTGCTTTTGTGGCACAGAAACAACCGTTTCCTGTTCACTTTGAAACGGCTTTTGTTAAATTTGTTCTTTTTTTCCCCCAGATAAAGCTCAGATCTAAAAGTAAACTGTGTATATATGGTCCTACTATTCTATTTGGCGTTTTGTTCCCTGATTTATCAGTATAGAAGCCTTGTAATCCCAGTACTTCTTTTTGTGTTTGTGTTTTTGACTTTAATCTACAGCTTGTGTGAACTATGATAAAAGGCTTAAATCAGTTTTATTAAATGTTTTTGAATTATTAAAGCAGGCATTAGTGGTTGTCTGAAAGACTAGAAGACTAATAAGTATACCTTATCCTCAGAAGACCCTTTGTGCGCTCCCATTCTGAGTTTGTGTGTGCTTAGTGTGTTTTGTTCAGACCCACACTCAACTCAAAATGAAGTCCTTAAAAAAAGACATCCTTGACCAGTTTCCTGCAACCATGGTGATAGGAAGTGCTCTCCAATCATATTTCTGTGTTGTGTATAAGGGAAGTGCACAGTTTCCTGCTGTTTTCACTGGCTTCCTCCCATTGGTGTGTTCTCAGGATTCTGCATTTGTCCCTGGAAAGCCACGCAGTTCTCAACCAGTGATCCTGTTCTATTCAGTTTTTCTATTTTGTGCATTTTCTTTTCTAAATGAATGTACCTACAACAACGCCATCGGAATTTTGAAAGTAAGTTGCACATATTTTGTAACATTTTCTGACATACATTAATAGAGTTGCAGATTCTTTATGAATAGCATTTTGTCCCCTTATATATGCCCACATACTTGAGTTGATACACATTTAATCTTGAAAGTTTTTGTTCAGACAAGTAAACATCTGCTTGGTACAGTGAATTCACTTAAATAAAACACTGCATGGTTGTTCACAAAATTGTAATTTAAAAAGGTACTCTGTGGAGGTTTTTGACCACCAGTAGTGCTATACAGCAATGTTTTGTGTGTGGGTCCCTGTTTCGTTTGGTATCACATGCAGGAGGACACATGCTCAAGCACACTGATTGGTTTAACATCTTGTTTTAATTGGCAGTTGCTAACCATGGCTGCAAGTCAGTAAAGACAGGGAAAAAGAAAACTGCTACCCAGCCAGAAAAGGCTGTTTATCAAATTACAATCTGAAAGCAATGTATAATGTCAAATTGGTAGCATTTAGTCCCAGTTTAGCTGTTCAGCCTACAACACAACTGTTTTGCAGCATTCAGCTATTTGTATCAAAACAGCTTTAAAAACCCAGTATTCATGAAATGATAGGCAGACAAATTTAGCTAGTGACCACAGTGCAATCTTTAGGAAATCTCTGTAAGTGCTTGATGTGTAAATAAGCTGCTATTTGCTAACATGTTTGCCTTGACGACTTAAAAATGTATGTTAATGATGTGCTCACAACTTGTGCCCGCTGCCCCCAAGAGACTAAAATATCATTTAGTGGTTTAAATATAAAACAGGCTTTTCAAATGTGTTAAGAAGGAAATGCACTCAGCACATGTGTAAGGCCTCAAGGATACACACATTGTATTTTAGTGAAAAACACTTAATGTGTGTTTACAGAAAAACTGCACAGGGTAGCTTGAAGTTTTCAAATCTAAAATCTTAGAATTCTTAATATTAATAGCATAGGATTTTATGACATTGAAGATTAAAAGCAGTCATGTCACTGTCCTCTTTGATTAAAAGTCTGTTTCACCTCTCACCTATGAAAAAACCCAGTTACAGAGACTGAAAATGTTTTATTTCACAGAACATCTGACACACTGAGCCGTTTGAAGCCACTTCCATGGAGACATCTTCGCACTCTTCTAGGACTGTATTTAACAGTGGGAAATAATTTTCGACAAACAACACTCCACCACTCTTCCCTCCTGGATAAAACCTGGCAGTGATGCAGGTTGGTCCTCAGGTCACCAGCAGCACATCTCTCCAGATCCCTCCCCAGCCTGAGACTCCTGTACTCAGGAACCAACACCCATTCCTGCTGGACACCGCCCAGCCTGTCCAGGCCATCATCAATCCTAAGCGTATGGAGGGGCCCCTCCAGACATCACAGCCCCCCAGGACCTGCGGCACACCAGAACCTGCTGGGAAATGCTTGGATGTGAGGGTGGCTGTGTTTCTGGTGACTCTGGCTGGAGCTGTAATCCTGCTGCTGCTCTACAGACTCTTACAACTGAGACACAGGTGTGCACATGAGATCAGATCCCTCTAAAATCTTGACTGTATTCTTATCAAAGGAAATTTAATGTCAAATTGTCTTGCAGAGATAGCTTTCAGGTATGAAAATGTGTAAAGTACTGGTGTACAGGCAAAGTATATCCATGCAGTTGAAAATTGTTTGAGCTTTAAGGTGTAGCAGCCAGTCCTTTACTGCACAGCAGAGGATTGCTGACACCTGTGAGGCAGCAGGTGTGGCACAGCAGAGAAGCGGCTGATAATTGCTAATATATGTGTGGGAGGGCGTGTGAGAAAGAGGACAGACACATTGCAGAGAAGGGTGGTATGACTTGAGTGAGCATTTTGAGCCAATGCTAGTTTAAATCCATTTCGATTCTCGTCAATTGTAGGTCATAGCCAGCTTTTAGTGAAGTATCCCTGAAATGCATCAGACCGTTACCAACAAACACTATAAGAGGGTGTTTGTTCGTTCCTTTTACCTTTTGGCCCCTGTGATGATCGACTGGAAAATCTATCTTGGATCTTCTTACCGAATTGGTGACACTCTCTTGGTTTCTAACACTGGCGACTGCTCTCCTGTAAAATCTCTCAACTGCCAACCAAGAAATAATAATCTGCCATTTCCTTATTACCCCTAGAAAAATGAACCCCCCCTCTGCTCTTCCCACTTCAAGAACACAGAACTGTCTCATATTACCCCTCTGTTGGACACAAACTTTTCTCCCAGCCTGGCCTCTCTTCTCCACATCCTCCAGTCTCGTTTGAGAGTGAATTCCCCATACCCACACACTCTCACACACAAACACTTCAGTTATCTTGGTAACTTCCTTTTTGGACATTTGGTCAATTCATACTTGTTTAAGATGCTCTGATATAACTGAGGACTGTGTCAGAGTAAGTAGTTATAGCTCTTTGTTTTGAAATGTGTGAACTAAAGTTTTCTATATTTCTTGTGAGGTTATCCCTTACAATTACCTTTTACATCGTTAATTTATTTTGCAGAGTGGGTTACATAGAAGTTAGGCCTAAACTGCACCCCCGAGTTTCTAATGACAAACTCAATTGTATATCTGGGGCCCAATTTAGTTAACTTTAGTACCTTCAGGCCTTAAATTACTCTACAGAGGGAACAAAGAGCCAGAGAGTCCCAACTGGAAGATGCTATCGTAGCTGTGTTTCACCGTCCACTTTTATTTAACCACTCATCTATTATCTTCTGAACTGATGAACATAAACGGTACAAATACATCTTTTCTGGTAGGTCTCTGTGAGCTGTTTGTTCCCCTCTACAATAAATCTTTAATAAATAAAATAACCAGCATGTTCCCAGCAGGATACCATGTTAAAGGTTAGCTCACTAGCTACAGTACCTCACCAACTAGTTGTCGAGTTGTCACTACATCACTAAGCTAGAACCAAATATTTTGCAAAGACGTGGAGATGAGACTTGCTACTTTCTGGTGACCAGGCTTTTTGAATTGTGAACAGCCTAACTGTCCTCCAGTATTAGTGCAAAGCAAGGCTAACTGTTTCTTTACGTAATGCAGAGGCAGGACATTTATATCAATCTTCTCATCTCACCAGAAATGTTGAACTATTGGTTTAATCTCATTGAGACTTTTACCTGGTTATGAGGGGGGAACAAAGAAAAAAATTTATTTGTTTTGTGTCCTACAGGCTGAGGTTGGCCAAGGCAAGGCACACTCTGGAGTACTACAGCTTCTATCACACTGCCACTTACACACTGCAACACACTGCACTGTGTCGGGACCAGCCAGCAAAGAATGGGACGGTCCCTGAAGCTACCCCGCCTGTCCAAAACGTAACCCTGGTGACACCCAATGTTTTCACCCCACTTCCAGCCCCACCAGTGCCTTCTCAACCACCACTGCCAATCCCCTCACCTACTGTCCTGCCTCCACCACCACTTCACACTTCACCTTCTCTCCTTCCAACACCTACTGTCCTCGCCTTCCCTCTCCCCCTGCCTGTGATCCACACCACCCCGCCTAGCCCTCACCTGTCATGGGGCGCCTGCTCAGACGCAGATGTGTACTCTCGGATCGGAGCTTTCAGGCCCTCTAGGCTCTCTAGCCTCTCCAACCAATCAAAAGTCATCCTATTTGAACATTCGTCTCTCTGACCTCTGCAAGACTGTGATCAGTATGTTGTCTCTTAATTCAGACTGGTGGAAGCACTACATGACACAGTGGAAATTTCTTTCCCTGAAGAACTTTTACAACTTCACGTCTATTCTTGTTTTGGAGATAAATGAGAAGCTCTCATGATTCAGAGTCTTACAACCTCCAGGATCAGGTTTATTTTATGAATACATTATATTGTAAATAGTAACTTTTTCTGTTGGTAATTTCAAGTCATCAATCTTTGAAGTATGTAGATAGACAATTCTTCAGACCTGCAGAAGCCCCCTCGGTTCTTTAGAACTGAAGAAGATCCTCGGATGAGAAGCAAAACATCTTCAAGTATCTTCAACCAGTCCAGTTGCCCTTGATTTTAACCTTCCTTGGATACTGGTTGGGTAATGTCATGGCTGATCCCTCATGTGCTACACCACCTAATACAGTAATCAGTTTTTGCTCCTGTCACTTTCAGACCAAGGTCAGTGATGTCAGATATGGCACCTGTGGCTTAAATGCCTTATGTAGAACGATTAAGTGGTTTGCTTGGTATAATGTGCGAGATCATGTGTCTCAAATAACTCATTGAGACAACAGACAAACATGAGAGTGGTATTGATCTTCACACCAGAAAGTGAAGTACATTTCTCAGAATGTCAAACTTTTGCTTCAGCGTATGAATAAACACTGGAATGGCTCTTTAAGTTGGTCTGACTTAAGTGACAATCACATCTAATTACAATGAGTTGTTGAGAAAAAAGTTGGTTGATTAATTAAATAGGTTATGGCATTTCACTGGTGTAATATCACAGAAGTCTGATTATAAAGTTAAGGGTGAACTCTGAAAGTTGACTCTCCAACTAAATAACACAAGTTAACAGAAATTGTTACTGCATTGCAACCAAATATTTAACTGAGTCTTTTTAACTGACAATTATAGTTCTAATATATGTCTTCATTTTTACGCTGTAGTTACTGTAGCAGAGCCCATTGTTTACCCAAAAGGGAGGCATTTCCTGAGCTGGTTTTCCATGGCAGGGTCCCTCCCTATTTCACACCATTCTCTGCGTTCTCTGTGTTTCCTCTGTCTCTCTGAATTAATCTTACTTTGCATTACAGTCTTAAATTATGACTCTGCACATTTTTATTTAAAAAGACAAGAATTTTAAATTGTCTGTTTGTCTCTAGAACTGTCAAAATCACAGTACCACTATGACCGAAGATATAAGACTTACTAAGACTTTTACAGATGAGCGCAGATTGGTCATTGTCTAAAGTAGCTTTGTTGACACACAGGTACTATTTGTCTGTTGTTATGATAACCTTTGCATCCACATTGGCTCCAACAAGCTGTTAAGATAAATTTTCTTTCAATATTTAACCATGTTTTCCCAACAGGCCTCTCATTTATAATTCAACAACTGCTTGTAAATTTATGAGGGAAGCTGTTTTAGTCGATGGTGGTTTGTTGCATGCCGGGGTGAAAACCGAGACTTTGCGTGACATGCCTCTTTAGTCTTTTCTGTATATAAGTCTGCTCGTGAGGCTGCTGTCTCCATACTAAAAGCCAGTTAATTCAATCTGTGCATGTGCTGCAGCGTTGTCTCTTAATTGGTTGTAAGCTGAGCAGGAAGGACATTTGTAACAATACTGCTGCGGTAATTAAATAAAATGAGGGAATGTCATGCAAGGATGAATATGAATGTGTTTGTATTCTGAATCTTTAGTAATATTAATTGAAGGTTTTCATCTCAAAATGTTATTTAGCCATTATGAAATTCTAAAAGAAATGCTTCATACAGCAGTAAAATATACATGATGCCATCATCATCGTATTGGTTCCTACAGATTACGGTCCTAAAAACTAAATTTCAAATCGATTTTGTGTCTCCTTAACATCATTAAGACTAGGTTGGTGTTACATTTGTTAAATGTATAGTATATGCATGTATAGTAGAACTTAAAGCAACATTATGTAGTATTTTTATCTTAAAACAACAGCTTGAAAATAATTTAAAAAGTGTCTCTGCCATTACCACTCGGGGCTACTCCAACTACTACGTTATGTAACACTGATCACATAGCAGAATCCCGGACAGGATGTTTATGGCATAATGGTAATAATAATTCTAAGTATCCTCAGTATGTAGTGTTTCCTCTAAGATTTTTTTCAGACGGTGCTCCCAATCCACAGTGGTGTCGCTGAAAGATTCTACAGCATTCTGCCGACCTGTCTTCACTTTGGTGTCAAATTAAAAGCAAAAATTTGCAGAGTTGTGTAATTAGGACCTCATGACATTTCGTAAAAATTTGAAGCAGCGGTGGCGATAATTTTGCAGTAGCGGAAACCCTGGTATCATGGCAGAGGCTGCAAAGAGACTGAAGAAGACACTGGAGGAAGTGAGGAAGAGAACAAGACAGTGATGAGCAAGCAACAAGTAAATATAGGACAGGATTTCTTTCTGTTGGACTATTAATGACGCATTAATTGGCTTGCTGTGTCTTGTGTTGTTGTGCTTGCTTGATGTTTGCCTGTGTTGGCAAAGTTGCTGTGTAGCTTTGTTGGCTAATGGCAGAGGCAAAGAGAAGAGGACGTTGACGGAGGCAGCCAAGAGATTGGCCAAGCAAGAGGCTCCTGGACGTCAGTAAGAGCTTTGTGACATAAAAGGCTGCGAGACAGATGCCGAGCTGGCATTCGGTCTATGCACACACTAGGACTAATAAGTAATATTGTTATGTCTTGTGTTGTTGCACTTGCCTGATGTTTGTATGTGTTAGCAAAGTTGTCGCCTTGCAAGTTTTTGATCATAATGTAATCATAACAAATGCACGTGTACAGCTGTCTTTATTTAAACAGCAGTGAATTATACGGTAGGGGCACCAAATTACATGATTTCTTTCATCCATGTCTTAATCCTCCATTTTACATGTGAAGCGCCTCAGAATTGGTTTTTAACTCACTCATTCTACACCTAACCTGCATTTTTTGTTACATTTGTTGAAATTCTTTTTTACATCCCAACAGCAATCAATAAATCAAATCCTCTGATAACAATTATGAAAAAAATCCAGTATCTGTGGCAGGCCTGAAGGAAATGATTGGTTGGTCTTTCTGCACGCACTCTGCCTGTGCACTCATTGCTCATGAAAATGAGTTTGGGCGGAGTGGCTTTGGAGGGAGGCTTGAAGGTATTTTGGTTACTTTCTTTTTAGGTGTAGATATGTCACCTCCTATAGGTGAAACAAAGGAACAGCTGCTCTTGCACCCCTTGCAGGCAATGAGTTTTACAGCCACATTTTTTCTTAACTCTTTCAGCTGTTACCTGAAACAAAATATTAACTGACAAAGACCTCTTGAAGCCCAGTGAATTAGGACTTTATGTCAGGTACAAAGGCGGAGTTATCACAAAATTGTTAGAGAACCACAAAACTTTGTATCGAGGTGGACAAAATGGATGGATGGGTAAATCAGGTGTGTGACTTAAGGAGAACACTGTCACAATTGTGCAAGCAGACCTAAAAGCAGATACCACATATTGAGTTAGTGCAGTTCAGTGATTTTATTAACACAGAAAGATACAAAATCTTTCAGGATCAAATCCAGGAAAAGCTGTCCAAATAGGACAACAAATCCAACAGGGAGCAGGAAAGAATCAAAAATGCAAGGAATGGGCAAAGTCCAGTTCAAAAAAGTTCAAAAGGATATCTCAAAAAATACCAGGAGAAATTAATTAGAGTAGCTGATTAGGGAATGAGATAAGAAGGTAGGCAGGGAAGGCCAGGCAACTGCAGAGCAGATAAGGGAAGTGGGAACATGAGTGAAGATGGGTCAGGCAGTTGGCGATGAATGGGCCCGAGGAAACGGAACGGCTAGAGAGGAAGGACAGGGCGACAAGACAGCTACTGTTTCTACCAACAGTCAATGTTGGTTTCTTTTAGGCATGACCAATCTTTAACCAAGTTATTTTCCTTAACATAAACCAAAATGTTTTTCTTTTAACCATGACAACCAATATTCTTAAAATCAACCAAGTATGTTTACAAATTCAATCTAATCTTTTCCATCGTAACCAAGTTCTATCTGTGCCTAAACCTAACAAAACCTTAACCACAGAGGTGACAGAAAATTATAAAAATAAATGTGAAAATCATGATGCTGTCCTGTTAATCAGGGTGTCAGATCAAGAAACACTTGTATGAGTTCTTTTTGAAGGGAATAACAAACAATTTTTTTTGCCTGTATGTGTGAAGCGGTTGTAATCTCACATACAAAAACACTCGCCAGATTTTTCTGTATGCTTATTCCTATGTGAAGAATCTGGGTCAGGTTTTCCCAAAATCCATTGGCTGTTACATGCATGTGCGCTCCCGAACCTCTCGCCTGCTGCATCGGAAATATACAGACAGCAACAACAACATGGAGTCCACTAAGATCATAAAAAGACCGGCTCCCAGCAGAAAGTCCACGTAAGGATAAAAACCAAGAACACAATTTTATGTGCTGGAGCCCTTCAGGCCAAACAAGAATCTGTTAGGATTTTGATGTCCTGTTTCAGTCTTGCTTTGGCCTTTTGATGTTGTGATTTTGGTTTTCTGGTTTGGGGTCTGTGATCTGTGTCCTGTACTACGAAGCGAGGTAACTGGCTCATCCAGGTAACTTCACGAGTGACTTCGTTGGGTGTAACTTCCCGATTAACCTGTTCTACGAAAGGTGGCAATTTATGCTGCATTTCTAAACTGCTCCGAGTTGGTTATGTTCTTGGTTAACACGAGGTTGCCCTGTATACGTGGACCACACACCACATCAGTACTGTGTTAATGATGAGAAGTAGGCTATTAGTACATACCACTTGATAAAATATTTTTAGATTTCATCCTGACTTGTTCCACTGTGGTTGCAGCTGAAATGAAGTTATTTTTAACATAACAGCATTACGTTCAAACAGCGAGCCCTGCAGCCTCTCTGACTTTAGGGTGGAGATTTGAATTAATTAACGGGACAGTTTCTTAGATGTGGCCCATCTGTAGGCTATAACTAAATTATCCTAAGTGTTTTCACATATTTAGATTGACTAATTTACATGTCCGAAAAATACGGAGCCAGGGTGGGGGTTAATAAAACCGAGAAAACAAATCCTAGATGAAAGTGTCAAATTTACAAGGACAAAAACCGGAAATTCCCTGAAATTAAAGTCACAAAAAATCTAAATCACTCCATGGCAACATTTCTAAGGTGTGAAAATATAGTGATTGTGGGCAGAACTCACCTATTTCCACACTGCTAAATGTGATTGTGAAGCAGTTGTACCTTTACATCTTAATCATATACACATAATAGAGAAATTAGCCTACAATAAGAACACTGTGAAGATAATTACAAATGTACTCAATGCGATGCCAACAAGCCTCCCTGGCTTTGTCGGCCAGTCCTTAAACTCCTGATATCCTGATCCCGACACAACGTGCGTTCGTCTGGGGAAAATACAAAGCATGCGGCGTTACAAAAACACTCTTCCTGCACGGCCGCACACACCCTTTTTATGCGAACGCGCATCAACTTCCAATTAAGTTAACACCGACTCAACTAACCAACATCTTATTCACCTTCGTAGTACCCTTTAACATCAATGTAGGCAGTCAAGAGTTTGTCAACCCTGAGTTTGCCTGATAAACCCGAGTTACCTCTGAGCCTTGCTCCTCCCTCTACCTACCTACTTCCACTTCATTTGCGCGTGCATGCGGAGGGTCCACCACATTGAGTGCCATCCGACACCAACAAGGGCGGACTGGTAGTGGGTTGTTAAACCCTCCATTGCTTGTTGAAGGTGTGTAACACCGTTTGCTGCACGATGGGGGACCTTTCTTTCAATTGCGAGTTCCGTGTTACTTTGATGATTAACATGTAGGATGTTTAAATTCTGAAACTACACTAACATTTCACATCACCATTCACAACGCAGCCCAAATGTTGTATTTTGTTTAATAAAAAAATGCTCGTCTGATAGACAATACAACTGTTGTTTTTACTGAATCGTATTCATCTCATACGAAAATCTTCAGCCAAAACATAATAGCGTACATTAGACGATCACGTAACAAGCAACAAAGGCATTAAAGAAAAATAGTTAAGTCTTTATACATTTTAACTGATTTAAATGTATTATAGCAGTGAGTGCAGCGGTAACATCAGTTCATATTTATGCAGGGGAGAGGGTAGTTCGTCCAAAGGTTGGCTGCTGTATTCATACACTACGCAGGTTAGGGAGCTTGATTTGGTTTTGAGGGTGAATCCAACCAGAGTTCACTCTGTGATGGAGTGGAAGTGGCGAGGATCTAGTTCCTGAGAGGCCCTCTGAGTAGGTTGAACTCTCTTCGTAGTATAGACCACAGACCACAGGCCCCTGGGGTCTCATTTATAAACGGTGTGTACGTACAAAACAGGGCTGGAAACGTGTGGACGCCACTTCCCAAGCAATCTATAAAAAACACACTTGACGGGAAATTGTGCAAGTAATTGTGACTGATTAACTAATTGTGAATTGTGTGTGTAAGTAAGCTCTGAACCATGCATACGCACATAAAAAGGAGAAACGCGACTCACATGGCAGAAGGATGAAACGGTTTGAAATGAATAGGCTGCTATTGTGTAAAATAAATTGAAATATTGTCTCTAAGCATTGTAGGCTTAAAGCCTTTCTGAATAAACAAACGCCCGTTAGATTGACTTTCCCTGAAGTGTGCAAAACCACCCCCACAATTTAAGATAATTTACAGCACACACAAAGATCCAGATTTAGGATCATAAACACAAACAGAGATTCTGTTTCTGCAAAAGAACGCCTCAAATATGTTGTACAGTGTAATCGGGAATATATTAATACTTGCATGCAGTGCAATTTATTCACATAAATAAGGTGAACAGGAGGACAAATATATACATTTAAATTGATGCCGTTTTCAATGCTCATTAGAGCAAATACGGGAGCATTGTTTCATATATTGTTATCCCATGTTCGTTTCCTTATCGAGCCAAACGCTGTGCGCAGTGTGTGGATGTGATGCGCTGCTTGTAAAAACACAGTATGGGAAAATAACACAATTTTATTTTCATTTACAACCAGTCACAGGCTTTTTCTTTAGAATAATAATAATCTTCATTTGTAGAGCACTTTTCAAAAACAAGTTACAAAGTTCTTTAAGTGTAAAGACAATAATACCCAAAAGACAATAATACAAAAACAATACAAGATAAAAGCAAGAAAACATTGAAAAGACTAAAATACATGTTTAAGATAAATATAAAATTCGTAAAATAGAATAAAATAAAGTCAAATAAGATCGGGAAAGGCTCTCCTTTAAAAGTATGTTTTAAGAAGGGACTTAAAAGAGTTCACTGACTCAGCCAACCTGATTTCCTCGGGCAGGCTGTTCCAGAGCCTCGGGGCCCTGACAGCAAACGCTCTGTCCCCTTTAGTTTTCAGTCGAGACTCTGGAACAGACAACAGACCTCTGCCCAAGGATCTCAAGGTACATGCTGGTGTGTATGGGACTAAAAGTTCAGAAATATAACAAGGCGAGAGGCCATGAAGAGCTTTAAAAGTGATCAATAGAATTTTAAAGTCAATTCTAAAACATACTGGGAGCCAGTGTAGTGAAGCTAAAATAGGAGTAATGTGGTCATATTTCTTTGTTCTGGTTAAAAGCCACGATGCAGTTCGGGGGGCTTGGGATCTCGTCACTGCTTTTTGTGGATGATGTGGTCCTGATGGCATCATCGGTCCGTGACCTTCAGCTCTCACTGGATCGGTTCGTAGCCGAGTGCAAAGCAGTGTGGGGAGCGAGGGGAGACTGGAGCAGGAGATTGGCCAGAGAATCGGAGCAGCGAGGGCAGTAATGCACTCGCTTTACCGCACCGTTGTGGCGAAAAGAGAGCTGAGCCGTAAGACAAAGCTCTCGATCTACCGGTCAATTTTTGCTCCTACCCTCACCTATGGTCATGAAGGCTGGGTCATGACCGAAAGAACGAGATCGCGGGTACAAGCGGCCGAAATGGGTTTCCTCAGGCTAAGGGTGAGAAGCCCGACCATCCGTGAGGAGCTCAGAGTAGAGCCGCTGCTCCTTTGCGTTGAAACAAGCCAGTTGAGGTGGTTTGGGCATCTGGTAAGGATGCCTCCCGGACGCCTCCCTAGGAAAGTTTTCCAGGCACACCCAAAATGGTTTCGGTGTCCTTAAAAGTTAACATAGAATTTTTGATATATTTCTAAGTTGATAAAAACATGATTGAACAAGTTTTGTGGTGTGCTGCTCGAAATTTAAATTACTATCAAACCAAACACCAAGGTTCTTTGCCACAGGCTTAATGTGATTTACTAGGGAACCAGCAGATGGCAGTATTTGTTTTGCCATCTGCTGAGACCCGATGACCAGGATTTCTTTTTTGTCTGAGTTCAGCTGGAGGAAATTATTTGACATCCATTTTTTAACTTCATAAAGGCAGTTGTTAAGTGAACTCAGCATTCCAGGGTCTGTGGATCTGACGGGCAAGTATATTTGTGTGTCATCAGCATAAATATTAAAAGAACCAACTCCTGAGGCACACCATATTTAACTGGACAGAATGAAGAGACATAGCTGTTTACAGACACGCAAAACTTCCTATTTGACAGGTAGGATGAAAACCATTCTAGGGCAGTACCAGAGATTTCCACCCAGTGCCTCAGTCTGTCTAACATGATGTTGTGATCAATGGTGTCAAAAGCAGCGCTAAGGTCCACGAGTACCAGGACTGAGCACATGCCTTTATCAGCAGACATTAAAAGGTCATTGGTGACTTTAAGTAGGGCAGTCTCAGTGCTGTGGTACTTCCTGAAACCAGATTGAAACTTTTCAAATATTTTGTTATTATCCAGTACAGTGAGCAGCTGTTTGGACACAATTCTTTCTAGAATCTTTGCAATAAAAGGCAGTTTTGAAATTGGTCTAAAATTATGTGGGAGGGAGGGATCTAAACCAGGTTTCTTTAAAAGTGGGTTCATGCAAGCCGTTTTAAAATAATCAGGGACACAAACAGTAGATAGGGAGCTGTTGAAAACAGACATCAAATGGGGCCCAACAGAATCTATTACTTTCAGTAAAAACTTTGTAGGTATTATATCAAGTGGGCTGGAGGACACTCTCATTTGTGATACTGTTTTTAAAAGCTCAGACAAGTTGATGGGATAAAACTGGTTAAAACTCTCTTGTTGCTGGTGAGGAACCTCTGAGTAAGAGGCCGTGGGGGTAATAGAGGCTCCCACTTCCAGCTGAGGCACAAGGAGGGGTTGGGTTTACCAGCTGATCCACAGTCTTAAACAGAAACCTGGGATTGTGTTTAATGAGTTCAGAAAAATAGTGTGTTCTTGCATCCTTAACCATGTAATTGTAGTTAATTAATAAATCCTTCAGACTGAGGTAATGGACTTGGAGACTTTTTTTGGAGAGATTTTTTCCATCTGCGCTCTGCTTTCCTGCATTCCCTTTTGAGGCTGCGAATGCTGTCATTTATCCAGGGTTGCTTACTAGCTTTAGACGTAGGCCTAACCTTTAGAGGAGCAGTAATATTTAGTGACGACAAGCAGATATGATTGAAGTGATCGACCAGATTGTTGGTGTTGGAATCAGACAGGTGTTGGCTTTGGCTCTGAAAGAATGTGCAAAACTTTGAAACACTTTGTTCATTAAAGATGCGAGAACACACGGAGCATGGTGAGGCGGCATGAGTAACAGGAGAATCAGAGCTAAAAACAATACATTTGTGGTCAGATATGGTCATGTCCACTAATTCCACAGAGGAGACGCTGACACCCAGGGTAAAAACCAAGTCCAGTGTATGACCACGGTTATGTGTTTGCCCTTTGACATGTTGTTTGAAGTTAAAAGAAGTGGCCATATTTTCAACATTGTTGGGGTCATCAACATGAATATTAAAATCGCCACAAAGAACAATTCTGTCATAATTTAAAACCAGAGTAGATAAAAATTCAGGAAGTTCTGATAAAAAACCTCCAGGCGGTTTTGGGGGGGCGATGAATTATAACAAATATAATAGATTGCAGCCCTTCAACTTTAAGAGTGAGAACTTCAAAGGAGTTAAATTCATCAAAGCGTACTTGATGACATTTAAAATTTTTCCTATACACGCTCACTAGCCCACCACCACGACCACTGACCCTCGGTTGACTAAAACAATCATTTTGAGGCGGACACAGTTCAGCTAGCTGGCTATAGTCATTCATTTGCAGCCAGGATTCAGTTAAAAACATAAAATCTAGATTTGCAGACAAGATAAAATCATTTAAGATAAAAGTCTTACTTGATAGAGATCTCACATTGAAGAGAGCCATTTTAAATGTGTTTGTTCTGGGTGCTGGAGTTGGTGCAGTTGTCCTAATCCTTAAGAGATTACTATTATTTCTGTGTGGGATGTGCACATTTCGGTTTACTGGGCTATACGTTATGATGACAGGAATAGAAGTCTTTGGAACAGTGCTGGGAGCAGACAGCTTTACAAGTGAGTGGAGTGTTTGTGTAGCCTAAATAAATGTTTAAACACAGGTGGAATGAATTTGGTTTACTCTCTTGTCAAATGGGGGAAACCAAATTAGTACCTGGGTCATCCCGTCTGTGTCCCCCTCTGGTCAGTGACATCATTGCTCAAGAGGGATGCCCCTTCCTGCAGATCGGTTAGAAAGGGGTGGAGCTCCGGTGCCCCCTTTCCTCCGGTGCACAAGCGTTGCATGAAAGTGCGTTTTTTACCCACCAAAGAACATGCTTCAGCTTCACCAAAAGGAATTCCATTTTGTAGCTTTTCTGTCAGATATTGCCTCATTTTCTTCATGCAGTCAGTACATATTAATATTAATGAGGGGCGTTTCACTGACATGGAGCTCCATCCCATGCGCCACATTTCAAGTTGATTGTGATCTATAAAGGAAACTTGCTTGTGTGAACGCACGGTTTTATAAGTCTGAATATTTTTTGGCGTACGCCATTTTTGGCTTTTGGGCGCACAAACACTTTTAGAAAGGTTGCTACGCACAGTTTTATAAATGAACCCTGGTAGGCGTGTTCTTCAGCTTCCCTGGGTTCACTCACCTGACAGTAATCACCACTCTCACACCTGTTCCTCATCACTCCAATCACCTCAGCCTACTTAAGACCAGACCAGCATTCCAGTGCTTCTTGTGTTGTTCATGGTATGGCGATGCACCAGCCATGATGAGGGTGGTGTGGCCTTCCTTGGATGGCAAGTGGGTTCAGACCTCTGTGTCCACTTTGTCATGGTTATTATGTGTCTTAATCTTGAGACTTGAAAGCACATTTTAAGTTTCTACTGCATATTTAATACAAATGTTGTGCATTTTAAATGAAACCTTTTTCTGTGTCTAAACAATCATTACTCCGTCGTTTACTCCTCATTTACTTTACAACCCCTGAAGCTCTTCTCCATCTTTTATCCCAGCAGAGGATTGAACCGCTAACTGCCGAGGAGAACCCCCCTTCCCCATGGCCTTCACTTCAGATTAGTTTGCTTGTGTGTTATTTTCCATTACTTGTACTACTCACCTTTTACTCATCCACACATCTTTTACACTAATAACGCCTAAAATCCCCAAATTCCTTTAAGAGTTGTTCTACTTAGTATAATAAATACCCTTTTCATCAGTGTGTGGACTCATTTGCTGCAAGTCCTGAGCCGGGTTTGCAACACTAAATACTGCCTGCCAATTCTTTCTGATGTTTATGAAATTCACAGAAAGGGTAAGGCCAAAATGCCCTGACACTGAAGGTGTCTGGCCTCAATGTTTCTTTGAGGCAGCAGGTTAAACTTTGGGCCCCAAACCTAATCCACCCACCATGACACATCCCAGGATAACTGGGAACCTCAGACAAACTGAGCATCTCTCTGTGGAATCAGCTGTAGGATAAGCAACACTGGAAAGTTCTTCATGCCAATTATATTTTCCTGAGCACTTGGGACACGGACAATACACTTTCTAGGCAAGGTGTTGCCTCCTTGCTGCTGGCACTCACCATGTCATGATTTCGACTGTAAGAAGCAACAAGGAACACCGCCACTTATAAAGGACACACATCCTCAGCAGTGGTTCGAGAAGAGCTCGGGGCAAAACGAGCAGATCAAAATGTGGAAACGCTTCACGAATTTGCGTGTCATCCTTTCGCAGGGGCCATGCTAATCGTCTCTGTATCTGTATCCAATGTATCGTATGTGCTGCCTGAGCAAGCACGGAAGCCCTATCTTGCTGCCTAACTTTTAATCCCCTACTTGCGCAAATGACCCTTTTGCAGCAGTGCAGGCTGAGGCACCTGAATCCATTCTTCTCTGTTCCAATTGTTCCAATTTCTGGCTGGTGATTGACAGTCAACAGCGATGCCCCGCCTCTCCGCATTTCGCTCCAATCACTGTACAAGATTTTTCCTGCTGTTCCCTGGCTACGGAGCCCACTAGATTGTCATTTCATGCGAGGTTACATTCATCAGAATCATTTTTAGTGGCCAGGTGTGTGTATACATCCAAGGAATTTGACAGAATAAGCTTAATAGACCTTTGTCATGAATATCAAACATTTTATCAGAGCAGATTCATTAAATTATTACAGATATTCTGACATCTCTTTATATTTGAAATTAACATTAGCTTGATGGGAACGAATCTGACCCAAATATTTCCGGTATGTTGCAGTAAAATGTGGTTTACATAGTTTTGTCAACTACCTCCGGAGTAAGGCGCCGGCTCCCGGCATGCAGATGGAGAACGCCATCCGCTAGGTCAGGTACAGGGACAGAGAGCTGCTACTGAATCTCAATCACCAACACCACAGCTGCCCTGCCCCAGCAGCAGCAACACAGCCTCTATCGCGGCCGCAAGCCAGTGAGTGAATTCACATCAGCTGATGTGAATTCTAAGAAAAATACCATTAATAGTCTTGTAATCAGACTTTTAATGCTGCAGACTTGTTATCACTCTTTATATGATCAGCACTTTCAGATGAAGCTTGTACATGAGCTGCTGTCAACAGGATATGTGTGTGGGGGTCTTGGCTGAATGCTGGTGTGATCCGGTTCAGACCAACTTGTAGTCAAAAAATACTCTAAAATGAGATACAGATGGAAACTTCAGGTCAGTTGGTCATCAGGTATAAGTATACATACAAGGAATTCAACAGAATAAGCATAATGTTCATATCACGTGAAGTGGAGAGGGCCCACCACACTGGGAAACCTGGAGGAGACAGATCGAGGCCTATCGGGGTGAAATTTCTGACGTACAAGGACAAATCAACCATACCACAACGCACCAAGGTGATGAAGGGATCCAACATTTACATAAACGAGGATTTCACAGACACAGAAGGAAAAGGAAGGAACTAATGCCGGAGCTGAGGGCGGTGAGAGATAGGGGGGACATCGCCTATCTACGTCAGGACACGTGATTATACATCCACGGTCCAGCACACCAAGCATCCAAGAAACATGTGATCACAGGTATGCTGAATATCTAGTCATCCAATTATGCCATTACACTCAACTCATACACAAAATGGAACAAATCAGCCACTACAAATTGACGATAATAATCAAGAGCTAAAAACCTTCCCTATACACAGATCATTACCCATTAGATATAGAAAATGACATTGGTCCTGAAAATAACTTTTTTCTTAACAATGGTAACAACTGATACTACTACACAGATGAATAGTTTTACATCTCTTTTAAGACTGAAAAAACAAATATCTATAATCCATTTTAACAGTTGAAGTCTGTATGCCAATTTTCACAATATTAAACACAATCTAAAACAATTCAAAATGCCCTTTAGCCTCATTGCAATTTCAGAAACGTGGATGAACAATGAAAGAGGCAGAGATTTTGAGATGGAAGGATATGAATTGTATGGTATTAACAGACAGAACAAGAATTGGGGTGGCGTAGCATTGTATGTGGACAAAAATCTTGATCACAAGGTGGTGGAAAAGATATCAACAGTGGTGGATGATTTACTAGAATGTGTTACAAAAGAAATATGTATGGTTCTTATCCTGCTTGACCTATCAGCTGCCTTTGACACAGTCAACCACAGGATCCTGCTATCCGCTCTCTCAGCAATGGGCATCTCAAGTAAAGCACTCCTGTGATTCAAATCCTACCTCTTGGGGCGTTCCTACAATGTTTTGTGGCAAGGACAATTCTCCTCCAACAAGGCTCAGTGCTTGGGCCCCTTCTCTTCTCAATTTACACCACCTCACTGGGAACGAGCATTCGCTCGCACGGCTTCTCTTACCACTGCTACGCAGACGACACGCAACTCTACCTATCCTTCCCGCCAGACGATCCCACTGTCTCGGCGCGGATCACGGACTATCAGACATATCTGCATGGATGAAGGCTTGCCACCTTCAACTAAACCTCTCTAAAACTGAACTCTTGGTCATTCCAGCCAAGCAATCTATCCACCATAACATCAAACTACAAATTGACTCCGCAACCACCACTCCAACCAAGGTGGTGAGAAACTTGGGTGTCATGATTGATGACCAGCTGTCCTTTTCAGACCATGTTGCTACTGTCTCTCGGTCATGCCGCTTTTCACTATACAACATAAGGAAAATCAGGCCCTACCTCACTCAGTACGCCACCCAGCTTCTGGTACAGGCCATGGTTATCTCTCGCATCGACTATTGCAACCCTCCTAGCAGGTGAAACCCTTACAAATGGTTCAGAACACAGCAGCGCGTCTGGTTTTTCATCAGCCCAAAAGGACTCATGTCACTCCATTACTCAGTGACCTCCACTGGCTCCCCGTGGCCTCCAGAATCAAATTCAAGTCACTAATGCTTGTGTGGCAGGTTGAGGGTTTTTCTCTCTCCCACCACTATATGGCACTGCGCTGGTGCCTTGACAACTGGATGCCACTGCCATGGCCTATAAGTACAGGTGGTGATGCACCTGTTTCAGTCTCTTTCTTACCTGGACTGGGCATTTTGGCTGTTGGTGACGGTGATCCGGCATTGTGGTGTGCTGATGCGAGTGCTGTTACAGCTGTTATGGCCTGCAGTGCAACAGTTTAGTCGGTGGTTAATACCCCTAAACCTGCAGAGTCACCAGGCGGCGTCCTGTATGCACGCGACATTGCTTTCGGTCCGTGTGGTAAGTGTGCTGTCTGCTTGCATGCTGATGGAACTGTCTGCTGTGTGCGAGTAGTGCATCGCGGTTAAACACAATGCTCCCTTGATTGTTTTAGAGTGAATCGTTGCTGTGCGGGCTGTCTCGATCTGGCCTGTGGCTGATTATGTGTGTGCGCTGTGGAACCGTGGGGGTATGTATGCATGTCTCGTATTGTATTCCATTTGATTGAATATATACCATGAAAATATAATATAAATGGTGCTAAATCTTCCCTTCCCTTCCCTTCAGTGATCTGCTGCACTGCTGCCTCGGCGGGGGGTTTGAACGGCGGCTTGGTCTGTCTTTCTATATTCTTCTATAGAATATTTATCAAACATAAAACTACAGAGGCTGAAAATAAATATAAAAAATATAAAAACAAGTTAACCAGTATTATGAGAAAGTGTAAGAAAGAATACTACAGTAACCAGAGGATAATAAAAATAATATTGAATATGGTATATGGAATATTCTAAACAGCATTATAAGAAATGGCAATAGACAAACTGATTATCCCCAGCACTTTATTGATAATAAAAAATGTATTAATAATATGGAAGATGTGGTCTATAACTTATAAGGACCAAACAGACATTTGAAGATAGATTTGACAATTTGATAGAAAGAAGCTCTTCTTCAATGATTCTTGAAGCTGTAGAGGAAAAGGAAATAATACATATCGTTAATAATTGCAAACATAAATCATCAACTGATTATAATGATATAAAAAGGTAATTCATGGGATATCCAAACCACTCACTCACATTTTCAATTTATCTTTCAGAATGGGTCAATTTCTTACGAAAATGAAAATAGCAAAAGTCATAATACTGTACAAAACTGGAGATAAACACCAATTCACTAATTGTTAGGTCTGTCTCGTTACTACCATAATTTTCAAAGATTTTGGAAAAACTTTTTAATAACAAATTGGACTCATTCTTAGAAAAATACAACTTAATTACGGACAATCAATAAGGTTACAGAACAAAGAGATCAACAGCACTGGCTCTAACAGAAATAACTGAAGAAATCACAAATGCCATAGATAATTAAAAAAATATGCTGTCAGAGTATTTGTTGATTTAAAAAAAGCCTTTGACACAATAAATCAGTTTTATTAAAGAAACTGGAACAGCTTGGAATCAGGGTAGTTGTGTTGAACTGAATAAGCAGTTATTTAAAAAACAGGAAGCAATTTGTAAAAATGGGACTGCACACATCTGAATGCATGGAGATTACTTGTGATGTCCTTCAGGGGTCAGTCTTGGGACCAAAACTGTTTATCCTATATATCAACGATATTTGTAATGTATCTGAAAAGCTAAAAGTTGTACTATTTGCAGATGACACAAAAATGTTATGATTTACAGCAGATTCTGGACACAATCACTTCTGAGCTCAGAAAAATAAAACAAATTCTTGACATACACAAGTTATCATTAATTCTAAGCAAACTACATTCATGGTATTTGGAAACTGGAAACCAATCAAGCAAAGATACGGTTAGAGGGTGTCAACATAGAAAGAGCACATGATACAAAATTCTTGGGAGTGGTGATAAACAACAAAATGAGCTGGAAAAACCTCTGTCATGGTGAAAGTAAAGCACATGCTAGATTACAAATCACTCCATACTCTCTACTGTTCATTGATGTTACCTTATTTAAATTACTGCACAGAAGTTTGGGGAAACACATTCCAAAGTACAATACAATCATTGATAGTACTGCAGAAAAGAGCAATATGTAAAATCTATAATGTTGGTATTTTTACAGTCTAAAGCTTTAAAATTCACTGACCTGGCTGAATTTCAAACAGCAATACTGATGTACAAAGCAAGAAATAAGATTTTACCAATGTGCAGAAAATATTCTCGGAAAGAGACGAGACGTACAATTTAAGAGGGGCATCAAAGACTCCCAGCTTTAGAACCACAAGAAGTTTCAGTATAGCAATATATGGTGTCAAAGTATGAAACAAAATAAAAGATGAGGTCAAAGAGTGCCCAAATATATTTCAATTAGATAGATAGATACAAAGAAACTATTCTCAAGAAATACAGAGACAAAGAAGGGTGTTAATAACAGGGTTTATAGTTTGTTTTTGTTTTTTGTTTTTCTCTCAGGGATCCAGATGTAGGTGGGGAGTGTGAATATATTGAGTGCACGAATTGATTGGATAATTTCGTACTGTGCACATTAAATGTTGCTAATTATTAGTTAATTATTTACAGATTAAAAGGGGTAGGAGTTTTACTTCTTCCTGTTTTTTGTTGTTGTTTTTTTTGTGTGTTATTTTGTATGCTTATTTTCAATCATATAAATGTAATTGACAGTCCAGCAGAGTTGAAGACCAATATTTTATTGGTATCATTCAGTTTGGGAAAAACTGCCTGGTAGATTTTAGACACACAATTATGATTTACTGGTTAATGGCATGTGAATTAAAAAGTGAATTCTTGATCAGTCAACTAACGAACCCACATGCTGTTCAACAAGCTTATGTTTATTTCAAATATAAAGAGATGTCAGAACATCTGTAATAATTTAATGAAGCTGCTCTGATAAAATGTTTAATGTTCATGACAAATAGATTTATTGAGATTATTCTGTCAAATTCCTTGGATGTCTACACACACCTGGCCACTAAAAGTGATTCTGATCAATGTAACGTCGTATGAAATGACGATCTAGTGGGCTGTGTGATCTCGGAAATGTGGAGAGGCGGGGCATCGCTGTTGACTGTCAATCACCGGGCAGAAATTGGAACAATTGGAACAGAGAAGAACGAATTTCAGGTGCCTCAGCCTGCACTGCTGCAAAAGGGTCGTTTGCGCAAGTAGGGGATTAAAAGTTAGGCAGCGAGGTAGGACTTCTGTGCTTGCTCCGGCAGCACATATGATACATTGGATTCGATACAGAGACGATTAGCATGGCCCCTGCGAAAGGATGACACGCAAATTCGTGAAGCGTTTCCACATTTTGATCTGCTCGTTTTGCCCCGAGCTCTTCTCGAACAACTGCTGAGGATGTGTGTCCTTCATAAGTGGCGGTGTTCCTTGTTGCTTCTTACAGTCAAAATCATGACGTGGTGAGTGCTCACCAAAGTCCTCGCATATATAATTGGCATGAAGAACTTTCCAGTGTTGCTTATCCTACAGCTGATTTCACAGAGAGATGCTCAGTTTGTCTGAGAGGTTCCCAGTTATCCTGGGATGTGTCATGGTGGGTGGATTAGGTTTGGGGCCCAAAGTTTAACCTGCTGCCTCAAAGACAAATTGAGACCAGACACCTTCAGTGTCAGGGAATTTAGGCCTTACTCTTTCTGTGAATTTCATAAACATCAGAAAGAACTGGCAGGCAGTATTTAGTGTTGCAAACCCGGCTCAGGACTTAAAGCAAATGAGTCCACACACTGATGAAAAGGGTATTTATTAAACTAAGTAGAACAACTCTTAAAGGAATTTGGGGATTTTAGGCATTAGTAGTGTAAAAGGTGTGTGGATGAGTGAAAGGTGGGTAGTACAAGTAACAGAAAAAAAACACACAAGCAAACTAATCTGAAGTGAACACTGTCACAGAAATTATATTCCCGGTGAGGGGTTGAGCAAATATTTGAGTTAAAACAAACTGTCTTTTAAGAATTTCTTAACAAAAGAGAATAAACAGAGAAGTACTACAACATAAATCAACTGGACCAGAAATTCTGTCTCCTATGACAGTCAGTAACATCTGGCCCAGAGCAAAAGAATGCATAATCATTTACACAGTCTAGGTTTCTATGTTTTGGGGAACAGAGGATCTCTGTTCCCCCCTCTCATCCTTGAATGAATATTCCAGGAGAGGAGAGGAACAACAAGAGGGGGAAAACACCAAAACAATCTCACAGCTCTGACATAAACCCTATTAAATTATAAAGTATAGAAGAAGGAAAGATTAAGAATAAAAGACACAATACATATATATCTATAAGACATAACAATAATAGTTATAATAAAAGTGAAAAGATCATACATAAGAGATAACATGTAAGAGGACACAATTTTCTACCATAACAAACGCCATGGGGAAGGGGGGCTCTCCTTGGTGGTCAGTGGTTCAATCCTTGGCTGGGACAAAGATGCAGACGACCTTCAGGGGTTGTCAAACAGATACAGAATAATAATAATAATAATAATCCTTATTTGTAGAGCACTTTTCAAAAACAAGTTACAAAGTGCTTTAACAAGTGTAAAGAATAATACAATAAAAAGATAAGAGCATGAAAATTTAATATAAAATTAGTAAAATACAATAAAATAAAAGGGATAAAATAAAGTCATATAAGATCGGGAAAAGCTCTCCTATAAAAGTATGTTTTAAGAAGGGACTTAAAAGAGTTCACTGACTCAGCCGACCTGATTTCCTCGGGCAGGCTGTTCCAGAGCCTCGGGGCCCTGACAGCAAACGCTCTGTCCCCTTTAGTTTTCAGTCGAGACTCTGGAACAGACAACAGACCTCTGCCCGAGGATCTCAAGGTACGTGCTGGTGCGTATGGGACTAAAAGGTCAGAAATATAACAAGGCGAGAGGCCATGAAGAGCTTTAAAAGTGATCAATAGAATTTTAAAGTCAATTCTAAAACATACTGGGAGCCAGTGTAATGAAGCTAAAATAGGAGTAATGTGGTCATATTTCTTTGTTCTGGTTAAAAGCCTGGCAGCTGAGTTCTGGACAGTCTGGAGTCGATCAATAGATTTTTGGGTTAAACAGGTGAAAAGGCTGTTGCAATAATCCAGGCGTGATGAGATGAAGGCGTGTAAAATGGTCTCGGTGTCCTTAAAAGTTAACATAGATCGAATTTTAGCTATATTTCTAAGTTGATAAAAACATGATTGAACAAGCTTTGTGGTGTGCTGCTCGAAATTTTAATTACTATCAAACCAAACACCAAGGTTCTTTGCCACAGGCTTAATGTGATTTACTAGGGAACCAGCAGATGGCAGTATTTGATTTGCCATCTGCTGGGACCCGATGACCAGGATTTCTGTTTTGTCTGAGTTCAGCTGGAGGAAATTATTTGACATCCATTTTTTAACTTCACAAAGGCAGTTGTTAAGTGAACTCAGCATTCCAGGGTCTGTGGATCTGACGGGCAAGTATATTTGTGTGTCATCAGCATAAATATGAAAAGAAATGCCATGTTTATGGATAATATGTCCAAGGGGAAGCAGATACAAGGAAAACAAAATGGGTCCTAAGACCGACCCCTGAGGCACACCATATTTAACTGGACAGAATGAAGAGACATAGTTGTTTACAGACACGCAAAACTTCCTATTTGACAGGTAGGATGAAAACCATTCTAGAGCAGCGCACCACATGCTGTATGTGCGCAGCTAACATTTCTGAGCCCCGTTTGTTTGGGTGAAGTCCGTCTGTCTTAAAAAGAGACATTCTTTGCCAGAAAATATTAAAATTATCCACATAAAACACACGGTGAGCCCTGCAGGCGGACTGGAGCCAGTCGTGGAGGCCAAGGAGTCTACTGAAGCGGCCAGCACCGCGACCGACTGTGGGAATGGGACCAGAGATAAAAACGGACTTTCCACACTGCTTTAAAAAGTTAAGAAGACGGTTAAAATCTAATTTTGTCAGCTTAGACTGCCGAAGAGCTGTGTCATTTGTTCCGACATGGACTATCACTCTTGTGATGGAGGACGGGAGCGACGGCATCAGGTCCTGGAGTTTTTTTAAAATGTCAGCCGTGGTGGCACCGGGGAAGCAGCGAGTGGTAGCGTTAAAGAAACGGAGGTTTCTGGTTATGGAGTCACCAATTATTAGTGTGGTTGGGGAGAAAAGAGGACGAGGAGATGCTGGTTGTTGGGATCCAGAGCAGGACTGAGCAGAATCTGCTTCAACACTGCGTGCGGACTGAGGATGGAGTGTGTGAGCTGTTGAGTGTTGTGTTGGAGCAGCAGTAACAGACCTGAGAGAAGGGCTACCTGTGGGGCCTCATTAAATGAAGAGTAAAAGATCAATGTTGGGACAGTATATACAGAGAAGAGCAGAAACTGAAAATGTGCTTCTGAAGGCTTCATCTCAAGCCCAAGACACATACAGAGCAAAGAACTCTGAGGAAGTGGATGCTAAGACCTGGGCCCACTTCACCTCCAAGGGTGGCCACACCACCAACGCCACCCTTGTTGTGGACGGTGCATGACCATACCATGAACAATACAACAAGGACTGAAAGGCTGGTCTGGGGCCTGTTCCACGAAGGAGGATTTGAGCTTATCGAGGTAACTTCAGGGTTAACCCTGGGTTTTCAGTACCACGACGGTGGTTCACTTCTTACTGGGATAGATCGCCACGCTGAAAAAAAGTCATAGACCTATTGTGTCAACTTATTTCTTCTTTTTAGCTTATAGCTCTGATAAGCTTTGGATTTTGAACTCAACTCTATGAGTTTAGAAAGTTAAACTTGCATTAACTCATTGCCTATTTGAGACTTTTGTTGTGTTGATTGAACTTGTGTATGTAAGTTAATAAAAAAAGCTAAGAGTGCGGGGATGGGAGAAAGAGAAAAAAATTGCCTAGGTGCAGCATCTTTTGAGTTTGAGGGAAAAATATACGTAATCAACTAATTATTAGGGTTTAGCGAGTACTCGGTTAAAAAGAGTATCCGGCACAGATACTTTTTACCACTATCATCAGAGTAAAATGTGTCAATATCTGTTTCGTTATAAACTATAAATATAAAATTTAAATCAATTACTATTGTGATCAAAAACATTGCTCTGAAGCTCCATTCTGAGGCGGTTCTGTAAATAGTTTTCTAATAAATATAGCAACTTCTGATACCAATTTCAGGCTTAAATATATTCCAGTTAGTCCCACCCACTTCTAGATTAATCCCCGCCCATTCTAAGTACGGCTACAGAAAATTTTATTTATAGAATGCAGATAGTGGTGTACTTGCTCATGCTAATTACTAATTATACACTACAGATAAGTCATATATTCAAATTCCAACCAAAATATAGACACTTCTGTGGTAAACAAGACTTGTGCTACCGGTGGAAAGGGTTCCCAACAACGGCCTTCTCTGTTCTTCAAATGTGGTGTGCATGGGAGTTTGAGTGGGGTATTGCTCAATGTAGGAGTCCCAGGGAGCGGGGGACTCGAGACAAAATGTATTTTATATATGGATGACATCAACATTTTATGCACTGACCTTTTATCTGTCAACAGGACGCTGGACTTGACTGACTGGTTCGGACAGGCCTCTGGGTCAAAGCTGAACAGAAGCAAGACCCAAGCCCATTTTTATGGACCCTGGACATTGACTGAGATGACAGGACTCCCCCTGACTGTGACCCAGACTGACCAAAAAATACTTGGGATCAGGTTTGATAGGGAGGGGGAAGGGAAAACAAATTGGGCAGACATAGTAGGGAAAGTCAGGCAGAGACTAGGGTACTGGACACTTAGAGGACTGACTTTAGAAGGAAAGGTTTTAATCATCAAAGCAGTGATTTTACCTTTGCTTTTACTCATCAGTTCTGTTTTTATCCCGCCTAGGAGAGTGATCTTAGACCTGAAACGAGCCATCTTTTATTTTTTGTGGGGTTCTTCAAGTGGGAAAGACTGAGACGAAGCGTGATGAAGAAGCCAAAGGAGAAAGGAGGAAAAGGAGTGCCAGACCTGCACTTGTTCTTAGGAAGCAGATACACAGCACTACAGATCGCAACTGCCACAGCCCCATCCAGAAACCCCAAGACCGCAGCAATGACACGGTTCTGGATGGGGTCCTACCTCAGAAAACTTAAGATCTTACCCACAAGTCTCAAAGTACCAGTGTTTTTTAACCTGCCACCAGCTTATGCTTTTATCCAGTCATTTTTAAGGCATTTTAACCTTGAGCAGGAGGAGTTGCAGGTTTTAACCACTCACCGCTCTCTCATTTCTGTTGTGCAGGAGCGGGAACCAGTGAGTCCAGTGCGCGGGCTTGCATTCGGTGAGCCCTCAACAGTTTGGCGCAACGTGAACCATCCAGCTCTTCCAAACAGACTCTGGGACCTGTCATGGATGGTGGCTCATGAGATCCTCCCACTCAGGTCCGTAATGCACTCCCGGGGCATGTTGGCGCACTCATATATATATATATATATATATATATATATATATATAATAGCCCGGGCTTTTATTTGCTAAAATCACTGAATTGACCCTACCTATATTTGGGACAGGCATCCATATGGGACAGGCCTTTAATTGCTTTTGCACAAAACTGAAACTACTATGGAACAGTTTATTTATTTCAAACAGAATAATACTTGTATAAAAATTATCAAATAATATCAAATACACGGTGGTGCGGTGGTTAGCACCATCGCCTCACAGCAAGAAGATCGTGGGTCATTCAAACCCCGTTTGCCCCGGCCTTTCTGTGTGGTGTTTGCATGTTCTCCCCGTGTCTGCGTGGTTTCTCTCTGGGTGCTCCGGCTTCCTCCCACCGTCCAAAAACATGCAGGCTAGGTTGATTTGTTACCCTAAATTGTCCTTGGGTGTGAGTGTGAGCGTGAGTGGTTGTTCGTCTATGTGTGGCCCTGCGATGGACTGGCGAGCTGTCCAGGGTGTACCCCGCCTTGCCTAAAGCAGACGACCCCGCGGGATTATGAGGATTTATACATCCATAGAACTTCTATAAAAACTAGACCAGGCGTAAAATTGATGCAGACGTGTATTTGTCAAAATGTGTTCCCACACCAGGCCAGTAAACGGGGTAGGCGGCTATTTGGGACTCAGCCATTAATTTAAGTTTTACGTAAGTCCAGATGAGCCAATCCTCCCAAGATGTAACAGTATGATTACAGTACAGTAAATTATGTATTACAGGAGAATGAGACATCATGTAACACTTCATTTCTTCATGTGGCTGTTGTTTAATTAATTAATTTAAGTACCAATAATATTCACAAAACATATGGTTTTACTGAATAAACAAGTAAATGTAATTTGTTAATATGTCAATGTAAAGAAACCTGATTTCTTGACTGGCAACTCTCTGCTATCTCACAGAGGACATCTTTTGTCTTGTCTCAGGCACCGTAGCTATACAATTCGCTTGGATAGAAGAGGGGGGGTGCAATTTGAAACTCTCACTAGATGCCACTAAAACTTACACACTGAACCTTTAAGTTTTTAAGTTGAACCACCTTGATCATTTTTGCAGTGCATGGTAACTTATGCTTAGGCTATAGCGATATCATCCTACAGAGACTGCTAACTGCTTTGAAATGTGTTTAATATTTTTTATTTGCTCCCAGTCCGTTTCACACAGCCTGTCCCAGCCGTTAAAATAAAAGGGTTTAATTTTTCTTATGTGAGGCTGAATATTCCGAGCAGTTTGGTAGGGATATTGAAATTAATCTTAATATAAACGTAGCTTATTTATTTTGCGTTAGTAGCTATCTTATAGGCTATCACAGAGACTGGTCATGTCCACCTTTTGTGATGTGGGCCTAGGCTAATGAGGGGAGTTCTCAGTAGCTTAAATGTTGAGATTCAGCCTTTCAACCACTATTTGATCACATTTTATGGCATGAATGGATTTTTCGTTTCATTGGTTTATGAAGTTAAGTTAATCTTTGGAACACTTTTGATTATGTTAAATGAATTAATCTAATTTTTGAAGTGATGAGGCGTTCTAAATAGTGAGATGGAACGGCCACTTTTTCAGTGCCCAAGTCGACTGTGTGTCGACGTTTCCACAGAAACGCTGACACACAGTTGAGCTGAAAGAATAAGGCTAATATTTTCATAGACGCCATAAAAAAACACATCAGATCAACACATTATTATAAAGAACGCCTGTTCATTTCAGCATTCACACTGATGGCAATTTTCTGTCTTCCTGCATGTGTCAGCTGCAGCTGTGTTACTGAGACTATGTCATCTGTCTGTAATGGTACAGCTTGCTCTTCGTTAGTAAAATATGACACTCTGCTGCCAGAGGACTTGTTCATGTCTGCGACTGGTCATCTGCTGCTAACACCGCCTCTTTTATGTGAACGTGCTCACGGCTGGATGGGAAACCCTGGGTGTGTTGGTAACCATTCATGACACAGAGTTGGCTTTCATCATATTGGATAGGTAAACTAACATTACTGCAAAGCATGTGAAATATATTGTGAATTTGTTCTTTAGTTAGGTAATGTTAGCTTGCCAGCTAATGCCAAGCAGCTGCTAAAGTCATCCAGTGCAAAATACCACAGCTGTATGGCTTTACACATTACGATCCATATTGCTATCCTGTGTAACCACTAAAGAGTTGATTTTAGCCTGCTAGAAATTATGTAACGGTACAAAGCAAATGTGGAGCGATTTGTTTATACTAGCCTATGCTGATGCAAGGCAGGAATAACCAGCTATTGTTAGCACGGATTGACCACTGTTTGCTTCCTAACGTTCAATTAAGATTTATTGTGGTTTTACCAATACTCGGGTACGCAGCTTCTCCGTCATCTCAGTCTCTGTAACTTACGTGACCCACATAATATACAATAGTGAAGCATCACGGCACAGGACAACAACACAGTGGAAGACCCATTCACTACAGTAATGTTACTTACTGTCTACTTACTGTTTTAAAGTGTTACAAGAATTTCATTATAATAATCAGTCTAGTTCAATAAATGTTTCTTTATCATCCAGTGCATTTAACTGTGCTGACATTGCTGTGCCTTTGGTGAAAGATACACATGTAACGTTAGTGAAAAGCAGGCAGGCGAGCTAACATCGATGTATCATGTGGGCTAAATGCATTCACACAAGCATAGATTCCAGATGTGAGGAAAATCCTCAAAATGTCAGTTTGTGAGCATATTTGTTATCCCACAACATGATTAGCAATAATAGAAGCTAAAGAAAGGAAACAACTACAGTTGCATTCTTTGCCAGCAGGTGGCACTAGTCTAAAGATTGTAGAGGCTATTACTAGTTGCGTTTGACTTCATGTGGCCTTGCGCAGCGCTGACTTAATGTGATGCATGCTGGACTTAACATAAGGCATACTGGTTAGAAACTGTGTCCGAATTTTGCCGGTGCTGCAAAACGTCACCATGTCACATGACATTAAAACCTTGTGGGAGCAAGGCGGCTGCAGACGCTGAGTCCAGCGGCCGCAGTTGCTTTTCTCAGGCTGCACAAATAGTGGTGGTTGGAACCACACTATTGCCTGGTCGCGGCATTTGCAAAGAAAAATGCCACAAGATCAGTCATTGATCTCAGCTCACAGTAAGCTGATGCGTGTAGAATGTGTCTGACTTGACGGCGCCGTTTTTATACCCTGCCCCCGCAGTCACCTGCAGCTCACGTTAGACTTTCAAGTTGGCAAAAGTCAGCCGCCGTCATCTCGAACGCACCTAATATGTTATCCTTTAGGTGGCGACTTCACCGCCTAGAAATGCAAATGTCTGATATTAGCTGAGCTTGATTTCAGCGCTGCACATTGATTACACTCTTTGTGTCCTTAAATGTCACTTTGCATTGTTTAATATTGGAATTTGTTTTTATCTGTTTTAAAGACTCCAGCATAAGCACGCCAACAAGCATATCGTCTGTTTTATTTTTGGTTATCTGTTTTATAGTTGTAAAAATATAGTTTGTTTTTAATTTTAGTATTTGTATGTAGTATTTTATTTTTGTCAGTATTATGTTTAATGTCACTTATCACTTTACTTCTTCCATACTATCCACTTGCTGCTGTAATGCTGAAATTTCTCACCTGTGAGACAAATAAAGGCTGATCTTATCTTATCCTTGTTCCTGAAAGTAATTTAAATAGTTGTTTGTGGTAGAGCTTTGTCTGCTGGATCAGAAATCTGACCCTGTCTCCCTTTAAATGACTGTTTGTCCCAGAAGCCCTTGACTCAAAGTGCCGATTCTTGGTAATTGCATCTGTCGTCTTCTCATTTTCTAATCTCTGCAGTCACAGTGAGGAAATGATCATTGTTTGCATTGCTCTGTGTCGTCACCTCTGCATGATACCAAATCAACCTTTAGCTGTAAAATTGAGGGATGTAAGCGCACAATCAGCATTGGTCATTTTGATTCTGCATGTCACAGATGTGGTACAAAACTATTAGGTCAGTGAGAACCTCTTGCCATGAGAAGGTAGAGGTTAAACATCTCCTGACGACTTCAGTTAAAAACAGAATGTTTTTGGAACAAAAATTGACAAATGAGCAAAAGAGCTGATTGTTTCATGTTAAACATCAATGGATATGGTCAATTGAGTTGCACATCTAAACATTATGGCAACTTTTTCAGGGTGTACCCCATATTTCACATAATGTTGGCTGGGATTTGCTCCAGCCCCTCCACATCCCTGTACAGATAAGCAGTTTAAGAGGATGGATGGAAGAATCTACACATTGTTTTATATCTCCATACTTTTTATACATTTTTATAATGTGGCAAGCTAGC